>NC_137694.1:149294479-149934479 GCF_964034855.1 Anser brachyrhynchus
CTTGAGAAAGGATTATGAGTTTATGGGACACTGAAGAGTACTTGTGAATTACGATAGCAGAACAGTTATCCTAATCTGCAGTTATTTTAGTAATTTGAGATATAGTTTGTTGCCAGAAAAGGATATGAAGTTGAGACATCTCTGAATAGGACACAATGAATACAAACAATTGTAGTGCTGACTCTTCTAAATTTTCCTCTGACCTGCTTTCCTCCTTCCCAGGGAGCCAGTGCTCACCCCATCGATGGCACATGGGCTCTTTTAGTAGAAGCTTTTCTCAATGATGAGATTATCACAGCCCCAATGATTATCAGTCACGGCGCTCAACTTTTCCACCTACTTATTTGACCACTATCTTATAGGCAAACAGTCAAAACTGGCTAATCAGCCTGCTTCATTTTGGCTGAAGCTGACGAGCACTCACATCTAGAAAACATGAACAGATAACGGGTATGCAAAGTGGCAGCCTGGACTTCTGTGGAAGAAGATGTTTGCCTGTGCTCCAGAGGAGTGCCTGCTAATCGGGTAAACTTTGCAGGCCTGGGAACTGGTCTATACACTAATATCTAATAAAATTTGGATGGAACAAATGAGACCATGTTGAAAAACACAGTTATGTGCAGGAGACCAGAACTAAGCCTACTACCGCTTAATTCCTCAAATTAGGACCTCAGCAGGACTGAAGAAATAACTAAGGCCTCTGCCTTCAGCTGCATTTCATTCAGACATACTTCCTCCATCATTGTGGAGAGGTAAACAATTGCTCAGCTCACTTAGTTTCTTCCCTCTCCATGGTCAACATCTGCATTAATTTCCAGTGGTTCTATTACAGGTTAACATCCACTAGGGAGAATGGTATAGTCTGAGTTAATTTCAATCAGGATTTCAGCCTATCCCAGTTACGATTCAACGAATACAATCAAAATAGTGGAAATGCAAACTTTTTAGATAATTCTGAAGAGTAAAATGCCAAGCGCAAATGACAAATTGTAAACACTAAGGTTTGTGAATACACTCATTCACAAATGTGAATACACTCATTCATTCCCCCCAAAACTATTATCATTTTTCCTTTTTGCTGTGAAATCACTAACTGTACATAATAACCATGCTGGGGCACAGCCAGTACTCCAACCATGTATTACACTCAAACAATACTTCTGTTATTCAGTGACAAGGTTTGACTGAGTCTCAAATACTGATAAATAAATCATGAACTTACTTGAACATCTCATTCCTCTCTATAGTGGCAAGCCAGAAGCTGTAAGCATTTGCATAATAATTGCAGGTGCCCCGGCCATGGCATTCAATGAAGGGAGCGCTGCGGAACTCCTCTAGGCAGGAACCAGGAGATGCCAGGGCCTGGCCAGAACCCTCAGCACCAGCACTGGTGTGCTAGGAAATTGAAAAAACATCAGTGAGAAAGGAACTTTTCATCTCTTCTGCTACAACATTTATTAACTCTTGCACAAATATTTCTTCACATGCCCTCCTCGTCCTCTGTTGTGTCTGTCTGCTGTTTTGTCCCTCTGCTCAGGGAAGAGCAAGAATGCGTAGCTAAAGGGCTCTTGAGGTGACACCAGCCTGACTAGTTTAATGGCAGCACAATACACCACCAACACCAGCCTCAGGGCAACTGTATGCACAGAAATCTTTCAGGACTGACAATAAGACCCAAGATATCTCTGTGCTAGCCAAAGGGCATGGCTGTCTCTCAGGTCCATGCCAGACCAGTATGGTTTATATCTGAATAGTTAAACCCAGTTCCTTCCCCACATCACAGTCACCTCTTTCCCTCTGCCAAGTGCTCACACCTCTGGACCCACACTGTCTCAGATCATGCCCACACCACACCTGGGAGAGTGGCTGTTGTTGTAGGCTGTGAGCATGACAGCATGCTAACAACTAACCACTATGGAGGGCTATGGACTGACTTTTCAGATTATTCCCTGGCCCTGTTTATTTTACTAGTATAGATACAGCTGAGGAAACAGCATGAAAGACAGAAAATACCAGTTGAAAACTGAAGGCTTATTTATCAAAAAAATGGGAACAAGATAGGCACTGCTGTGCTCAGGAAGCTGATGCAGCATAGGAAGGACGGTAGAAAATTATGCTTATTTCCTTGTTTATTCAACACTTGGATCCTTTGTTGGAGCTGCAAACAAGAGAGCATGCTGTGTGCATTTCCCAAAAAATTAACAAGAAAATGCTACTGCATTATTCTCATTTAGTAATTAGCCTGAATCTTTTTAAAGTCAACAGAAAGGGTAGAGGTCTAATGCCCTCCTGAGATCTGAACTGACGGTCAGGTATGAACTTTCCCAGACCGGGAGTGTGTATCAAACAGTTTCTCAGCTCAGTGCACTTACCATGACAAAGGAGTAACCAATCCAAAGTGAACTCCAGCCTTCAGGACATGGTGGTATTTGAATTGTTTGACTGTGAACAGCTATTACCATAGCAGGGGCTTCACACACGGCGCATCTAGAAAGACCAAGACGCAAATGAGATACATGCACTCGAGACTAAACTTTTTATTTTTTTTCAGAAATTACTTTCATTCAGAAAGTTTGAATCAAAAATGTTGTCACCTTAAAAAGCAAGGCAAAAATCCAAGCATTTCATTTAGAAAAACACCTGTTTCTTTTTTGTATCTCATTTACTTAGGGACTGCTTAAGAATTGAGTCTTACTCATACTAGCCTTCCTAAGAGCTCAGAACAAGAGACTTATCTGAATATTTTAATGCATTTGTCTTTTGCTAGTCCCATTTGTACTGTTTCTTAAAGTGCTCTTAAAGTGCTCAATGTCGGGAACATGAGAGGCAAATAGCCTAACATTGCAAAGCAGCGGGTATCACTTATAAAGTGATCTACTGTGATCAGAGACAAATAACAGCAATTCATCATCCTAAACATAGCTCAGAGTGGCTTCCAGAGAGAAAGCCATCTCTGTGGAAAATGTCTTACAAAGACAATCACCACTAATCTAATGTAACACAGACTCTTCCCTATGCATTTTCCTTAAAAGTGGCTTTTATTTACATTTGTGGTCTTTATCTCCCATAAGAGATTTCTAGCAATGTAACCGAACAATGTAACTGAAAGCAACTCTTTGAAAGCTACACTGCAGCAGTTCTTTTGCTTCTGATAAATTCACTGTGTCTCAGAACTGCCAGGTTACTGAATAATCCAAAGACCACTCATGACTTCACAGGAGAATTATAAGAAATGTGAGTTGGGTTGACAATTATGATATCGAAGCTGGTAGTAAGGAATTCAATAGATATAATCATTTTTTATTTGTACAACTCCTGAACTGGCTACTGCAGTAAGCAATGATGAAAATGATTCAAACCAGATACCTAGAAGTACACAGTCAGAATACTATTATCAAAGCTGTGAAAAAAAAAAATCAAGTGCAAAATGGATTAAGCTGGATTCTGGAAAATGCACAAAAGCAAAGGAATTCAGAATGAAAGCCTTCTATTTCTGACTTGTGAAGACTGCTTTCATACCTACTGCCTTCATCTTTAGTGCAGAAGCAAAACAGTTATTTTAGAAAAACATCAATGAAAGAGTAAGTTAAAAGAATGTAAAAGTTGCCTCTATTCTTGGAGCTCTGCTTTGCTTCAAGAGATTTCTGGTATTTCAGTATACTTGAAAAGAAGTCCCATGACCCAAGGATCAAGTGATACTTCTATACCTTTTCAACTTTTGGTCAGGGGAAACTGTTGCTTTAAAGGCTTTAGCTAATAAAATAAACTGAAAGAATAGTCTTCTCGGATTCCTTGCTGGTTTTAAAAAATGTGTACGACAATTATGTCACTCTTTGCCATGGCTAAAAGGAGAAAAACTCATATATAAAAATACACATAGATGTATACATAGAGATATATATATACCCCACACACACCTTTGCATATATACATATACATTTTTATGGTATAAAGACTATTCCATATGCATAAGAAAGCAAAATACTGCTGGGTTCCTCATTGAGGAAGATTTTCCAAAGTGATTGTCAAAGGTGCAAAATGTTGGGTGCTTGATCATGGATGGCGTAAAAGGAACATGAATTTCTATGGATGGTCATTTGAATCTTTCTGAAGGTCAAACCCTTTCCATTCATATCAAATTAACAACCAAAATTGTAAGACCAACAAAAACTGTAGTCACTCTTGAGAATCTTGGCCTCAATTTGCCCATCTAATTTTCAAGGCATATACATTTATTTGCCACTAAACCATAAATAGGGTACAGAGTACAACTACAGACTCACAATGGATTCTACTGTTCAAAATAAATATGAAATCTTTTGCAGAAGGATGAAGCAGGTTTTTTTTTGAACATATCAATATGTCAAGACTATAACCTTCAGATGATGTTAACTGTCCTTTCTCTTAGATGGCATATACCAGCCTGAGAAAGCAATGCCGACAACCTCCACTCCTATCCACTTTATATGGCAGGAAGAGTGACCAAAATTGCTGATACAGGTTAGAAGGAATGATGGGAATCTTAGTAACACACAGATCTACTGATTATCATCAAAGCTTTTGGCTGGAGCTTCCTTTGTCAGAATCTTAATGACAGTGGTGCAGTATACCACACTTTTGCTCACCCCTCTGCCTTCAGCACTAGGCCTATTACGCCAGGATGTTTTTTTGCTAGCAACCTTGAGATGGACCAGAATTTTAACATGTTGGATCGATGCACAACACTTACACCCAATATAAGTGCCGTAATTTCTGCGAGCTGAGAATCTGGATTTATTAAAAAACAGATTATTGATTTTGCAACTGTTTCCTGTAAGTCAGACAGTAGTGACTGTATTCAAGCAGTCTGTCCAAAGCAATGCAAGAAGCCTGCCTGGCACTCTACTGTATGATAAATAATGCTACCATTTGCAAATGAAAGGAAACTGAGCCCTGAAAAGCTTCTAGCTATGGCTAGTGAAGAAAAAGAATTGTTTTGGACAGGAATTATGAATAAATTCAAAACTTTTTCTCCTTCAATGTATATCACAAAACATAATTTCAAAGTAAATATTTTTGTTTAAATTAGACTCAAAACTGACTACCCTATTTGGGTTTCCTCCAAAATGGATTTATTTTTGATCAAAGTCTAAACTGAATACACGTACTCTTTGAAGCATTTCACCAAAAGAACTTAAACTTTAAATTTAAAGGGAGGAAATAAAAAAATATAGAATACAAGTCTTTTGCAAGAAAATAAAGTACTATGCACAACTTTCACAGGCTTCTTCATTTTATGATACTGTACCTGCTGATGAATGGTCTGATACTTTCCCCAGTGATAGGAGCCATACTCATTGGCATGGGTTCAGGCGTTGACAGCCAGTAGGAATAGTCATTCCTTGATGCAAAGTTACATACATTGTTGATATTGCAGAATAAGAAAGGCATAGTACTAAATTTACGAAGACAGCTCCCTGCCGTGCCTGAAATGTAAAGTCAAAGGTTACTTGTTAGTCCATTTTTGCTAAAACATTGCCAGTTGCCCAACAAATATTTCAGTAGCAGCTCCAAAGCATTTTAAAACCACATTTGCTCTGGAGGGCCCAGCTTTCTCAGAGGGAGTGACTTCTCTTAGCTTCAGAAGGAAGGAACAGGGCAAGGGAAGGAATAGCCTAATCTTTCCTGTAGAATTACAGAATAATTTAGATTGGAATAGATCTCTAGAAGTCTCCTGTCCTAACCCGTTGCCAGTTAGATCAGGTTGCTCAGGTCCATAGCAAGTTAAGTTTTGAGTATCTCCAAAGAGAGAGATGCAACGTCTCTGGGCTCCTGCTCCAGTGGTTGAGAACAGCTATGGTGAAAAATCTTTTCTTTATATATCACTGGAATATCTCATACTTGTGTCTATTGCTTCTTCTAGTATCACTGAGTTCCTCTGAGAAGAGTCTGAGCTCCACCTTCTCTATGCCCTCCCATTAGGTAGCTGCAGACATCAATAAAGGCTTCTCCTTAAATTTCTGTTACAGCTCAGCAAACTCAGTTCCATCAGACTGTCCATACTCCAGCCCCCACCAACCATCTTAGTAACCAGCTGTTGTATTCACTCTGGTATATCAATGTCTTTCTTCCTTGTTCTGGAAGGCCCAAGTCCTAGGCACAATATATCAGACCTCATCTCACAACTGCCAAATAGAGGGACAGAATTGCTTCCCTATACTTGCTGGTTGTACTTTGGCCAATAAAGCCTAGCAGTTTTGGCACCAGGGAGGTGGGTAGTTGTTGCAGGGGAACACTGCTAACTCATGTTCAATATGTTGCTCACCAGGACTCCCAGGCCCTTTTGTGTAATGCTGCTTTGTAGCAGTCTCTACTGCTGCTACTGGAAATAGCAGTGAGTCCAGTGTCTGTTCTGCCGCAGGGGGTTGCTTCATTATAGGCATGCTACTTTGCATTCGCCTTTACTGGACTTGAGGTTCTTCTCTTGACCCACCAATTTTCCATGCACCTTATCATCCATTTAGCCACCCATATCTCACTGATTTGTCTATATGCATCCTACAGATGACCATGCGAAAGGCTTTGATAAAACCTTTCTTAAATAAACTGACACTTATTCTACTATACATCAACCTATTATTTGTACCAACCCAGACACCATAAAGAACCAGCTACCCAAGAATAATTACACAGTTCCGTTCAATACAGTTTTACAAATGAAAGAAACGTTTGATTTATATTGAATTTTAATTTAATTCTAATTTGGTCTCTACTTACCCAGATCTTGGCCATGTGCTCTTTCATTGCCTTGTACATAAAGCAAGGAGTAGCCATGATAAATGAGCCTCGTTCCAGAAGGACATAATGGCTCTTCAATGGTTTGACTATGTCTGGTAACAAGGAAGCCATGAGCAACAGATGCTGCACCTGGTGGGCCCATAGCCCCGGGCAAACCTTCAGGACCAGGTGGACCAGGGAATCCTCTGGGCCCTACAATACAGAGAATCTCCTTTTATCTCTACAGACACTGTCTGGTATCAGAGACAGTCAGCTTACTTAAACTCAGGTAGCAGTGACCATTGATTCATTATTTGATTGTTACTAAAATGCATTTGAGAGCATCTACAGAAAAAATATTTTGAATTCTAACAGGGCTGAAATTATACGGTAAGTAAAGGAATCTCATGAATCGGTGTTTCCTAGTTAGTCGTTAACATCAGAAAAAAAGAAAAAAAAAAGACCTGTTCACAACATATCACAATTTTTTAAAACCTATCTTTTGTGACTGAAGTTGAAACAGATGTCAGTAATTTTGTGGAAGTAACAATATCTGCAGTGATACTGTGACTTTATTACTTATCCTTTGTCTCTCTCTCTCATCATAGAATGTCATGGTTTGGAAGGGACCCTTTAAGATCACCTAGTTCATTCCTCCCCTGCCCTGGTGAAAAGTCTTTCTCTGCCCTTCTTATGAGCCCCCTTTATATATGTATATCTATGTATATAAATATAACGTACTATATTATATATGTATAAATAATACAGCCATATAAATTTGGTAATGGAAGTAGGACTGTAGACAAAAGATTGATTCTGTGTGCAGGATAATGTTCTCCCCTTTGCAATGAACACTGTGGGGAATTTGCAGCCTTTATATTGAAGGAAACAAAGATATTCCTTTCTTATCAATTGCAGGAAAGGAATAGATCTGCAGACACAGGCTTATATTAATATCACAAGATCCTCAAGCTTGCCCAGTAATACCTACAGGTGACCTTGATTTGTAGCTTTACCGAAGTCTCAAATACTACAGTTTCTGTTGTATGGTTGAGGGAGAAACATCTACAAAGTTGTTCGTGACTTATACTTGAAGCAAGTATTACTTCATTACTTCTAATGAAATGCAAACAGCAGACATTTCCTAGGTATCAAAACATGTTTTATATGAAAGAATATACACAGACAGGTTCCCTTCTCTCTCAGTTATACCCCTCATTTTCAGTCCATTAAAAAAAAAAACAAAAAAGAAAAAAAAAAAAGGTCTAACTCTACTGGAATCTAATTCTAGCTACTTTTTCTTGCAGCTTCCACAGAAAATTTCAGATCTTTTTAACCACTGATCTTGTTGTTTAGCAGCATCTCCCTGCCTACATAACTAAAGAATTGAGATTACATATTTTCACACCTAATCTATGTTATTTTTCTATGAAGGAATCAAGTCTTCAAAAAACTCATGGACTTACCTGGGGGACCATAAGGACCAACTTCTCCTTTTTGCCCAGGTTTGCCATCAAACCCTGGACTGCCAGGTGGTCCAGGTACACCTGAAGGTCCTGTCACTCCTGTTTAAAAACAAGAAATAGTTATTACTGGATGTTACTCCATGTTAGTTCTGACTTTTTGGCTTTTGATACAGTGTACAGTGCTTTCACACCTCAGCACAGACTAAGCTCATACAGATTCAGCGTGCATACTTCAGTATCTAGAGGAAATACGTGGGTTACTGCAGGCAAAATAACTGTAGTAGAGAAGGGCAGAAAAAAAATAAGCAGAGTGTGTGTTTCTAAAACACTAGTATTTGCCTGGAATATGAAAAGGAAGGACAGCAATCTCTCTCTGCTTGTCATATGACTCCTTCAAAAAAAGACCATAAAAAGTAGGGTCATGAACAACAGGAAAATCAGTATTCTCTTAGCTTCTTCTTCCCAAACAGGTTTTCAAACATATATTATGTCTTCCCTTCATCAGTTTCTGCATCAACAGATGCTCTGAGTACTATATAAACTCAGTAACTATGACTTTGCAAAAAATAAGTTAACACCATCGGCACCATATCAACCTTTCTGTGGCAGATCAGTAGCTTTAGTTAGCCACAGCTGTCCTTTTAGTGATCACTCAAAAGGCAGTTTTCTGTTATTCTATTGAACTGACTGCTAGAGAACAGCAACAGATCCCATACAAGCAAACCATGCTGTGCCCAATCACTGAGATTATTTCACAGCTATTTCCTAATGGTCTTTGCAGGGTTTTAACTCCACCTTCTAGAACAAACTTACATATTTTATTAATTAGAAAGAAAATGTCCATTATATTCCACCATAGTCCTCCATCATCTTCTCATAAAACATCCAGGAAGGAAGCTGCCCCTTAAAATCTTAACAGCTTAAGAATGCATGTGAGCTCTCACTCTCCATGCCCTGTCATTCTGAAGGACGCGTACCCTTGTGTCAGCATTTCTTTCACATAACCTTTTGCTCCATTCCCTTATTCTCTGTGTTAAATTTTTGCAGTTCACATTTTCTTTTAAATATTGTACTGTTTGGGCTAAGAGAGGAAGTCAAGGACTATGGAACAAGCTTCCACAGGGAGCACTTTCCACTCCAAGATCAAGGTGTTTTTCCTTAGGTTTGCCTTCTCCCAGAGATACACAGTAATTAAGTTTGGATTAAACACTAAAGACAGAAGACGCTCAATCAAATACATTCTGGGAATGATGCAGGTCATCCTGCTTACCACTGATCTCAGATACTTATGTGATGACTACAGAGAGTAAGCTTATAAAAATCACAAAGAAGGCATCTGTTTCTGGCATTCCTTTGGATAAGCTTCAAAGAGAAGTACTCTCTTCCTCCTTGTCTAACACAATTTGAGTGGGGTATACAAAGCTGGATATCATTATACCAAAAATATTCTAGTGTCTAGCCTGCCACTGGCCTATTTTTGCATTACTACTGGCAAATTACAAATTTTCTCACCTTGCTGTCCTTTGGGACCTGGAAGTCCTGGGAACCCTTTGAGACCAACTGGTCCTACAGGGCCAGGTAAGCCAGGCTCTCCTTTGACAAGCTGAAAAGCACCTGGCGGGCCCGGTGGGCCTTGTAAACCTGGAAAATTAACAAAGCAAAATAAAACATATATAGAGTGGCATAATAAAAAAGCAAGAGAACAATGTTACCTTCTATTACCATTTAAAGACTCTAATAATAAAAAAAACGCTCAATATTGATTTTTCAAGAAAAAAAAGAAAAACAATACTCCACCCAAAGCTACCCAATACTAAAACCTAATCTGAACATTTGGATGCTGATATCATATCTGTTTTCAGATTCTACCATTTTGTGCCTAATAGAAGTGTGGGAGGAAACATACATTTATTAGTCACAAGTAACCATTTTAACAACAACAAAATCTGGAAACAAACAAAAAAAAAAAGCAAGTCTTTACATTATACCTTTAGATCCAGGAAGACCTTGGTCACCTCGCTCACCCTTAAGGCCTGGGAAGCCTGGAGATCCTTTTGGACCTGAAGTCAAAGGAAATGTTTATGAGTATTGAATAATTTCTCTACTTGGAAGGACATGTTCAGAATAATCATGGGTGACCTCATGATCACATAAGGGCCATGATTTTATTCAAACAAGTACTTTTAAACTGTTTTCAAGAACAAACATAAAAACAAATACACTAAGTCACCAAAGAACTGGTGACTAAAAATAATTTTTTCTTAATTAATAACCTTTCTGAATCAGATTTTTTTTCTATTATTAACTGTGTTTTTTATACATAGTGTTCTCATGTGATGGTGACAATAACAACAATTAAGTCAACAATGGAGATATATTGAACCCATGTTTCCTCAAATAACAAAAAACACTTGCCCCTCCCACTCTCAAGAAAATCCTGAAAATTCTTGACTGGCAATGTCCAAACAATTGATTTTACGGCAATCTTCTAAAGCAAGCATGCACTTAAAATTGCCAAAGCAAGACAACAGTGAAACAGCAAAAAAACTTGAGGAAAAATCCCAATATTCTTCTTGTATATTTTTTGATGCAGCTTTCAATGTTCTGCTTCAACTACTTTGTAACACAGAATCCACATTCTCTGAGCTTCTTTTTTTTTTTTTTTTTTTTTTTTTGAGAGAGAGAGAGAGGGGAAGGAGATGAAAAAACAAGTCTTTGTATGCTTTTTAGGACAAACTTTCTTCTCACCTGGAACTCCTGGAACTCCTGGAGGTCCTAGATCACCCTTTTGACCGATATCTCCTGGTAAACCTGGACTACCCTGTACAAAAGAGAAAGTGAAGCAAAGTTATCCTACACTATTACGATATAACTCTCAAATAGGCTATTTATCTTTGAAAATCTATGAAAAAATAGTAAGAGGGAAGAATTAAGTTTAATGGTTCTTCTCTACAATGATTAGATGAGAAGCTGCTCCTACATGAACAAGTTTGTCACATTACTAAAGTATTTTTTGCCTTACAAAAATACTAGATCAGAATAAGGTGTCTCACAAATAATATAGCTAATAAAAAGGTCTTCAACCATAGACCATACTGTTATGAAAAGCTTCACTAAGCACTGATTATTACAAATTAAAAAATTAAATTCAGTGCATCCCCAAAAGATGGTTGGTAGATAATCAAACAGGGTAATTCTAGACCACAGCAAACTTAAAAACTTCTGCATTGACACATGGAATGAAATTAAATGTACTCAACAATTCATAATCCTTTGAAGACTTTCACTTTTGAATACGGCTAAAATACTTAATGACTTAAACTCTTCAAACACAATGTGAAATCCTCCTCTGGCTTTCACTGTTAAAAACTGCTCCACTGAAATTAATGATAAATTCATAATAGCTTCACTTCAAGGAAAATCAAGCCTATATTTCTAAAGACTCTATAACCAGTCACTTAACTGACGGCCAACTTCCTTTTCTTCTTTTGTCTGTTACATCATATGCAAAAAGCTTTTAAGAATAGCTTAGAGTTTCCCCCAACAAATTGCTAACCGAAGTATGAAGCAACATGGCAATGAGAGTCTCCTATATAACATAGTGTAAAACGTGGAGGTAAGAAACAAAGACCCTTTGCTACGTAACCTACCAATCAGAGGCTGGAGATGTGAATTAAGTACTCAGTGAAAAATAACACTAATGGTGGGAAATAATCTCATTTTACAATAGCAATAGAATGAACACACACAGAGGTGATTTTTCATCTGATGTGGATTAGATGTTTATATTAAGGTGTGAAGAATGACTCCCTACAAATGCCTAATTCTTTTCACTGACTATAAAGGGAGAAGAGATGGCTAGCTCAAAAATGGATGTCAACAGTAAGACTTCCAAAGTTAAACAAAAGAAATCCTAGCCTTGAAGTGTTATTTCTTGAAAGACAGTAAAACATTTTGTTCCGACCAAAGACAAGAAACAAAATCTTTTGGCATTTCCCATTCTTAAAAAACAAATAGTCTTGGAGTGGAATATTAACTTGTGAAAAGCTTTAGAATTTCCCTCAAATTGTTAAATTATGGAAAGTATATGGGAATGTTATCTTGAAATTTACTATCTTCAGAACTACTATGATATGATGCTCTCTAAGACAGAAAGTGTCCCTTCTGACTCCTGGATGCAGAAAAGGTTGCAATATATCTTTGCATTATCAAGAATCTGATCTTTTAAGTCCGCTATCCGTATCTTGTTTTTTCACCAGGACCTTTTTCTTGAGTCTTCCTTTCTTATGTACATTAGGAATTGTTGAATCAAACTTACCTACTTTCTTATCCCTTATTCCATAATTTTATTATTATTTTCTTAGTAGGACAGAGGAAATGACAAGTTAAAATACAGAATGTATTTTCTAGTGTGGAAAAAGAAGGCAGACATTCTGAGAAAGAGAGTATAGAGTACCAACTACTTTGTGTGCCTGCCCTATTTTACTTAATTCTCCCTAATACAAAGAAAAGGGACTGTTTTATATCAGGAAAAATGAAAAATATATGACAACAATGTATTAACAGCACTTCCTGCTTGTATTTCTAAATCAGCAGCTATATTTCATCACTGACAGTACAGAAAGTGCACTTTATTTGAAAGGTTTCATATCATAACCAAGCAGTTTGGGTATTTTCAGATGGCAAGTTATTTTGAAATAAGCAACCTTTAAAATTAACTACTAATACATTTGCAGGATTTATGGATGTACTGCAGCCATCCTGTACTGTTAATACATTGTAAATTACTTTCTGGGTATGGTATGTTGCCATTCATTATCTATAAATTTCTTCTAATAAGTTCACTAGCTCACTAGTTCACTAGATCATTGGTACGTAGCCTTCAAAGAGATAGTTAAAATGTTTTGAAACTGACTTTACATTGTCAGCAGTAAGTCCAAAGGCACCTTGAGCATAAAGTATCATGATTTTGAAGAAGAAATATCTATGATTAATATATCCATTAATTACATGAACCAGGTTTCAACAAATCTGGATAGTGTGCTGAAAGTAACTTACCGGCAGACCCTGGAAACCCGGATCACCTTTGACTCCTGGACCTCCAGGAGTCCCAGGCCAGCCTTCGCTGCCCTGCTCTCCTTTGGCCCCTTTCAGACCTGGTGGCCCTGGTGGCCCTATTGGGCCTGGTAAACCTATAAACCAGAAGAGGAAGAACGTATTTAGTGGCAAAATTTGTTCTGTACAAAAGCAGTACCCGCAGGTGGATGAGCTGGCTCTAACTACAGATGGGCATAATTGAAGTAATTATCACAACAACATTTCAAGAAAATATGTAGGAGAATCTGTTGCAGGGAGGTGCATACGAATACCCACCCACATGACTGGATATCTATCATTTATTTTGTCTGTAGTTGATGGAAAATAGAGAGTTTTATATGAGCTGAAAAACGTATTGTATGTTCTCAGGTATGAATGTGCTAGAGACTTACTTCAGCCCTGCTCTACTCTCCTCATTAACCACTAGCACAGAGCACCTGCCAAAGTAAGGCCACACTGAGCTATTTTTAAACACATTGACACTCCAGGACACAGGAACATGCAGCCATGGCTGCCCCACAACAGTAAATAAAGCTCAGTGGAAAACACATGAAAATAGGAGGGCAAGGTTTTCAATGTCAGAAAGACTTCTGGTCAAAACAAACAGCCTGAGGACATCATATCTGTCTGTTGCAGGACATGATGCCAAGCTGCCTATGAAGGACAGCTTTTGCCTGGTCTCTGAGAGGAGGAGAAACAAGCATATGCAATATTGATTATATTATTAATAAATCTGTTTAGCATTGATTAACAGCGTAGATTAATACCAAAGAAGAGTAATTACCTGGAAGGCCAGGTTGGCCTTGGGGTCCTCTGTCTCCTTTAGGGCCCTCCATTGCAATTCCTGGTAGTCCAGGAAGACCTTGGTTGCCTTTAGGGCCTGGTGGACCGGCATATCCTGGTTCTCCTTTTAGGCCTGGGATCCCCGGACTTCCTGGGGATCCTGGGAAACCCACATCGCCTTTCGCACCTAAGTTTTGAAACAACCCCCAAAACTTGATTAGAGAAAGGATTACCATCAGTGAAATCTTCTGCCTTATTGTCCACTCATTGTAAGCTTTATTCCTTAAGAAATTATTGACCTCACCTTTATATATTTGCATTAAAATGCAAAACTTCAGGAAAAGTGTGTTATCCTTTATATTACTGATATAAAGTGAGGGGTAAAGAGTAGGTTAACTGACAGATCTTTAGTTAACTAAACTGATCATTGGGCTATTTTCATTCACTATAAAAACAGATGAACATCTCTGTCAGCCCTTCCACAAGGAACAAAGCCTTCAAATCCTTATTCTGTTACAATTATTATTGTCATATGCAAGTCATGGATGTTTTGCTTAGGTAAGCACACATAGACTTGCTCTTGGAGAAAAAGATAATTTGTTTACTAAGATCTAGATTTGAAAACTTAGTACTTATTTTCAAGCTTGTACAAATAGTAAATATTTGCAATTTAGTTGAATTTTTGATCATGATTGAAGAAAAATATTTTATACTAGCTAATCTATAAGAGAAATAAAATGTATAAAGAACACTTTCCCAGCTCTTCACCTGAACAGAACAGGGTCTTTAAATCCTGGACTTCTTTTTGGAACTACAATACTTCTGGAACACAAATGATGTCAGTTGTATATCTATTTACTCTAAGACCAGTTCTCTTTAAATGAGCTGTGCTAACAAAATGGAAGAGATGAGTGGGGTCGGAAAAGTGGTTTCACAGTCTAGCATTTTACTTGCCTTACTGAGCTGTGAGTTTGTGTCTACTGCAGTCTAGTATCTAGGACATACTCACCTGGTAGAATGGAACATGGTGCATACAGACACCTTGGACAAGCATGGACTCAAGCCAATCAAGTCATTCACAGTGTAGTGACAGATCTGTGAAGACCAAAAGTGGTCTTCAAATTGTCATAGCTATGTGCCTGTACTCAAGCTAGTAAGTCCTGAGTCCAGGTAATAACAGTTTTCAGTAAGACCACACTTGGTCTCTTATTTTTGGCACCTCTGCACCATGCTCCTGTGCATAGTTTAGACATGCTCCACTGAGCTACAAAGAACACCTATTTTAGCAACGAATATGATTGCATCAGGGCTGTACAACAGACTCAGGTAAAAACAATAAAATACTGTAGTATCTTGGCAACAAAATTATTGTCTTTAGCTATCTAGTGCATAAAGCTTCACTAGACTTTGATTCTTATAAAATTAGTAGGAAAACAGAAATACTTGGAATCAAAAGCACAGCACACAAATATGGGAGTTATTTATATTACCTCATCACAGCACAGCTTGCAGTAAATTCCACACTATGAATAATTACCTATTTTAGGGCATATCTAACTCATGTCCAAGATGCTTCCACTGTAACAGAAATTAGTATTTGAGCCTCTGAGTTTCTGCCTGCTCTGAAAAGGTATAGCATGTAAAATAATGAAGTAGAAAGTATGTCTGAATGACAGAATTATATTTGTAGTATGTTGGAAGGGAGGTTAGCTGCTTGTTTAAAGAAGTGTTTTACCTTTGTCTCCCTTTGCACCTGGAAATCCTGGAAGTCCTCTACCTGGAATACCTGGAATATAAATGCAGCAAAAAATGAGAAGACAGAACTGCAGTTACATATAAACTGTAACAAACAAAACTCCATTCAGCAAATATAAAATCTAAGTGGTTTAGAAAAAAGTTCTTCAGGGCAGAGACTGTCTTTGTTACATATTGGTAATGCTTCTAGTACAATGGGTACTTCATGATTGAAAATCCTACACTGAGGAAAGACAAGCTATTATTTCCCAGCTAACTTGCAAAATGAAACTAATTCCAAAACATATATTTTCTTTAAAATATTACCAGCTTTTGTGAAAGAAATTCTTTCATGATTACACTGATTAAACAGTTACTTATCTATATCATCCACTTTATAAAGACGGATGATAATCCATAGTTTGCAAGACACTGTACTAACTTCATTTTGTAAAAGTTCCAGTCTAAAGTATCTCAAAACCAGCACGCCCTTCTCCCAGCTGCTCTTGTGTAGTCTGTCTGTGCATTTTTGTACCACATCAGTGTAACGTGACAGTCACAGTACCTTGTTCACCCTTTGCACCAGCAGCACCTGGAATCCCATCATAACCTGGTTCACCCTTCTGACCAATGGAACCAGCAGGACCCGGAACACCAGGTTCACCTGAAAAATCATCAACATATTCATTGCAACTATGAATCATCACTTTTTTTTTTTAGACATTTCTTTTCTCTAATAAAAAGCTTAACTTATTCTTCTGCTCCCACAAAGACCAAATATTTATTGCATAATGACTGCAGTGTGACTTCTCTCTGAGCTTAGTTCTGAATTAAATTAGTGTGAGACAGGGCTCAAGTACTACAGATTTTCATATAGTTAATTATCACAGATCTCAGTGAATTTAGAACATAGAAACTCCTGCAAGTAGTTGTGAATAGCATGGTCCATGTCCAGTGAGATGATGTATCCTGCAGCCAGTAAACTAAGAACACGAGGTTCCATGTTCAAAAATGTTGTTATAGTCCTGACAACAATGGAATTACTCTACTCTCTCTTTAACATCTGTGCAATGGTGCTCAATGTGGTGATTCAGGTTTAAGCCCATGGACCAACTTTAAACCAACACTCAAAACAATAAAAACTAATTGCTATAGTAATAACCAGTCTTGTGGAAAGTAGTAATATCTCTTCTACTAACAGTGCAAAAGAAGTACTATCCCTATACTACACTGACTCAGATTTACCTGGGAAACAGCATAGTGTTTTGTTCACTTATGGAATGAACAAATGTAAGAGGAAACATCTGAGCCAGAATGAAGGGAGTAGACCATGTTATTTCTTTGAGATACTGCTTGGAGATAAACAATACTTTAAGTAGCATTTAGTATTTTATATGTCTTTTGTACCTGGTTCTCCTTTTAAACCTGGGATGCCACTTAAGCCAGGAAGTCCTTTTTCACCCTTTTCTCCATGGCGGCCAGGGCTCCCTAAAGAAAGCAAGAAGACATCAGAAATATCCACCATATGAACCTGTAAGTTTGACAATAACTTTTGCACTGCATTTTCTGTTGTATTAACTCAAGAACACTTGCCTGGAAATCCTGCCATGCCAGGAGATCCTTTGGGACCTGGGGCACCCGGTATTCCTGGCATTCCTATATTACCCTTTTCACCCTTGTCTCCAGATAAACCTGGACTACCCGTTCTTCCAGGTTCTCCCTAGAAGAAGCAGCACACTTTATAAAATCCACACATTAATTCTGAAACACCTTTTACTATTTGCAAATGGTATATGTAACCCCCTCTTATCTTTTGGACTTATAAAGAATTTCACTCTTTTTCCATTTAGAAACAAAATAATTTAAGATTAAATTTAGCATTATCAGAAATATTGACTTTTTAGCAATTGCTTAATAACTACATATGAAAATGAGCAGTCTTCTCTGCATCTTTGCAATAGATTTTACAAAGGCTTTTCCAAATTAGCCTCATAACTTACTACACTTAATCATCTTCAAAAAATTCTTTTCTAAATCTTCAGTAAATTTGCTACCAAGTTACTAAGTTTTATTTTTACTTATAAATTCAGGATTAGTGTCACTGTATAACTAGGAAAAGCAATGTGAAACAAACGAGAATCCTATCAGAATACTATTAGAAGTGAAATCAACTTTACACACAGTATTAATACAGTTGTCTTTTCAGTCATATCTGAGCATTTTATTGTGAAGCTGAAAAAAGCGATATCTTAAAAATGTATTTACTGTATTTCAGTACACCTATTTACTCTGTTTGCAAGAAGCCCTTTTCACTTTATTTCCTTAATGTTTTTAAAAGTTCTTCCCCTCCGCCACATTTCTAGCAATGTAAATTTAGTATATGCTGAAGAGACAGAATAAATGAGAATGCTGAACGCAATGGTCCCACCAAACAGAATGCATCTAAACCTGTGCATATACACACCATTCAAATTTCTCATCAAGTATTTAAATGAGCATAATAGAAAATATAACTTATATAGCTTAAAGGCCAAAGGCATCTTTTCAGATAAGGTACTCAGGAGAGACAAGACAATTAAATCCCCAGGGGTGTAAATACCTTCTCACCAGGAGACCCTGGAAAGCCAATTCCAGGAAAACCTGCTGCTCCTTTGTCTCCTTTTTCACCTTTTTGCCCAGGGAACCCTGGTGTGCCTGGTGAACCTGGTACTCCAGGCAGACCCTTTTCTCCAGGTGTTCCTAGTAAAAGAAAAGGAAAAACGTGTGTTTCAGAGCTGGTGGCACCTTAGCAGTGTTGCCAAGGATTTTTCAGGGTTGCCTTGGCTACTTAGAGCTAGAAAAACAATACAACTCACTACAATAGCTAATAAATTCACTTTTGAGATTCACCATCTAAAGGGGTCTTTTTATGGGAAGATAAGCTCTCCTGATAAAAGAAGGTTATAATCTTGGATTAATAGTAAGCAGAACTGTTGCTAAAAATACTATTTAACTAAAAGTTTATGTTGATTTCATTAGTGTCTAACAAGACAAGCAGTGACAAAGGAACTCTGCTGTAGCAGTTTTTTCTGGTCCCCACCCCCACTTCAGTCTTCTGTCTTTGATTTCCTAAATGCATTAGGCACAAGGTCATCTGAATGGAGACAAAGTTCCCTTATTGAGATATAGGTTCTTCTCCATTCCCCTCCACAGCAACACTCTTCCCAGAGCACTACAGTTTGTCAATAATGTGCAATGCACTGGAACTCACAGAGCTTTTTAGAAGGGGGAAAATACACAAGAAGCCTAAAGGATTTCACACTCTAGCAGAGGCAGAGGCAGAGACAAAGACAGAGACAGCCAGACAGCCAGATATCACTTGAAAAACTGCCTGCCTGCAACAAAAACACAAATCTGACATGTCCTTTCTTTGAGGTGCACAAATAACCATTTTACATTTGGCTAAAGGACTCACATGTAGAAAGTTAGGAAGCTATTTAACGTGAATTATTTGTATATCATAATAAGATTGAAAAAGCAATGTTCCCAAAGCCTACAGTTCAGGCACTGCAAATACTGCAATCATTTAGTAGATCAACACCACCTAATATTCTAGATAGGCCTTTCACAATGCTCCAGACTAACTTGAAGAAAAAAAAATAATAAAAAATCGCAGCAATCAGTACCTGGCAAACCCATTTCACCAACTGATCCTTTTTGTCCTGGAATTCCTGGATCTCCTGGGTACCCTGGGGGGCCCTGATCGCCTTTTGGTCCTAGAGACAGCAGAGAAATTAAGAGTCCAGATAGTTACTGTGGTTTAAAATACCTGATTAACACTATGTCCTTTTGCCAGCTTCAGACATACCTGGATGTCCTGGAGTACCAGGTTCACCATCCTTTCCTGGAATTCCTGGTTCTCCATACTCTCCACGTAGCCCTTTTTCTCCTGTTGGTCCATGGTCCCCTGGACAACAAGAAAAAAAACACTGATCAGTTTTACCAAAATTTACTGTAATGCCATGTAACGATCCTTCTAATTACTTTATTTATCTCTGTTGCTTCTCTCTGCTGAACAAGGGAATGGCTGAATTCAAGCTTCCTACATTGTAGGGCAGAGTCAAACTTGTGCAACAACCCTCCACTCAAGCCAGCATTGAAGGAAGGTTACAAACTGATAAAATGTTGCAGGTGTCTGCACAGATTACAAGACAAATTATATTTTTAAAAGAAACTCAGTGTTTTGCAAATGAACACTTATCTTTGAGTTAGATTAATGAGTTATTTCTGAAGTGTCAGACAATATCAGGTGTTGACAAAAATGATTGATTTGACTGTTCTGCTGTCTATGTAGGTAAATGCAAGCCACCAGTTCACAGGCAGAAATTTTCTGTTTCCTCAGTTCTATTTAATATTAAAGCAACTTCATCATTCCAGAAGGCTCCATCTCTTATTCTGCAGCATGCCTCTTCTCCAACCGCAATGTTCAAGCTTTCTGGTTATAATCCTTTTTGTTAGTGTTGTATCTAGATGCTGGACAATACATTACTGAAGATAGGTAGCTGAATGCTTTTAAGTAAGAGGATTTATTAAAAAAAATCTCAAGATGTCCAAACCCAACCTTTTTTATTAAACATTACCGACAATCTTTCATTAAAATACTGTATTTTTTGCTTGTATGTTACAAGTTTTTTAAAACATTACTGTGATATTCATAACTAGAGAGATGAAGGCAGCAAACCGATGAGAAAAGTTACGGAATATAACTAGATTATTTTTTCTCTACTGGTACTAGTTATCTCTGGGTTAAAGAGGATGAGACAAACAACAGCAGAAAGTTGCAGTCTGGGGTCTGTTTGGAGTCTACCCTTCCATGCTGCATGAGCCAGGCTAATCTGCAGACTGTGTGGGGTCAGGAAAAGGTAGAACATACAAATTTGGAAGCGCGCATTATTAGTGCTGGAGGGGTGAAGAAGTTAGAAACAAAAGAAATTAACCAGTTGAACCTATCAGCACAGGCTTCTTTATACGCATGTAACCACTGTGCCTGATTTTGATTTCTGGAAAGGTAATAAAACTATCAACCAGCCAACCTATAGATCAATAGCAGAAAAGGAGGTAATGAAAAACAACCTATGTAGCCTTGTTTTAAGGCTTTTCACACCACCACATCAAGATCAGACACAAATGAGAGAAAGGAATCTAGATGGAATTCTTACAGGCTGAGAGCTTCAACAAATTCACAAGTGTGGTCAGAAGCTGCATCTCAGCTTAGAGGCAGGTGTACTCCACACTTGCTCCTGCCCTTCCTCTCAGTCCATAACCCTGGTAAATTTCATTCCAGCAGGGCCTGAGTCCTTCAGTTATTTCAGCACAGTGCAATGTAGCAAGGATGCAGCCAAATTGGGGAGAATTCAGAAGGGGTAAGAAGGATGATAATTATTTCAGAAAACACAATATACAAGGAAAGGCTGAAGGATTTGGTTGAGGGAAATGGCAGACTACATGATCCCAGTAGCTCCCTTCCAGCTCTACACTTCTATTTTAACAAAAAACAGTTACCATTTATTTACCAAAATAAAATAAAAATAGTTATTTATCAAAATCTCTTATGGGGATTTTTAATAAAAGGTATATCATAATAAAAAGGACAAATAATAAAATATATAAAATATATTTTTAAATATATAAAATATATTTTTAAATATATAAAATATAATTTTTAAAATTTCTAAATAGAAAGCTGATTGCTTTTCTCCTGTATATTTCCAGGTGTTTCCAGTCTGATGTAAGCTAATCTTTCAATATCAGTGGCATTCACATGTGTCTTTCCTGAAACTTCCTCAGGTCCCAAAGAAACATTTGTACGCCAAAAAAGGCTGATCACTTTTTCTTACAGAATCAGTTGGTCTTCATGGTGAAAACAGTGAAATCTATATTTTTTACATGAAAGAAAGCTTTACTCTTCTAGCAAGCTTTAGTTTCTAATTTTAAGGTGTTTTTTTTTTTTTTTCTTTTCAGAGAGTCTTCTGAGAAACGAGGTAAAAACTGATTTTATAATAGCAAATTGAGCCTTTTCCATCCAACCAAAACCTTTTAAGTCTGTGATTGATCTTTGTTTCTATGGAGTTGGAGGATGCTAGAAAAATATCTGCTTTTGTTGTGTAAAGATCTTTAATCTTGTTTTAAAACTTGATGTCTAAACTAAGATGCAACAGAACTCCAAGTACTGTTGCTCTAACTTTAGTTAGAGATTAAAGTTACCTTTTTCTCCTGGATCTCCCTTTTGGCCTTTGAGACTAACCATGTCCATGGTATCCATGCTTCCAGGTACTCCTGGGAGACCAGCTTCACCTTTATCCCCTTTGACGCCTGGATCACCCTGTGGTCCAACTACCCCTTTGAAACCTGGGCTACCTATAAAGGAATAGCACAGAATGTTACAGAGGCATATAAAACTTTGCAAAAAGATTTAGTAGACAAGAACAAATTAAGTTAGCTATTTATTAAATTTTGGGTATGGGCTACCATGCTCTTGAATACCCACATCTTTTATCTCATATGCAGATTTTTCTATACCAGGACTTCATAATAACTATCGAAAAAGTTGGTATCTTTTAAAAGTTTTAATCTTTTTTATCTTTTAAAAGTTTAAAAGTTTAAAAGTTTACCTGCTTCACAGACATTAGCTTGAGACCCTCTCAAAACGATAGGAATATGAGTTGAAGAGTTTAAATATAGAGCACTGTTTGAAGGATTTAATTAAGTCCTTCCTGCTGGCTATTTATAACTTCAAACAAAGTGTTTCTCTTGGAGTAATATCTATAGCATGCTCTCAACCAGCCAACCCTTATGTTGTTGAAGAACAGACCAAAACTCCTGGCTCAGTGCCCAAATACGACTGCTCCTAGGATACGGCTTTCTAGATTACATTATTTCTAACTTAGAGGGAAGTTATTTGACATAAAACATCCTTTAGGCCAAGCATACTCTCTATATTTGGTTATTTCCAGACTTGTCTTCAGTTGGGAAAAACGTCAATTTTAAAATGTATGAGAAGAATTTAAGAAAGTCCCTGCCTTACCTTTTTCACCAGGCAACCCTCGATCTCCAACTGGTCCAGGAGTCCCTGGCAGTCCCGGAGTTCCCATAACTCCCATTTCTCCTTTGGCTCCTGAAACCGAAGTGGTAGAGTGAATAACATAAATAAAGAAAGCGGTGTAAAGAAGTATGAGAAGTAGAATGTTTTGCTCCCAATTATATCAGGAATTGCACTACTTAAGGAAAAAAGGGATAAAGAGGATGATCTAATCTAAATAGCCTGACAGAGAAAACAACTGTAAAAATTGTGTTAGGAAATACAGAATAAAACATGGTTTGTAATAGGTTTTTGACAGATTCTTAAAACTTGCAACTACAGTAAACAATGCTGTCATTAACAAAGGCATTATTAAAACCACACTCTATCACTGAAACTACACAGAATAATCATCTTCCATTACTACAGGTTAAAGCCTAGTCCTGCATATAGCTGGATTTGATCCACCAAAAGACTCCAGTATGAGTTTAAAGCTATACATGCACAGAGTGGCTTTGCTGATAGCAGCCCATGTGTTTTCCTCAAGCTCAGGTTCCTTGAAGGATCAATTCCTGATTGAGTGAAGGGGCATGCTACCAGGACTTAATAAAACAGCTGTCAAAGATGCCAATTTCCAAGGAAGGAGATTACTTTCCCAGCAGTAAGCATGTTTACCTTCTGATCCTTTCAGTCCAACAGACCCTTGTGGACCCGGCAGGCCAGGTAACCCCACAGACCCTGGTACTCCAGGCTGGCCCTGGCTACCTTTATCGCCTTTTGGTCCTGGCATATCTAGACCCGGGATACCAGGGAAGCCCCTTTCTCCTTTTATTCCAGGAAATCCTAGGAAAAAGAGAAGATACAGAATTAGTTCCTAGCAGAACAAAGGAAACAGAGTTAACAAGCATACCCCAAAATGTCCTCCCATGGTTCAGAAATTACGTGGCAGAAGACTCAAAGACAGTTTCTCTTGTAACGTCAAGAGAGCAGAAATATTCCTCATTTCCTGTGTGCAGACTCGATCCTGTACATATTACCCACAATAACCTGAGGAAACTGAACAAAATGGCAGATATTTTCTCTGCCCTTGCCTTGTGTTTGGACCAGATGGATGAGGTACGCTGCCATGCTTCCTGCACCCCACCCACAAAGCAGGTCACGAGCAATTTATGAACACCAACATCTGTTTATGCCAAAAAATCCACTTCCAAGCACCAGCATGGGAGCATTTTTCTCCCACCTGGTGGTCCCTGGGGTCCTGGCTGTCCAGCAGGCCCTGGCGATCCCTGTGGGCCCAGCCCTGGTGCACCTGGGGGGCCTGGCAAGCCTTGCAGTCCCGGGAGGCCGGGGTCACCTGTGGGGAGACAGAGACAAGAGTCTTTGAGATCTTGTTTCCAAAAGATGCTAGACAGATGCTTAGGAAATATCTGGCCAACAAAACCTCATTTCAGCCTCTAATACCTTCTGCCTGGGCTTGGGGGAACCGTTGTTTTTCGCTGCTTGCCATTTACTAGCAGTAGAGGTAGGCGAAAGGGAGGAGAGGGAAAGGAGAAAAGAGAATGCCCTGAGTTATCAGTAGGACTTAAATGGTGAATAGGCTTTTTGTTGCCTCTGCAGCGGAGAAACTATAAAAAAGAAATATAAATACAGAGGTGTATCTTTATTTTTTCAGCAATGTTACCTCTGAATCCTTGCTGTCCAGGTATGCCCGGGAATCCTTGCTCACCACGTAAACCAGGCAGTCCTGGATTTCCCTTTTCTCCAGGGATGCCAGCTGGGCCTGGGGGGCCTGGTAATCCTTTAGGGCCAGGGAGACCCACACCAGGTTCACCCTAGCCACAGAAACACAACAGATTGGGAATCACTCAGAAAGAACGCTGCACATACATTAGCCATTCAGAGTTAACATAAAGCATTCATCTACTTTGTCCCTTTGCATATACAGTGGGAAACATAAGATGAAGGGCAGTTTTTGAAAAAAGCAGAATCTTTTCCCAGATTCTCAGATTCCTGTTAACATGAAGTAACAGAAAACAGTATCAGCAGCAGATACTTACTTTTTGACCTTGTAAACCTGGTGTACCTGGCAAACCATCCAGGCCAGGGGTTCCTGGAGTCCCTGGTAGACCAGGTGAGCCAGGCTGACCTTGAAAACCTACAAAACAAAACAAAACAAAACTCACATCATTGCTGTCTGTCCCTGTAAATGTCCCCTGTCATTTCTTCAAACCTCTAACTGAACTGTTCACATCCTTGGAGGAACATGTTCAAAAAGGTCTGTGTAGTCTCTTTTATCAAATTTCTAGAGAAAAAAATGGCAGCTCTCAAATGTCAGTGTTCTCAACAGAGATTTAAGCATTGAGCTTCAAACCCAAAAGGAACAAATATGGAGTGACTGCTCTTTAATTAATAGCCTTGTGGGTTCACATCATTGAGAAATATTCTACCTGCAAAGATGTGTTTCCAGAGTCTTCTTCAGAGAGGGTAACTAAATGTGTGAGGCATAAGACTGAGGGATACAGAACAAAAGCCATCTTGGTGAATCGACACTTTTTGTACAGTATATGTAATGTGACACGTCCTACACATCTCCCTGAGGGTCACACATGTTCCTGTACCACAGCAGGCCCAAGGAACATCCCTCAGGAATGGAGGAAAGAAGATGGCCAACATTCTGCAGATCACTTAAAGATAACGCTCACTAAACCGAGATGAAGTTCCTTTCACAAAGATCTCAAAGAGTAGGAAATCCAGCTTTCAGGCTAAGCCCCTGGAAAGTCACGGGTCAGAGCTGCATTCAAGGAAGAGTCTTGGAAAAAAAAGCTTTGGATATGTCGTTCCTTTTTTGCTGGCATTTAGCAATCCTTTTCTAGATGCCATGGAACTTTTCTGTTCAGGTTTGTGTCATGTCAGATTTGGAAGAACTAGAGGTGTTCACAGGTAAAGATTTCCCTTTTCTTTTTAAAAGTCTATCTGACCCTCCCAGTTCATGGTGTGTGAGAGAGAGAGAATGGCGGTTGAAGTGGCTGCTGAAAGCTCAGTCATCTAGTCCAGAATGAGTAGCATTAGCATTACAAAATACATCTCTCAAAAATCTGAAACAAGAGTATGATCTTATAGACTCTAAACTATGTGTACACCCTGACAATGGCCATGTGGGGAAGCCTAAACTTTTACTGAATCTGCTGGTATTTTGACCAAACACTCCCATCCACCTGGGACACCACAGACCTGTGAGCTCTGGTACAAAAATGTCATACTTATGTTAACATGTTTTTTTGACCAACCTAAATCATCTTTCAGCAACCTAAATCACCTTTCACCAACCTAAATCATCTTTCAGCAAGGCCATCTCATCTATCAGCAACCTCAGTTGCTGCAACACAGGATGCACTATATCACTTTCTGTTCTGGCAGTAGCATTGCCTGTATCTGCACCACATGACTGCACAAAGCAGGTGTGCCTTGAAAGTATCCTCATCGTGGTGTCTGTGGACTTTCACAAGGGAAGTTCTTCTGCTACACCTTGCAGATCTCCTCGTGCAGCCATGGCTGGATGACAGTGCAGTCCTCCATCCACACTTCAGTTACACCAGCTCTGTTAGATGGATAACTTTATCTTACCTTTGGGTCCCGGAGGTCCAGGGAACCCTATACCTGGCTGTCCAACAGCACCTTTTTCTCCTGGCAGGCCAGGTATCCCTGGAAGCCCAGGATTCCCTTTGTCACCTTTGCGAGTGAAAACAAGACAAAAGTTAATACCAGTGTTAACTTCTGGGAAACAGAAACATTAAGATGATCAGAGAAAGATTAACAGAACACTGTACCTTGGGGTCCAGGGAAACCAGGTGGCCCAGGAAGGCCATCTGCCCCAGGAGGTCCAGGGAGCGGTATAGTTCGTCCTGCTTCACCCTTTGTCCCTATGAATGTAAAGATGTATTAAGTCCAAATTGATGAAATTAAACAGGAGTTTCATTCACCTTGCCAGCAGTGTTAAGACCCTCCACACCATTAAAACTGACTTTTTATGAAGTTTTTTTATAGAATATCCATAGAAAACTACAATGAACTAGGTTTAAGATAATTTTAAACCACCCTGTTTGGCCTGATAGAAAAAAAAAGAAAGAAAAATGCCTTCAAAGATGTGCAAGTAAACTGCTGAAAGTAAACACTGATCTAAATTAGTCTTTTTCTTTCCATATTAAATTCCAGTGATCCGCTAAGTTGATTTCCACTTAGAAACACCTTAAAGGACACTTTAAAGGAGACTTAAAAAAAAATGCATACTATAGCATTACCTGGAAGGCCTGGTAAACCTGGGGTTCCAGCAAAGCCTCTGTCTCCTTTGTCACCAGGTAACCCTGCAGTGCCTATCCCAGGAGGGCCAGGAAAACCTCTTTCACCACGTACTCCAGGGAATCCAGGTTGGCCAGGGGGACCACGTTCTCCTTTCAAGCCAGCTGTACCCTAATTTGTAGACAGTATAAATGTACTTCTTGCATGATTGGCAAGACAGAACACATCCTCCCAACTGTGTGAATATATTGTAACTTGGATTTGGCACAGGGTACCTACCTGTAACACCTTTATCACTGAATTCAATGGAAGTAGAACTGTGTTCCATGTAGAAAAGTACATGGAAATCATACCTAATGTGCAATGCAGGTAACTGGATCATTTAGGCTATTTTCCCAGTTGTGGATCTGGGAGCAAATCTGAGCTCCAGATCCAGCTCCACATCCACATCAGCTGAACCCGCTAACAGGGCAAGACTTTGAAACATTAGTTTCCACAAGAAGATAAGTCTGCTAGAACAGAGTTGAACCTCATCTTAATTATCTCTGCTTGGACAACTGCATTCCTTCAATCATCTTCAGATATGAGTTAAATCATCCATACCAGTTCTCATTATAAAACTTTGAGAAAGGGAGAAATGAAAAAAAAATATTGTCCACACCCACAATGTGGGGGAAGTAACCTTGCTGTAGTCCTGAAAGCAGCAAGCCTTGTAATCTGAATACGTCTGAGTTGGATCACTTATTTGCATGACATGTTCAGAGAGAATTCAAAATCAAACTGAAATACTCTGTTGTTGAAAGACCCTAGTCTTCACTAGTTCTAGAGAAACCAGAGTCCTCTTCTGAGGAGGAATGAACTACCCAAGGTAAAAAAAAAAAAAAAAAAAGTGGAACAATGAATGAGGCCAATAAACATAAAGCAAGTGTAGGACAATATGTAAAAATACAGAAACATTCGGCAGGACAGTGCAAACATAAAGAAATAACACATACCGATGCTCCTTTTGGACCCTGTGGACCTGGCAATCCATCTTTTCCTGGTGTTCCTTCTCTTCCAGGAATACCTGGTTGTCCTGGGAAACCAGGATCTCCCTTTTCACCTTTCAGGATAGAATCATAAGAAAAATCTCCTGGTTCTCCTTTTGCCCCAGGGTGGCCGATAAGTCCTGGAGCACCTGGGGGCCCCTGAAATTTCATAAATTGAAATGTTATCACTTGCCCTATCAACCTTTCAACTGATTAAAAAAAACAAAAACAAACAAACAAAAAAAAACCCAGGTCTTCGGAAATTAAAAAGTAGACCCAAATCAAATAAACCATTAAGTTTTCAACCAAGGAGGTCAAATGAGAGTTGTTTCCAGGATATAGCAGTGTAAATAAGGAATTAGTGCAAATTTCTCTTTCTTGACCACGCTGTCATTGTATCATACCAAAGGTATGTCATTTTAGATGGTGAATATAAACCTTCACTATTTACACAAGAGCTGTAGGTCTTGGCACCAAAAATCTACTCTGAATTTTCAATATACTACACACTGAACTTCAGTTACATATATTTACATTATATTATCATCAAGGTAATCTAGGCTTTTTGAAAAAGCCCTGTCAGAGCTAACATGTCTGCCCCCAAAGTCGTACTCTGTAACACTGTGGACCCTATTTCTATGACAAAAATGCAACAAAGGTTGTATCCTACATTTCCAGGATACTTTACAATACTAGAAATAGTACTAATACAGGAAAAGAGCATGCTTCCATTATGCAAAGAAAAGCATAGCCAAACTTACAGGTTTAAACTGCCTATACAAGTCCAAAACTCCTGATTTTGCTTCTTTCAGAAACTTTAAAATCAACTGAAACATTCACTAAATACATAGACTGCCTATTAAATTCAATTCATTGTCTTATATAAAATTCAAGTGTTATTTGCACAAGAGCTAACACTAACTGAAGACTGAAAGCTCCCTGTGTAGTTTATTTATGACATTTAGCTAATTAAAGTATACATTTCACATCATTACCAACATTCATTGATTTCGTTCCATTAACATCCACTGTCTCTTGCTGCATAGAATACTATACACATGTTCAGAGGAAGCTTTCTAAGCTTTCCAGGGAAGCAGTCCTTTATATAACAATACACCTACAGGATATCCAGAATTCCAGTTTTTCCCTACATATTGTCTAGGACTTGTATGAACTTTTTTCATTGGAATGTTTACTCTATTTTCAGGTGGATCAGGACTAGGATAGTAATGCACAAACTTCACAGCCAACATTCACTGCTTATGGTTTAAGTGTACCTTCCACTTAAACCTGAACTAGAACACTGTTCCTTTAGCTTTGGTGGATCTTGAATCAGACTCTGATACTGTGGAATGGATTGGAACAATGTAGGCTTGCAAAGATGGCCTCTATATAATAGTTTTTCCAAACTGAACTGTACGCTGGATCACCATCTGTCTGAATTTTGTAAACCAAGGCAAGCTTAAAAATATTCAGAAGAACAACCAGTCCTCATCTGATGAAAGACATGATCAGAACTTGAGAGGCAATAAAAGGAAAATGTAAAGATGTGTCAAAAATGTGCTGAGAACAAATGCCGGAAATGACAAAAGCTTAAATATGTTAGGATGTCTTTTATTTTTTGTCTCTTTCATATTTTCTCTTTCCTATTTTTCTCCACTCCTTCTTTCAGGGACCCATTAATATTGTAGTAAGTTTGGTCACTGAGTAATACCATCCTGTTTATCAAAGTGGAAACACAGAGAATGGAATCCATCCCAGCTAACTTTTGTTGCCTAAATTAAAGTATCTAGGCTTTATTCATACTCAAGGGCAAGAAATAGATTCCTTGAGTAAGGAATTAATATAGGTAGGTTGGACTAACTTCTGAAGGTGCCTTATCTCTCACCGCTGGTGGTAGAAGGAGCTTGGATAATTCCAGTGTGTGTTACAGTTAGCACACATGAACACCACTGAGAAGCTATGTTGCCAGAAATGCTCAGCTGGAAGGAGAAAACAGCTTTAGGGGAAAAAAAGGCTGGGAAGACTCTGACAAAGTCACTCTACTTACATTAGGAATTGTGTCCAGATCCCATTCAGATGTGTAGGGATGGGATCAGGAAAGCCGAGGCACAAATGGAACTGAACTTGGCAAGAGTGGCAAAGAATAACAAGTAGGGATTCTGTAGGTACATCGGTCAGAAAAGAAAGGCCAAGGAGAGTGTACCTCCTCTGATACATGAGAAGGGAGAACTGGTAACAACTGACATGGAAAAGGCTGAGGTACTCAACAGAGTACTCTTAGCCTCAGACATCACTGCCAGTCAGGCTTCCCACATCTTTTGTTTCACTGAACATGCAGACAAGGGCTGGGGGTGCAAAGTCCCTCCCACTGTAAGTGAAGAGCAGGTTTGAGACCACCTGATGAAACTGAACAGGCACAAGTCTATGGGGCCTGATGACATGCATCCCAGGGTCCTGAGGGAACCAGCTGATGGAGTTACCAAGCCTCTCTTCAACATATTTGAAAAGTCCTGGCAGTCAAGGTGAAGTCCCTGATGACTGGAAAAAGGGAAACATCACTCCCATTTTTAAAAAGGGTAGACAGGTGGACCTGGGGAACTACAGACTGGTGAGCCTCACCTCTGTGCCTGGGAAGATCATGGAAAAGATCCTCCTGCAAGCAATGGCAAGGCACGTGCAGGACAAGGAGGTGATCCAAGTCAGCCAGAGTGACTTCACCAAGGGCAAATTGTGCCTGACCAACCTAGTGGCCTTCTATGATTCAGTGACTGCATCAGTCCACAAGGGAAGACTGACTGATGTCATCTACCTGGACTTCTGTAAGGCTTTTGGCATGGTTCCCCATGACATTTTCATCTCCAAATTGGAAAGAGATGGATTTGAAGGGTGGACCATTCGATGGATAAGGAATTGTCTGGATGGCCATGCCCAAAGAGTTGCAGTCGATGGCTCAATATCCAGGTGGAGGCTGGTGACAAGTGTGGTCCCTCAGGGGTTTGTTTTGGGCCAGTGCTGTTTAAGATCTTTATCAATGACATAGACAGTGGGATCAAGTGCACCCTCAGCAAGTTTTCAGATGACACCAAGCTGAGTGGTGCAGTTGATACAACAGAAGGAAGGGATGCCATCCAAAGGGACCTGGACAAGCTTGAGAAGTGGGCCCATGGGTCGGGGCAATGCGAGACCTGGGTACAGACTGGGAGAAGAGCTCATTGAGAGCAGCCCTCTGGGAAAGGACTTGGGGGTTCTTGGGTGGACAAAAAGCTTTACATAAGCCAGCAGTGTGTGCCTGCAACCCAGAAGGCCAACTGTATCCTGGGCTGCATCAACAGAGGAGTCACCTGCAGGCTGAGGGGGGTGATTGTCTTCCTCTACTTTGCCCTCATGAGGCCACTTGGAGTGCTGCATCCAGCTCTGGGACTCCCAAAACAAAGACATGAACTTGTTGGAATGAGTCCAGAGGAGGGCCATGATCAGAAGGCTCAAGCACCTCTCCTGAGAAGAAAGGCTGAGGGAGCCGGGGATTTAGTCTGAAAAAGAGAAGGCTCCAGGGAGACCTCATTGTGGCCTTCCAGTACTTAAAGAGGCTTATAAAATAGATGGAGTGTGAGTTTTTACATGGGCAGATAGTGGTAAGACAAGAGGAACAGTTTTAAACTAAAAGAGGAGAGGTTTAGATTAGATGTTAGGAGGAAATTCTTTACTCCAAGGGTGGTGAGGCACTGGCACAGCTTGCCCAAAGAAGCTGTGGATGCCCCATCCCTGGAAGTGTTCAAGGCCAGGTTGGATGGGGTCCTGGGCAACCTGACCTAGTGGGTGACATCCTTGTCCACAGGAGGAGGGTTGGAACAAGGTGGTCTTTAAGGTTCCTTCGGACCCAAGCCATTCTAGGATTCCATGAGTCTATGATTCTATGGTGTCAAAATCCACATTATGCTACAGGAACATGTGTGCTAATGTCAGTCTTCGCAGCCTACCACGGTGTATGCAGGGACACTCAAGTGAACTCTGACAAGATCAAATGTAGTTGTGCTAGTACAGTGTTCATCTAGGAGTGATTGTGTTGTCATTTTAAGCATGTGCTATAATTAAGGCTTTTCTGCTTCTGATATCCAGCCTTAGTGAGAGCTGTGTTATGCTGCATCAACATAATTTTCAAGTGATCCCATCATCAGGATGCTTTCACAGACCTTCTTTATTTCTTGAAAACCACTTGGCTTCCCTGCTAAATATCTGAAAATTAGATTTCATAGAATACACTGCACACATTTCCCAAAATTCAGACAAACTGCTGAAGTATACCGATTGCTAATATTGACTAACTGCTTACATTACACTAGATGGCACTGCATCTCTCTCTCAATATATTATGTTCACAAAACGAAGAGTTACTGGAAAGATACCTTGCTACACAAGGTTCAGGGCAGACCTGCATCTGTTTCATGCAAAATCCTACTTTTTACCCAGCTCCACTGCTGAGGTCATCTGATGGGTAAGCATGGCAATATAACCCATTTCCAACAGCTCTTTTTTCATCTCATAGCTAGACAATACTGCTTCCTAGTTTATTTTACTAAGTATAGCCAGTTCTTTAATTTTATTATATCACTGTGTTGGTCTATTTTTAATCAGAACTATTACACAATCACACTGAATGTTTTCTTACCACACATCTAACAGGAAATAAGCACACAATATCTGGTAAGGCATTACTTACAGGTACCCCTGGAAGGCCATCAAGTCCAGGTAAGCCTCTGTCACCCTTGAAACCTGATTGTCCTGGAAAACCTTTTCAGAGACAGAAAAATAGAATTCTATTCATTACATGGTTTAAAAATAGATCATTGTATGTGAAGCCTTTGTGATTCTTCACAAACTGTTTAATTCTATCCCCAGTTAATATAATAAAAAGTCAGTGAAGATGTCTGTATTCATGTGCTCGTGTGCTCCCTGTGTCTGCATTCGCAAGCTCAGAAGTTGATGAGGCATTTGACTTTGGAATTAATTCACCTTATAACTTAGATCTATCATGTAGACTTTGCAATCTTCAAACTACCTAAAACATGTTCATTTTTCTTCACAACTACTGGAAAAAACATTGAGAATATTATCAGTGTTTGCATGTGGCAATTCTCTGACATGGCAGCAGACAAATCATTTCTTTTGGGTCACACAATTTGATCCTAGGATTGGGAACATATGTATGAGCTACTGCCAAGCCTGAGCATGTAGGGCAAATGCTTCCCACACTTTTTTTCACTTTCACAATTCGGTCTACAGTTTGCAAAGATACTCCACTGTGGCCTATTTCTGCTTCCTTGTCAATTTCAGTGGGAATTAGGAATCAGGCCAAAAATAAGAATATTCTATCTTTTTTTCATTAGTTTCACAAGCAATTTTATTAGTGGGAGAAAAAATAATTAATCACATAATATACACTGTATTTCTAGGTTTTAGCCATAGCAGTTAATTCTCAGGTAGTTAATTTTTTTTTACCTGCTGGACCTGGTGGTCCTTGTGGTCCTGGAAGTCCAGGAGGTCCTACTTTATCACATAAAGTACAGGTTTCTCCTTTTTCACCTGAAGAAAAAAAAAAAAAAGTAATGAATAAAAATGACAAGATTTAAGAGAGCTGCAATCAGGTGGAATCCAGTGGTAAATGTCAATTTAATACACTTCATGTTGAAGGAATATAAATAAATGTGTTATTTCTAACTATATGCTTCAAAGAGAATTTATCAGCAAACTGATATTCAAGCCTATAAAACTTTTAAAGGAATGGCATTAAAGTCAACTTATATATTATTCTACAGACAGTATTTAATAGGAGGGTTAGATGGAACCAGGCTGAAGAGGATCAAAAAGAAGAGAAATATACACTGGGTGTAGAAGATATGAAAAGTTTAAAGTAGAAGAAGAAAAAACTCCACAGCCACTGTAATTTACAGTTTTAAAAAGAAGTGAGCATAATGAGATTAGGAAGAATCAACTGATGTGTAAATTAGTGCCGTTCATTTTTTGTATATGTCCATTTAGCTGACAGTGCTAAACCACACAGTTGACATTACTACTTGCAGGTGTGGCAATTTTAGTTTCAATTATAGTCAAGGTACTGATTCATAAACTATCTCTATTCCCAACTCATCTTCCCCTTTAATTCTTCATCTCAGAATTCATATCTTAAATTGCCATGAACAGTTCAATTTACGCTTAATTAGTCTATACTCAACTCTTTTTTAATTCCCAGATACTGTTTCGTTCCTGAAATCACCCATCTTTTATCACTTACCAGCAATGCCTAAGTGAAGTGAAATGTAAGTGAAGTTCGTGTCACACAACTCAATACACAGTATCCTTCTTTTATTCACCAGAGACCCAAGAAGCATCTTGCACATCCATGAACTGTTAGCGTAACTAATGTTAAGTACCAATTCTCTGGATCCAGTTAACTGGCTCAGTACCTTCACATATCCAAGACCCAGGGTACAAAGCAATAGAAAGCAACCACACTTTCATTTTAAATATTATTACCTTTCTCTCCCATCTCTCCTGGAAATCCATGTTGCCCTGGAGGTCCAGGTATACCTGGTGCACCAGGTTGCCCCTGCTGGCATTGATCAATTCCATCTGCAATTGAAATGCAACAGAGCTATTGTCTGGCAAATCCAAGTTTCTATCACAGGGTTGCATTTATGAATGTCCTAGCTGAATTTATCTGTGAGTAGTGGTACATCAGGAGAGTCTTTCATTTTTCTATTTATTTGTTTTAATCTGAAAAAAAACTCAGATTCTGCATTCTGATTCCAGATATATTACTTAAGAAACCCCCAGAATTACAGAAAAAAAGATGACTCTGCTATAACGAGTTTATAACTTTCACACAAAACGTATTTTTATTGTATGTAGATATTTTTATGTAGAGTTTTTTGTACCTAGCCTAGAGTTTTTGGAAACTTCCTAGGTCAAAAGCAGCTTGTTAACATCTGTTTAACTTCTTCACACCAATAAAGCTTTCTGAAAACAAGAAACTACAGGTACTAGGAACTGAAATAGCTAACAAATAACACCACCCAGCAAACTTAATGTAGGAATACAAATTGTGCTTGTTCTGTTTGATGTTATGGCACAGGCTCCAACCTAATCATTTTGGCCAAAGTCAAGAGTCAAAATGTTTATGTGAAGTTTGGCAAACAACAGCTAAACACAAAGGGATTTTTTTTCCTCCCATTTTGTATCTGACGAAAGCTAAAGAAGGGTCTGGGGAAGGCACAGTGACAGAAACATGAAACATTTTTTTATTAAAAAACAGGATTTGCTCTTATTGCTCTTATTACTTTAAGGGGCGGGGTGAGATTTCACTATTTAATTACCTGTTCTAAGTGTTGAATTTTATACTGATTCATTAGCAAACACTTTTGGTTTAGGAATTCCATAGAGAATAATGTTCATTTTAATAGGAATCTTCTATTTCATATTTAATCTTTAAAAAGGTTAACAAAATCACAGCTATGAAGCTAGAGCTTTAAATTTTTCAGCAAAATCTACAGGACAAAACACAAAGGAACCATTGCCTGCATAAAGTATATATGTCACCTGCACATACTAAAGTTTTACTCTACTCCAGTTATCTCTAAACATTTTCAAATCTACTAAAGAATTGCAAGTAAAACACCACTTTTCCTCTCGCTGACTATGTATGTAAAACAAACCAGTCATTTTTATGTTAAGGTTTACAGCCCAACAAAATATGTAAGGCAAGTTAATTTTAAGCATTTACCTAAAACTGTAGTGCAAAAGCAGAACACTGCTTTTTATATTTTTTATTTTTCTGTTATACTCTTAGTACTTCCCTTGTTATTTTTACGTCATTGTCCTTTAGTTAAAAACCAACATCAAACCAGCTCAATTTACAGTTATGCAATATAAAGTCCAAATGAACACTGTGAGGGACCAAAAAAAAAGCAGTATGATTAAATATTAAAGTTTCATGTTGAGCAAATTTGTTTGCAACTATTACTTGAAGCATAGATGGCTTAGGGCTCACAAAAAGTATGCATGACAAATACAATAATAGAATCATAAAATACAGTATTAGGAATAAACTGAAGACATCTTTATCTAATAATTACTTAATGTCTCTGGGTAACAACTAACCCTAAAATACATGCCTCTTTATTTATGTTACACATTTGATGTTGTCTGATATGTACTGTCCAAAATGAAGTGTTAGTGTAATGTCTAGTTTAGTTGAATCACAGAATATCCTGAGTTGGAAGAGACACACAGGGATCACTGAATCCAACTCCTGGCTCCACACAAGACCACCCAAAAACCAAACCCTATGTCTGAGAGCATTGAACAAACACTCCTTGGACTCCACCAGCCTTGGTGCCATGACCCCTGCCCTGGGCAGCCTGTCCCAGTGCCCGACCACCCTCTGGGCGCAGAACCTTTCCCTAACCCCCAGCCTGACCCTCCCCTGTCCCAGCCCCATGCCGTTCCCTCGGGTCCTGTCGCTGTCCCCAGAGAGCAGAGCTCAGCGCCTGCCCCTCTGCTCCCCTCGTGAGGGAGCTGCAGGCCGCCATGAGGCCTCCCCTCGGCCTGCTCTGCTCGGGGCTGAACAAACCAAGGGACCTCAGCTGCTCCTCATACATCTTGCACTCTAGACCCTTCACCATCTTTTTAACCCTCCTTTTGGAGGCTCTCCAATAGTTTCATCAATTTCTTCTACTGTGGTGATCAAAACTGTCCACAGTACTCGATGGGAGCCCACAATGCAGAGCAGAGTGGGCCGATCCCTTCCCTCAACCAGCTAGCAATGCTGTCCCTGATGCACCCCAGGGTACAGTTCACCCTTTTGGCTGCTAGGGCACGCTGCTCACTCATATTCAACTTGCCGTCAACCAAAACCGCCAGATCCCTTTTTACAGGGCTCTCATCCCCTAGTCTGTATATCTAGGGTTGCCCCATCACAGCAATTATAAATACTTTTGTGTATATATATTGGTGCTGAAGACTTGTAAATTGTGATATTGAACATCTGTCTTTTATGCTATGAATAGTATTAGCATCTTTTTTTTTTTTCCACTTTATTCGTTAACAGCTCAGATACATTTATTCCAAGATGTAAATGCATCCTAATTATAGCTTTTATAATCTTGTTTCCTTTTTCTTTTTCAAGTGCATGCAACGTGCATTATTGAGACTTCATAGTGAAAAGCAGCCAAGTGCTTTACTTACCTGTTACGCCTGGAGGACCTGGAGGGCCAGGGAGCCCAGGGGGACCTGGGAAACCATCTCTTCCGGGGGGTCCAGGTAAAGGGAATCCAGGAGAACCCTTTTCACCTTTTTCACCTCTCTCTCCAGGGACACCAGGTGATCCTACTCTGTCTGGAACTGGTCGACCTTTGGACAGAATAAAACGTAGATGAAAGAAGGTTCAAGAAAAAAGACAGTAACGTTATCAACACATTAGCTTACAATAAGTTTCGGAGAGAAATTGGAAAATGGTAGTGCAAAATAAAGAGGAACTGTATTTTTACTATTGGTAATTTACAAAATTCAGGGCATATTTTCACTACAGTTCAGAATAACTCACTTCCATTCAGTCCCTGAGCAAACACTGGGAAAAGTAACGTTCTGAGATTTATTTGAAACAATTTTTGCTGGCTAAGAAAAAATGGTGACAAAGGAGTTCATTTAGCTATTACATTTAGAAACCATTATGCTCGTCTCATAATAAGCCAAATCTTAAACACACCTGGAAATGAACAGGATCTGTAAGAACTTCAGTAAATTGGTATTCAATGATGCTAGCAGATTTTCAGGAATGCTAAACCCCAAACTGTTCGTAGGAATAATAAGTAAACAGCAGCCAATAAAGGCAGGCAGTTAAACAACTAGGAAAAAAATTACTCAAGATCTTCTTTTAGCTATTTGCACAGTCACACAGGTCTTCCTACTTCAATGACTTATTTTAATTAACAATTAATCATGAGATTTGACTGCTAAACCATTTTGAGCCATCTGCAATACTGTAGTGAAGATATTTAAGTCACACAAATCTCAATTTCTGTAGGGTAATAACAGAGAAAGAGCCACCATTCTTCTTCTATGTCATACGGAATTCTTTAGGGATTACTACTGCCTGTAGTATATAGTATCTCCTCCCTAAGCTGCGAAAAATTTCCTGGCAACTATCTGACCCTGGTTCACAATAATTTCTTACATAGCAACTCTCAAGATGGAAAATACGAGCAAAGGAGATTATAGTAGTATCACTACTGGATGTACTGGAGTCAGGTTTCTACAGATTATTTGGTTCGTTTTTAAAAAGCAAATATCATGGTTTAGTCCAAACACATACACATGTACATATGCATAATAGTAGTGTGGCCATGTATGTGAAGATGTTAGACTATGAAAAAGGCAACATTTGCAGGCAAGAGAAATAACTTTTATTAGATCAAATGACATAGTCAAAAAAAAAAAAGCAGGAAGCCTTCAGGAATGACTTATTATTTCCTCCAAAAAATCTTGTTTTATTGTATTTATGCAAATGCATATAAAGCCAAAGTGAAAGCAAACCAGATTATCTGTGCAAGAGTATACATACATAGGTACACACACATATTCACATTCTACAGCTCCTCATGCCCAATGGAGCCATACTCTCTGGATTCTCTCAGATGACGTGTGCACACTAACACTTATCAATTTAAGCAGCGATCAGAGAAGATTTAAGAATTATCAGAGCTTTACACAAAGAGCAAGGCTAGATCACAGCAGAGATTCCAGAAAAGCAATCAACAGGAATGGTCTGAGGTGGAGATTAGATCCTCAGAGAGGCCACTACCTGGGCACCCTGTAAGTCAGGCTGAAAGCAGATGAGGAGACCACCTCTCAGGATTCTCCACCCAAGAAGAACAAAGAAAAAAAGTGAACAAAATCATACCTGGAATTCCTGGGATTCCTTGTAAACCAGGAAAACCTTTAAAAAGAGAGGTTTTCAATTAGGCAATCAAGTCAGCAATGCTATCATGAATGCAATTCTAGCACATATTAAGTACACATTATAAGCAAGTATTCTCTGTATCAAAAGTTAAATAACTCATAGATATCTGCAAACAATACACTTAGTGAAAAGTCCCTATGGTGTGCCATCTTCTCCACTGGTCTTTCTTCAACAGGGAGATGTCTGTAATGGGGAAATTGGGAATGCTGTCTATAGGAATTCCCTGTCTACTGAGGAATTTTGCAAATAACCCAAGTCCATTTAAAGAATTAAAATATAACTATTGACTTTTTTTGAGGCGTCTCTTAAAGATTCTCTGCACTATTACCCACTTTGTGATTGTATTCACTTCTTTGTTAAATAATCTCACTGGATTCTTTAACCTCCATAAACCCAGGCCCCATTTTATTCTTTTCCAAACTATTAATGAAATGCTGTCTTATTGATGATGAGAAGAAGTGTTTTAAAAACTATCACAAAATGTAATAATTTGAAAGCAATTAAATAAAAAATGGAACATTCCACAGTTATATAGAGCCCCTGAGCCCACAGACCATGGGATTTTAATTTCCTGTAGCAAGAAAATGAAAAGCATAACTCAATCATAAAGACAAGAGAGAATACATACCTTTTTCACCTTTTTGACCTTTTTGTCCCGGCAAACCTGAAACTCCGGGGTCTCCCTTTTCACCAAAGGCGTCCATTGGTCCAGTATCTATAACCTGAATCGCAGGACAAAGATGAGGACACTGGAAACATGCAACTGTGCTCTAGTAGTTTGTATGTCATCCATCCCAACCTGATGGCACAGAAGCCACTTTGTTTCGTGTTAACAGCTTTGAGCAGTTTTGGCCATACTGGCAATCTCATTGACAGGTACCAACTGCTGTGAGAGTGTTGTAGCTGCTGAGGAATTACCACAGAAAATAAGGATTTCCTATTCTACCAAAATTCCTTCATATCAGTCGTATGGGTAAGTGGAGAGCTTGATAGCACCTTTCTGAATGAAGATGATGTAAAGAAACCTCAGTATGTTCTAAGTACTGATCCGCTGGGTTTGTGTTACCTTTCATCTTAAAATACTCTACTCTGGTGATTTCTACTGTTGATCTGAGTTTGACATAGAAGATACTAACATTTACAATATAATATTCAAGTACGCACCTTTTTTCAAAACAAATGAGCAGATGTTGGGAATTTTTCCAGTTTCTCGGAAAGCAGCATCATCAAAGATATGTCTGCTGCTGACTAGTCCCATTTTTTATTTGAGGTGTTAAAAAAATTATAGACTACAATGCTGACAGATGTATTCTTCTGAACGCTCTTTTAGTTTGTACTGATTATCAATGCCTAACAGTTCCATTCTCAAAAACATTCAAAATTCATATTCTTTGAAAGCTCCTTTCCCAAATTTCAAACATACTTCAGAAATAAGGCTTTTCTTTCCATTAAGAAAAACTGAGGACATGACTGATTTGAGCACGATCAGAATATGCATAATCTCTCTTTTTTTTTTTTCTTTCTGTTTGAGTACTTTGACTTTCTCAAAATTTTTATCTTCATTTAAATTTAAAATAAAACAAGATTTTATTTTACTTACTCTTCCTGGGGGACCTTGAGGACCTTGATCACCTTTTTCACCCTAAAGGAAAATACAAGTTATGCTTTAAATCCAGATCAGATGTTCTTCACAAAAAAAAAAAAAAAGTAGTAATAATTTCTTTAGCAAATGAACTCTTTGATACAGATTCACACAAAATCCAAATGCTAAGCACCTGGAACATCATACTAAACAACAATTTGTTAGCAGGTGGACCTGTACTGCTTTACACTGTATAAAGAGAAACAGGGATTTTTAGAAAAGTACATTTCTCGGCTGAGCAAAGAGATTGTGAAAATAAAGGCTGTGTTAAACAATTCATATAGAACTAAATCAGGGGTACCTAAGCATGTTGATTTTGACTTTTTGTAGTCTCTGAGTGATGACTTTACAATGTAGCAACATAGCAATGTTCATTTAATACTGCTTTACATGCATGTGAAGTTTCAACACACACCTATGAACCGGTCATATGAGCTCGTAACTCCTCACTCTGTGCTATGACAAGCACAGACTCTGACTCACCTTAGCACCAGGTTCCCCAGGCCGTCCCGGAATCCCAAACCCTCCAGGCAAACCCTGGACGTAGAAGACAGTGACACCAGAAAAGAAAAACACAGTTGCACGTTAGCTCTGGCAGCATCCAAGCTTTAAATTAAACTCACCAAACACAATAATTTTAAGTATATAATTTGGAAGGCTAGAAAATGTCAACCATTTATAATACACAGACAACTCTTTGATTTTGAATGTAAGAAATAGTATAATTTAGTGAAATACATACAGGTTGTCCTTTTGGTCCTGGCTCGCCATCTTTTCCAGGCTTTCCCTGTAAAACAGCAAGTTCCACTCTGCTTAAACAGATAGCCACTGGTACACAATTTCTAAATATGATGGGTGAAATACTAGAACAGAATAATCACTATTGTAATGCATTCATTAAGAGTGCTAATACAGCTGACAGTGTAGAGGATAAAAAGCAAGCAAACTGTAACTGCCTAGTGCTTGTGTTACTCAATATGCTACAAATTATATCCTATCCCACCTAGATTTCTGCATTCAGCACTGGGGCCCCCAGCACAAGAAGAACACGAAAAAGATCCACCAGACCAAGGTGGTCAGGAGAATCTTTTAATGTACTTTTTGATTGGAATTAGCCATATGGTAGTCAAACAATTCCATAAAACTACAATATCAGATCTTACTAGTGGCTCATCTTTTGTGCCTTTTCTTAATTTCAGAAGTAGCTGTGATTTCCTTGAAGAGCAAGAATTATATTTAAAAGATCTTAGAAGCTTTGTTCAGGGAACTGTATAGAAACTGAAAGATTTATTTTTGAACAATGCAAAGATGCTTCCTCAGCAGGCTCCAGGCCAACATTTCTCCGTCCTTCCAGCTTTCAAACCCTCATTTACTGTAGGAGTAAAAACATATATCTGATAGCAGCGATAATTCCATCATGCACCTTTACTGATGGGTTGACAGAACATTCAACCTTGAAGTATAGTAGGAAATAAGGAGGAAGATCTCTTTCAGACTGTAGTACAATTCAATGCCTATAGCTGTGCTTGGTCATTTTCTAACAGTTTATGATGACGCACAATTTGAGAAACAGCACTCTAGATACATTTTCATGTAGAAACTGCTTTTGCTACCAGCTCAGCTGTGAAAGGTACAGCATGGCTCACAGAAATTGTGTGGATGAGACTATGATATAGGTCAAACTAGGCAAATGCAGCAGACATTGTGGCCTCAAGCAGTTATGGTCAGGCTAGAAACCAGCAAGTTAACTTGTATCTGTCATCTAATTTTTTTTCGCTCCATTCCTGAGTATCTGAAACAAATCCAACACTTGGCTAAAGTCATGCATATGGTGTGACTTGCTTTGCTTTGCTTTTCCTTTTGTTTTGGAATGAACTTACCTTGCTTCAGCCGGGACCAATGGGGGTCTTGCCTCTGCCTTCAGCACTTCAGCCACTGCTAGGGGTCTTTAGTTACATGAAAGCATGTTACCTATTAACTTTATGGATGTTATCACTATCTTGGCTTGTACACCTGCCCTTGTTGTTTGATATATACCAAATTTAATGTTTCACTAATAGTTACTAAGTTTAATTAGTTTATGGAAGCAATGCAATGACTGTAATTACATTATTGATACTTACACGTGGACCAGGATCCCCAGGTTCACCCTTTTCTCCTCTGAAAGCTGAGCCTGGCAATCCCTGGAAGGCAAATACATACCAGACTAATAATACTGCCATATTCAAAAGTAAATTTGCTTTTAGGTATAAAGATATTCAGGGCCATCATTAGATTCTTCCATATTTTTAGTGTAATAAATATATATATATACAAAGTACTTACTGGGGTTCCCTGTTCTCCCTTTGCACCTTGTTCACCCTAATGAAATTATAAAAAAAAATGTAGATTAGTAAGGAAAATTTTACCCATAATTCATTTAGGCTGTAAATCATTTATTTCTTCATATCAGACATAGCACTGTTCTCCACTTCAAGAACTATGCCTAATAGTATGACGTGCAAAAAGAGGTTAGACAAAACACAAAACATGAATCCATTACGTTAATTTTTTATTCTAGTATATATTGCTTAGAGGGTCTAATTCAATAGCTGAAAATTAATGATAATTCATTAGCACTCATACTCCATGGATGTGATTCTGTAAATGAAAAGTCCAGTGTAAGCTACTTAATTCAAATTTTTATAAAATTTAGGGTTTACAATGTTTATCAATTCTCCTTCTTCAGAAAGTCTTCTGCTATGTGTTACTTCTTTACGCAATTGTTTATACATTCATCATCATATTTTTCAGAGAAACTTCCAGAAAGACGATCAAAATGTATTACATAAAGCCAAACAATTTTGAAGAGTCGGCTGTGGGTGACTCATTATTTTCTTCTTCCTCTTTTACTTCTGTTAGTTCTAACGACTACATTGTATTGAAGAGTACAAGGTCGATCATTTAAGGTCTCACCTTTTCTCCCTTTATGATTTCGCTTCCTTTTTCTTTCACGTGTGGTGCAGGTCCTGGTGGCCCTGGGGGACCACGGACTCCTTGTTCTCCCTGTCAACACCAAATCCAGGACAGACCATTGAAAACACTACTGAGACCAACTTCAGGAAAACAAGTGTGGGTCATACTTTTTCATTATGTGTGCATCCACAGCAGAGCAAAAACCGTATATGCTTATATAATGCAATAGGACTATCTTTCATGGTAAAACACCTCCAAAAAGGATTGATGCATTTCTGCCAAGCAATAACACATATCGATACTATTTATTTTTTGCAAAAGATAAGCCTAAGGAGTCCAGGAAATCTCCACATACTTCTATTGTCAACATTTTTCAAGCAATTCTACGATAAAAAGTTAATCTCAATGATGTACCATGTCACGAAAAATCCTATCCAGTAGGAATAGTATGCTTCAAAATACATAAAAAAGGGTAGTGGATAAAAAATATAAATGCATATATAACAATTTACTTGTACTCCCAAAGGCCTCTGCCAATGACAATCATAAGAAGCTTTTGGAGAAGGGCTCAGACATACTAGCAGTTTACCTAATAACCCATGACTCCAAGCATTTCTTGCATCCTGAAAATGCAATATAGAGCACTTTAACCTAGACCCCAGTGGGAAACATAACACTTTAACCCTCACATGTGTTACCTCCCGTCTGGTGCTGACTAAGGGAATAAATGGGATCAGTCACCAAAGGTAATGCATGGTAACTCAGCAATGCATCAATGCTGAAACAGTCATGCAGCAGGCAGGAAATCAGTCATCACTGAGCAAAATCGACAAACAATGCAAAAATAAGAAAGGTCATTTGCTTGGTACAACAAGCAAATGTTGTACTCGTAGCAAAGGGCTACGAGTTGGACAGCATGAAGTCCCATGCTGCACTCTGGGACGTTGACCATATTTATGAAAAAGCTGGCAGCATTGGCAACTAAGAACATAACTGCATCACCAGTTGCAGTCAGGCAGCACCAGCAAGGCTGCAGCTCTCTTCCAGTTTAGCAGGTACTGCAGCACAACAGAAGCCCATGTGGCAGGCAAAAGAGTTGATAGAGAAGGGTCAGTGTTGACACTACAGGTGTTTTGAGTAATTTACTTTGGACTAACCGCACTCTCTTCCAACAGGCTCAGCCCTCAGCACTTGGTGCAGCATGCTAGGCATGTTCCTGAAGCACAGCATTTGGTTTAGTTTCATGCTAAAGGAAACCAGATTGCATGCTCTGAAAAATGCTCCTGGTCAAGCCAAAACACAGAGGACAACTGCAAGATCTGTTTCAAAACCACACTCCCTATTCATTCTAAAGCAGTGATACAGACAAGAGTCCTATCACAACTAATTCTGACAATTTCAGACAGCATATATCAGAACTAAATTGTTTTCAAATCAATCTCATAATGAGTCCTAATGTACAGAGTAAATGTTTCCAGATCTCCCTACGATAAACTAAAGTAGTTGGTACTAGTCACAGCTAGAAAACAGAATAATGACCTAAATTAATGTCAGGTACAACATCATAATGTTCAAAATCTGTAACTGTTTAGGACTTCTGTTCATTTAGCTATGAGTTACAGATTTGATTAACTCAAGTTGCCTAAAACTTACAATGCCATTGAGCTGATTTTCTTCACAGATTAATTCCAGAAGTTTATTTAGTTAAAATAAATAGTCTCAAGAATATTTTATGGAAGTCGTTCTCTAATTCTTCAAAAGAGACTTACCTTTTCACCTTTTGGACCCTGAAAGCCCAAACCCATGTAGCCCTGAAAATAAAAATTATATATAGTAAATTTTCATCAGCAGTGAATATATGCATGCATACACACACACAAATATTTTGTACATGGCTAAAGTTAAGAGAGGGTATGAAAGACATGATAGGTCTTTTAAAGGCACATATGAAATAAACAAATAAATCATGTCCTAACCCTCCAGTTGTCACAGCAATTTGTGAAAAAAAAAAATCTAGAATTAAATTTATTGCATAACTTTAGTGTCAGCATGCTCTTTTTTCAACATTTTACTGTTAAATTTTGGCATTTTAAAATGAGTCCAAATAATCACAGAATGTTGTAGTTAATACTGACTTGATCAACTGAGGCAACAGATCTAATCAAAAATAAAAATAAATAAATAAATAATTAAAAAAAAAAGCTCTCTCTGTGATACCTCATTAACTCATCCCCAGATTGCAAGAAAACCAACTCCTTTAGGACTATTAGTTTCCAAATTTGGGGGGTAACTGATGTGCCAAATAACTAAACAAACAGACAATCTTTACAATAAAAAAGTCTTACCTTCTCGCCCGGAGGTCCTGGTGGCCCTGGGGGACCCTACAAGACAGTACATTTCAGCAGATATGTATAAAGTATGCTAGGTAGAATAATTCCTTATTCTATAATGAGAGCAAAAATGCAAATTTTTCCATTAAACCAAGATCTACTTTTCTGCTACTGCCTGTAGCTCCCAACTTAGCCTAAATAATAAAATAAACAGAATCTGTCAAAGATCTTTCATCAGAGCTCGCTTTACAGTTAAGAGTGCTGGATCTAATCAGCATCCAGACAGGAAACAATCACAGAAAATCTGTGGTAATGCACTGCAAAATAACTTCACTAATGACATTTTTTCCCCAGTTTTGTGTGCTACTGACCACATAAATGGACAGTGGTAAATATTAATCCTCACTTTTCTTTCATTAAATTTGTTCTTTTTTACATCAACAAGTGCAAGTGCTGACTAAACTGTATGACCATTTTCCTTTACATCACTTTCAGTTTTCTTTAGAAGGAAAACAGATGCTCGCTTTAATAGCCAGAAACACTGGGTGGACTTTCATCAGATGGAAGTAACTGATCCCTATGAACATTACCCGCATCCAGAACAGGAAGAGAAGACATTAGGTATCTATTAGACCTGACAACATTTCAGATAGTTAAAATGCCTTCAGCATTAGGAATAATAGGAAGTTGATGCTGCCCTGCTTTCCACAGTGCTTCTTACTCAACTGCCCATAATAATAATCTCAACATACATTTTGATTTAGATATGGCTGCTAGGTCTGTAATTTATGTTCTATAGATTAAGTGGGGGAAGACAGAAAAGGAGGATCAAGTATATTACAACCCCTTCCCCACAAATAAAATCCTCCAAAAAGAAGATGACTCTAGGAGCAGCGCTATTGAATGTACCTATGCAATTCTGCCATGACAGAGTCCGGGAGAATAAATATGTAGCCTGAAGCCACAGGTTGTCTTTCCTAAATCCTAACACCTTGTAGGACTTTCTTGTAAGTGAAGTGCAAATCACCATTACAGGTGACTCCATCACAGGAAACTTACTGGTTCTCCTGGAAGCCCTGGTGGCCCCATTGGTCCCTGAAACCCTGGAGTTCCAGGTGGACCCTATAAAAAATAAAAAGGCATAATTAAAAAGTGATATGTATTTGGCAATTTTGTGATATTGATATAATTTTAATTGAAACTCACTGCTATTCAAACATCATTTAGACTTACAGGTAATCCAGGTTGGCCAGGAAAGCCTTTATCACCTTTTAGCACACTAGGAGGTAAAAGACCAATCACTTCACCTGGATCTCCCTATAACAAAAAAAAAAATAAAAATAAAAAGAATAGTACTTTAATATCCATTAAAACACATTCAAAAATGTTAAGATAAGAGAAAAGTTAGAGCCACGTCAAATTTGGAATCATTTGGAAAGTTCACTTTTAAAAGAGTCACCTCACTTTACAATTAAGAGATTCCTGTACCAAATCATCATTCATACTTTTATTCTCTGTACGGTAATGGGTAACCAGAAAGATTTTCCCACCAATCTATCACTACTACAGTATTACTAGACAATGAGAACATCTGGCCTGGCTATTAATGGAATTGGTAACTTCACAATCTCTTCTCCAGGATGAGATCTTAGTCTTATAACTAATTTTGAAATCAAAGCCATCCTTTTTCTTAAAAAAAAAAGAGATACACTTTGTCTTTCTTATTTTGGAAAACTATTCCAATTGTTATCTGCTTCTTTATACCTCTTTTTCTGATAGCAAAGATCCTGTTTTTTCCCGCATTTTTGTACAAAATTGCAGTATTTTGAGGGGCTGTATGACTTTCTTCCACAAACATTCTCTAGTTAAACTACTTTGAAAAATGAAATGTCAGTATCAAAACAAATGTTAGAACCATAAAACCTATCTAAATCTTTATGCACAACTTTGTGGCCACCACGATACTTATGTGGGGTTAATGATACGTACTATTTTTCCTGTTGTATTTCATGCAATACTTACACTTTAAAGACCTGCATGGAGCAACACATACGTTCAATAGTTATGAAGTGGAAGTTGCTCCACTGCCTTTATTTAGGAGGACTGCAGAGCAGAGTACAAAGAGAAGTACACCAGTACAGGAAGGACTGCTAGTCTTAGAGGGTGTAGAACTCATTCTAATTGATCACATTCTAAATGATCACATTTAGAGCAAAATGTACCTTCATTCCAGGAGGTCCTGGGGGTCCCTGTGAAAAAAGACATATTTGATGTTATTTTTCCTCAGTATTGTATATTTTACATTTTATAATCTATATAATGCCATATAATTATATCTAAATTTCAAGAATCTGAGTTGAAACAAGTGAAGTGAATGAAGCATGAAGAATCTACTTACTATGCTCCCAGTCAGTCCTGGTAAACCTGGGGGACCTACTGGACCTCTTTCACCCTAAGGAGCACAGAGAAATTGGTTTTGTTTAGGGAACACGTTTGAAGGATGTTTTTATTTCAACACAGAAATGTTGTTATAAACATCTGCAAATGTCACCTTTGTGCCATTACATCCTGGAATGCCAGGTGGACCAGGAGGGCCGTCTTGTCCAGGAATGCCCTGCATAAAAAGGAAGTAAAGAAATTAGCAATACAGCATTAATCCAGGTCAGACGTCACCTGATGTTCACTTTTGATGTTCTTTGTAAAAATACATATACTTCACACGTACAGGAAGGCCTGGGTTTCCTGGAAATCCTGATGGTCCTGGTGGGCCCTGCAATTGACAAAAACATATTGAACTTGGGAAACTGAAATGACAAAACCACAAAACAGCAATGACAAGCTGCATCTCTAGTCTCCTTTCCAGTGGGGACAGTAAAAATCAGAGTAAAACTTGCTTTTAAACTCTCTTGACAAAATAGCCTTCATCTCCAAACCTCCCAACCATAGCATTTTAGTGATTGGTAACTGAAAGCACTTTTTTATATTTCTGTAACTTTTTAAGCAGCAATATGCATTTTATTCAACTGAAACTGCATCGGAACCTTACACAGACATAACAAAGGAATGCAGAGCTTCTGTCTTCTCACAACCATACTTCACAACGTGAAATTTACTGTAGACACCTCTTCATAGCAGAGGAAGATGCTAACCCACTGTAAAGATGCTTTTCCATCTTTCATCAGCCACATCGGTATGTCAATTTCATCTCTATCATCCAAAAAAACAACTGGCTTGAAAAAACTCTCTCTCCCTGAATAGCTTTCCAGTGTAATGAATCAGGAATTTGACTTGGCACATCATTTTCATCCTACCGGTTTATTTATTGTGAAACAGAAAAGATGTATGAGATTCCAGAAGCTCAGATAGCATATTTGCATCTTCCAAAACTTTACCATTGCAAAAGTACAGTCTACTTGCACTGCAAACAGTGAATGTATTTGCCAGGAGATGCTAATTTACGTTAACACACAGGATACCATGAACTTCATGGACCGAAATGAGGATTTCTTGATCTATCAGAATGCCCCCTCTATAATACTTTAGACACTGAGATTGATTTTGTAAATTCTGTGTGCTGCAGGCCACTGCAGGCAAATGAAGAACAGAACTGACACGGCATTTTGAAAATCTGTGGACAAGAGGGCACAGCTTAAAATGTATCATTGCTCATCAAGTCATTCAAATTCTCTTTCATCAGTACATTATGAAATGTGAAAATGCTCAGAATGAGCTTCACATCTGACAAAACTCAAGAAGACATGGCCCTGGCTACTATAATATACTAATTAAGTGTTATGTAAGTACCACATTAAACAGAAATGACAGCAGGAAGGTTACAGGCATGCTTAGGGCCTCCCTTAAAACTGAACAAGTTGGGGGATTAAAGCCCCAGCTTTAATTTGTTTCTACACCCTGTGTAAATTTTTAACATATACATGCTTGTGAGTGTGTCAGCATCTCTGCTGGAGCACTTCAAGGAGGTTAGATGGTTTGCATTCAGTTGGAATAAAGCCTCTTGGTAGGTCAGAAGGCTTTCAAGGGAATATTAAAACCAGAGCTGCTGATGTAGTGATAAGTAATGGGGGAAAATGCAAATGGACAAAGGCACTGACTGCACAATGCAGAAAGAACTTCAAAGCCAAGAACAAAAATCTTGAATTACTGTGCAGCACAAGGGGATGCAGTTGACTAACTCAAAGAGAAAAACCCCATCATCCATTTGAAGGCAGCTATGAAGAGTGAAAGACATATAAACCCAGAGACATGAAAACTACAAAAATGTAAGTTAAAACTCACTCTTGTTCCTTTTGTTCCTGGCAGTCCTGGTTCTCCAGTATCACCCTGTAAAGGAAAAGAGAGAGCTTTGTCTTTCCTAGGGACAACAATTTAGGGAAATCTGAGTGTTTTAAATATTAAAGCTTAATTCCTACCTTAAGCCCTGGTGGCCCAGGAGGACCTTCAGGTCCTTGCATTCCAGGAAACCCAATCACACCCTGTAGTCCTGGCAAGCCTCTTTCTCCCTGTGGAAAGAAGAAAAGGCATTAGCAACAACACCACTGAAAACAGTAAGAAGTTAACATTTCATTCTAGTCTTCGAAAGAAGGATCATTATAAACAAAGAAACATTTCTGTTTGATGACAAGTTGGCATGGGGTGATTGTGGCATGACAGAAAAGCACTGTTCATAGCATGTTTATACTGCTAGCAATAGAAAGGCCAGAAAATCTAACACCCCAAGTTAGCAGTCATATTCCTGAAAACTGCAAATATCACTGTTCGGTCACTAGTGTATGAATGGCCAATATGAATCTTCATCTTACAAGTCATTCACAACAGCAGATTTTGGACAGCAGGCTTTGTCACTTAGTCTTGAGCTTCAGGGTGGTTCAGAGTCAGAGGTGGTTCAACATACAGGGTCTTTCTGAGAAGCTCAACACAGTGACTGTATCTGTCATCCTTTAGGTTCCTCTTTATCGTCATATGGGATATACATGTTTTCTGCACTCTCCCTACTACTCCAAATGCATTTAAAACACATAAACGTAGAGGCAGAAAATAAAATCCATCCACGCTCTAGATCAATATTGCAGCTGTTACGCTTTCATTCCCAGTGAAACCAAGAGGAACACTGAATAAAGGCTGAAAAAACCTACACATAGGGGAGAGGGAAAAAAATGTATCCATATATCAAAGTCTGAAAACAGCAATTCAAGCAAATTAAAAGCCAAATGTTCCACATAGGAAGTAACTAGAGTTGTCTTTTCAAGGTGTAGGGTGAAACAGGGAGAAGCACCTCATGTTATCCAAAAATGTGATAATATGAATGAATAAAACATTAGTGAGCAACTGAAAAAAAAGGAAAAGGTATACAAGTTTGGTCAACAACTAAAAAACATGACATCTGTTTTAGAAACTCAAAAAATAGACCAATTTTCATGGGATACAGGCAAGGAAATAAAATCAACAGAGTTTCAAACACACAAAAGGAAGCTACTCAGTTTTCAGTATATTCAGCAGAACAGTGAGAGATGAGCTTGCTACTTGTAATTAACAAATGATTTGGTACTGGGAATTTAGGATGGTGAAGAGTTTAGTGAGGAGCAAGAAACTTTTCTCCCATTTGCTCAGGATTACCAGCTACATTCTAGTAGCTGGTGGGGGTCATCTGAGGACTGAGCAAATAAGAGAAGAACAACATCTGGAGATTGGAGAACTCACTCTTCAAGTAGGTAAAACAGGTACTTTGCAAGGAAAACATTATGGTAGACAGTCAGAGGAAGGGGTGTGATGACTCACGGATGTGGCGCTAATTAGTTTCTGAAGATGATGGGAGTTGGCCACTTGGGTAGGCTTTTGTTCAGATGAGGAGAAAAAGAATAGAGGTGACTGATGGGTAAGAAGAAAGGGCCAATGATAAAAGTAGGAGAAAGTAGAGGGGAAATTAAAGCAAAATAACCACTTAGTACAGAGAAGTGACTTGGGTGGAAATAAAGGAAATCTGCTGGCACCAGCTCTATTCAGTGTCCCTGCTGTGGCTGCTCCTGCCAGCCTGAGTTTCTATAGGTCTGGTGGAAATATGATCTTTTTGATCATTTTGTTTATATTTCAAGTCTCAAAGAAAAGGACCCAGAGATGCACCCAGCACCTACAGCCCCTGCCCCATGGCATGCTAGTGTGAGCTGGGTGTCAGAGGTAACAGCCAGTCCCACCAAAGCTTGTGCAGCCATTCCTGCACTTTGCTGAGAAGGGGAAGGAGAAAAAATGGAAGGAGTCAGAGAAGGAGCAAGTCTGAAATTTCTGATAGGTCAAATAACATAATAATTCCGTTTTGTAATGCTACTGCAAGGGTTGCTGATGGAGCTGATGTCTGAGCATGCTGGGTGTCCATTCACCTCTTTGTGGTATGTTTCCTGGACTGGCTCTCATGGCAGTCCTTGCCCATGCAAACTGAGGGACGTGGCACTTCTATAAACAAAATATCACTCATTTATTAAAATTTTCCGCTGGGAAAAAATCTTACATTGCCTCTCCTCTCTTTGCTCCCATGAAAAATAGCATTTTCAATAAAAAGGTACTTTCTGAGGCAATCAAACTGTTTTTCCTTGAAGCACCAAAATGGCACGATCTCCTCTATTTACTTCTCAGTATTCATTGTCATGCTTTGATAATAAAGTTTGCTAGCTACCAAAATCCTTGGCAGTGTGTTGTGGTATCACAAAACACTGCAAAACAAAGCAAACAGCCCAACAGATCAAGAAACATATTTCTAAGTCAGCTGTTAAAGGTACAAAGTCCAAGTTCTGAAGTAATCATTTCAGAACAGGATTCTACACTGAACCGTGGGCACTCGCCTTCATGACCTGCTGGGAGATCTATTAAGGAGGCAGAAGACACTCAAGCACATAGAACAGGGTTTTCCATTGCTGAAGGAAAGCACAACATGTGCAAATGAGAAGAAAACAAGATTTTTCTGACACCTACATAGAAGTATGAGTCATATGTAACAGAGCTAATACTTTCTGCACTCAGGAGCTCTGTCCAGAGGATTTCAATGCACTTTGAACCACTGCACCCTGTGACACAGGAAAATATTCGTTCTGCCATTCTTACGGAAAAATAAAACTGAGGTTTAGAGATTTCGTTTAGTCTAAGGCTCCCTGAAGACTGTTCTGGCACTGTAAAAGGCCCTTAACGTGCCTGTAAATCACTCACTAAGGTAATGACCACTTCATCTTGCCAAAGACATTAACCCAAGGCTTGACATAAATAAAGCTTGGGCTTCCAGGACAACTAGAGACAGCTCTGCAAAGCTATCTTCAGCCTCCCAGGTTGCCCTCTCTGAGGGGTTAAACATAGCTGCAGGAGCAGGTCAGAGACTGTACAGGGACACTTTGGGCCAAGATACATTCAGGTTTCCCTAGAAACATTGTCTTTTACTGACTTGAACTGTTAGGCCAAGAGGAAGAAAAGTAAGGGGCTATTTGTCCAGGACTTCTGGATACCCAGTCAAGCTGCCTGATGCCCAGATGCCTGGAGAGTACAACTCCTGAGTGTGTGGAGGTCTCTCCCATCCCAAATACTGCAGACTCACAGTTTCTCAGACCAGAACTGAGCTCATGTATTAGCTTGTGATTTGCCAGAGGGAAGTAAAAAAAACCATAAAGTTGGTTGACAGTCTTGGCTCTGAGGATGCGAGAGCCACAGAAGCTCTCTCTACATACAATTTGCCACCTTAGCAATTTATTCTAGCCACCTTAGCCACTCATGCTAACTGGGGAGCATGCACTTACACACTGCTTACACCCCTCTCTCTACTTTGCCTTCCCATTTAATGTCACTGCAAAATACTGAGTTAGTAGCCCAAACTTGTGCAGTCTCAGTCTAGACAGACAATGGGACCTTACTTCTCCATGCCATCCATGGAAACTCACAGAATTTAGGACAACCTATGCCAGCCAGATCCAGTAACAGATCTAGGAATGTGTCCTGGTTTCCAGGCCCTTTATTTAGTCTATGCGTCAGACTGTAAGGAAAGAAGCATCACTAGTGAACAAAGATCTAACTTCAATGCTTCAGTGACCCAGACAGTACCAACTTATACCATGACATGTCTTTTTGACATCAGTGAAACTACACTAAATCACAGTAAAATCCTATCAGTCTCAAAATGTCTACGCTGAACAAGAGAATACAGAAACTCTACCATGAGAAGTAGTAAACTCACGTGAATGCTGAGCTCCACGTGCCCTACATCGACTGGGTATTAGCCTGCAGAGATCACTGGGGTAGCAACATTTGTACTGCTGCTTTCCTACCCAAAGCGGCTTATTTAGAGCTGCAAGCTCAGATGAAGCTGTCATGTATTACACCATGCAGTACAGACATATGCGTGTCCTGAAGATGCTTTGCATTGCAAGGAAATACTTGAGCAGCATCCCTTCCCTGCTTGCCTGCCCAGTTCCTTTGTTCACCCAGTGTTCCAGCCAAACATCCCAACAGTGTTTGCACTACATTTATGCTGCAACCCATTAAGCATCCACACTACATAAATTGGCAAGCACTAGATCACTGCTGTTACCCCACTTATTCTTTGCTCAGCACTGAGATTCCTAGCTGCAATGCGTGGAGAGCATGAGACTCTGACTCTAAGTGCTATGTATTGTTCAAGTTCCAATATTCACAGCTGCAAAGTCTTGGCAAGTAATATTAAAAGAGCTCCTGCTTCTTACAAATCAATTCATGAGACTCGGAAATTAAAACAGATGTAACCCGAGTCATCTGTACCTCCACTGATTCAGTGCAAACTGTCAGAAAACAAAAAGGAGAATACATTATTCATCTCACAAAGACGAATATTCTGCCTCTCAGCTGCTGTTGAAAACATGGAGATGCTATGTAAAAAGACAGCAAGTGCTCGGTCACTGTTACACTCATTTGATTAGCAAGATGCCTGTTGAAATCCAGCTTTTGTGAAACGCATCCAAATGCCTCCACATTGGATAGTTCGAATTAAAAGCAACTGAATGGAGTTTTAAAGAGAGGTGAACCTGTTAAGAGCATACATAGCTACAGGCACTGACATTTTTGCTGGCATCCATCCTTCCAAATTAACCATGAAATACTGTTTCACACATGGAACAACTGCAGATGGCTGTTGAAGAGAGTCACATGAAGCAAGTAGTTTCAGAAGAGTTAGCTGTAATAAATCAAGTGCTGAGGGGGAGGAAACAACCAGCACTACATTATAAATTATTTCCCTTATTATTTTGTCTAGGGACTGTTGGACAGGGAGATGTTAGTCTTGAGAGACTGGTAACATGGATATAAATCAAATGTTTGCAGAGCTGCGGGCTCACACAATGTCTGGACCCATACGTATGCTGTGTTCTCCAGTTCTCCAGAGACTGAAGCATGTGGTGAATAACAATGTGCAGAGCTTTCTGGAGGCATTTACAAGATTATCACACAGCCCCTAGCTGGCTCCTCCTGTTCGGTTTGCCTCTGTGGGAGATCATCCCGTGGTAGATATGGCAGAACAGACATGTGCCCGCCCTTCGGCTGAAAACACGTAACACGGTTTGACGGTGAGATGCTAAAAGGCAGCTGAGCTGGTCTAGCTAGCAAAGTTGGCTCTGCTCCTCTTCCTGCTCCTTCGAAATGGATGTTGCCTCCCAACCCTTCTTTATAGCAGCTTCGATGATTCCCTCCAGCAGTGCTGCACCAGACCAGTTCACTAAATTCACTCACTTTTCCTTGGTGAGAGAGCTTGCTCTGGCCTCAGTGACCTGAGAAGCCCATCGGGTGTTGAGGCGGCTGCCAAAACTGATGCGAGGACATAGCAATGCAGGTGCAGAAAGGCTGCGACAGCAGCTTCTCACACCAGCACGGCGGGTTGGATGGAGTTCATCTACCAGAGCTCCTCAGCTGTGCCTTTGCTGCAGGAGGAACTGAGCCCAGAGCCAACAAATGCTTGAACTTGAAGGACAGACATCTTCAGATTAGCATTAATGCCGAGTCCAACATCCGTTCTGAGCTCCAGCTTCCTCTCTCACAAGTACACATGCATCCCTCTTTCCAAAGCTCATGTGCATTGAACTGAAACACTACCAAGGGCATGTATGCCAAAGAAATGCAACAGCTTCAAGATGAAAACTGAGGGTGCAGTTTTCCAAAAAGAGAGAAACAGGGTCTGACAATTCAACATTCTTCCCAATTTTTCCCTTTTCCTAGTCTGATTTTAGAAATAGTCTCAAATGTTGCTTTTAATAGAGATTAGTTTGAGGTCTAGGTGTAACTGTTAATGAAAACAGCACCATTCACATGAATCCTGAAGCTCTCATCACACCTTGATGCTCCAGTGTGACCTCTTAAAATCCACAGCAACACACAACAGCCTTGCTATGACCTAGACAGTTTCTAGACAGACTGTCCCAAACCACGTGAGAGGTGAATGCAGGCTCTGTGTTTGTTCCTTCAGCTGATATAACTGCATGCACTCAAGCGAATTGGCTTTGAAGTGTTAGACCTGCAATTACAATACACAGTGGGAGACACTACTGTGGGATCTGAGTAGCGCTCTTGAGTCACTGTGTTTCTCTCCACACTCTTCTAAACACGTTTTACAGAACTGTAATTGGCTCGGGGCTGTTTTCATGAAGAAATGGTGGTGGGGGAATACCCAATCCCTAACTAAAAGAGTATTTCTAACCACAAGAGGGAGCACCGGCCTCGAATATCTTTCAGGACTAAAATAAACGTGTACAATAAATATCATCTGTTTGTCCTTAGCTGCACTTACCATTTTCAGTATTTTACTGAAAGTGTGAAGTGGATATCAGTCAAACAGAATTATTGCTCTACACTCACAGCACAAGAGTCCTTAAATGCACTGCGGATGCTTAACATTACAGAATTCCCACGGCACATTCTTCAGTGTGAGAATCTATCTACACTATAGCCATACAGTTCTGAAGCCACACGAGTAACTAGTAAATAATTACACAAACATAACTGTAAAGACACGCGAAGAATCTGTGTAGGAGCTCTGTAAACATCTTGGCTCTCCCGGCAGTTTTGGGGCTGACAGCATGCAGAATGGAAAGAGGGGAAGGGAGAGGAAGGGGGGATGTAAGTCAGCAAAATCTGGATTCTTGCACTGCCAGAAAGAATCTGAGAAAACTCACTCATGTGGAAACACGAATCCGGCATGACTAACAGAAGGGGCAGCCATGACTGTTTTACATCACCTGCACAGCTACCCAGTGGGGCTGGGTGTGGGCTGGGTGAGTCCCCTGCACAACCTGAGGCATTACCAGGGCTGCTCTAGGCTATATGCAGACACAAAGAGCTATCCCAGCAGCTGCTGGTGAACAGCACTCTCCAGTCATGCCCTTTCTGTCACAATGCTGGTTCTGCCATTTCCATCTCCCCTTAGCCCCTCCCTAGTCCCCTTCATCCATGGGACTCCTTCAGCCCCCAGTTAAACCAGTTCCAGGGCTGCGCTTAGAGGTGGGAACACTGAAAAACACCGGTGCAAAAGCCAGTGTCATACAGACTTTTATACACAAGGGTGGAAGGTGCACTCTCGTCACCCCGCGATGGCATGTCACACAGCACTGGCCGCTTGCTGGCTTTGCTGTCATTCCTGCTATGCAATTATCAGCTCTCGAGTCTAGTAAATTTGCAGCACCGGAGAATCTGTGCAGAGTGATCCATGGTGAACTCAGAGCTGCAGTAGTGAATCAATCAGCGTAATAATTTGGTTAGAGAGCTGTTCAGGTTGGCAGTTCAAGTGCTGTCTGTGCCTCTGCCTTCCAAATCGGAGAGCACGCTTAGGCGGGAAGTGTATCTCAGTGTCGCCTGACGGCTGCAAAGAGCATTCCTCAGGAAGTCGCTAAGTGCTTCCCAAGAGTATAAAAATAGAAATAACGATCTTTGTGTATCCTTTCCTCTACATATCTGTACCGACGTGCTTAGTTTGTCTGCAAACAAAGTGGGTGGGTATGCAGTGTGTCTGAATTTGATTTAGTAGCTGAAGGAGAATTAAAATAAGCCAAGTGAAGTAAAATTAATATTCAGAAGCCAGTCACGGCTACAGTCTCAACCTCTATTTAATTAGTGTCAAGCAACTGGTTGCTTATCAGCACTGTACAATTTCAGCTAAACCAGCTGTAAGTAATGGCTCCTCCATATTTAATTCATGTGCTTCATGCAACTCCTCTTCTTGCTCATCCCATAGTTATTTCTCATTTTCCAAATGCTATTCAGATTTTTCAACAGAGGTGCCTACATTTCACTTTCTAGGACTTGCTGAGCCAAGTTAACTTAAGCTCTCAGTGACTCCTTACATTGTTTGTCTTTGGTCATTGTATATTTTGTGGTGTATTTGACTCCAGTGTAGACAAATGTTGCAGACCCAGAAGTAGGTAGGATGCTGAGAAGGAATGTATTTCTATTTACAGAAAACTATGATTTAGAAGACATGCTTGGTTTGCCTCCATTAAAAAAGAAAAAAAAAAAAAAAAGGAGGGGGAAAGGGGGGAAGCCACTGAAGTTTAATGGGGTACAAGTACTTTTAATTCATGACCCCTAATTTCACCATTTCATAAACTAGGGGTAGTCTACCTCAAAGCATGATGCAGGGCATGGTATGACAAGAGTATGAAGGCAAGACTAACAGAGAGCAGAAGCCAACAGACAGCGTGTGAGCTTCATTCTCTGACTGTGGAAGTCTGCCTGAACAGTGTTTGGCAGTTTAACACCAATGTATGTGTTTCACTGTCTTCATGCTTAAACATTTCTTGATTTTTGTAAAAGACACATCTCGTGATGCTTCAGGAGGAAGTCACAAAAACCTGTCACCGAAGGTGTGCATGGTGTATTTCCAAAACTTTAAATAAAAATAAAATCAAACTTGGCTCAAGGAGTCCTTTTCCAAAAGTTAGAGCCACCCTAGGGAACAGAACAACCTCAAAAAGCCACAAGGGAAGAGGATGTGGGAAGGAAAAATGCATATGCCGTGTTAAAAAAAATAATAATAATAATAATTTTAAAAAAAGGAAATTCTATCACCTGGAGACAGGTTGAATCAAAAGGGTGCTATATTTCCCACCCCTTCTAATCATCTGTTGAACTCATTAGGTCTGAGTAACTCTTCCTTTGTTTTATTGCACATTGTGTTAAGTCACTTCCAGTGTTGAAGGTCCATGAAAATAAGGGGTAAAAATGCTCCACACCCTTCCTTCTTCATTAGTGAAAATTATTTAGCATTTGTTTGCATTTGGCATTGTTTAAAGGCTCACATTCAAAGATGAAACAGCAGAAAAAGAATGTCTTGAACTTTTCAGGTTTTTCTAATTTATTTTTGTTCACATCCTAGACCTGGAATGAAATGTGACGTCGTTACATGCAAGTTTTATTCTCTTGCCAAAGGTTTGTCATGGACATATTTACAGAAAATAATCTCTTCCATAAATAGTAAAAACATGGGCAGCTGGTCCTAGACAGTACAGACTGCAATAAAGTTCTCATAATGAAGTAGCTCATATCTTAAAGAGTACATGACAGACAGTGCTATTCTAGACAGTGCTATTCTAGCTACTTTTTTTGGTTAGGTTTGAAATGGCATTTCAAAAGTTTTAAACATTTTAAAAGTTGCATGGAAGTAAGATATCTTTCCACAAAAGCTGGAGGAAATATTCTAGCTTCTGAATTTTTATCACAAAAACACCACAGGGCAAATAACACTATGCCTCAAAGTGTAATGCGATGTTTCTTCAGTTTAACCTGTAGTCTCGACTCAACCAGAAGCATTAGAGAACAGACACCACAATATAATTTCTGTAGCACCTTCAGAATAATTCAACCTAAACCAATTAAGTTATCAAAGATGCAATAATCACTAACAAATATGTAAAACAGACTATTTTCCTTATTTTGACACTATGGAGGTTATAAGCATAATCAATTAGTTGTTACTTGTCAGTGAATACCAACCAGAAGTTGCTGTACTGCTTAGGTGTCTTAAAGGTTGTCTTTTTGACAAAAAAGGAAGGCTGTGTAAAAGAAGCATGTCAGAAAACTTAAAAACCTGTGATGTAAGACTGCCACCCAGAGGAACTCACAGGAAAGGGACACAGCCACTGGAGCAGGAAATCTGTCCTGGTGAGAGCTGGTCTGAGACCGTGACTCAAACGTGTCAACTCAAACTCTTCCCCTTTGGTACCACTCACAGTGGCAACGCTGATGTTCACTGCTCTTTCCTCAAATCTGATTGCACCCAATGACAGGCAGGGCAGAAAGAAAGTTTTTCTGCCTAAGGCTTGTACTTTGCATAGCTTTAGAGAGTTTCACATTTCCAGGCACTATCCTTTCTCTTTTTTTCTGAGGTAAAAAGCATCCCTCAACTCCCATGCCTTGGCACTACTGTAAATTCATTGCACTTAATACCTAGAACATCCTGAAGAATTCCCTTTGTAAGAGTTTTGCCAAGGCTGTGTGTGTGTCCCTGTTGGACTGCCAACTTCCATCTCCATAGCAGACAGAAAAGAAATCTGAGTCGCAGATTTGTAATTGCATCCTTAATTCACAAATGCCATTAAAGGTGCTGCATACAGCTGTCAGCAGCACTTCTGGACAACATTGACTTCTCTGTTCACTGCTATCCTATACGAGCCCTCGGTATTCTTTCATTTTTTCACATAACTCCTGACTTCAGACTCAGAGTGCACTTAAGACTCCCCTCCTGCCCTACTGTCCCTCTGCTCCATTCCTGCTACTTACACTCATTTGTTTTGCAGCTCTGCTGCCTTTCAGCCTTCTCTTGGCAGTTGATCAAACTGCTCCAACAAAACCAAGGGTTATCAAAAGCCCCAAAGCTTTAACTATCCAGGAACTACTTTTGTTGCATCCGTTTACAGTCAGCAACAGCATCAAATGAGACAAGAGTGAGAAGACATCCAGTTTGATGTCAGTGTCTGTGCTCACTCACTTGGTCAACTCAGTATTTACTTTAACTGTGCATGGTGATCTTTGACACAAGCCTCAGTGAGAATTATTTTTGTTGGCATATCAAAACATTTAAAAATGTTCCTGCTGAACTTTAGTGGAAGCTGCCACATGCTTTCTTTAAGAGCTACAAGATTTATGGGCAGGTTTTACCATTCTAGTTACTCTTGAAATATTCTAAGGAATAGAAATATGATTTTCCAGACAAGAATCTGAGTTGCTTTCCCCTCGGCTTCACCTTAACTTTATTTTTCTTCTGATAGTAAGATGATATATGAGAAGACTACCCGTCACTGAAAGCTAATAATTATTTTCATAATTTGTTAACTTTCTTTCCTGTTTTGTCTATAACTCAATTTACTCATTGCTCTGTGAACTTTCTCAGTATACCTGAAAGAAAATGGAAATCGTTTTAGCATCTCTTGAAAATGCTTTCTCAGCTGTCCTTGCTCCCTCTGTGACATGAGTTTCTTTTGTGGTTAAACTAAAGAGGTTCTTCAGCTGGTTAGGAATTTGTTTGGGTGATAAAGTACCTTATTATCACCTTTTTAGCAGCTACTTCAAATTTCCTCTTTGGACATTCCACTTTAATGATGTTTCTTACTGCTCTATCTCCTTCAAAGCATATATGGCTACAAGTTTTGCTATTGCTCCTGATGGACGTGGATTTTTTAGTGTTTTGTTTGAAATTTGGCTTTATACCCTTTTTCAATAAAACCCAAAAAGAAGAGAATTTAGATCTCCTTTTCTGAAAACCATATGGCTGGCTGTTTCCAATGACTAATCTAAATTATGACCTCTCACTGAAAACATAGCTCTAAAATCTGAAGTAGGAGGTGGCTGAGCTAATAGAACCAAACAATTAACTACCACTAGTACAAGATAAAACAAACCACAAAACCAACCAAACCACTTCTTGCTCTTGGCCAGGAAGACCAGCAAGTGACTTAAGGAGATTACTGTGGTTCCCTAGTAACGATTATACATACAAGATTGCTTGTTGTAAATAGCGCTACAGAGAAAATGTAGGCAGAGATATATTAAATGATCCAAGATTAAATATATCAAGTATGATTAAATTCCTGTGTGGGAACTGACATATCACAGAACCGCCAATTATACTGGCTGGCTTGGTGTGAGATCCCCAGCAAACACAATATAAATTGAATGGAAGAATGATTTAAAGAAGCCTGAGGGGTAAACTACAAAAAGCAGCTACTGCTGCTCCCCAGACATTTGCTGTCCCAGACCCACAGAATGCTGTCTGCATGATGGAGTATTCATGTTATGGGCTATTTTATGAATATACAGAAAGCGTAAGCAGACTGCAGGTGTAGTCACATATGACCAGATAGTAAAAAACACCTGCACATTGATACAAAAGTTTTAATAATCAGTAAATCAGTGCTGTCAGTAGACACTTAGAGCATGACTCTGTTTGCACGGACAAAATTTAAAATTTAGGATGATTACAAACTACACATGGGTATTGCAGAGGCACTGGGTGGCTCTGCTTCCAGAGCATGTGGCTTTCAGAGAAGTGCAGACTTTATATGTCTTTTTTGAACTTACTCTGACTTCCCATTTGGGAAACTTTACTGACTTCTTTGGAGGCTTACATGATTCAGATCAAAATAAAGCCCTGTAATCCTTTAAGAGACCAGAATGAAGACATACACTAACAGCAGTTGTACAAATGTAAAATCAAACACTGTGAGGCTATAGAGTATGTTTTATTTCATGATGAAATGCCTGAGATTATTCTACCAACATCTTCACAAGCACAGATATGCATCTGGCAACAGCTGTTGAAAAAGTTATATTATGCCAGCTGAAATATTACTGTGTGAAAACCTTTAGAAGTTGTCTCTGAAAATAAATACGAGCACAGCCTGCCACACAGTATTACTGGGATATCTGCTTTTATAGCACTATTTCCATAGAGATAAAATCATCAGGTAATCCATTAATATATACACCTCAATAGAGAAAACTTTGCCAGAGAAATTCAGCCCCATTTGGGCACATGGGACAAATGCTTCCTAGCAACTATTTCAAACGAAGAAAATCTGATGACTCCAGATGCCACTTAAAAGTTTGGCCTGCAAGCTGGGAAACTGTACTTATCAATACTTATCATATCTCACTCGGTATTATTCAGTCTTTTGACAGCTTGTTCTTTTCAAGAATAAAGGCTTTGTTTGTGGGCTCTCTTTATGAAATATAGATGTTCTTTTTCCTTGATTTGAACTAAAAGGATTATGTTTCTCTGAGAAAGGGTAAATCAATAAAAATACAGTAGTGCCACTTCTAAATTGGCACAAACATTGTGATAATGGCCTGATTTTCAAAAATATTTATGAGCCACAAGTCTCCTTGAAGTATATCAGATCTGCAGCTGATCAATATCTTTGCTTATTTCATTATGATCTTCTGATTTCCCCCTTTCAGGAATGAATAGATATTTTCATGCAATCTATTAGTCCTTTCCCTACAGAAAACATATTATTTCCTCCCACATTGCCTGCCACCTCTCTTGTCAACTTTAGGTCCCTCTCCGGGGTGTCTAGTTTAGCTCTGCTTTCCTCGGTGTTCTCACTCATAGTCTCTCCAACTCAGACATGAGCAGGTGCTGTGAATGAGGAACATTTCTACAGCAGCCACTTATGCAGAAACACTGAGCAAAACCATGGAAGAAGAGATAAAAAGCAAATAGTAAGCATTTGCAGGATATAGTGCCAATGAAACAATGAAAACTGTTAAAATGTACATTCTTGGTAAAAAAAAAAAAAAAAGAAAGAAAAAAAAGAAAAAAAAAAAGAAATTCTCTTGATGCTGTTGATACAGGTTGAACATGAAAAGCACAGATTACTGACTTGCTGCATGAAAGGAGCAGACCTGCTGCCATCTGCTATATTGTAAAGAAAACCCAGAACTGCATAGAGCTGATCTGCTCACTGACTACCTGATCTTCTCTCCAGCAAGAGGCTTTATATTGTTTTAACTCATCAATATCACAAATATTTTGCTGTACCTGTTGATACCTAAAATGACAAGAAAAGCCCTGAAGGTCCTCCCAATCTGGTTAACTTAAAATAATAATAATAATAAATTGGCACAGTCAACTCTTCATTACTGAGAGTAAATAGAAAAGCCATATCACCTGCAGATAGCAAAACCCTGTGTGACTTTTAAGACTGTACAAAGAGAGTGTAGGAGAGGAAAGACCGGTTGCTGCTGCTGTTGACTGGGGTGTCCCACTGATTGCCCACCTAAGCCAGGAAGAGAACTGCCTGGTTTCCAGACCCAATATGGCTCCAGATAAGCCAGTGCTTGTATTTCTGCAGTATGGTCAATCCACACGGGGATGGTTCATCCACTGAGGTAAACAGAAAAGTAATTTTTATGTAGGTATAATAATGTGTACAGTCTCAGAATGAGGCAAACAAAAAATGCCAGTACAAATTGATTTGCTCAAGTTTTCTTGCATCCCAAAACAAAAACCCTTGGGAGTAACAGTTATATAAGAATTAATTCTCTTCTTTTCTATTTTCTTTCAGAATTTCCTACCAGAGTTTTTTTTTTATTTTTTTTAAATGCATTACTCGGTGCACAATGGCAATATCACATTTACGATTCTTGTGACTTTAAATTTTATTGGGTAATGCAGAGGCAAGGGAATCTTCATAAGGTATTTACAGTAAAGAATGAGAATTTGTACTCTAATGTATTCTAACTGATAAACATTAGAAGATTAGTAATTCTATTTTAGTGACAGAAAAAATGCAGTGTTACCTCCATTTATGCATGTTTCTGTATGGACTAAGATGAGTGTAAATACTCATGGATGAGGGGATGAATTCTTGAAAACTGTCAGAGAAAAGGAATTTTACTTCAATCTATACAGTCTTTGTTCTAAATAGCAATTAAATGCTTAACTCGCTTTTTCTATACACATCAATGGATAGAATTTCTTATCTCCACAGCTGCTTGAAATTGTTCTCAAAGTCTAGGTAGGATAAAAGAGAAAATATAGCTTCTGCCTACTTCTGAGTAACCCAATAAAATGTAGGCAAGCATTCAGAAGTCTAATCAGTTTAAACAGATCTCACACTTCAATGAGGTCAGAAAGAACAGTTAATATGTAGACCGACAAATAAAAAGTGCAAGAGGAAACAACTGAAGATGGTTTAGGTTAATCTATTTAATGGAAAACAGCAAGGTATTATTTATTGCTTTATTATTTTAGCAATATAATGTTATTCTAAAATTTCTTCACCTTCTGTTCTGCAAAAACTTGATGCTTGACATTACATTGCTTAAAATAACAACCTGATGTTCAGTGTAATAATAAAGGCTTTATAGGACAAGAGCCATCTGTTGCAATTATGCTCACTTTCTGAGATTTCCTGAAAGAGATGAAAAACTTTAAACTTTGTCAATTATATGCCCTTGAAGAACTATGAGTCATCTTAAAGGCGTTTGGCATAGAGATGTAATTTTCATGGAAACAGTCTAATGAGAGAACACATTGAATGCATTCTAAATATGGCCATCCAAATGGTCATATTGATGAAAAGAGTCTCAAATGAGAGACAAAAATATGGCAGTATAACTTGCTCTTCCATATCTGTAATTTTGTTGAGTAACATTCCTGGGGCATTTCACAGCTTTTAAGTCAAATACTATTTTTAGCACTTTTTCTGGTGAGATCATTAATACGATTACTTCACCAAATATATGTTAATTAATACCCACCCCGCAAACACAAACCATAGGGTCTGGAACTTCTTCCCACACTACGGTAAGAAATACATCTCCAGATGTTAATGATTAAGGCATTAAAGGGTAAACCCAGCACCCACTTCCGCAGCTGCTGAAGCTCCCACGGCAGTAAACTACTGTGGTTACATTGCTGAAGAGCGTGGGTGGATTGGAAAGGGCCCTTCAGCGTGTGTGCGCTTCTGCACAACATAGGAGCCAGATCAAAAGGGCTTCCAGCACAGGCAACGTGTTGGCTGTGGATGGCGCAGGGCAGAATGGATAAGTACTTCCCACGCAGGAGGCTACGTGAGAGGTGGAGAGCAGATGTTCTCTAACGTGGTCACCTTGGGTCCCTCTAAGGGCTGGGCATGGCAGCCCTCTCATGTCCTGGGTCCTAGCTTGCATCAGTCCTTCTAATCAGTCTGATTGAACAATATTCACACAGATCACTGAAGCAACAGGTACCTCTACTGATGTGAGCGTTAATGGGGACCACATTTAACAAAGACATGTTTCAAATACAAATGCGCTGGCTGGAGAAACCATTTCTAGAAACATTACAGAGGAAATTGGGAAGGATGCTTCCTTTGCTTTGCCTGACCAACTTCTCCTCTCTTTGGGACTGGGACTGGGTACCAGTCTGTCCTTATTCTAGATGGGCATTAGATGTAACGAACTGTCATTCAAACCTGCAGTAGGCTAAAACAAAGGGGGGGGGGGGGGGGGAGAGAGATTTTTAAATAAAATGCAGGTTTCATTTCAATCTCCAATCTACATATTTGAAAGATCTACAGTGTTAACACAGTAAGCAAGATTAGATAGATATTGATGTGAATGAAGTTACCTTTAAATGTATTTCAAAATAATTTCAAATTATTTTCTTGGATATGGTTTTCTAGGCATAACTATTTGCTCACTTGTCCAGGTGCCTCTTTTGTTAAAATTATCTTCCCTACATAGTCTGAGAGTACATCAAGATTTAACGCTTACTTGCTGGACAAGTTGGCATGAGATCTTGAATTTACTGACTTCTGTTGCTACAGACTGATATCATAGAATCACAGAATGGTGTGGCGTAAAGACCACGCGGACACCAGGGTTCTTTCAGGATCAGTAACTGCTACCACTTTATTGATGACATAACTTCAACTCTCTCCCATTGAGGACGTAACTTCCTCTCTCTCTTATTGAGGGCATAACTTCTCTTATTGAGGACAGGCTCCCTTCTTATACCAATCACCCCACAGCAGTACTTTTCCACTAACTATTCATTGGTCAACAACTTTGCCCGACAACAACAAACACCCAGCAACTTCCATGCCTTAACAGCTGGAGAACCAGCAACTGAATCAGAACCAGTCTCCTGAATCACCCTTCTTTGTTCCTTCTAAACTCTTTACATTCCTGATGGCCTCATCATTAAGAGTCCAATGTTATCACCAACCATGGGGCTTGTCGACCCCCATGGCCACACTCCCACAGAATGGCTCGGGTTGGAAGTGACCTTAAAGATCACCCAGTTGCAACCCTCCTGCAACGGACAGAGATGCCACCCACTAGATAGGTTGCCTAGGGCCCCATCCAACCTGGCCTTGAACACCTCCAGGGAAGGAGGTGTTTTTTAAACACATCCACAACCTCTCTGGGCAACCTGTTCCAGTGTCTCACCACATCTTCTACATTTTTAAATGGCCTACATTAACCTGAGGTTGTTTTGGCTTTGATCATATCAGGCAAGCACCTATTTCTTGAAAAGAAATAGGAATCTCTGAGACTCTGAGCTACGCAAATAGAAAATGTCAGCAAAAGAAGCTCTAGCAAAGGCAGGAACTGTGAGAAACACTCTGTAGCCAATAACATAGACTCAGGCAAGGATCTCAGTGAAGTAGCAATTTTATTCACGATTGCAATGGTGGGCGCCCCACAAGCAGGAGCGCACCTACTAGTCACATACTACAGTTTATATACTTTATTTCTTGATGACCGGGACCCTCCCCTGTTACCCCATTGACTGGGTAATCCAGGTTCACAACCTATCCGATGCTTCACAGACAATACATGGCCTTCACTTGCCAGCAACCTGACACCATGATTTTTGCCTAATTGCTCTAAGGAGTCTGGTCGCCTGCATTTTACAAGGTCCTCTGCTAAGCTTTCTTATCACTGCAAGCATATTTCAATACCACATTCCTTACGTTTAAACAATGTAACTCTGTGCAAAAACAACATTTTTGTTCCCACAATTCCCCCCTTTTTTTATTTATAAATTGTTGATTTTTGCATAACTTTCTCTAAGGTGTAATTTTGTAGATATCTTCCTCTTCTTCACTTTCTTTGCTTTCCATCTCCTCTAATATCATCATCTTATCTGAGTAAGGTAGTGGCTCCATGGTCACTTGTTTCAATAGCGCAGTTTCAATTAACCGCTGGACTCGTCCTCTTACACAGGGGATGATGCAACAACCAATGGCTGTCAAAACTCCTGCTACTACGATCAAGGATGTAAATATGGACATTACCATCCCTTTCCATTTACCAAACCAAGATTCCAACCATCTTGTGATGGAAGTGTCTGTTCCCGAGTTTTCTGCCAATTCATTGGCAAGGGTGGTCAGCCCTTGCAATGCTCTAGTTACTGTGCCATCCAGGGCAGTATTGTTGGGTATAAAAGGGCAACAACAGTTGCCCAGCATCACACACACACTGCCTTTCTCCGCAAGCATCATATCTAATGCTATTCTGTTTTCCCAAGCCATTTTGCTGGTGGCATCCAGTTGTTCAGCGATTCCTCTTATCGCATCCCTTGCATAATTTATGAATCTCTGCTGATTATAATAAATATAATTAATCCAATCCACATTCTTGTTGATTGTTACCCACCAGAACAGTGACTCAAACCCTGAAGCAATTTGATTACTGGCTTTATGTTCGTCGGGAACTCCTCCAGGCACCCCAATAGAATCTATGTACACTCTATCATCAAATGATACTCCTAAGCTTCTTTTACTTCTTCTGGGTATCTGTGATGTTTCTCTTTCAAATGCCAGGGTGAAGGGTATAGTTAATTGAACAAGTGCACAAGTGCCTCCCCAACTAGATGGTAGGGTGAACCATAAGATCTTCCCTCCACAGTACCACCAGAGATCTGCCCTGGGGATCTCAAGTCTTTAGTTTCCCATCATGTCCTTGGTAGCATTCAAGGTCCTCATGCACAAGGCAAATTCTCCCAGGTGCCAGGTAGCACTCACACCCTGCCGTGAGAGGCAAGCTGTGGAGAATGCGGGGGGAACCCTGATGTTGCTATCACACAAGGAAGGGAACAGCAAAGAGAGAGACTTACAGGCCTCATTTCCCCAGGCAGTCATTTCTTGATCCAATGCAATCATACATTGCATCCCCTGGGAGTCCTTGGTCCACCCCAATGGGAAGGGCACTATCTGAGCAATCAGTTGTCCTGAGGCACAAGCATAGCAATTGCTATGGTTGAGACTCTGGCCAGTATATTTGACCCATTCTATCCAGGCATTCACATCCCATACCATTTCAATCTCAATTGTTTGCCTAAGATCTTTTATTTCTTTAACTGTCACAACTGCCGCATTTTGAAGAGGGTCTCTTGCTTTCTCCTCAAGTTTCTCCCTATCTTTGGTGACAATAGAGGGTGGCTCCCATACAGCTATCCTAAATCTGGCCGTTGGGTCTTTCCCAGTCACATCTGCTCCGAGACCAAAAGTACGGTTAATAAGGCCATCAGCCTTATTAATTATTATAGTTATGGGATTACACCGTAGAGGCTGACAGTTGGACTGAACAGTTCCTTTAAATATGCTAATCTGGCTCTTTAACGCCTTTAAGCTATTACTTGGACTGGGCGTATATGTCCATCCTTTATAAGTGGTTGTCCACCATACATTACTCCATCCTGGGCAAGGGGGTCCTTTATACAACCCACTAGTCTTAGATTCAGGACAGAGATACTTGTTTTCGCTGCTTAACTGTCGTTGGGCACTTAAATCTCCACAAGCTAACACCTCACAAGCATCAAATGTGATGGTTTGTGGTATTTCATTCTTTATCACATTCACCCACATCTTGACAGGGTATCCTGCTGTTCCTATTATCTGGTCATCCTTTTTCCATGTTGCCAGTTGGCCAAGGCCTTCTTTGAAGCATACAATCACCAGAATTAAAATTAATAATTGACCTCTCCCTGTCATTATTTTTAAACCTTAGGTTTCCAAATAATTATCAACATAAAGAATAAGATGCACACTGTTACTAGAATAAAAACCCCTTGGAGGCACTCCAGTTCTGTATAGGCCAGTCCTTTTTCCCAATCACAAGTCACATTTATTAGTTACCTGTGAAAATAAAAAGGTTAGTTTACAATTGTAAGCTTTTATCTTGCTCAGAGTCTATTATGAGATTTTTCTTTTCGATTTTAACTTCCAACAAGTCTTCTGTAGGAACAACTTCCCAGGTACTAGGGTCGACGGATGCTTTCACTCGAGTATAGTGAGTCCAACGTTTTTCTGCAGTTCTTATGGCTGTTTCAGTGGTTAGTAGTACTTGGAAAGGTCCTTCCCATTCAGGCCGGAGTTTTGATTCTCTCCAGATACGTATCAGGACCCAAACTCCTGCATGGAATGAATGTACAAGGAATGTACAAGGTGGGGTTTGAGTCCACGAATCCTGAGAGATGCCAAGGAAGAAAATAATCCAAGTATATAGTTTTTAACAAAAATATCTTTAGTTTCAAAAGTAGGTATCTCACCGCTTCTACCCAGGTACGGTAGTCCAAACAACATCTCATATGGTGAAACTCCTACACCTTTTCTAGAAGCAGTTCGAATTATGAGAAGTGCTAAAGGTAAACGTTTTGTCCAGGGAAGCTTAGTCTCTAAAACCAGTTTTGACAGGTGTTTCTTTAATGTCTGTTTCATTCGTTCCACTTTCCCCGAGGAGGAAGGATGCCATGGAGTATGAAACTCCCATTTCATTCCTAAGTTTCTCATTAATCCTTGTAAAATATATGAAGTAAAATGACTTCCTTGATCTGAGTCTATATTTTCAACAACCCATATCTAGGGATTATTTGTTCCAGGATTACGTTTATCACCACACTAGCTGTTGCTCATACTGAGGGAAAAGCTTCTACCCATCCTGACAAATGGTCACTTAATACTAGCAAGTACTTAAATCTGCCTACTTTGGGTAATTCAGTTAAAATCTACTTGGATACTGTGAAAAGGTCGAAGTCCTGGCTCCCGTCCACCCAAAGGTTGTTTCCGCAGAGCCTTCTTATTCACTCATTGGCATGTTATGCAACTATTACACATCTGCTTAGCTACTGTATACATGCCTACACATATATATTTTCTTAATACAGTGTCACACATTGCCTGGACTCCCCAGTAGCTTCCTTGATGTAGAACAGCTTAAATTCCCCTCATTATTTGTTTATTTACCATTTCTCTCCCATCAGGGAGAATCCACTGTCCTTCAGACTCTTTCGCTCCTAACTCTCTGAAGGCTTCTATCTCTTTTTCACTGAATATTTGCTTTTCAGGTGGAGGTTTTATTTCAGGTACAAGAAGCAGCTTTGCTTCTACTTGTAATTGCAAAGCTGATTCTTTAGCCTTTTCATCTGCAATTCTGTTTCCCCATTCAACTAGGGAGTTTCCTTTTTGATGTCCTTTCACGTGCACCACAGCAATCTCTTCTGGTAGTAACAGATTTTCCAAAATCTGTCTAATTAATTCTTCATGGACCAATTCCTTTCCCTTGCTGTTTACTAAGCCCCTTTCTTCCCAATTTTTTCCAGATGTATGTACCACCCCATATGCATATCGCGAGTCAGTACATATAGTTCTGTTTCCCTTTTAATAACTTTAATGCCTCATTTAATGCATATAATTCACAAGTTCGAGTTGACCAATTACTGGGCAGTTTTCCCATTTCTTCAACATTCCCGTCTGTTCCTTCAATGATGGCATAACCATTACATCGCCTCTCTTGTACCACCCTAGAAGATCCTTCTATAAGCAATATTTCCCCTTCCTCTAAGGGCACTTCTTGTAAATCTAATCTTATCTTTGTCTGGTAATTTATTAGATCTAAGCAGTTATTTTCCATATTCATTCAATCTTCAATTCCCTTTGACAAGAAGGAGGCAGGATTCAAAACAGGTTCTGTAGTTATAGTTAAATCATCCTTTTCAATTAGAATAGCTTCATATTTTAGTATTCTGAAGTCTGTCAGCCACCTTCCTGCTTTCTGAGTGAGAACAGTCTTCACTTGGTGAGGGGTAACAAGAATCAGTTGTCCTCCAAAGGTCAATTTCCTGCTCTCTTCTGCTAATAAGGCAGTTGCTGCTACTGCCTGAATGCATTCTGACCATCCCCGGGACACGGGGTCTAATCATTTAGGCAAATACGCTACAGGTTTCCTCTTATCTCCCCATTCTTGGGTTAAGACCCCCAAAGCAGCACCCTCACTTACAATTATAAAAAGATAAAATGATTTCTTTAGGGCAGGAAGAGCTAAGACTGGCGCCGTAATAAGACCTTTTTTTTTAATTTTTCCACTACTTCTTTTTCCTCTTTAGTCCAGTTCAGTATATTGGGTTCTTCGTCCAATAATTTGAGATATAATTTCTTTGTTTTCTGCACATACGCCTCTATCCACAGTCTGCAATATCCTATTAAACCTAAAAATTTTCTCAATTCCTTCATTGTTCTAGGGAGAGGAAGTTGCACAATTCCATGAATCCTTCCAGGGTTTATTCTCCGTCTGCCCTCAGAGACTAAATGTCCCAAATACCTAACCTCTTTTTCTACATATTGTAATTTATCTTTAGATACCCTTAGCCTGTGTTCTCCTAAAAAATTCAGGAGTTTGTTTGTGCTTCTCTTACTTCTGATTTTTCTACACCAGATATCAATAAATCATCTACACACTGTAACAACGTCACCCCTTCTGGAATCTGAAATGTTTCTAAAATCTTTTCCAATTCTTGCCCAAACAAATTAGGGGATTCACTGAATCCCTAAGGCAAAACAGTCCATCTATATTGCTGTTTACAGCCTGTTTCTGGGTCTTCCCATTCAAATGCAAAAATATCCCGACTTTCAGGATCCAGTGGGATGCCAAAAGGCATCCTTTAAATCTATAACACTGAACCATTTGTGCTCGTAAGGGATTTAACTCATCAGGGTATAAGGGTTAGGAACCGTAGGGTGGTGCTTTCGTGTTATCTCATTAACTTTTCTCAGGTCTTGTACTAATCGGTACGAACCATCTGGCTTTTGTATTGGTAAAATTGGAGTGACAAACAACGTCCTTTAACAATTTACCTTTAAACAATGTAACTCTGTGCAAAACCAACATTTTTGTTCCCACAGAACACAGACAGAAATAAATGAAGTGTAAGTTTTACAACATTTTCTTTCCCCAAACTATCATTTTTTAAAATGATCTAGTTACAAGATGCTGGCATACTCTATGAACTGCAAACTAATGACTTTCAGCAAGGGAGTTGTAATATAATATCTATCTTGTTCTACAACAATTCATTTGTACTTGTAACTGAAAAATAAGTTCAAGATATCAAGGAACAAATTCAGAGTTCCAGACCCTTAACTAATTTTTGCCTTATTAGTTTTTAATAGATGTCTGACTTTTATTAAACAGATAATAATTGGTCATTAAAAAAAAGGAGACTTCATCTTAAAGATGTTTTGGAACTTGACACTTTTCATGTTTCTCAGAAATTAACCTATGTTCTGCTACAAATAAAATTATCTCTGCTTTAGTCTCTAATTAAGCCACTTATGTTCCTCTGTTCTGGAGAAAACCAAAGAAAAGCCACCAACAAACATTCTTAAAATCCTCATCTGTAAATACGTAGCTATTGCATATGAGACAATGTAGAAAACTGGATGTATATTTATATATTAAAAAAGCAAACAATTAAAGAAAAAAACACTCTTCTAAATACTCCTTTGGGTGACCTAAACAACTTACCTTGAAAAATGTACCCACTGCAATCACAGGATGATAAAACCATTGGTTTACACTCATTTGTAATGGTAGATATACAGTACATGTGCATGCGCAACCAAAGATAGTGTAGATTAAAATCTCTACAGCAAAATTGAAAGAGATAAGGAGAGTGATTGAGTGTCTACAATATTTACAGAAGTAGGTAATTTGCAGAGGGAATTCATGGAATGTTTAAGTACACTATTTTTTCTTCACTGCTATTTGCTTCAAAAGAAGCCTTTAATATGTCTTTTTTGTTTCATACATGGAAATAGCTTGCACAGCTGAATGAACAGATTTGCAAGGTTCCGTAAAAAAAAAAAAAAGTAAAGATTTTTTTTTTCCTTGATCTGAAACATTTTGCTGTATCTGAGTTTATTAGCAACCTCCTTCTTCCTACTGTAGGTCATTGCCTCTGGGGTTATCTGACCCCTGGTCAGGGTATGTTGCTTATGATGCACCACAGCCTTCCTGGAAAGCACTGAGGGGACCATTTCTGAATGGAGATGTTCACCTCACTCCCAAAGGTGGTCAAGGATGTCAAATCAGGATCTGAACTACCCACTGAAAAGTCTGGAGGTGAGGCATGGGAAAGGTGAGGCATGAGAAAGGTGAGGCTGACAGGCCAGCATCACGCTCAGCTGGGACAGAGAGAGGGCACGGCTAAGCACCAGGCTGGGGGCTTCACCCCACAGTGATGGCATTAGGCTATTTCCCACCCCAGCCCTCCAGCCTCCTGCCACTGCAGACACTGAGGTGGCAGCATTTTGGAAACCCTGCTTAAAGGGCCTGGTCCTGACAATGTTCTATGGTGATACAAATGCCCAGGGAAACCCACGGCTGACCAGTAGATTATACACTGTGTAGTTTAAGTAAGAGAGATAATGAAGCAGAGACAGCTGACATACTCACCTTTTGCCCTTTTACTCCACTGCAGTCGCATTTTCCACAACCGGAACAACCCTGAAAATAAAACAGAAATAGAAGATTAATTGTCTGAACTGTGTGACAGTCAAAAAATACAGCAACGAGTCAGGGATATCAGCAGGGTGGTCAGCACAGGGAATGTCCACTTAAGCCCAATGCAGTACTTTGCTATCTTTATACAGATGTACACTCTCTGTCACAGTCACAAGACAATTTTGAAAAACAAAAAAAAAAAGCTGTAGTTTTTACCCATTAATTAAATGCTGTATTGTTTTTAAATCACTGTATTTTGGGCCCAGCATTTTCAACATAAATCATTATTCCAGAACACATGCATATTCTCCATCTAGCAATATGAAAGTCTCAATTCAAAACAACTTGTGAACTTGCCTCTAGGATTCTACATTTATACATTCAAAGCCCAACAGATTTTTTTTAAACAAAATCAATCCTTTCTCAGAAGCGACCCTTTAGTACCAGTTCGTTAATAAATGGCTGCACGCATACTTAATCTCTATAAATACATGTCATTGCTTTGAGGAGAAAGGAATGGAGAAACTGCATTTCATGACTTATCTCCTACAGTTACGGAAGAAAACAGAAGACCTTTGATTCTTTTTTGAAGATGCAAAATATTGTCTATACCCTTTGGGTCTTTACTCTGAGATCTTGATATTGATTTACTCAATTTTTTTATCAGTGATTTGCAGTCTTCATATATGAAAAAAAAAAAAAGTTTTTACAGGAAATTAAAATACTGGTATAATTACCACGGTACACTATCTAAACAAGCACATCTGCACATACTTCACAAAATCAAGCCAAACCACAGCCTTCAATAGGGTAAACTGCTCCTAATCTTAAACGTTAGATAAGGAGACAATTGTTAATGTTTACTGGACTGGCAATGACTATGTCCAGGGTTCTGGTCCTTTCTTACATCTACTCTACATTTCATATGATCTTCTCCTTTCTTGCTTTCTGTAATGTCAAACTGTAATTGTCATTATGATGGGAAATCTTCCATTTAGTAAAAGCACATTCACTGCAGCAGAAGAATGTATGCAAAATATGAGTAAAGAAAGACATAGCCAGTCTGAATTACTTTCCAGTCAATACTGCAGAGATTCTTTTTCTGAAAGATTTCGTTTTCTCAGTACAGCATTTCCTTATGGGGCTTCTATACTACATAAACTAAAGTCAAAATGCAGTCAACTTCTACCTCCAGAAAATGTCAGTACTTCAGCATAAATGTTGACAGATTCCCAAATCTATCTGGATTCTGTAAAGTGAAATTCTGGAGGGCAGGTGGACAGGAGAATTTGGGAGAGGGGGGTCTTCATCTCAGGAGGGAAGGGAGGTGCACTGTGCAGCTGGCTTTGCTAGTCCCAACAGCTGATCTCAACACATGAAATACTCCAAAGTGTAACTTCCCTCACAAGTGAGGGAGAGAGAATCCTGCTTTAGGTGCTTGAGGATGGGAGCTCAATGACAATAAATGCTACTAAAAGCTTTCATGCTTTTGTTCACATAAGCCACGAGATGGAGACTTGAGAGATTTGGAAGTCTGTTTGTTTGTACTGAGTCAATAGTAATTAAATGGTTGAGATTTCTATCACATAATCATGAAGAGACGCTCATATTTTTGCAAAACATGAAAGTTGGTAACAGATGAGAGAAGTCAGATTAACTGATGCACAAGCGAAAGCTTATGGTTGCTCTGTGTTACCAAAGTACTCCTGCACTCTCAAGTACATCTGGACTACTCCCTACTTCTCCTCCTCATAGTCATGAAGCAGCTGGTGAGTAACTCAGGCAGTCTATCACTTTGATAGTCGTCGTGCCCCTCAGAAACAAACTAGGAGGTAAATAAGCAAAAATTTATATCCCTGAATATTCCACTAATGCATGTGAGATACTTCATTAGCCCTAGTCAGCCGTTAACTGGAAGCAGTCAGGGGCAGCGTCTCTCCAGAATACTCTCTCAGCAAGGTTGCTGAGCGTCCATGCCTTCATGCCTACAGAACACAGAAGCTACAGGGACCTCAGTGCTGCTGGGAAGTCAGAGCAAATGCACCCAAACCGTTCTAAATCTGGAAAGAGACCAATAAACATTCTCACTCAGGAAAGTTTGATAATACAGTAACACTTACTTTTTAAGTACATTTACTTTTAAAGCAAAGCACCAAAGAGAACTTGGGCTTTAATGCTTAAAATAAAATTACCAAAGGCTGTCCAATAAAACTAAAATATCAGTTCCTGAAGCATTTGTTGCTTTTAATGCTATCTTTTTTTATATATATATATGTAGATCCGCTGAGTTTGTTGTTTGATGTTAAGCTTTCTCTACATTCATATAAAGCTAAAATATTCCTATTTTTCTCTTACATTATACTGTAAAAAGACAACTGGATCTGAAAACAATGCCAACACATGCTACAACGCCAACTCAGCACTGACCAGGAGGGAGAAGTGCCACTCTCTGAATAATCAACTTCACTTCTTTCAGTACATGGTTTTGCCCAGAAAAACATTGGGCCTCCCATTTCAAGAAGTGACCCTGTACGACCTCTCTTAGTTTTTCAGACCTGATGAGATCACAGCTGGAGGACGCATGCCTGCAGCTCATACTTCCTCCTTCAACATCATGTAGAATGTTATCAGTTTTATCAACACATCCCTTAAATTCAGAAGAAGTCTGTTTTAATTGCATCTGGGAATGTAATTAAAATACGTCATTGTATCATTATAAACATCTGTTTTCAAGTTAATCCCCTCATATTTCCTTCAGCCTGTTATTTAACATGCACCATTTTAGAAAAAGGTATGTTGCTATTTATTTTCAGTTGGGTTTTGTTCTTAAATCTGGCATGGCCAGAAGAATGGATTTGTGCTTTCAGGTCTCCTTTTGTGCTCCCAAAAATGACTCCATTATATTCCATTTTTCCTGTTTCTTAAGCCTCAGTTTAGAATAACATAAAGCAAAGAAGGTACAGAGCATCAGGAGGCACAGCTGCATAACGTCCCATTTGCAGTCAAGTGCTGTAACCTACTACGCCAGAGCAGGCCACCTGTGCTCCAAAACTCTGTGTTTATTTTACAGTAGCATCATCGCCTACTGTTACTGACTGTAACCTTTATAAACAGATGGAAGATTGGCCAACAATGACAGCCTCTACTGGGTAACATTATCTGCAGCTACTAACACCTATTTTTGAATCTAAAGGATGTGATAAGATTCTGCATATGCTAGGAAGATGTATGAACTTTTTCCTCCTGGTCATCTGGGAAGATGGGAGGAACAGACTGGAAAAAGCTTATGGATCAAAGGTCAGTTTAAGGAGGTCAAAGGGGCATTTAAGTAATGAGGTGGGAAACTGGGAGAACAAGATGGTTACAGCAGGTACAGGAATCAGGATTTGTGTTAATTTGACCTACTGTGCTTACAAACATCTATACTAATTCACTGCAGTCTCCCTTTATTTGACAGTAAGAAAAAGGCATTTCTGGGCCGGGATTCATCTCACCTATTTTGGATGTTTGCTTTCGATGTCAATGAATCACACCTTGGAGGACCAAGCAGGAGAGACTGAAATAAGCAAGTATGGGCTACATATGACAACAAGGGTAAAAATGGAGAGCAAAGTGCACACACACAGACGATCAGAGGGCTAAAGGATACAGAGGGCTACAGGGATGGAGAATTATAATATCTTCTCGTTCCTCAGAAAGTATTGTAATTTAGCTGAGTATCTTCTGAACAGTGAACATGGAGATCTGCATTTCTGGAGCTCATTTAGGAATGACTTATGAACCTTACACAATCAAGTCCTAAATGGGAAACTTCATCCTGAAGGAAAAATGATAATCATCTCAAGGTAAGTGAGCTGAAACTACATAAATGATTACTTTTACTTGAAATTGTTCTGATTTTAAACCAGTCTAATATGAAGAATCCGGTTTGTGATTTCCCACCACACATGGCTACAGATGGGAAAAATATTTTTGTCCTACCTCCTAGGCATCCTCTTTGAAACAGTGTCTTCTCCAGGAACTGCATGGAGCTTGGAGCAATCGCTGTTGTCCTCCAAGTGAAAAAAACAGAGAAGGAATAGCGCTGTGCAGGAAGTGTAATGTGTAGGGGGGGAGGCACTGAAAAGGAAGGGTCTTTATCCCTTGTGTAGGAGTTAATTAGACTGACCAAAAGATCTTTGCCAGATGCACCGTGATACCTCACCTACTCTGCATGGCCAGCGAGCAGGTTTCAAACAGCCACAGCTCCCTTGCAGCTCAGGCCAGCCTGTTAGATAACATTTGGTGGCATTCATTCTTATTACTCCTCCCACAAAATACCAGTTAGCCCAGAAGCAGAAGCTCATTTTAGCAGTACAAATTGCTTTATTTTTTGACAAGCATTTCCGTTCTGTTTCTTCCTCCCAGACTGTCTGCAACTGATAAGCTTAGTGAATCGCACTAGCAAATCAGTATAAAACTACAAAAAAGATTATGCTCCTTTTAACATCATGTGTGGGAACGTGCTTCATGCAGACCGAATATTCGCCTAAAGGAGAGAGATTTGTTTACCATCATGCTAAAGGAAAGCCCTAAAAGCACCCAGCCCAGCTCCTGCCTACTCAGGCCTCAGGGGTGCTCAGCCCTGAGAGTGGCACTGCTGAAATTTCCTGCAGTGGATGGAAGAAACTCTGCCCTGCAATTCAGTTTCTAACACATCTGTCAGACTACAGGCTTTCACATTTTGCTCTATTTTTCCCCATCCAGCTACTTTCCTGGCAGTCGAGGACTATTGCTTGGAACACGTACAGGAACAATACAAACAGCCAGAGTAGCAGCCTACGAGGGAGACGGCAGCCATATTTGGAAATGCCCTGTGTCTGGAGGCTGCAGAGAGCACCCAAAGAGCACAAAGGCAGAGCTGGTTCCTGGACACTCATCTCTCTCACAGAAGTGCATTTTTCAAGCCAGAATGCAGTTTCCCATCCCACAATATCAGCCCAGCATCGGTTGAGTTTCAGTTGCCGAGCTTCCTGCAGGCACAGGCCGATTGCGTAGGCCTCAGTCTAGTTCCAGTCTTGTATTGTACACCACAGCTATAAGGCAGATATCTGATCTATTTCTCACTGTTTACTCAACGTTATTTGTGTTGAAAATCTCATTCCAGGGCACATAGTCACTTCCCCTACACCAAAATGCAATGTCTTGCCGGTGATTGAAAACCTTGTGAACAGGTGACCGATGAGGCAGATGTTAAAATTCTGTGACTATTCACCGTTTCTAATTCATAGCTGAAATGCTTCAACAAGTAAAAATACTTATTTCACCTCATAATTTATTCATTATAAAATGTCATTTTGTGTTCAGACATTAAACTGATCATGTTTTCTGATGAGAACAGTAAAGATTTTTCAGTCTGCTTTGCTTTAGTTCAAATCCCAATTTGGACTGAATCCTAGCACCAATTCCCAGTTCAAACACCAATTTTTGTTATGTTAGTGGGATGTTTCTGTGACAGTGACAGCTTCAAGTGACAGCTCAATCTCCTGCCTCCACACTCTACCTCTCCTTCCTCCCCTGCGCTAACCTAATCACAGCAGAGATTTCTCTCTACCTAGCAAAGACTGCACTTCTACCTGCGCACACATATGTACAACTCATGCAGCTGACAAAAGAACTGATTCAATAGATGTCTTCAGTTTCACATCCCACCAAATACGGGAACAGGGAGGTGATGCCAATTGCAGGATACTTATCTCAAATTCCTCACATATTTTCTTCTCTTCAGAATGTCAAAATAGCTCCCAAGCTGCATTACTATTCCCATGTTTACTCTTTGGATAGAACTGCGCTGAATTAGCTGAACTGCTCATTTGTGTGTAAAATATCATCAGAGGAAATCACTACTAATCAGTTAACTGCAACACTCAGTTAAAATATTTTTCTTAACTGATTTTGCAGTCCATTAACAACTTCAAAAAAAAAATCACATTGCTACAACTTCTGATTTACATCTAGCTAGAACAAAAAGGATAACAAGAAAAGAAAGACTGTCTTATTTGCCCCTGTAATGTTAGATTTATTTTAGATTATGGAAACAGATGGCTACACTTGAAGAGTAAAAACCCCTCCTCCCCTCCTTTTTTTTTCTGAAATAAATAACAGGATGAAAAGCTTCATTGTTTCTATATCTGACCATACTGTATTTATACAAAAAGGATAAAAATTATTTGCAAGAAACAACCAATTTAATCTATTAAAAAAGACCTAAATGACTGACTTGTGAACTTCCAGTTCTGTTTAGAATACGGTGATAAGGTATGGATTAGTATTGACATATGTATTAGCTACAAGTACATTGTAAAATATTACTTTTGTAAGGTTCATTTATGTATTGATATCCTGGTTGATAGGAAGTATGTGAAAGAAAATGAATTTTTTCGTGCCTACATTTTTTCCTAGGATTTTCACAAAGCAAACCAACTGCTCACTATAAGAACATAATTCTTTTTTGCCATAATTAAGAAAAAAACAACAAACAAACAAACAAGCTACCATACCTCAAAGTCACTCTCCTTTGAGTCTCTCTCAAAACAGAGCTTTGCGTGAAGTGTTTGACCCAGACTTAAAAATTGTTGTACTATACATTATCTCCTGCCTCAGAGGGACGGAGTTCATTTCTCTCAGAAGAACAAGAAACGTGATGTGCTATGGAGCATTTCAAAGGCAAGACCCCCCTTTCTCCCAATGAAATAATTTAATTTCACACAGCACACTGAAATCTTACTAGATCAGAGATGGGAACCTGAGCATCGTCCTTCCTTAATGATAGTGCAAAGCATTGGAGTAGAAAGGCATTTTCACCTGCTTTCATTCTGCCTCCACAACAGTTGGGTATGGAATCACACTACAACAGTGTGAGAGTAGATAACCCAAGTGCAGGCTGTCAAGCAGGTACTGATCCATGAGCCAGAATGGATTCAAAACCCCCTGACTACATTGAACAAGGGCATCTTTAAAATTCAAGGAAATAGCCATCATGAAAAGGCAACTCCTTTGTGAGTCCAGGTGTATTTTCTTTGCTCTTAGCAAATTATGAAAAATCAAACAAGTCAAAGTGCACTATTAAAGCATTTCTCAAAAAAGTCTCTGATTTTTTTGAACAATTTGTTATTCTTAATAATTTCTTTTACTATTTTATTCCTTGAATATGGTTTACATTTTTTATTTCACCAATTCTAAAGTCTTATTTTTCATCAAATCACCGACTTGCTGGCAAACTCACCCATTCCTGATCAAAATCTACCAGCTTTTCATTTTTAAAGGTTATACTTTTCTTTCGTTAGCATTTGAAATGGAGCAATTGTTGCAATGTAGATTGGGGTGTATCCTCTTTTGTCATCAGAAAAACAGTCAGTTTAATTGTAGCATCTGAACAGAAAATGTCACTTCAGAATGAATCAACTAGTAAGGCTAGCTTGAAGTTAATTATAAAATATATTACTTTGATGACAATTAGCTTTAACTGATAATTAGCATGGTATCTGTTTGCTTACTTATTCTAAGTACATTTCATCAATGGAAACCTTGGCACAAGCATTAGAAAAGTACTGTGGGCAAGCAGAGGAAGGTTCACACACGGGATTTAGCAGTTCAAGCTTCATCAGAAGTGTTAAGAGAGAGAAGAGTGACTTGGTGCAATCACTCACTCAGTTATTCCTATATGTTCTGCTGGGACAGGGGTAACTGCTTTTTGGTGATGTCTGTGCTAGAAGACTGGCCTTGATCAAATGTCTAAACAGTGGGAAAACTGCCTCTTTCAGGAGTTAATAGGAAGTCAGCTGTCCTGGATTGACAGATGAACTTCAACCCACAAATTGGTTCAGGAAGAGGAACACTTGCCATGCCTTCATGTACTCCCATGAGAGTACAGCTCTCATTTCACTTGTATAGCCACCCATTTCAGATTATCACTGGATAGATAAATGATAGAGAAAAGGGGATATTTTATGATTTTATAATGTTATAATATTTATAATGTCCAGTCTTTCCTTCTCTTTCCTTCTCTCCAAAGTCCTTTTTTTTTTTTTTCCATTAAAAACAAGACAAAACAAAACTTGGCAACTTATCTTCATGTCCATTTTTGTTTCCCAGCAAATCATGGGCAGACTACTATTATGACTGTTCTGGGAATTCCTTGAACCAAGGGATGGCTTATTGGTTTTACAGCTTTCAACCTCTAGGTCTCCAAATTAAGTTCAGCTCTAGTCAGCAGTAACTGAAAGTTTCTGTCATGTAGCAGCTATTTAAAATCTTTGGTTATGTCATTTCTATTTTCTGTAGATTCGGTATTCACAGAGGACAGCAGAACAGTGCCATTCAAGATGTCCTGTGATATTCCACCTGCCTCCAGCTGCCAGGCCAGGTGGCAACAGCTCTCCCCTAAGTCCCAGGTAATATCTGCCATGTCTGATAAGTGTCTCACATGGTGCTAGATGCCTAGGTTTAAGCAACAGAAATAAGTGCAACCCAGTTTCCATAGACTCATTAAACCTTGCATGCATAAGAAGAATTAAAATACTCATTCTGCTGAAGATCTCCCTTGGATGTATGTTGATGTACATGGGTAGGACAGAAAGAAGGAGAAGTGGTCCCACTCATTCTCTGTTAATGCAGAGTTGTTCTCCTAACACATCTTCTAGGGATAGCTTTAGACTAGATGAGAAATGTCCTGTAACAATCCTACACAGTGGAAAACTGTGGCACTGCAGTTACTAGTATGTCAATGTATCAGGCAAGTACCACTTTTAATCTGATGGAAACTTTAAGCAAGTCTCACCCTAACTGGCATATAACTGAAAGAAATGACAATATACTGTCTGAAGTATCATCGTGGACAATGAAATTTGAACTATTTACAACAATTAAACTTTGGTTTTATTTAAAATCTTTGTACAAGTTTCAGAAAACTGGTTCTCTACAAATAAATCTCTATATAATATAGTTGGAAATAAATTCTTTATGGCTTTTGGGACATGAGGGGCTGTTTGTAGGTTTTGGCAGGTTTTTCTTCTGTTTGGCCAGAGGCTGTATTTGTTTTTTTGTTGTTGTTTTTAGTGTTACCAGAATCCTACAGGATGTTCACACAAAAACTGCAGACAGACCACAGATCCTTATCAGAGATCTCCAGTGTATTTTGGCCACTCAAAAGAATATTGTCTCTTTTTTTTTTAATGCTTAATACAATTATTTCAGAAAATATTTATTTTTTAAATTATCATTGGTGGAAGTACTTCAGTAAAAAGCTGTAATAAAAGAACAGTCACATCTTCTTAGTCAAATGAATCCCAGATTGCTGGATCTGAAATGTTTCATCACAGGGACCTCATTTCTGACATTCTTTTCCAAATTCCCCAACGGTCTGTCCTGGAGGTAGGGTCATGGGAGTCCCCTGAAAGCTGCTCTGTGAACACGACTTTCCTGCTGATGATGTGAACATCATTTTCACAAAGCGATGCAAGTCCTGGGGGCTTCCAGTTAGTTCACAGGAAATATAAAGCTATTCCTGTTGTTCCATATTTGGACAAAAATGACATTTAAAGCAAACGCTTCCTCAAACTAAAATCCTTTACAGGAAGCTCTGGCAAGAATCAAGGTATTTGCTTATTTAGTAAAGTTTTCAAAATATCACATTATGCCACTCCGTTCTGCACAGCTCAAACTGGTTTTCAAATACTAACTAATCTCATTATCATTATAATATAAACCCCTCCATCAGTGAATCTACAAGCAGATCTAAATCCACAGACTACCAGATATTGTTTAGCCTCCAGCAAGCAGCGAATACTGTATTTACCAAGGGACTACTATCTATCCAGTTGTTTTTGTACCCTTTTCCTAATTAAGAACTCCACTTTTAGTTATATTTTTAAAGAAGTGAAAAATATTTCAGGTTTCAGTAGCACATAAGAGTAGGTGAATCCTTTGGTATAACAGTCACTGTTCTTCATCGGCAGCTGAGAATTAGCGTACAATCTGGGACTACCTTCTATTCAGTGAAAAGCATTTCCAGGAACGCATTCCAAAAGGCATGATCCTCTCTTAATTTAGTTATGGCAACCGGTGCCTATAATTCCCATCCTACTCTTCTACTTTGTGAAGAGGCAAAGTTGAGCCAGGAGATACAGATGAGAAGCTCCCATACCCCATTTTGCTAACTTAAACAAACAAGTCTGGCAGGGAGGACAGAACTGCCACCTCTGCAGCCACGTGGCCACAGGCCAACCTCCTGTGTGGCAGGACGCCTCCAATGGAGAAAAGGCATCCTTCATAACCACCCGGCATCCTCACTTGTGTTTTCGTTGATCATGGTAGTTTGCAGGACACCAACAAACCCTCAGAGCCCGTGCGTCTTCGCACATCCACGTGGGCTGTGAAGGCCCTGCACAGGGACAGAACAACGTGCCTGGTGGTCCATGACATGCAAAGTGAGCAGTGCTCCTCCCTCAGCCACTACCTTGAGGGAAAGGCGACCTCCCTTTGGGCCACGTGTCTGTCCAGAGCTATTGCTGGGCTTTCACTTTTATAACCAGTGCTCTCCTGGCACCTACAATGCCCGATTACATCAGGGATGGTGGAGAAAGGGCAGGTATGCAGGGGAGATGCCGCCCTCAGCGCCCCAACCCGTCTCCAGGCCTTTCTGTAAACCTCAAGGCCAAGGAGACATGTCGGGGGAGGAAGGATGTGCAGGAAGCCAGTGGAGCAATTTTGCAAATGTTTACAGTGAGTTGGTGAGTGGTGCTTTCCCTTCCGTTAGCTGATAAACATGGACATCAACATAAACAAATAGATTTGAAAGTAACAACTTGAAAACAGTACAGCACTGGGGAGTGGAGGGCTTCTCCCTTGGCTACCGGTTGCCTAGACTAAATAAACAGAGAGGCAAAATCCTCTTGGTGGGGATATGCACTGAAGAATGGGAGAAGAGCCCAGGAAGAAAAACTCTCAGGCCTCTAGGCCTGGGCCCCAAGGATAAACCCAGGTGACCTACACTCCAGTACAGATAAAGACCTGTATTTTAAACAAATCTCACTGCCTGAGCATGGCTTTCCTTTGTGTGGGCTGTGAGTACTGCGTTTTCACTTATGCAACTCCACTTTTGACCAGAGAAGGTTATGTGCTGGTGCAGGTGGTGCCAGGGAACCACACTCTTTGCCCAGGAGGCCTCCTGCCTCCACGTCCCATACGCTGCATGAATGGCATCTATTTGCTCCTTCTAAGTCCTCTACTCACTATAACCAGTTTCTTACCCTTTACCTCTCCCCACTCCTGAGTCTGATTCTGTGTGACTCCTGAAAAGACTTAGCTTCATGTACATGTCCATGGCCCAGCTCCATGTCCAAAGACCAGTAAGAGCTCTACGCATGTTCCTCAGGGCAGACAGACTGCTCCAGGAGCAGACGACTCACGCAGTTGCTCCCTGAAACTGTGGTTGAACTTGCATGGAGGAGAGATCCCCGACACACAGCCCCATTTCACAAGAGGTGCAGCATCCTGTGCAGCAAACAAGATTTGCCCCTACTTGTGAAATTCCACAGCTTCTAAAAGGAAAGCCTTAAGGAAAATCCCCGCTGACCTCCATGGTATATTGCAAGGATATACGATTTGTGAGTAAAATCAAAAGAGGACAGTCTGCTAGAATATTTGAAGGCTATCAAAATCTACTAGACTGCATGCAATTTTTATTGCATGAATTATCAGAACGGTCTAGAAGACTTCTTCATTAAGAAAACACATTAAGTCTCTTTTCTTCTAGATAGGAGGTTAGCTCACTAATCTCCTCAGTAACACTGTGAAGAAATGATAGGTAAGATAGTGATAGCCACACTCTGGACGGCAGACTCAACAAAGAGTCATAAGATCCCTAATGAGCAATTAATACCTTTTAAGAACCAAAAGGTATTCTGGAAACAGCAGCAGTAACCACAGCAGTTCAACATCCTTGTCAAACACTGGATTTCAAATGCATGCAGCATGTTTAGTCTGCTTAGCAGCAAGCCAAAATATACACACAGTTTCATTTTATAAACCCACCTTTTTTCCACACAGATCTAAAAGCTCTTCCAAATAGGTTCATCCTATAACAAAACCACTGCTACAATAAAAAGATGCCTTTAATTGCTACAGTGAAAGATTTCAGCCAGTTGTTGCAGACAGCCAGTTCTAAAACCTATAGCAGGTGGACTTAAAATTGGAACATTATTTCCTAATAATGAATTTCCTGAAGTGAAATCTATTTTAGGGGTATTTGCATTATAATCCTACCACAAATTCTGGACTGCAAGCAGGACCAGGTGTTTATTACATGCATTTTTCTCCAATATTTTAACAAACCGCTAATCAACATCTACTTGTGCATCTTCTCTAAAGCTTAGAGTTATAACTTCAGTTCAGTTAAATAGATAATTTTTGCAACAAATCATCAGCCAGACCTCAGTTTGGACTCCTAAAACTCCATAATAGGGAGTATTTTTTTCTTTGCTCCTTAACAGGCCAGTGAATTCCGTCTTTTCCTCCTGTTAAGGATACCATTGACTATGCACTGCTTTCTCTCTTCACAGTACACCAGTATCTTTTCATCAGTTTTTCTGTACAAATCAGGTCTTAATTCCAGAAAATGTTTTCACTTGCAATTGGATTGCAAAATTCTAGGTGCATGATAACTACACCTAGACTGTAAATAACTGCATACATTAAAGAGAATTTTGTCTCAAAATCAGGAACTAGTCTAGAATAATTTTCAAAGACCTTACTTTTTTCCTTTTTCTGCTGTTGAACTCAATTTTAGCAATGTGGCTAGTCAATGGGATTCTTTCAACATTTTTAAAACCTAGCCACAAGGAAAAATCAGTACTAGCCATGTGTACTCCAATTTACTTGTCTGGCCCAAATGAAAAACAGACACACTTTTCTCGAAATTACATTTTTCAAAATCCACATTTGAAATCCAGTTTCAGTAAAAATTTGAATGTTGGAACAGGACCACAATAGAGCAAAATAGAGACAGGAAATATTTAGTGTGCAACATTTGTCAGACGCAAAAGGAAACAAACTTGTCAGACCTCTCTTTCTTTTATGTTTCTTTGTTGCCTAGACAGGAAGTTGACAAAAATTTATTTATTTTCCTCCTATAAAACATGCAACGTAATTTTTATTGTACCACTTCAGTTGCTGACTGCATTCAGTAAATAAACCTACTTCATGAGCAACCAGGAAAGTGTTTAATATCTGACAGTTTACAAGAATGATGAACTAACTGAGTACAAAAATAAAAATAAATAGTTTTAAATGCAGAAACGGAAATAACGTGATATAGAAGAGAAGCTGACAATCCATTCTTTTCTGTGGCAACTTCCTGAGTGATGGAAAAGCTACAGCTGAGTATAACTAAACATTTGCCTAACCTGCATTCCACATTAAAGGTTAGGAGGACTGCAAACACTGATGAAGATTGACATAGAGCTGTAAATATTTTGTGAGTAGTTTATTTAAAAACACTAAAAAGAAGCCATGTTCAGCTATAAGATTTCTTCCACTTATTAATGACAAGCAAGCAGACTCAAATAGGCTTCAACAGCCTTGCACATTATTTAGAATTAAAAAACAAATACAGGAAAGTAAGCTCATCCATCCAGTAAATGCACTAATAAGCACTAAAGATCTCATTATTTGTCAAATATATATATGAAATTAATAAACATGGGTTACTACAGAAAAGGGCAGAGTATAAATTCCAGAGCTCTTCCAAAAAAATATCCTCCCAGTAGGAGGCTCAAGGCACCCAAAGGGCAACATGCAGTACACAAGAAAGGCTATTCCTCCCACGACTCACTGAAAGGTGGTTTATGACAGCTAACGCCATGGAATGCAGTCTTGGTGTGACCTGCCACAGGTTTGTCCTCTCCTTCCTACAGTCCTCGCCCCACTTTTGCATTGCCACTGACATGCATCAAATCCATCCTGAAACTAAACTGTATGAGGACTAAATACAGTGACTTTTTCCCCCATTTTATTAATGGTCTATTCTACCTTCTTGAAGTAACTTCATGCTAGGGTCAATCCAAAAAATGGTGCCACAATTGAGGGGCAAGATGATGCAAGCAGAACCAGCAGCTGAACCATCGAGGACCTATCATCAGTCTGGTGTGAGGGGTGTGAAACTAATGTAGGCTTCTGGAGCACTTCAGTTACACCGGGCACTGAGATAATTTGTTAAACTGATGTATTTATGAGCTACTGCATGCTATTGTATTAGAAAAAAATGGAGGTCCCCTGAGTTTACCTTTAAAATGAAATATTATTGATCATAATGCCTTTTCCAAGAGTGTAACTTCCACTTCCTAACAAAGATACTTCCATTTTCATTGGTAGCAATGAAAGGAGGTTGAAAGCATCTCTAAAGTTAAGCTGGTCTAAATTCTTCTTGAACAAACTTGATAGTTACTTCCCATTTTCTAAACCTATATGACTTCTGTTCATAACCCCTTTCAACATTGGTTTGTAAGACATGATGTTCTCTCTTTTTTTTTTTTCAGAATAGCCTGACCAAATTCACTTAATTTCCAAAGAGCAGAATTGTCTGCAGCAGTCACTTGTAATGTGACTGCAAGCTTAGACAGGCTTCTAGTTTGTCAAAAATGATCATACACTGTGGTACTACCAACACGGCTTCATGCCATAATTTGCAAATTTCCGGGCACTCCAATGGACGTTGAAAACGAGTTTCCCAGTGCTCTTTGCTAGAGCCTTCCCAGCCCGTGAATAACTCTGGAAGACATGTCATGAGCAGCACTAGCCAAACACAGAGTTTGTAATTTTGATATAGAAATTAAAATTTTCTAATTGTGAAAACCTGATCTTGCATCCTTCTGTATATATCCTTGCGATCTCCAGTATTTCACTGACATTTCAGTGCCAGAAGAAAAGCTGTTTACAAGCTATAAATTAGTCTAGCTGTTTCAGAACATTCTGACTAGATTAACTAATTAAAAAACATTCAGCTTAACAGTTCCGCTACAAGACATGCAAATATTGACAATTTTGAGTAACAAGTGTCCTCAAAAAAAACAGGAAAAAAAGTGATAAATGTAAGCAAAACCACCCAAAGCCACATCACGAGACCGCCTTTCAATGCCAGCACATCTGCGAAAGTCATACTAAAACTCAAAGTTCAGAACATGTCATTCTCATGGCAACATCCTTAATGCGCCAGATGTATTCCCAAATCGTTCCCTAGAACAGACCACACTTTAAACCACACATCCAAATAACACTTTAAAAAAAAACAACAACATATTTACACTGCACGAAGAGTTAAAAGAAAACTGACATTCTCAAAAGCACTACATCTACTTAGTAAAAGTGGTTCATTAACTGAAAGGGCATCAGTGCTGCCCACATATAACCTTAAATTTGTGACTAGCGCCTTATAGATGTGTCACAAATATTCACGACTACCAGGGGTCCTTTGGTTTTTGGCACTCTTCCTTAGGCTGCAGTTATGTGAGTTCATGAAAACCTTCTAATTTTTTTTTTAAATTAAAAAGTGTCATCCCTCTTGACTGTCTTATAGATTGGAAATCCGTAACCTAAAGATCAAAAATAGACAAATTTCAAAGCAACCAGAGGGTAATTATTAAACAAACAAACAATCTTTTTAAGATACAATCACAGTTGTTTTGAGCCCAGCTCGCATTTCTTGCACACAGATAATGGTAACTCCATTTGGATTTGCTCATGGATCATTTGTCTAACTGATGTAACTCAGAAGTTGAAACAACAAAAAGAAGTCAAATATGAAATAATTCAGGCTTTTAGGGCAGATTCAGTCTGTTTGATAAAGTTATCATAAGCATATTTTAACCTGAGTTAATGTAAGCAAAAGTTTTACAAGAGATTTTGTCCCTTAATTTCACTGGTGCTCTCTTTAAAGGAGGTATTTATTTATATTATATTTTTACAATATTTATTGTTCCCTGTCTCTAACAGTTTATTTGATCTTCAAGTAAAATAATTTGGGTTAGAAAAGTACCCTATTAAGATAAAGATAAAACATTTCATCCAAGTTGTATAAAGCGCTAGAAAGAAAGAGAAGTTACTTTATTTAAAAGGATTTTAATAATGAAACTATGAAGCTTGCAATAGTTCTCAGAATCATCAGAAATGGAAGAGTTTACATCTCTATCATCACCCATGAAGAAAACTGGAAGCCCAGGAAATGTGTGGAGTGAAAATGCTCCCACTTAAAAAACCCAACCATGGGTTTTTAACCCTTGGCTCATTTCTTTGTCCAGCATGACATTTAGAGCATCAACATAGACTGGCACTACTCAGAGCACTCCAGTAGTGGAGAAAGGAAGGAAGGAAAAAGTGCAGAGATGTGGGATTAGGAGTTCTGGTTGACAGTGGCATGAAGAACAGTGATGGGTTGCCCAGGAGAAGAAGAAAAACGTTCAGATTCCAGAGCCTGCAGACATCTCTGCGGGGACACAGCTAAGTTTATACACTGCAATTTTATTGTACCTGGCTTTTTGTTCAACTCCAACTAAAAAGAAATGATAGAACTAATTGTTAATTGAGAGTATTCGAGAGAATTCCAAATCCAAGCATCTGTAGTCACAAACATGCTCATCCCACAGCACCTCCCAGAACAAACATACCTCACAGAGATTTACAAGCCATACACAGCAGCAGAACGATTATGAGCATGAATACTGTTTGCAAAACTGAAAATGTGCCCAGGCTGAAAGAAGAGATGGCTGGTTTCTTTTGATATGCACCCATAGTATCTGACTCCTTTCCACAATTCCTCAAAAAAAGAGACAACAGCGATGCCAAATAAGCTATGTGAGTCAAAAGGCCTTTGCGGGGTTCTGAACATCTAACAAGCTTTGAGATGCTGAATGAAAAAACTGCTGGAGAGGTACAATTCTTAGAGACTCCAAGTTTAAAAAAGAAAATGTCAGGAGAAACGCTATTGGAAAGCTGAAAAAGCTGAAAAACAAAGCTTTGTTTAGCAACAGCATTATAATGTTAATATTAGCATTTCCTCTGTACAAATCAAAATAAGCTTCATAATTTTGGAAATTGCAGAGTGCTATACAGATCCAAGTCATTGCAGCAGATTCTTTTGACAGACTGCTGCACCCACCACATGACCCAGCAATATGATCAGAAACTCTGGAGTATCCAACAATTTTGAAAAATCATGTTGCTCATTTATATTTGGGTGTAGGAGCAGAAATTTGGGCTTCCATTTACCTAATAATATGATTAGATTTCGTATAATTTTCCAAGTCAAAGAGCTTTAAGAACTGAAGAGGCACTCCAAATGGTCATGCATCAAGCAAGAACACCATAAAATTCTCTAACCTCCATTGTAGCCTCCCATCTTTGCTATTTATTCCTAATGAGTATGCATTTAACATAGCAGTTTCATTTCTCATGTGAAAAATTTCACATTTTCCCTTAAAACCAGCATGTTCTGAAGTCATCTCGTGTCTCCACAATGGAAGACTTTCTGAAAAGATCCAAAATACCACAGTGAAAGTTAAGAGTTGTTTGGGTAAAACCAGTAATGTCAGGTGCAACAACAACAAATTATTTTCTGTTTTTAGCTCAGGAGCATGTCATCATGAAGTGTATTGCAATAGTCTTCTTGAAATGGACACATATTAAAAATATGAATGCCTTTACACTTCCCAAATCAAGGCCTGATGTAACAGTAACTCATATCACTTTCTAGATCATGGAATCACCATTTCATCCCATGGAAAAACTCCATACAAAAATAGCTTCTGTGGGAAGATGGAAACTTTAGGGAATTAGCACCATAGCATTTTCTGTTATACTCATTAGGACAGCAACCTTCTTCCTTTGGTCTTATTTTTCACATCCTTCCTTCCTTTTAGATGGCTATGTGTCACCATTTTGTAAAGAAGAAAGCATCTGACTTTCATCTTTGCAAAACTTCTAAATGGTTTTCTCTCCTTTTTCCAGAATTTTTAAATCATTATGGAGGAGTAATGAATCATAAGAATTAAAGGTATTGCAATATTTCATTCTTATCCCGATAAACGTGCATTCCTCTTAATGATGGTGACTAACTTCAAATACCACATGGAAATGTTTATTCTAATGTACAGGTCAGAAGGAACCTTGACTTACGTATTTTTTTCTCTCCTTGTAAATCCTTTTGTCCTTTTCTGTTTCTAGTGCTACTTCTAATATATGTGCAACCTGCCCCAAAACTTCTTAAATACTTGAATCACAAGCAAACTTCAAACAGGCTCTAACAAAAACCTGCAAAGGAATGGGAACCTCTTGATTATTTCTGACCAGAAGACACCACTGGCAGTAGAAAGCTGACCTAAAGGTACTGCTGGCAGTGAAAAGTTTAGGGGGAAACCAAACTGTCTGACAGTAGTTGAAGTTGCTCTTCTCCAAGGAATCCCCAGGTTAGCTTCTTTGACCTTAATGTGTCCATGTATCTAAGGTTTGACTTGGCAGCCGGTTAGCCTGTACAGTGTTGCTCATGGCATCCATACCATACAGTCAGGGCAAGGAGGGTCTCCACAAAACTCCCTCCCCTTGAACCACACAGCACACAAATGCTGTGCCTTGTGGGTCTGGGTGTGCAACGGAGACACAGCCAGCTCACACCCCAGCCCTGTTCCTGGCAATTTGTGGTGTGCCCTGACTAAGCCTGCCCTGCGTGAAGACTTTCATCTCACAGACAAGTCCCTGGAGACATTATTTTATTTTATGTCTTACTGTACAGTAGTATGACCTGTTTGTTACACCTTGGAAAGGCATGCAGCATCATTAGTAGTTGGGTGTGGGTTCACACTATTTAACTGAGTGCCACGACAAGACTTGGACGGAGATGAACATGAAGGAGATGAACATGAAGTGGGAAGAGCTTGTCTAGCAATGCAAATTTAAGGCTGTTCACCTGGATAATACACAGGGAATTCTTGAGCTTACTGTTTAGATTGCATTCCCATTCTCAAAGTAATTTGCAGTATGAATGATCACGCACAAATCACGTCTATTAGATGCATTTATAAGTCAGTGGATTAGCTGCACACTCCTAAGGTTTCAGACAGCAGAGGTCTTGCAGGGTTCTGTCTCATAAGCACATTTGAAAAACTGCCTTTCAAAAAAAAAAAAAAAAGCGGAGGAAGATTCATCAGTGGAAACCTCAAACAGCTTCAGCCCAGGCAGAAAATAGTGTTCTACCTTATGCAGCTGCTGCAAGCAGATACAGAAACTGCTCTGCACTCTGCACACTGCACTTAAGTACAATTTCATCCCTCTTACAGTAGGACTGTATGCCCTATTAGCAATAAACTCCTGCGTGGTTTGAGACTCAGCCCGAGAGGGAATAAAGAGCAGAAGGAGCCCCTGAGACTGCCCCAAAAAGTTCCTTCCCTGGGCAGACTTTTGCTGGAGCAGGATGTTGAACCACAGCACCATCTCAGGCAAAAACTATTTTGTTCTTTGAGAACAGCCACCTTTACACTGCAAGACCTGGTAAACTGATTTCAAACACCGATCAAGTAGAGAAAAGGCACCCTTGGACAGTAGCATGATGAGGTATATAAACCAAAGTAAGGATAGGTCAGAAGAGCAGCTTCATGCATACTTAAAGAGAGTCACATGTGACTCTAATCAAGGATTATCAGACGATTTTGAATTTTATCTGTTTATTCTAAATAAATGGTAGCAGTATGTTAGACATTCAGGTATCAAATATTTTGTTTATAATAACTCCTCTAAGTGCATATCCCATAATAAGATGGCTACAGAAAAATAAATGCCAGCCACATGCACTAGCTTAAGAATTCTTGAAAGGTACTTCAGTGATTTAGAAAAGCAGTATTTATTGTATTAGAGAAGTGGATTATAGAAACGGATTACTACAGAAATGGATTTTCTACAAAGTCTTCGCTCTTACCTAGAAACAAATAGCATTTTACAGGTGTATGTTGAACAACTGCTTTTAAATGACTACACTGAATTATGGAGTACTTGCCAGTATATTTTCACTTCAAAATACAAGCCTATTCTATTTCACTTTATATTTTCACTTTCAAGCAAAACCAGCTGACTATTCACGTAGTTTCAATTTTCAAAAATTAGTCCCTGGCTATGATTTAATCTCCCCTCCAAACCAGAAGAGATTAGATTACAATTACAAAGCACTGAAAACAGGAAATGTTGCAAAACTCTGACACAGTACAACGTTGGTTCAAATGACACTGTGAAATTTTCTTAAATACGGTCTGTCACCATTTGCCGATGCAGTGTTTCAACCCAGCCTCTAGGAGAGCTGCCTGAGAACAGCTTCTGCTAACACCGCAGTCATCACCAGGTTATACGAATCAAGAAGGGATATGCAGCACACTTCCAAATTATGGCATATTTGTATTTCATTACTAAAGGAATTACAATAACAAGTTTAGGAATCAAAATGAGAAAAATAAGTACTAATGTATTCTCTTTATTGAGGATGATGCTGGAATTTCATTTGACCAGCTAGGTCACGCTGATGGAAGATTTCATTTTAGGCAAAAATTTGCACTCATTTTGTGAATCTTCATACTACATATATTTAATTTCAAGGAATTCCCACAAAACCACAAATCAGGTAAGCTCCCATTGCACTCATGAGACAAACGTATGGTCAGGCTGTATTATCACCAATTTACTGAAACAGTATTCAGAGCAAATCACTCTCCATAAAGTTTATTTTACATGGTTTACTAAGATAAGAGATAACGTGTTCCTAAGAAAAAACAGCATGGATCTCGTTAATGCTCTTTAGCATAGCAGCTTCAGAGTGCAGGCTTGGCGTGAGCTGCTTCACAAACTGGGATGAGCTCTGCAGCCAGCCTAGCAACACACATTCAGATTATTAAATTTATTTTAAATATGCGTACACTACAGGTACCAACAAAATTCAGTGACAAGAAAATTCTGTGAAGTCATCAGGGAAAAAAAAAAAAAACCCTTTGACCATGACTAACTGGACCAGCAGATGAAATAAAACACCTTCCCAGGCCTAGCATGTATTGCACATACATTGTATTCCCCCAGTGGGTCAGCACTCAGCTGAAAATTAAGACTGGGTCAACACTGTGGACCAAAAGGAGAGGGCATGTTGTAAAGAGGTCTCCCTGCTCATCCCTGGCTCTTCTAACCTGGGTGTGCGGACACACACAGGGCTGCCACTCAATCTTAACCCTCAGCTGCTCACATATTTTGCCATCCAAAATCCTTCTCAGGCTGACTTAATTTCATGAATCAGCACCTCAGACCTCTGTAAATTGTACATAGGGAGGAATACAGGGTAACATTTCAACTTTAGGGCTTCTAAGTAATAAGGAAAACCACTAAAAATAAAATAATTGCTTGTATCCCTCTACTGAACTGTTTGTGTTTTAGAGTATCAAGGATCTGTTTTTTTACTATTATAATTACACACATAAAGCCTAAGCTCTGAATAGAACTAAGTAATTTCAAATTACAAAGACATGTCACTGTAACAATAGGGTCTTCCTTTTCCCAGTAGTGGAAGCATTATCTCTGTAACAAGTATTTGCTTAAAAAATGCCCAGAAATACTAAATCCATGGCTCATGTAATTTAATGTAAACCACAGATACGTGCAAGGTCATATGCTAAGTAAATTAAGAGAACAATATATTGGCTCTGTCTTCTCGACTAACTGCCCCAGTACGTATGCTTTGTGTAAAAAAAGAACAAAAAACAAAAAACAGCAGCACTGAGAAGCTGCATTAGGTGGGAGGGCAAGCAAGAGGGATGAGGAAAGAACCTTTTTAAAGACACTGGACTTTTCCTCGACATTGACCAGCACATTAACAATATATCCATCTACCTACGAAAAAAAAACTATGGTTAAAATCCCACAGACCTCTAAAGTGCTGTCAGGCTCCTTTCTATTCCAGAACAGGTCCTCACCCAATTCAGCTGTGCTCACTGCAATTTTTAACAACTTCCTCCTAACTCCATGCATTTTCAGTCTTAAAAGTGATTAAGAAGTCACAGTTATGGGCAATATGAAGAATCTGGGAGAATGGTAAAATTAGCTATTAAAAGAGAGGTAAGGCCTGTCTGTGAAACACTTTTTAAAAACTTCCTGTTCCTCCAATGAAAGAAAATCCTTGCTGATGTTTTTTTCTTAATTAAAAACTTTTTTTTTGTCTGTGCTTTTCTTTTGCTAAGATTAAAAAAAAAAAAAGTAAACTAAGGGTCAAGAGGAACAGGCATCTGGGCTTTACATCTGGTGTACAGCCTTAAAAGGAGAGCTAAGGATTCTCTAAATCTTTTGTACATTTATTTTCATTCAGTTTGAGGTCCACTCTAACAAAGCCATTTTTCTATTTCCCTGCATATCATTACTCCAGAACAAGGCTAAATGAGATTAAGCAACATCAGGCAGGGTTGGAGGTGACAGAAAATTGTTGCTTGAATGCAAAATCTTGCCCAAAATTACTTAAAACTATCTCACAAGGCTGTCTTTAAACTAAAAAAAAAAACAAAAAACAAAAAAAAAACACTTCCCTCTTACATCCTACAAAGGATGAGATGGGAAGCAAAGAAGCATATGAATATAACATACGAATAGGTCTGATTAGTTTTCCAAGTGTGCACTGATACACACTGCAACTGAGTTTGCACTGTTTGGAACAACTATAAGACATGACATTGTGCCCAGCAGTCCTTCAGTTCCTCTGAAGCAAAATAAAATTTCTCTGAGGATATCACATGTTGAATTTCTGCTGCTGTGCATTAGCAGCTAAGCACCATGTTTCCTCTGTAAGCAAAATAAAAAATAAGATAGTATCTGAAAAGAAAACCCAAGAAGCTCTTAAGGTTGCTGTCTCAAGGAAGGATGAACTGTATCTGTTCCTCTTCGTCCTTGTCTGAAAACTTGCCCATTTAATGACCAACCTGAATCCCTCTCCTGGCAATGTAATGACTCCTCCTCTCACTTACAGAACAGACAGATTTCTTCTTACCCACTACTCAACAGCTTTTTATATACCTCAAGCCCTGCGTCTTTTCTCTTTCCTCGCATCTCAGAGAGAACTACACCTTGGTAGCTCTTACAGGCTCTATGTTAAGCCTCGGGTCCATGAGGTAATGCCGTAGGTCCACCAACGCTTGATGTCACCATAGCCACCAAAAGCAGACATCCCACCGATCCCCTCCAGCCAGCAGCACAAGCATGCAGCAGACTGGGTTGGTGAAGCTCATTTTCGAAAAAATAACATAGCAAAGGATTTTTTAAACTTCACAATTTTTGAGCCAGATCAAATCCCTAATTTGCTCTGCCACGTAACTGGATGAATCCCCACGGCAGCGGAGGAATGGGCAGAGTTCAAGAGTGGGAGTAAGCTCCTGGGAGTGGGAAGGGGCAGGAGGGAGCAAGATGGCTTTGTCTCATGGCAGTGCAGCTTAAACAAACTAGACGGAGTGCTGCCATGAGCCTGAGTCACAAGGGTTGATTAATTTTAAAATATCCATCTAAATCAAGTAGCTTCTAGCCTGCTCCTTCCCTAAGTTAGCTCAGATTCCTGCTGATGGGTTAACCACCTGAACACATACGCCTCACTCATCAGGAGGTTTTCTTCTCCAATTACCAACAGGCAACTTCTTGCCTGTGGTTTTCTCTTACTGTTTGCAAGCACATTTAACAATTTCTCTTGATAGTGCTCTCATTCATTTTATCTCGTTCTGACCTTTCCAAGTTTGCCCCTGCATGCCCATGTTACTTACTAGCAATGATTCTTAGCAATTTGGCCTCACTGATATTTTCTGTATAATGAACTTCAACTCACTCATCTCTTCACTGAAGCCCTCATTTAGTTTCTTATTATGCTTCTGTGGTTTTTTGTTTGTTTGTTTGTTTCTCATTTTTGTTTGTTTGTTTGTTTCCATTGTGGTCGAACTGTTTATGCTGCTTCCCTTTCTTAAAGGTATCGCATGTTGTCTTTAATTGTTTGTTTTTGCTTACAGTAGGCTCTTACATAAGCATTCCAGGGGCTCCTGAAGAGAATCTTCTTCAACTGTATTCTTCCAACTATTTTCTACTTCTTTCCTTCTAGGAAATTACAAAAACTGTAATTTACAATCATCATCAATCATAATTCACAGTTTATCACCATTTTCATCATTTCTACCAGTTTCTCCCCACAGGAGAAAATTAGACCTAAGAGAAAATACCCCTAAAATACTTCCTTGATGTTTAATCCTTTTTTGTTTTAACAGGCTGTTCTAACTTTCCCATTTTCTTAAGGCAAATGCTACATCATGCAATTGTTGTATCCTTATGTTAGGGCTCATTTTTATAGAATGTATGTTAATAAACAGGATACTAAATAAAACAAAAACCAAACCAAACAAAAAAAAAGTAACACAAGGAGACAGACTCACAAAATACTCACAAAAACAGCATTATGAAGCTTCATGAATATTGTGAATGAAAGAGCATTTTATTGCCTGTCCATTCTGATTTCTCTGCCACCCCCACAAATATCACTAGACAGCGGGCACATTGCCCCTCTTATTCTAAGGACGCGTATCCAATCTATTACGAGGCACGCTGGGCTCCACAGGGCAAGCTGCAGTAAGCTGTTAGGTTAGCATCAAGCCAAACATTAACTCTCAATGAAAAAGAATCCAAGATGCCGGGGGGAAGGAGGCGGGTGAGAAATGCTTGCTGCATTACACAATTTGCTGGGTAATAACGCTACTTGAACCATGTGGGCGAAGGAACCTGGGAGATGCACCTTGTCCTAGATGGTCTAGCTGCACTTCAGGCCTAGGTATGCTTTTTTTAAAAAAAAAAATTCTTTGCTATTTTTTACCCTGCGCAGTACTGCACCAAACGAACAGGCCGTATCTGCAACCACCATTTGCAATTAATGCATTACACATACTAACAAATGATGAATGTATAAAATAAACAATGCTTTCATTTTAAAACATAAAAACAGACATGTTTGCTTCTTTCTCAGTTTGCCAAGTGAAAAAAGCCCCATTCCTTTGATGTAAGATCAGAGAATGCTGGTTAGTCAAGGAGGCAGTATGATCTCAAAGCTTATTTAGCTTGTAAATTCTCAGGCAGTCATCATCATTTGTTCCACAGTGAAGATCCATTTAGTGAAAAAAAGGGTCCAATGGAAAGTTACTTGCCTGTTTTTGGTTATTGAGAAGACTTTCATTGATATTCCTGGCTTGGTATATTTTTCCACAGTACACAAAGATGACAAAGGTCATGCAATAGAGCATTTAAAATTTCTCATAGAAAATAAATGACTCATACATGGGTACAGCACGTTCTTTTTCGCTCAAGTAAGAGATAGTACCAAGTTTTTGCTAGCAGCTGCACACATGGACAATGAAAGATATATATATTCCTCAACATATGTTTCTAAAATTCACAGTGGAGCGATTGTGCCGGAGTCTTCAAAACTGAGCATACACAAGGCAGCCTGGAAGAACATCAGTAATCTTCAACAGTAAACACTTCATGACGCACATCTCAACCATGTTGCAATATAGGAGATTAAGGCAAAAGCCATCTTCAATTAACAGATCAATGATGGAATCTGACCATCAGTCTTTCACGCATTAGTCACGCTGGACCAGCACAAGGCTAAAAAATATATACTTAAAACACAACCTACTGCTCCATATGTTATGTCTTTGCTTTCCCGTTATGGTCCTGCCTAGGAAGATCTCTGGCAATCGTAGATTATTTTTCAAAAATCTCTAGAAATATGAACCTGGCCTTGGGGAGAAGGGGGAGGAAAGGGTATGATGCTCAGCTGGTACAGCAGCTGATGGGAGATACACACAGGAGACACGGGAAGAAAGTAGTCTCAAAATCAAGTGGAAGTGAAGAAATGGAGCAGCAGGAGCCCCTGGTCCTGTGCGCTGAGAGCTGGGGGAGTTTAGGATGAGGGAACCTGCTGGGGTGAGGGATTTGGGGCCAGGTGGGAGAGGTGGAACTGGCTGGGGCACTGGAGGGATGCTGGTGAGGAGGAGGAGGAAGGCCAGCTCTCAAGTGGGAGGGCTTGGGGACAGAAAGATTTGAGGGACATCTCTGGACTGCAAAGATCTGCATAAAGTGCATCCCTGCGTGCACAAAGGCAGGAAAACAATAGAGGGGTTGAAGCTGAAGCAGGAGGTCTAAAAGCAGAGTTAAGGGACCACCACAATCGCCAGTCATCTTCCCCTCCTTCCTCTGAGCCACACATGCCACCCTCCTTCCCATACCAGCAACAGGATGCTCACTCGGGGGACAAGAGGACACAACAGAGGCTTACTTCTGTCCCTTACCACTCATTTTTTGATGTCAGAAATATGGTAGCCCTCTGAATAAAAACAAGTTTATCTCTGGGCAGACAGAAGCCCTACGCCTTCCAGCAGCTTAATGTTAAGCAACACAGAGGAGGGAGGAGAGAGAGCACCAAGGGCCTCCAAACTCCAGAGTGATGCCCAATACCATGGCCCACAGCCACCTGGACACGGCTGTGCCCACTCCAATCTCTGTTTCAAATGTTTAAAGATACGATTTTTACGTGTTAATTCTCTACAGTAAAATCCACCTTCCCTAAACAATAGGGGCAATCATGACCCACTTGATCTTCTTGTTCCTGCCCCAGACGTACTCAGATGGACAGTTTCACTCATTGCACTCCATATTAAATTCAGTAACTAACATCCTAACTTATTAACTGAAAACAAGAAAGCAGAGCGGTGAAATATCCTACCTCCATGGGCTTTGTTAGCTTTCACTAGCTGGAGCAATTTTGTGCTTCATAAATCAAGTAGTGTATTTAACCAGTTTAGGTTAATATGTATCAGGGATAACAACAGAAGCAGGGGTGGGCATGTTGGCCAACCCTTTAATCAACCCTTGAGTTTTAGCTATTCAATCCTTTTAGCTATTCAATCTTTTTAGCTATTCAATCTGCTGCTTTTCAGCCCACGCTGGGGCTCATCTCGCTGTCCTTGGGCTCACAGAAAAGTTGCAGTATTATGAAAGAACCAAGGCAACAAGGCAGACACACAAGCGCTTTTCTGTTATGTCATGTGAAGCTTTGTTTAGCGCAGACAGGAATTAAACTGGCAGATTAGGATAATTTAATAGAGCAGAATACAAGGGTAAAGCACACGACCGCTCGCATTCCATTTATGTGCTACATAGCGCTGCCTCCATTAACTTCAAATTATCTCCTTTTATGGGCTCTAAGCTTTTTGTATTTCTCACAACTGTAACTGGACGACGGGTTAAATACTCGGAAGAGCTCAAGAATGTTTTTTTCTGCAGCCAACAGAGAGGGCAGTCGCTGAACTCACTGCTTCTGTTGGAACAGGAAATTGTATTTTGCGTGCATCTGATTCACGCCGATCGACACCACCTCTGGGAGGTCATGTTTTGTTCTCCCCGTCTCCCCCCACCACGCAGGGAACAGGAAACTCTGCTGTTTTCTCCAAGTTTCCACCTGGTTAGTCTAGCACAGGCATACTCAGTTGAAAGTAAAGTAAGAATCCTCCCCAAATTCATATGCCTGTAGTTGAAAAAAAGTTGGTGAGGACTTATTACAAATATATTCCCCCTTCCACTTTCCCATAAGCTAAATGCAGCCCTAAAATTTGCACAGAAGTATCCCCACAGCTTTTCAAGATCAAAACCTCACTGGCCATTAGACAAAATCATGCACGTTAATTCAAGCCCACAGTGCAAATAAACAGGACAAAGACCTCTTTCTGTGTCCTTACCAGTGAAGGCTGGAACCGGTGCCTAGCCAAACCCGCTTAGCAGACACAGCTGCCGCTCAGGGTGCTCCATCCATCTCACTTTCGTTGCTGAGGAGGAGACTGGGAAAGGAAATGCCCCTCTCCCCCTTGTTTCCACATTTGATACATCGGTGACAGCAAGATTGCTACGAATCCTTTCCTGTCACACCACGGAAGCTGAGTGACTGCGAGCAAGCAGTACAAAAAGCTCGCTGCACTAAAGAGTGCATCTACAGACCAAGCAGCCAGAGGCAGAGGAAGAAAAGAGCACAAAAAGCCAGAGGAAAGCAGCAAAGACCTGAGCCTGCACAAAGGCATCTTCTTTGGGCTCATCAGCTGGAGCCATCTCTCACCTACAAAAGCAACTCCGCAGGCACTATTGCAGCCTGTAAGTTTTAACTTCCTCTGCAATTCTTTCCTCTCGATTACAAAGAGGGGCTCAAGCTACAGGGGTGAGGAGGCTCAGTGAAAGAAAGCACTCGTTTGCAGTAACTCAGCCCACTCAGGGCCCAGTCCTCTCCGAGTTTTAGAAGCAGCTGCTCTTCAAAAGGCCTGGCTTCCATGAAATACCATGGCAGGCCCAAAGGTACTGTTGCTCCATGAAATTAGGCTTGTGCAAGATTCTGTCTGGACCTAAGTTTATATGTATAAAAAAACACCTTAACTGAGCAATGCTCCACGTAAATACTGAAATCCATTTATAGCTGGCCCCGAAAAGCAAATGCTCTGTGCTTCAGTACTGAGGTGCCATACTCTCTGCCCCATCCCACCTAAGATTTGAAGCAGCTGGCTACAGGACAGTGATTAATGCTTTCCTCTGTAATTTGTCTTGACTTTTCCCCAAGCTATGCAGGTCCAGCAGAGGGGGGTGATGGAGAGGAAGAGGGCTGGCAAGTTTTGCTGTTGTTATTACATCTAAACCAAGTGCCTGAAAATGGAAGCTGATGTTTTAATGCCTCTTTGACCTACTTTGTATGTACAGTAAATAACTGGAAACAACGTTGATGCTTCCTCCGTGCGGTACATACTGTTCAAGCGTGACCAAGTGGGCCGCAATGCAGACACAGACCTCAGGTAGCACTGCTGGGTTTGCAGCCTTTCTTCAGGAATGGGCTTCAAACAGGTACAGCTGCACAGTGCAGCTCTCACAGCTGCCGAGGGAAACCTTCGTCACCTCTTCGCGGCATATCCTACTGCTGGGAAGCTGGACAGCCCCGTGGTAAGCCCACAGCCTGCTCCAGCTGGCTGGTTCCGCACTTAAAACAGGTTGCTTCACAGCCAGGGACGTGTTGCCAGAGGATCCACAGAACATCACAATAAATCTCCACCTTCTGCTTCCAGTGGGCAGCGGGTTTTTTGACTTTGCCTTCTCTAACATATAAAATCCAACTATGACACAGGGACTTTATTTAAAAAGGTAAAGCCACACAAAACTGCTGCACATACAGTCTCTTGAGGAAGAGTTGGAAGAACAAGCGTGTTGTAAGCACCATAGTAATATGAAGACATAGTTTAAGATACACGTAATACAGAAGTCATAATCTTAGCCTCTATTTCCTGTTAATTGCAATCAAAACTGCCCTATCATGAAAACTAGATACACCTGCTAACAAATGAGTGTGCTAACGCACATGGCAAGCCCCCCAGACTTCTGAAGAAATAAAGCTTGGCCCTTTACACACACGTACACAAACAGGTGTCTCTACTGCCAGGAAATTATGAACAGAAAATTAGAAACACAGAAGCTAAAGGCTTAAAGAGCGAGTAACACAGATTCACATTAAGGACAAATTGTATCTAAGGATGCAAACTTATTTAGGGTGAGAACAAGATTGGCATTATATTGGCATTACTGCATTTTAGCACTGGTGCTTAATCTGTATATCTAATTCTCCACATAAAGCTTGACTTTGTGCTAAATAAGAAATGCCTTTACACTCCACCAGCAGACTCCGTCCATTCTACAAAAAGCGAACATCCATTTATTTCATCTAAAGGTCAAAAGTGAAATGCCTTTGGGAGATCCCATGCAACCTTAAAATAAAAGTCACATTCCTAAATTCCGAACTATCTCGAATGCAACAATGTCATTATTATTCCTTTGAAAATGTAAAACAATTACTCATTTATATTAAAAGCAAAACTCCTTAAAAGAAAAGATCCTAAAAAACAGTGAAAGCCAACAGTGAGAATTTTAAATCTTGCTGTTCAAAAAGCACAACTTATTTTCCTTGCAGTTTTATGCATTATGGAAGTCATGACACCCACAAACACTTAAAAGACATGTGATGCAATTCTAATATTTGTTCACTTTGAATTACAAGACAGCAGTTCTTATTCAAACACCACCAGCAGCCAAAGCAGCCATCCCCATCAGTCCTCAGATTATTCATCAATATTTGCTGATCATAGTTAGCAAAATATGAACAGAGAACTCCAGAACTTTTGACTGTTAGGTTTCTTCTGGATTCCTTCTTCATTTCTTAGTCTTAATTCAGCTCTAAGATTTATTAATGTTTAAGATTTAACCTAAAGCTCACTGAACCCATGGGGACCTTACTTGCTTTCATATGCTTTGAAATTGCTGCATGTATAAGCTATAAAACACCTGCTATAATTTTACACTCAACCCTCATAATTTTCCCCTTCTACTGTATTTACACTATTAGAAGACTGAGAATTACGTATTTCTTTTTGTCCTAAGGGCTGTACAAGATAACATCATACTGCTTATGCAGCTTCACACTGTCAAATTACTTTATTCAGGCATACAATGATCTTTTTGGACAACCAAGACACTTTGTTTTGAGTTAAGTACAGTTAATTGGGGAAAAAAAATAAAATAAAATAAAAACCACAATACACTTTGTGTTTTTAATACATCTGTAGTGCATGCCAGCTTTGCAATTAGTTTTGAGGTGCTCATTGCCATCCATTAGATAGCAGGGGCTACGTGCTACCAACAGGACATGAATGGCACCATGTTTAGAAGTACATGACTTGTCATAATGCCAACACTGACTTTCTGAGAGATATTATCTAATTAGAAACATGCTTAGGAGAACTTTAAGGTTTATACATTAGGTAGTAACACATAATATTCTATTACCACCGATAATTCAAAATGCGTTGCAAAAACCTGCATCTGCCTATATAAAGCCTAAAAATAAGAGTGTTGCAGCTCTACTGTTATTCAGCTGAATTCAGAGATCTTATCTTTCTCCAGTTGTTCCCACAAAGCTCTTAGCTAGTTTTAAAAGCTTCATATTCATGAGATGCAAAGCAGGTTCACAAGGAGGTCCTGCAGCATCTGACCTTTCCCTGCTCTCATGGCAATGTTAAGCACCGGAGAGGACAGCTATAAAAACAACACAGAAGCTGTTGAAGCAAGGTCTGACTGAACAATTTCCAGGGAAAAAGAAACACAATTATTCCATCAGTTCTTTCCATGTTTTCAGGCATACGAGTTGTATCTGGCAACAGTTCAATAGAAGGACAGGAACACCAAAAGAGGAGCACAGACAAAGCACTGATGTTGCAATGGATACATTAAACAGATTAAGCAGCTTGTAAACTGGGAACTGCTTGCTCATCAGCAGTTAAAAGACAAAATATTCAAGTACTTGCCATGTTAACATGAAAACCTTTGATTTACTGCATTCACTTTTTCTTATTAGAGGCAAATCTAGTAGCACTGGCAATATATGTAAGTTCAATTGGCTTGACATGAACAGGGAAGGGCAAGACTGAAATGATAGTCAAACACACAGGAAATAGACTATAAGGACAAAAGAGTGAGGAAAAAAAGGATGACAAACAGATAACATAAAAGGAAAATAACCAGTACAGCCAGGGCAAAGAACCTGGGCTGAGAGACAGAGAAGAAACATGTAAATCAGAGTGTAGGCTCCTTACTGTAGTGAAATAATAGTCTGGATGAGATATGACAAAAGGAATCCACATTTTGCCACTACTTTCCATAACTAGGATGCCTTTGAGACAGGATTTCAAATACTGCACCTTCCTAACCCCAGAGAAAGTGATGGGATAGCTGAGAGCAGCAGAGAACCAAGACCTCATCACAAATCTCTGTGGTAGAGCTACGCTTCACAACCTTACTTTCTTGAAAGAGTCAAAATGTAAACAAGATGACATGTTTCTTTGTTCAATTCTCTTTCTTCTTTTTATTATTTTTGAAGGTTTTAGATTTTCAATCTTCTTCTTCCAAGGTAAAGCAAGTCAGAAAATGCAAAATTAAAGTCCTCTGGGAAAGCTCCATATAAGCCCTGCCTTGAGCAGAGGGTTACTGTCTTCCAAGAAGCTCAATAGCATTCCTTGCACAGGCTAAACTCATTCAATTACTGTTGGTCTGGAGCCACCCAAGTTCTCCATGCCAGCCTGCTCTATCCAAGCTGGCACCACCGTATCTCCCTTGCACCTTTGCTGTCTAGCAAGCCAGAGCGAGGAACTGTCTGGGTGAAAATATATTTCTTTCTGAAAAAAGTAACAAGCTGTGAGGAGAGCATGGCCATCCCTGTCAGTGCCACCCCACTTAAATCCATTTAAAGAGAATATGAGATCTCAGCATTAGACTTTGCTACCTCTCTGAGGCTCTCCGCATGACTGCTGCTTTGTCGCTGCGGATACCAGAAGATACACAGATCTGAGGAAGAGAACTGCAAGGACTTTTCCTGGTTAAGTAAGTTGAGTGGTATCCTGGAGAAGGAGATTTGGTCCCCACCTCTACCATGAAATCCCTTGAACACGCTGCACAAATCATTTCCACACTTTTTACAGGCAGCCACTAATCACACATTCCTCATTTTCTATGTGTTTTGTCTAGGGTCTTTTCTCAGACCAAAGATCTTGAAGACCTGGTTTCAGCTGAAGTCACTGTGGTAAAAGCATAACCAAGCAAACTATAAAATGCTACCACATGCTAACTAGGAGGTACTTCTAACATTTCCTATCCATCCTCTCCCAAATTGTCAGTAAATAACTATGAAATCTCTAGGAAATATTTACTAGCGCTACTCTGGCTCATGCAAAAAGAATGGGATGAAACAACTGCCAGCAGCCACACACCGCCTCCTTAAACCCAGGTAGGTTTCGAGAAATCAGTGCTCCTTGTCGGAGCATTCAGGTATGATCGTGATAACAGCCACATGAAGCTCTTAAGAACCTGAAGATGATTATGCTGTCTTCATAGGGTGATTTGATTATCAGATCTTAAACAAGAAACAAGTCCAAAAACTGAAGAGTAAACAAAAAAACAAACCCTGCATCTTCACTCATTCAGTGAGGAAAACCTGTTTTGTGCATTCAGTGAGATGGGGTCCTGGGAAATAAATCAAGCAATTAAAGGCTAGCATGATGCGAAAGGGCCTGTATTTAGGTTGCACAGAGCTTTCCTAGCTTTTTGGAGCTCGACTACAAAAACAGAGTATTCTTTAAGGATTTTCTCTGTAGGAAGACGCATTAACATTACGTTAACATTCAGGCAGCAGTAAAGGGGAAGTACGTTTGGCTGTACATCATGCAAACATATTTAACAGCCACTGCTGCTCCAGACTCAAAGACACAGGAGCGGGAGCACGGCTGCAGTTTCAGGAAGCCAGCGGCTGCCAGAAGGTCGGCCCCAAGCATCCTCCACCCCTCCTCGAGGCCAGCTGAGGCCTGGTGTGAAACCACACCTGGGAGCTGCGGTTTGCACAGCTCCTGGCACACTGACCTAGGCCCCGCTGCCGCTCAGGGCCACGGCCTGGCCCCGCTCCCGTGCTGGCCTCCATGTCGCGGCCAGCCTGGCTGACTGGACTCCCGCTAACAGCAAAGGGAACACTTGCGCTAACAGGCACGGGGAAAGGAGAGGAAGCATCTCTTTCGCAGCGGGATGCTGCCGCTTTAGGACCAGCCAGCAAAGTCACTGCAGCCTACTCCCCTGTCCTCTCCGCCCCTAATTAATCACAGAGAAATTACAGCAGAGATCACACCTCTTGACTGCCAGTACATTGCCAGTGGGGTCAGCCTATTCTCCCAGTCCTACTGTGAGAGCAAACAGCCGTTGTTTTCTTTGCACTTCCATCTCCATTTCTGTATTTCAGCATCTGAACACAGAAAAAAATATTCTATAATGACACTTGAGTAATTTAGTCTTTGTAAGTATATTTAAGACAGGTGAAGTATTTAGGTGGCCACCAGAAACTGCAAGTAGTGAGGAGAATGAAGAACAGAAGCTGTCTGCTATACTTCCTAAAATAGATAGACATAACTTTCTAAATAAAAAAATACATAGGGGCTCCTAAATTTGGGGGTGACGTACAGCTTCATGTCTTTTATTCTCTAGCTCTACATTTATCTCACAATTCCTGTGCCCTGCAGTCTGCACTATTTTCAGTGCTGTGATACATACCCTGTCATGTCAACTACTGGGATGTTCATCAAGCATCACCGAGAGACAAAGTACTATAGTATACAGATGTGCCTATTTTGGAAGCAGTTGGATCACTTTTCCCTACGAGGTCAGGGCTTTGCGACCAAAAGAATAGCTCCACTGTTTGCTATCCAGCTGAGAACAGATGAGATTCCCTCTTGTCTAACTCTGTAGATTTAATCATAAAGAATTAAATCACTCCTCCTTTACTTTCACTTAGCACCATTGAAGAGGAGAGCAGGTAGCATGCTCTCAAATTATGACACTAAAATTTTTATAGGTATTTATGACAATCCAAAGCTTATCATTTGTTGGCAAGCCTTTCCTTTATTCATTTCCTTCATTTCCCTTTCTTTCACTGGAAAGGAATTTCATGTCAAAGAAACTTAAAAATATAAAAAAATAAGAATGAGATTGTCAACTTCCAAAAGACTTTTATATATTAAATTTATCTTAGGGATTAGAAATCTTGCCTTTTCTTTTTTTCTCAGATAAATCAAATTGGTAGGCATCATAAGACATGTGGGTTTAAAGCTATTCTGTCCAGTTACTTTTATTTTCTTCTTCTACACTGGATATCAAAATTCAAATCCATTGCTTTTACTCATCCAAATAATTTTGTGAATACTTGCCTTTTCTCATAGGAGAAAAAAAAAAAAGAAAAAAAGACTTTTCTATTATAGGGTTCTAAGCAGAATCAATTCAGTTATGAACAATTTCTCTCTCAAAGAGGGTCATGAAGAAGTAGACAAAATAAAGCTTGAGATGGAAATCCCCAGCTAATCTGGTGCACTATCCTGAACTCTCTGACGCAATTCCCTTTGATCATGTCTTTTTTCCCATTCTTACGTTTAGCCTCTTTAAACAAAGTTTTTGGGGTTGCCAATAAAACATGTGGTTGCCATAAAAACACCCAAAAATAAGAACAGTAAAGGCCAATACAGCAAAATGTTAGACAATCCAAAGTTACATGATAAGTGATGAGTGTGAGCTGCCACCTTTTGGGATGTGCATGTGACTTTTATTCCTGAAGCTGGTGGTACTGAAAATTAATTGTCAAACTTGATCAAATTAGTTTTTATTATACATTTTCAGGCTTTGTATAATCACTAGCACAACAGACTTATATCTAGTTTCCAATGTCATGAAGTTCTATTACCCTTTCTTCACTTGGGGGAAAGTGAGATACAGAGAAGCTAAAAATGCTCCCTAGGGCTGCAGAAGCAGTTTGTGGCAGAATAGGGAACGGACTTCTGCTTGTGAGCATGAAGCCAGCCACATGCACCTGCGGCTGTACTGGATGCTGGCTGCATCCTTAGATTGCACAGTGTTAAAGTTCACAATTTAACCTAAAAGAATAAAAAAGTATATTTTATTTTTACCACAAAGTCAGAATCTAGGCTATGCTGACTTTATTGTCAAGGGAACAGAAATTCATTGGAGCTTGTAATTCTTCCTTGATTATCCATCTAGATCCACAGTCCTGACTTAGATGAGAGAAGTTCTTGCAGGTTTTAAAGGCATTGGGAGAGGATCCAGGGGGGTCACACTTTTCCTGAAGAAAAATAAAAGGGGATGAGTGCAGAAAAACAGAACTACCTGAAACAGATACTTGATTAACGAAATAAGGTTTTATTACATTATGCATAGCACACCTCTTAGTCTGAAAAGGATTTAGCAGTACTAGATATGTTTGCTTGAAATTAAGTGTAAAATGCTTTTGAATATTACACCAAATATTGAGGGGGTTCTATTAAGAGATGCTTCTGTTAATAGGCACCAATAATATATGACTAGAATAGAAAAAAATAAAAACACTGAAAGAGAGAAAGCAGCAGTATCATTGGTTTGTAAACAAAAAGGGAAGATTGCAGAAACAAGGATGTGCACAAGTACTTCACTCAATCATAAAAATAAAGGAGATGCTTCTGGTGAAAAAAAAATCTTATTCAAGAAACTTCATATGCCAATATATAGACATGACTTTATATGTAGCACAAGACTGAGAATAATACAGACTGCAGGAACTGTGCCTGGCTGATACTGCAGGTTCCAAAATGAAGTTGTTTACTCAAACTATTTATAACTGTAGAAAGAATTCCAATAAATAAAAGTACATTGCAAATACTTTTATCATTACCCTAACAATTATTTTACTGCCTATTCTGAGAATAATACATAATGTAAATTTCTTTTCAATTTCTAAATAAGGCCTGGAAAAACAAAAACAGAAAAACTAAAGTTATCTTTTATTCTGAAACATTTAAGGATTTTTTTCCCCTAACACATGCACTTCTGCTTTTCACAGGGGTTCGAGATGCTGTGATCTCTATCCACTGTTCAAAGTCCTTAAAAAAGGAAACACTACATCAGCTGGGCACAGCCACATAACTTTACGGGTTTCGGTCAACCGCTCATTCTTATTCCCACTTCCTTGAAAAGAACTCTGGACTAAAAGATCCTCCCCAGTAGTCTGTCTCCTTTATACTGTTTACTTAACACTGGGAAATATTAAAACAAAACCTATAGAAAACCAGTTCCCTTGTATTCTGTCAATAATGTTTTGGAAGATGTCTCTATATTAATGTGCCTTTATCACATTAAAAAAATCTCTTTGATCACTCAGCTTAAAACCTCAATAGGTGTTTTTCTACCGCTGATTACTTTGATCAGTACCTGGATAGCTTCTCAGCTGTCAAGACATCCAGAGGTTTTTAATGGCTTCCTGACATTAGACCACAGCATGCATTTTCACCTGCTATATTTTAATTGACTCATTTTTAGGAAGCTATCAGCCTATAGCTACTAAGTTCCAATATCTAAATAAACATGTATGAAAAAAATAAAAATGGTTACAGACATGACACTTGACTTTCAGTCTACAGAACAGGGCAACACCATCTGTAAGGGAAGAAAACAGTAAAGACAACCCGACCAGCCTCTTTTTTTTTTTTTTTTTTTTTTGCTTGGCAAATCTCCTAATACCAAGTAACCCTCAAAAAACTGAGATGATGAAACTCCTTTTCACTCTAGTGACAGAGAATTTAGACTGCTAACTCTGCACGTAATAATTCTTAAGCAACAGACCTCATTCCTCATGTCATAAACAAATTGCTAGAACACCCCATGAGCAAGAAAAGACACACAGATCATACTGACTTTTTGCAGCGTGCTCTCTCCACTTTCTCATCGCTTGTAGACTTGGAAGCAGATGCCAAGCAATGAGAGCAAGGATATTTTTCTCATCACCTACAGCCATCAGCAGGAGACCTTGATCCCTAGTGCAATGGGACCAGTGCAGGTGCTCCTGCAGACCAAACATTTGCAGCCCTGGCAGGATAGTGTGCGATTGCTTCTACTCGTCCTCTCGCTCATGGGAAGCAGATGTGGCCATGAAGTTCCCAGCTTCGGACTGGCAACAGCCCACTGGCATATCTATGCTCCTCTGTCTCTCCCACGGGATGAAGGGCAGCAGCTGTTGCCGCTGAGGCAGGAGCACATCTCTGCTGGCCAGCTCAAGCCCAGCTGTGTTCCTGCTTCAACACACAGGTGCCAGCAGCCAGCTCAAGGGAAACAGTGCTGGTTCATCTCCAAGGCTTTACAGGAAGGAGGAAAGAGCTGGGGAAGAAAAAGCTGGTGATGCTTCCAGCCTGGTCCACAACACACCATGGGAAAGCAGGTGTAAGGAGAGGACCGAAATGCCAGCCATCCCACTGGGAGCACAGCATGCATTGGGGGACATCTCACCATGGAGGTTGGTCTTACCCAGCCAATACTTTGAGAAATATTCCTTTGCCTAGCTGGTATTGCAGCATTTTGCCACAATGGGCAAAGTGCCTTGACTGTTTTACGACCCCTTCCCTTCTCCGCCTCCCCAGATGCACACACACCAAAATCCAGTCTAAATAAACTTATGGAGACCTTCGTAAGATCAGGCTTTTCCATGACAGACCCAGTTCTACACTTAAGAAGAGGGTCACGAGGTAATTCCATCACCCAGACAAATTTTGAAGTATCAAAAGTGCTATTTTGAAGTACCAAATCCAGTCAAATTACTGCGTAGACAACTGTTCCACCAATTATCTCACTTGACATTGGGTTATCAGAAAGAAGCACACAGAGCTGGCCACCACCAGTGACAACTATGAGATTGGTTAATTATGAAGATATATAAATCTGCCTGTAGCACTGAGTGATTCAGATTTTAAAAATGCTTTCTTGGCAGTTTCCATGTAATACGATAAATCTAAGAACAGGAATTCTGCACTTGACACTTTCTAACACAGTAAATAAGAATGACGAGAAACAGATGACTTTATACCCAATATTATAAATTCATTTTTAACTAGTGTTGTTGTACCCAAGCTTTACATTTGAAGTAAAATTCCAGAACTTCATTAGTTGTTTTCAGATGCAGAAAAACTCACATAAGATGCTCATGTTTTAAGTACATCACAACATACACTTCTTTTCAGCAATGCTTCGTCCAATAGCATATGAAATTTCACTGAGAACTCATCCTCTGTTTTTATGACTGATTTAATATGACTATGTATCTTCAGATTTAGAACTGTGAAATAATTTTTTAGGCAGCTGAACCACAGTTATAAGAAATTGAAAGGCATTATCAGAAACAATATAAGACATGACATAACCACATATGCACATTCCCATATCAATCAATTTCCTACATCTCATTTGGACAATATACATACACACTGTACCATGTGCAAGCCCGTTCCATATAATTACACATTAGCATTGCCATGACAGAAAACATCTGAGCAAGCAGAGGGAATTCCAGAACTTTTCACGTTTTCCTCATGAAATGTTCAGACTTTAATCTACTGTAATGTATGCAGATTAGAAAGACAAACAATTGTTTGTGGGCCTGATGGTACAGGGTGACAGCCTAGCTAAACTCTTCCTCATTTTTGACATACGCAGTTTTCTAGCTTTACCCTGCCAGCATCGTCTTCTCCGGCCTCCTTTATGATCTACGAGATTTTTTTCCATGTCCTTAGCAACTTCAGCTACTCTAAAAATGAATTCAATGGAAGCTGAAATCATTGTCAATCTGCAGAAGATTACTCTGCACCTGACAGGACTAAGGCCACTGAGCTAGCATCACTGCCAGGTCAGCAACTGTCTGGGGCATGTCTCATGGGCTGCCACCCTGAGCTCTTCTATGCTTATGACACTTCCAGTTTATTCCAGATCATGAGCTCTTTCCCAACCAGACACCATTCCTGGAAAATGCATCAAAGTCAGCATCCACTGTTTGTCTGACCAGTGTGAATCAGAGAACATTTTCAAAGGCATGTCCCCAGAAAGATGGATGTGTTTTTCTGCAAGATTTGAACTATTATTTTGGCATTCCCAAGGGCATGAGCTGAGACATTTTTTAACCCAAAGACGTTAGGCATCGGTACAACATTTGCTATATCACCAAGGTCCATAATGGGAAGTAAGTTTTAAAATAGCAATAGAAAGTCAGTAAAATTATGTCACATAGGAATTAACGTCATCAGAACCCATGTCTGAGTCTTCCCCCACTGGGACTTGCCAGGAATGGCCGTAAGAAAAACCTTGTCCAACCTTGTCCAACCTGGGACAGCCAGCTGGGGGGCTCTGCAACTGGTGGCAGGGGCAGGAGTCTGCTCCCACAGTTGATCTCCAGCTGATCAAAACATCAAGTCCACGGCTCCAGCACTTAGTCCTTTCCCTCTTCCCGATTTTTTTATTCCAGTTTTTGACAATCTCTTCTAATCCCTGCCTTCTGGGATGTTTCTTGCCCTGGTTTCTACTCTGGCCCCTTGGGATCAGTCATGGAGCCTTGACTCCTTACAATCACTGCATCATTTTAACACAAGATAAGAACATAAACTTCCTAGGATAACGTTAAGCCTTTTATTTGCTTCATACTTTCATTTACACCTCTTGCTATTCCCAGGTTTTCTCTAAATATTTCCATGTCGATTCCAAAAATACAGCTAATAACAAGTAGACAGTTAGTAGACTTGTGCTAAAAAAGATGGTAGTTTCCGTAAAAAAAAAAAAAAAAAAAATTTACTCAAGCAATATTACGAGCATTTACATAGTTTTAGTCTTCATTGCCTGTTCTTGAAAACCGTTAAGAACACGTTTGAATATTTACAGCTAAACCAATTTCTGATTTTGGGCCTTGAATGCAGCTTGCACATGCATCCTGACTTTATGGCAGCCAGAATTTATTCTTTTTTATTCTACTAGCAGATAACTGACTTGCCATTGCCATAAAAGGGACAGAGCTTCAAGCACAATATGAAAATTCCTGGAATGTTTGAGTCAACCTCACTTAGCTGATTTTTCCCTTAATATGTGCACTATGAATACAAACCATTAATGTACTAATTTTTCTTCATACTTTTGTTCTAATTCTTTAGGGCCCCAAAAGTCCATACCAGAGTATTTTTTCAGCCTTATTTGGGTTTCGTTACAATCTTAGAATTTGTTTCAATGCTTTTAGGCTATCAAATATTTCAACAGAAGTCTTCAGTAGACTAGAAGTTTTCTTCACTAGATAAACAAGCCTAGTAAGACCAAAAGACTTAGAATATCCAGTCAGCACATAGCTATCCAGTGAAAATGGGCTAATTTGTTTTATCCCTTAGTTACAAGTGAAACATTGTCTGAAGTGATACATGACACCAAAAAAAAAAAAAAAGCCATTCTTATCCTGGCATCTGTTTTCTAAATTAGGGACCCCATAGATTATCTATCAAAATACTACTGCTAATAAAACAACACACACAATTTTCCTCTAAGTTAGTGATTATTTGAATGAAAGATTACATACTTCTCTGTGAATTTCCATGTGAATATTTGTAGAAATAATCTTCACAAAAGAACCACATCAGCTACACTGATGAATTAGAACACATCCATCATCCATCCACTAAACTAGGATGCAAAGGCAACATCATCAAATACAAAAAGACATACACAAGGGCACGTTGGCTAGAAGGACGGGTGACCCTGATATTGAAACCACCTTTCGTGTGGCCAGAGAGATCATAAACTCCACAGCAGCTGAGAAGAACAGGGGCAGAGAAAAGACTTGTTTTTTTACATGTAGTAGAGGAGATGCAATGTTAGCTACTTCAGGTCATTTTCTTCTAGCATGTGCAGGGGAACACCCCTAGACTTCTGGCAGCTTTCAAAGAAGTTCAACATCCAGAACTAATTTGTGGTTTTCATCATATTTCAGTTCAGAGATGAAGTACAGAGTCTATAAATCCAGGCTTTTTAGCACATCGCTTCTGTTACTACTTTAACAGCTACACAAAGTTCTCCACTGGGGTGACAAAATCTTACCTAAAAAACTATTTTTGCTTCCCAGTTGTAGAGATTGAAATTAATTTTGGTATTTTTATAACTTTGATCTTTTATTCCACCAGCTCCTTCTTAGCCATCTTGAAAACCTTCATCTCAAAATGTTGTATCTGTCACGGTTACTAACGGATGAAAGCCACAAAAAGATGAAAGAAAATGAATGATTACTTTGCAATTTGTTTACCCCACACACTTGACAGCACTTTGTGTTTTGTGCACTGCATTGTTCTGCTGGTGATGCACACCCTTCCTCAGACCCTGCAAGGGGCTGTTTGCCAGCAACAGGAGCAGTGAAGGTAAAGGCAGCAGGAGTGTGCACAGACAGAAAAGGCAGAGGAAAGGAGGGGAACAGAGGATGTTTAGTAGATCTCTTGGATCCACCCAAAAACTCCAACCTACATAATATTCTATAAAACAAATGGAATAACTGTGTTAAAAACACAGCTACACTTTCTATGAATTAGATTGGCACAACGTCAGAAAATTTTATGCCATTTATTTCAGAAAATGTGTGTGGCTACAAGAAGGTGATTTAAAAAGAAGAAAATCCACCGTCTTCACATTTTCCTCTGGCTTTTCTCTTTTCATCTTTGGCCATGCCTTTTCTGTCATATTACACTCTCCAGGAAAAAAAAAAAAAAAAAAAAGAGCTTTTTTTGTGGGTTGTGAGGCCAGGCTGACTCATCTCCACCCAAGAGGATTCCCAGGCTCCCACGGCACCTGTTGCCTGCTGCAACACAGCAACACCTTGGACCAGTGATGCACCAACGCTACTGAGACTCTGCAGCACAGGTATACAAGTAGCACCACAATTATTGTCTGAACCCAGACTCTGACAGTACAAAGTTTCATATCCTTACAACTTGGCAAATCCAAGGTGAGGAGGAGTATTTCCTACCATCACCACACATTCACCTAAGCTATGAAGAGTTAATACAACCTTAAGGCTTCCTGTGGTTTTTGCCTGGGTTGAAAATATGATGGAGGTAGGCACAATGGGATGCAGGCTGTAAGAGATTTCCAGAGAAACACCCAGTTGAGACACTTGATCAATTAAAGCAGTAAGAACCGAATCTAGAGCAGAATAGAGTATCCAGAAGTACGAGGAACTGGAAGCAAAGGTGCTTTTAAGTACACACTTTTTTTTTTCTTTAGAACATTTATCCAGGCTCTGCCTTTCTCTAAGAGAGTATCTCAAAGATAAACGGAGGTTAAACAGTCATCTTTTCAGTTCAGAAATACTTACTCAATCCTGATTAGTTGTATACATGTATTTTTCTCAATACTAAGTAGAAACATAAAACTGAAACAGACACATTTTTTCTGATTAAAACTTTTGGTCATTCTTTATCTGTTTATACATGTCAGAGAGTAATGGCAGACCATGTTTTTTTGTAATTTCTACTTATATTATTTATAAAGTACACATTTGCCTTTCTCTTTACTGAAAGTCACTGCAGATTAGAATGGCACAATGACAGTAACTGATATATGTCAACAATGTTTTAATTTGTTCTGCTTTTTATGTCCACATTGTCCAAGATACTGCTATATAAAGACTCTTGGAGGGCTAATGCCACATACTTTTCTGATGTATTAAATTACCAAGAATAATCCCAGCCAGCCACAACCCAGAGAAGTCAAAATTTATCTTCCCACAAACATCGTTAAATTGTAGCAGTGCTTCATATATTCAAATGCTCCCTATCTACACTGGTTGCTATTTCAGTCAGGTTATAGCCCATGCCCAAATTTCTCCCTTTGGCCATATTTTGCAAGGTGTCAAAAGCCTTTGTAATATCAGCGGAAATTCTGGGAAGGGAGCACTACGTAACTTTTAAACACTGATGAAGTAAGTCAATTTATTCTCATGTTGAGGTTGTTGAATCTTGTTTAGTCTAGTTCTATAAAAAGAACAATATTCACAAGCCTAGCCCTAGAGATGGTTTCTGACATTTTTAAACAATTGTCTTAGCTGCCTAAAGCAGCTATCCTACATTTCTTTACGTGATCATGGCAACTGACAGCATATACAACCAGCATAACCTCAGACCCCATACAACCTAACTATATATCCCAGGACTACAAACGCTAAGCAGATGAGCTGCGATGAAATACTGCAGTAGTTCTGAAGACACTGAACACACACGAGCGCCCAGAAGTGAGAACTGTGCTACTTGGGATGACGGTTCAGAAATGCACTTGCGCCTGCTGACGCTGTACAGCTGGCTGCGGGAAGGGGCTGACGAAGATGAGTCAGTATTGCTCGGGAAAGGAGGCTGGCTGAGATCTCCATCACCGGCGTGCTCAGTTGGTGGTGCTCAAACACAGCCGGCAGCAACCCCGTACGTGCTCCTGAAGCAACCCGCTTCTCTAGACCCCCTGCCACACTCTCCCCTCCCAAAACCACTGCTCACAAGCAGGTGCTTGGTCAGCTCTGAGGCCACAGTCCCTCTCCTATATGCAAGTAGCCAACCTCAGATACCTGAGGGATGCAGAACTGGGTTACTCTTGCTCTGATATAGGGTTGGAGGAGCAGCCACCACTATGCCCTTCTCATGCAACAGTGGTGTCCCTGGGGGAGCTGGGCAACTCATCTTAATTCCCCTTCTGCCCAGAGGGATTCATCCACCTCTCCCACCTCCTGAGCAAGTGCAGTTCCTGTAACAACAAGGCTACAGACAACACTAGGAATCACATGGGAGGAGATGACATGTGAATCTCCCAGCTGGAAGGCCACATTCCTGTCCATGCTCTCATCTTTCTCTGCAGTGCACCATCTACCACCCCCGGTCCCACACCCCTTCCTATCAGGCCACCCAGCTCCTACAGGAGCAAGGGAGAGTGCTGTCCTTCTTCACACCTTCTTGCGTCCCACCACAGCCTGGCAGGGGGAACCAACCCTCATTTCCCATTTCTCAGGGATGCCTTCTAGCCTGGGAGGTGCTTAACTCTGTGGAAGTCTTTTGGGTCTCTCCTTCTGGCCACATCTGCTGAATTACAATAACCTTATCTCCATCCTGAACTAAAACTTGCCAGGGTTTGTTAGACATGCTCCTAGCGTCAACAAGACAAGTCCTTGAGGTCATTTAGGGACAAGGATCTCAAATGGCCTTGAGGGAGAGGTGAGCTGAGTCTCTCAACACCAGACAGTCACAGTGCTAGGCATGAAAGGCTGCAGAAGGCAGGTGCCCAACATAGCCTGATTTCACTAGTAAAAGCACACCCAAGTGAACTGCTGTCAGTCATCCAGGCCTCTTTAGTCATTTCTTTTATCTGCCCTTGGTTTACCTGCCTTTATCTCAATAAACTGCTTTTAACATAATCAGAACAGAAAAATCATTCAGACTAGTTGGGAGCAGGGTTTTTTTGTTTGGTTGGTTGGTGGTGGTTTTATGATTTCAAAACAGGAGGGTGACGAGAGGAAGGCGTGAGGGGGAAAAGGGCAGAGCAGCCTCATCCTAGCCTCTGCTGGGGCACGTGCCCCAGGCAGGGCTCACCTGGGGACAGGGATCTCCTGGCCTCCCACCAGCACCCAGCCTGCTCATGTCAAGAACGATCTGCCCCGTTACTTAAATGCAGCCAGGAGATCTTGCTCCGTTTCAGAAAACACACAGAAGGCATCTGCAGTGGTGTGGAGAGGGTATCAAAACACGAAACCAGGATTTCCATGGCATTGTCATCTCTCAACCAAGCAGTACTAATGCTAGGAAGCAGACTTTCTCCAAAGGAAGCGGCAGCTTGAAGAGTGTCAGAAATGAGAGCCCCTGCAGAGATCCATCAAAACAAGTTTCTCCTGTAACCGCCTCACGGGAGCTCTCTCTCAGTCTGACCTGAAAACACCGTAAACTGCTGCCCTGTCTTCTGCTCTGCTCCCCTTACAATTTGAAAATGAATCTCCTGAGAAAAACACGGAACAGTACAAAAGCCCAAATCAGCTATAATTAATATTTCAATGATAATGGGTGAACATAAAATGCTTTGAGCTTCCAGTGCCACATGTGGGTGCACTTCATAGTGCCATTTCACACCCTGGCATGGTCCCCATGGGAGCTGCAAAGGAGTGGTCCCCTGTTGTGCACTAGGGCACGGGATCCTGACAGCAACTGGCTCAAGGCTGGCTTTGCTGCATCAAATGCTGACGTGAGAGCAGTCCTTCCCAATCTCCTTGTATGTATTTAATCATGAGTAAGTCAGTGATAAAAAGAGTTTTTTACTGTCAGCCCTGTTACTCTGCAGAATCCCTGCGAGCAAAATAGCAAAAGCTGCTTCTGCTACATTTGCCCTCGCTGACATGACTTCGAGTTTCAGCTAGTCACTCCTGCACAACCACGAGGAGAACTATGAAGAAACATGTCTACTGAGCACTGGGACGGGTTGCACAGAGGGGCTGTGGAGCCTCCATACTTGGAGGTGCTCAGAACCCCACAGGACATGGCCCTGAGCAGCCCACTCTGGGCAGGGTTTGGATGAGTCGTTCTGCAAAGTGCCCCCAGCCTCAGTGATTCTGTGATGAAGGCCACAGGACGACTAAGAGCATGACAAGACGGTGGCTGCACAAGTATAACGATTTTTTCATCTAGCTGATGCAAGCTATTTCAGGGCAGGAAAGAACCAGCTGCTTCCTTCAGCCTGTCGCCCCCAGTGCTGCATCCAACCTCTCCTACTGCACGGCCTCTTTTAACACGACCGTTGCTCAAACATAAACAGAGCAACCAAGCAGCAGGGACACGTTTGGACGAGGACAATGTGAGCATGGGACCAGCCCCGCCAGCCCTCAGAAAGCAGGAGAACGAGGCCCATGTGACAGCCCCACTCAGCCGCCATCACCCGGGCGCACCAAGCCGGCTCTAGGCTCTCCAGAGAGAAGCAGGCCCCAGCGCCTCTGGGGAGCTGCTGGGGACGGTGCTGGCAGAACGGCACTCAGCGAAAGGCCACCCCTGCATGGCTGAAAGTTCATCCACGGCAATAAAGCCACAAGGAGCTCGGCTTCCGTGGCATGCTTGTGTTTCCTGGTGGCACCGATCGGGAGCAATCTGCAGCCAGCACAGCACAGAAAGAGTGGTTAATAGTGTGACAGCTCCGTAACATAATTAACAGCTCCAGATCGCATTTAGGAGCCTTGATCTGAATACAGCAACTTATGCTGCACACACAGGACAACTTTAGAACAATTCAGGGTTGCTATGGAAGGCTTGAAATTGTATAACTGATATTAAAGCTCGAATTTTCTTTTAATGTGCACGTCTTCCTCACGTAGCTGTCTGTCTGTGACTGACAGCCTTGGTTTACCCAATGACTTCACTTAAACTGCGCAAGGTGGGAACGTATTTCACAGAGAGACATTTATACCTCTAGGAACACCAAATGCAGAACTCAAACATGAATGATTTACCTCAAAAGATTTTAATTAATTAAATTTAATTATATCCTGAAAGGAAGACAGTTTAATGCCAAATGATGGGTGAATCATCCCAAAGGTGCATCACCAAGTGATTTACTGCCATCACTGCGAGCCTGATACTATCAGCCTAGGAGCAACAGATCAGACGTCAGAAGTTCAGTGCATTTCTGACTTCAGCTGATCCAAGGCATAGATACCATCCCCATGGTCACACAGAAAATGCAGTTCAATATAGAACTTGCTTTCTGCAGAAAACAAGTTTACAATGACCCTCTCTGCTTCTTCCTTCACTGCTTAAAATGCCAGGTCTTACATTTATGGCAGGGAATGTGGCAAACAACCCATCTGCCCGTGCCTACTGAAGTTTTCTGCACCCCTGGATTTCACTACTACGGGGTCGAACTCCCCAAAAGCAAGAAACCAGAGACCATGAGAAGACGACCCAGTTCGCATTATCATGTCAACTGCCTTTGCTTAGGGGAGAGAAGGTCCGAGGGACTGCAAAATACTTCAGGAGCACCAGGAAACGGAGTCCTTTAACTTAAGGACAGCGGGTAGCTAATATCTCAGGGATAAAATTAGCTCCCTTAGCAAAACTTTCAGACTACTTGCATACTTTCGATTTTACATGCCTGCAGCTGAATCTCGCTCTGTCGGGAAAGGTGCCAGAACTGAACTTTAATCATTAACATCAGAATCCTTCCTGGTCTCCGGCCGACTGCCCATCGCGGGGGTCAAAGGCAGCGAGCACGACGCTTTGAATCCAAGCAGCCAACCGATTTTTGCGTCGCTGCTTTTCCCTTCAAAAGCTCACCTTTCCGTTTTGTTTTGTTTTGTTTATCGCTCTCCGGGCGCCCTCGCTGCTTTAGGTCCCGGCTGCGCTCTCCATCCTCCCTCCCAACCCCGAGGTGTTCCCCGAGGAGCCGGGGGCGAGCAGCGAGACCACGGCGGGGCCGTGCCCGGAGCTCGGACCCAAACCCAAACCCAGACCCGGACCCAAACCCAGACCCGGACCCGGATCCCCCGCGGCCATCCCGCGGCGCCCCGCGCCCGGTCCCGCTCCGCACCCGCGCAGGGAGGCGGCGGGGCAGCCGGGCATCCCCTCCGGTCCCCCACCTGGCCGCCGCGCCTCCCCACCCGCGGAGACCCCCCGCGCGATTCCGGGGGATCCGCGGTCCCTCGGGTCCCGTCCCCGGAGGAGGGGGTCCGAGGGGGGCGCGGGGGCAGCCCCCTCGTACTCACCGCGGCGGCCACGGCGCCGAGCTCGGCGCTGAGCAGCAGCCCGAAGCCCAGCCAGAGCCGCATGCTGCCGCGCACCGTGCCGGCGGCTCGGCGTGGGGGCTCCGCGGGGCCGGCCCCAAAGCCGTGCCTCTCCCCTCCGTGGCGGCCGCGGCGCCTGCAATGCGAGGGACTCGCCTCGCCGTAACCGATGGGCGGCGGCAGCCCCCTCTCCTCCCCCCGGGCGGAGACCCTGGGAGCGCGCAACCTCGCCCGCTCCCCGCGGTTCCTCCTCCTCCTCCTCCTCCTCCTCCTCCGCCCGCCACGGGTGGGTGCGGGCGGGCGGCGGGGGGAGAGGCGCCGCTTCCTCGCCCCACACCGCCCGGGAGGGCGCGGAGAGGAGCGGAGCGGGCGCGGAGCGGGGCAGGGGCCGGGGGCGTCCCGGGCAGGGCGGCTGCGAGCCACCCCCCCCCCCCCCCGGCAGCGCCTCGCCGAGCTCCGGAGGGTGCCCGGCGTCGGGAGCGGGCTCGGCTCGGCTCGCAGGGGACGGCCCGGCGGCGGGAGGAAGCCGTGAGCGGAGCCCCCGGGCTGGGAAGGAGCGAAGATGGACATCTCGCAGCTTCCCAGCGCGCGTGGTTTGGTTTGTCAGTAAGTAAATCCGCCCGGGGGGGGGGGGGGGGGTGCTGCGGGGAACAACTTTTCCGAAGTCGCCTTGTCACCTTGGGCCGCGGAGGTCCATCACGTGCTTGTGTTTGTGCTCGCTTGCAACAACACTGAGCTTGTTCCCCTCTCCGTGCAGGGATCTGGGGGTCGTGCTGGTCCTGCTGGAGGTGGTGCTGTCAGCCGTCAGAGTAGATGCTGTAAGTAAAACAAAACGCCGTGCGACTCTTACCGAGGAGGGGGAAGGCAGAAGCAGTTCCCTGGGCACCGGCGAGTGAGGAACTGCGCTTTCCTTTGCCAGATGGCTTTATCTATCGTGCCGTTAAAAGAAACAACCGACAAATCGGCCCCGCAAGCCTGGCAGATTGCTGCCTTCGACAGCACGATGTCTAGCAGAGAAGCCTGAGACTTTGCTGTCAGGTGCTCTGAAGTATGCCACGGTTACTTTTGCTCAGGCTGGGTAAGCCGCTAAAGTAACAGCGAGTGATTAGAAGCAAGCCCCAAGACATCTTCATTTTCATATGAAAAGCACCGGGGCAGATGGGTGGGACAAAAATGCGGTGCTGTAGATACCAGGGGGTACCTGGGGGAAGGTAACCTACAGGTGAAATGCCTTCGGTTAAGTACAGACCTCATCTGAGCACTGAGAATCTGAACCTATGGCTTCATTTTACAAGTCACAGGCATGCTAATAAATACATTGCTGTTTAAATCATTAAACCGCCCAAAAAATCAAAATCAGTAAGTTAAATGTTGTAATAGGTGATTGTGACTATCAGCTCGAGGTGTTGATGTAAACAGAAGTTATTTTAACTCTCTGGTCACTGTCACGAGGCTGTGAAAGAACTGGAAGAGTTTGAATGTGCCTGTCCCAAAGTCTGGTGAATTTACCGGGAAGATTTTCTTTATTGATAGTAGGCTTTGGATCAGGCCTGAATGCTGCAGACTGGAAGGCTGCTGAGACTTGGCTTGTGGCCACATCTGTCAGCCACCAAGTGGGGGTGAGGATCTGTGGTCATGCGCGAGGGCAAGTTGCACCTCAATTACCTTTTTTAAGAGCTATCCTACTTACATTTTAATCCCACTCTCTGCAGCTGCAGCTTTTACCCCTTTTTTATTACTTTACACTCCTCATGAATACCTAGTGTAGTTAAGTCTTTGCAGGGAGATGGCATAATGTCTTAAGAAGCAGGAAATATCAGGGCTTTTGCAGCAGGTGTTGTGGCACACGATTGTCGCTGCGGTTTGCCCTTCGGTCTGCATGGCTGGTTGTGCCTGGTGGGGTGTTGGGGGAGTTTCTTCCCATCGTGGCCAAGCAAAAGCTGGCAGACAAGACCCATAGCCCCGCAGGAAGGGCAGCAAGTGAGGCCCTCGAGTGTCATGTGCTATTTTTCTTTGCCACGATCTTTTGGTGGCGTCATCCTTCTGCTGAGTTGCACGAAAGGAATGATGCTACCATGTGCTATTGAAACCAGAACAGGCTGATAACAATGCAAGCATTTTGGGTCCAGTAATGAAATCACTGGGATCGGTTGACCTAAAACGGTGTCATTTGTGGTTTGCCTCTTCTTTTTCTGAAGGTGTGCTGCAGAGCGCGTAGCGTGATACCTGAGCTTTAGCCATAGTGTGGGATGATTTATTCTCCTTCATGTTCTTGCTTGTAGACCGCAGGCTGCAGGGTTAATGCAGAGGGATACCAAGGAGGTATCTGAGCTACCTCCTCAAGTTAGTGCATGCAGTCTGGTCATGGCTCCTTGAATCTCCTTGAAAGTGATGTTTTCCCCAGAATTTCATGGAAGATTAAGTTGGCCCCTGTGGAGGTCAGGTTTCCCTGATGAGCAGTTCTATAGTGGCAGCTGCTTAGGAGATGAAACACTCCTGTGCATGTGAGTGAGAAGTATGATCATCTTTCCATGAAGAATTAGAGCTGCATTGCTACCAAAGTATTTATCCCATTTTCCACCCAAGTGCCCCTCCCTTCCCTCAGCCAGCACAGATCTTTCTATAGTCACGTGGCGAGCTGAACTGGAAAATTATTGGTTTAAACTAACCAGCCCCCAAAAAGAGAAGAGTGTGGAGAGCTAACTTTAGCTTTGCTCAGATCCCCACGTGCATTCATGGAAACTTGGGCTGTCACAGCCCTGGGAGCCAACAGCTGGGGGTGAGAGGCGGGCAGCTCGCTCCTCGCAGCAACAGCCCCCATCTGAATGTGTCTGCAAAGTGATAAAGTAGACGTGTGGGAAGCAGCAGCACCTGAGTACTTACTGGTGGGCAGCTGGCAGTCATCATCAAAAATCGTTATGAGTTATTGAAGACTGTTAGACCAGATCTTAAAAATCATTCTTCCGCCTGTAATAAGACAAACAGAGCAGCTGAATTCAACAGCCATATATGAGAATGGGTTCCAGTTGGTCGAGGTAAGCATTGCTGAATGAGTGACGTTATATATAGGAGGACACTGGAATGAGATGAAGGAGAAAGACAGCAAGGAGGGAGAAAGAGGGGAACCTAGGACATTTGGCTGGACACCGTGTCTGGCAGACTGTTGTAGCTGCTATGGAGTGGATGTTTCTAAGCAGAGAAAGAAATGAGAGGAAGAAAAAGAAAGAGGATGTTTAGAATATCAGAGTATCGGGGCAGAAGTAATGGTGTCTTTGGCCAGAGGAGAGGACTCCAGCTTTAGGCTCAAAGTGAGCTAGGGAAGAGAAGTCCCTGGATGGAAATACTAGGGGAGACAGCCAAATGGAGTGGATCAGGCCCCAGTTATCTTTAGCAGTCTTTGGCATATGCTGGCTGGTGATGTTAAAGGCCTCAAATAAATTTGGAACTGTTCTAAATTGTAGATTTAAATGTTCATCTGGCTTAAATAAAATTAAGTTGTGTTAACTACCCAAAGTTTAGCCAAGTTCACAAATTTGTCCCTGTTTCTCTCACTGCAAGTGTATTGCATCCAAAATACATTTTTTTTTCCTTTTCAGAGAGAATATACCTTCTGCTGATGATGAGCTTTTCCTGTCTTTCCCAAAGCACACTTCTTTCTAAATAGCTTTGTAACATTTGATGACCTTATTGGTGCCCTCTTAGTATATTTTTTTTAACTGCTCCTAATGAAAATCACTTTTTTAAAAAAGCTAAATGCTGGTGAGAGCAGTGGAATCATAGAAAAGAAGGAAATGAATGTCAGACTAAAAGAAAGTCAAGAGAGAGTAAGTTAGAATAACATTTGCAAAAATAACTACGAATAACCGATCACAACTGATAGGTATTTAAAAAGAACAACATATATAGATGTATAGAAAGATTTATGGATATAGAGTCAAAGCAGTGTACGGAATATGATTCTGTTTACTTCTGTGATATTGTAAAGGGATATATTCAGGGGGACGGCATCAAGGAGGGCAACAAGACCTACAAAGAGAGGATAAAGCCAACAGTGCTATGTACTTCTTTCTGCTGACTTTGTAGTAAAATGAGGTTGCTAACACAAGTTGATACTCTAAGTTATGTGTCAGTGCTCTGCAGCTGTCATATATCCAAGTTTTCCCAGATGTGTACCTTTTTTTTCCATCTGGAAACTTTTATCTGGTGGAAATAGGAGGACTCATTTTGTTGACCCAGGATTTCCAGGCCAAAAGAGGCTAGGGGTGGATCAATCACTCAGCCCACCCTGCTGGCCATGTCCACTGTGAATGCATGCACCAAGATCACGGTGTGCAAAATATGCATACTGCACAGGTGACGTAGGAATGAGTAGTCAATCTGACGTATCAGCTTCTTCTGCTACATTCCTTAGGGCTTGCAAAGTGAGTCCATCACTTCCTGCAAATATCGTACTCCTTACCAGTGCACTACTTCAGAAACAGCTCTGTCTAGTAAATCTCCCAAAGAGAAATGTGGCAGTCCTATTTTAGAACAATTTTATTTCGCCACTGCAATGGGGTGATTTGGGACAATTCCAGTAGCTTGCGGTCATGGCTTTTTCACGTCTGTTTAGCTGAGTGTACCATTTGGTTCACCGTTCAATAACGGTGTTTTATAAGAAAAATTGGACAGAATAATGATATGTGGAAAAAAAAAGAAAAACATCATTTAGGGGAGCCTCCCAGTATCACTTTATTCACTATTTCTTTGAACCCTGAAAGAATTACTGGGTAGTTTGGAGAGGACTCTTTCTGTGTTCAGTCACAAAGAACTGTGAGGAGTCCTGAGTGAAATAGGTAGTTTGCAGGCAGCTGCAGGAGGCACAACCCCTCACTTCCACTGGCACCATCATGCCTTGATCTGACAGTGGTGTCCCCATCATGATGAGTGTTAAAGTGCATCATGCTGTGGATGGGCAGCAGGATGGCTGCCCAAATGGGATTTTTTTTTAATTTATCAGAGCCAGGATTTCACCTGACAGCATCTTTACAATGTCAGACAGACTAACACACTCTCTGCGAGTATTACATATATGGAAATAGTCTTGTTCTATAGCTATGAATTCCTTTCTTCTGGTCCTTCTGTTCTCATATGCTGTCTGCTCCACTCATCAGTAAGAGAGTTTCCTTAAACGTTACACTCCCTTATTATTCCTCAAATACTTAGTGAAATTCTCTTTAGCTGTCATGCCTATGAAACCAATGCTCAGCCTAATTTATTATGAATTAATCATTCTTCCTAGGTAGATTTCTGCCGTGTCTATATGTATTAAATCAGACCAATCTTTGTATACAGGCATGTCCTGTAACACTGGTTAAAGTTACTCATGCAAGAACTCGATACACCAGAAGCAATATACTTTGTCTCCCTGGTGCTAACAATGGAAAGAGGTTCTTGTACATGCCCTTGTTCTGTAATCTCTCAGTGGAAAGCCATATGTAGACTCTTGACTCACTTTCTCTTGTGAGCAGATAGGAGCACGCTCAAGGGATGTTTGCAAGAATATATTCAGTGTAATTCTGTCTTTTAGATTTATTAAATGGCATAAGGTATACTCATGTTTTGCTGTATTTGGTAGAAGAGAGAGAGTTTTGGCAGCTTCCCATATTTCTCAGAGGTTAAAACGTTGACACTGAGAGACAAGAATCCTGTCATGGTACATTATCATGTAATAAAAGGATCTACTTATTTTGTCACCTTTATCTGAAAGCAGCTGAGTGGTTTCAAAAATTAAACATTGTTTTTCCATGAACTTATAAAGTAGTAAGTCTGGCTTTTGTTGTGTAGTAATTGCACCACAGGAAGTCTTTATGCATTATGGCTCTAAAGCTATATTTTTTTTAATTTTGTGGAAAAAAAAAATACTTTCTAAGCCTAAACAGAATAGACTTAACCAAAATGTAAAACTGTGTTGTGGCTTATTCAGCTATGTCTATAAACTGGCACATGTTACAAACGTTTTAATTGAGTAGTTTAGAACACAGGTTGTTTGAGTGGATCTCTCTTTCTTTTTGCATGAGTGAATTTCTTGCCTGAAACTAGAGTATTTTTTATCAGTTTTTTCCTTTTGCTTTTCTAAGGCAAAGAGTAGAACATTCTTCATATTGCATTATACTGATCCAAGATCTTGAAGGATTCAGAGGTGATCTTGGAGTTGACTGTTATGACGCTTTTGCTTGCCGAAGGCTGCAGCTTATCTTCCCTGTTTTCCCTTAGGAAACTAATGATTTACACTATTTGGAATACCTTGTTTGTTCCCAGGGAGCAAAAAGCTCAGTAAGATTTGCAGTATTTACAGGTATTTATCAACAGTTATTTTCTTACAAATTGCAGCAACCAGTTGGACAGCAGCAGTTGACTCACTCAGTTTACAGTAAAATAATGTGCAGTTTCTAGGGTTCCACCATTAGGGTGTTGCAGTTGTGTAGCCCAAGAAGGAGGGGTAGTAGGGACTTTCTGTACTCAGAGACAGTGCAGGGTGCTGCTCCTTGGGGCAGGGGAGCTGGGGATGGGAAATGTCAGCCAGGGCGGAGAGGCAGACAAGGCCTCACAGGCTGGTACATCCCCACAGCAGTCAGCAGGGCTGGGGATGCTCACTGGGGTCAGACACCAAGTCTTCCTTTCACCATTATAATCCATTTCTTTATGTCCAAGGCAAGGATCTCCATTAAAGTTTTCAGTCAGACATCTGTTTTGATGCATAAGTAAATATTAAAAAAGTAAAAAATATAGCTTTCATCTGATCACCGAGAATAGTCCTTGTAGCACAGGAAAAAATATATATTTCTGCAAACAGCTTTCTTTCCTTGCAAACTGCCACTCCATCCCATAAAATAGGCTTTGCTCTGTAACCCAAAAGGCACTGCAAATACTTTGCTGGTGGAAGAGAGGTGTGTGCTGTTACTATGTCCATCACAGAGTCTGTCTTTAAAATTCTTCCAGGTAGTTTATATTCCGGAATATTTTTTCCCCCCACTTTTGTGTATAGCAAAGTTTGTTTCCTCCCAACTATACATTGCATTTTGCAATGTGTTGTGCATTCTATTATTGGCAAGTGTTTTTTTTTAAGATCATTTTATATGTGCAAGTTCAGAAGAATTTTTAGATCATATCTGTTCCTAATGATGTACACTTGCTTGGGATATTTCAGATGTCCTATTTATTCCTAAGTAATCCCAACCTTTATTTTGAAGTAGCTTTCTGAACTCAGCAAGTGAAGATCATTCAGATAAATAGGGCTTGGCTTGTTTTTTGGCAGGTCTTAGCTGCAGATCATGCCCAAACCTCCCTTCACCATTGACTGATGAAGCCATGTAACAAATTTTTTATTCCAGCTATGGTTTTCCTTTTTATTTCATAGGGCTCTTAAAAGTTCTTTGCTGGTCAAAATTACCTTCTGACAATGTAACCAGGCTGAGTAAAAAGAAGTATCTGAGGCAGAGTGAAGTATTTTGGATAAAACACAGACCCTTCTACTTGTCATGCTTTGCCAAAAGTTTTTTTGTTGTTGTTGATCTTTTTATTTCTGTTTGTGTCTTTGGAAAACAAGTAACTATCACTGTCTCAGATTGCAGCTCTGTCCCAAAGCGCAGCTCTGAGCTCGTGAGTGCTACATGCAGTGCCAAGCTTGCGGAGCCCACACATCAGCCACTGGTGCTGGTACAAGAGGCAGAGAGCCATGCGGGTGCCTTTCTGCCCATCCTCATCCTTGGGAGGCTGCAGCCCCTGGCTTAGCAGGACACTGGCCATCTCACTGCATGTCTGACTTGTGGAAACGCGGGGTTGAGAAAACATCTGCTCTTCATCACGGGCGTGCAGAGCTCCAGACTGGGGGGTGAGAAAAAAAGTTTGTACAAATCAGTGATTTGCTGCCTATACCATGCTCGGGTCCTGCCCGCGCTTGCAAAACCGCAGCCTGGCAGCTGTGGGGAGCAGAATCACTTCTTAAGGTGGATGCGGGAAGCTGGGAGAGCTCAGCAGGCCTCCCTGCCATGCTGGGGTGCGCCTCACGCGCTGCACAGCGTTGGCTTTCTGCGAGGTTCGGTCCAGCTCTGCCTGTGCAACCCCCGTTTGCACACTGCGAGCAGATGCAGCAAGGCATGTCACATTTGGGCTGCAGCCCCACTGACCCCGGAGCAATTGGTGTTCAGCCACCTGGTCACAGTCTCACGGTGCCCCAAGCAAGCCCCGGGGAGCCCCTCCGGAAGGAGAGTGGAGCTGCCCACCGGGGCTGCCGGCGTGTCCTGGGCTGAGCCTTAGCACAGGGAGTGGGCAGAAAGGAATGCCGCTCCCGCGCAGGGCTGGGAATAGCCGCTGGGGCCGCGGAGCATGGGAAGCCGGCATATCTCCCCGAGCCGGGAGCCAGAGAAACAGCCTGCTGGAAAACGGCCCAGGCGTCTCTGCGTGACACTTGGAAAATCTTCAGTTGCGCTCGCTGGAAGAAGGAAGCAAGTGGGGAAATGTAAGCATTTCCCCCGCGGTGTGGGACTGAAGCTGAATTTTCCCCAGGTGATTTGCAGGTGCATGGTCAGAGAAGGTATAGAGTTGCCTAGATCTTCTCTCTGCTGTATGTGCTTATGAGGTAGCCAGCACATCTGGTATCTCTTAACTCAGTAAAGCCCACAGGCTGCTTCCTCTCAGGCTGTGTCCTTTACTGCAAACCGCAGAGTCCCAGGTGTCTTCTCTGCCCTTGTGGCCAGCTGGCACAGTCTGTCCATGTCCATAATAGTCGTTAGCCTTAGTAACTAGCCTCCTGCATTTGCAAAACAGGATGGCCCCTTACAGACTGCCTGTGGTCCTTAGATTGTGCTGAGAAATGTCTTGAGAGTGCTGAAGCAAAGCAATCAAAAGCTTGCTAGCCCAAGCAAAAAGCATGCAAGGGACCTTGCTAGCAGCTAAACAGTGCAGATGGTCAAGCTGCAGGGCATGGGAATATTTAATATATTAATGTAGACATAGCACGTGTGCCTCAGACTGTGACACCTCAATGCAGATTAATTGGCTGGAAATCAGGGTCCCACTCTCATTTCTCACATAAGTCAGTGAGTTGGGCAATTTTGTCTGTGTAGGACTGAATGAGAACTAAGCTGCTTTATGAGCAGCTGAGAAATTGTGAGAAAATGCAGGCAGCAGTTAATGTTCTGAATACTTGTGGCTTGCTTCACAACTGTATTGCTATGTCACCTGCTTGAATAAGTAAAGTAAATCCTGTCCTGATAGCTTGTTTGAAGCTTTATGTGATGTTTCATGATGTGATGCCATATTTGTTAGTATCTGCATCATGTAAGTAAAATAATGGACAAAAATAAGCACGTAAAAACATGCAAATGGCAACAGGTCAGAAATAAAATTGCAAAAGCAAGTCAAAAAAGCATTCACTAGTCCTCTTCATTGTACCCAAGTGTTAGGAAAGATAGTCCTCCCCAAGTGAAGAAGTCCCCAAGTGACTCAAGTACGTAGCACTTGGCTACAGGCTCGTTTTCTGGTTTAAGCTGCACTCCCCAACTGCTCTTTCATCTGTTCTTGAAAAGCATGAGAACCTCAGTACATCTTCATCTGTCTCCCTCTCTCTATAGATTTTGTAATTACGTAGAGTGGTCAGATGGGGGGAATGTGAAAAATGTGCTTTTACCTTCTGATTTTAGTATAAAGACAAGGCTGGGGGAGTAGTGGAAGGCAGGGGTTTTAATTGTTCTCATTTGTTGTAAACTGAGGCTTATTGGTTGTCAGTCACACAGTGTCAGTTTCCAGTCTAGATTTGCTTCTTACTTTTCCAGTCCTCATCTATGGCAACAGTTTTGAATTGTTTAGCAGATCACAGCCTTTCTGCCCTATCTATGAAACTACTAATATTACCTTAAAAAAAAAAAAAAAAAAAGTTCCCTATAAGATAGTCTGCTTACCTTTAGCCCAAGTCACAGGGAATAAGGAGCGGACTTCCTGGGACTTCATCCTTTTAGTGACCCAGGGATTGAAGTAATCAGTACCTCTTTCCTTTGAGTAAATAGGCTTAAATGGGCTCAAAGGAGTAGAATATGTTAACAGTTTCATGCAGTTTCATAACAGTTTCAGTCATCAGACATCTATACCTGAATCCCTTTCCAAGGAATGGTTATCCAAATGAACTCATATGGTCCGTGGACTAGGGAATGATCTAGAAAAATTTAGGTTTCTCTTGAATATTGATTTCCTTTTAGGAATTTATGCCATCAAATCAAGATCCAAACATCTTACACCATCCATCCAACACATACTTTGACCAATACTGATCTTCTGATTATTTTTCTATGTAGGAGGGAATAAATTCTTTGCCTTCAAAGGGATAAGGTTGGAGCCATTCTTGATAAGGTGTGTTCAATAGTCTGAGATGTCAGCAAACCTCAAGCAAATATTACCTCTGCTTTCACAACTCTAATCTCTTGCTTGAGGTCTGTATTGTCCCTTAAGGACATAGTATTACGTAGGGTCGCCATTGAGTAGATGGGTGATTAGTAAGGTAGCTTGAGGCTGGATCATAAATCACTTTGAAGACTGAGTCTGTAGTCTTGAATTTGTCAGAGCAAGGAATCCATGCAAGCCCTACAGCAACATGCGTACATGGTCCTGTGTTGCTTAGTAGGTATGCAGGGCTTCATGCTTTCAACCACCTAGTCTATTGTTTTACCCAAAGAAGGACTAAGGACAGTTACTGTGACCAGATCAGAACCATCTTACTGGCATTTTGGGAACCCTTTGTATATAGAATCCAGTTTCCATGAAATAGAGTCTGGACTGATCATGTGTTTCACTGGAAGTACACCATCTCCAATTAGGAATAGTGTAATTTTTTACTAATTCTTAATGGTATGTCATTTTCCATGAATGTGATTTCCCTGTTATTAGTGTATCGTTCACCATCTTCTTTAGAGCCACTAACATTTGTAAAAAAGGAGAGAGGAACTGAGGCAGAGCCGTCATTTGTTATGAATGAGAGGTAGACTGAGTGGCCTCTGCCATTAACTCTTAGCCTTGAGGCTACCAATCTGGGGCTACCAATTAGTTTTTTTAATAAATATTGCATTAGGACAAGTACACGTATAACTTCATCAAATAGAAAAATTCATAATGGGAAAATAAAGTTCATCATTCTCAGGAGATAAAGGGATATGGAAGTGCACATGCCATGTATTTTCACAATTTACTCTTCAGACTGCAGCAAGGTTACGGTACCTCCTAGTGATAATGGGTAACCCCATGGTAATCTATTCATCTGTACAGAAGTATCATCTTCCCCAAACCATTTGCCCATAAAAAATGTGGTTTTTTTGTTGTTTTGTTTTGTGTTTTTTTCTATCATATTAGGAGAGACCTTCCTAAGATTCTTTATCTCATCTCAAGATCCCCCTCTGTATACAGCTTTTCTCTAAGCATGAACTTACCCTTCTCTTTAAGGATACTGCTGTTCCTCAGTAGTTGAGAAGCCAGGCCTGGGATCATTGTTCTGTCTTTTCGTGGTCCACTCTGATTGCCCTGAAGTTGTTTCAGACAGAGAGTTCAATCCCAGAATTTCTGCTGTATCTTCCTACTTCCAAGATTGCAGACTGTCAAAAGGGAGTACTGTTTTCCTATGAAAGGGGGTGAGAGAGTACTGAATTAAAATCAACTGCAAGGGGGTTGCTTGTTTCTTGCTTTCTTTTTTTTGGATGAAAGACCAACTCATTTTTGCCACAGCTTGAAGAAATTTACTTTTTTCTGACACTTCAGAACTGAGTGTAATTTTAGATAGTCTGGTTAACCTTTTCAAAGGGTCTGGTCAGTAACATCAGCTGTCCCTTGTGTCTCTCAGATGAGCAATGTACACAAAGACTGTGCTCCAGAGCACAAGCAGGAAAGACTTCTGACCTTTTGATCTGATGATCTGTTCCCAAAATCTCCGCACGTCCAAAAGCAGCAAGACAAATACCAGAGAACTTGGAGACTTGAGGAAAGGGGACGCTCCAGAATTTTACAAGTAGAAGCAGAGAGCATCTGCCTGAGGGGTCCTGCTGCAGGACCAAGCCTGCGGGAGACCTGGAAATGTGGACCACTGTATGTCCACATGGCTCTCCTTCAAGCGTGAGGTTCAAACTGTCCATCAGCCTCTGCAGCAGCAGAGCCACACAGAAGACTGTCATAAAACATAACCCCAACATGAGAGCCATGGTCGATAACCAATGAGCACGAGCAAGTCAGGGCTCACTGCCTGTCCATCCTGGTGGTGTTGGTCTTGCTGCTGTCACGGTGCAGGTGGGCCCTAGCCTACGTGATGCAGAAGGTGTGCACTGCCTGGCCCGGCAAGGAGGAGGGGGAACTTGTTCTCCCTGTTAGCCTATAAGCAGGGTGTTAAACACTTCTCCTCCTTAACGTCCAGCGCATACCTCCGTGACGCAGTTGCATTACGTTATCTGTAATACCTCTTAACTTGGAAAAGTAACAGGGAAGGAAACGTTATATCCTTCCGTACCCACGGTAGCATGCTGTTGTCTGCTGATTTCTTTCACTGCAGGTTACTGAGCTGGCTAGCTTGCCAAGATAAAAGTTACTTTCAGTAAGCTCTGTGCTTCTGCAGCTTATTCCTAGTGAATTCCTAATGAATTCCTCTAGCAGGTTTTATAAATGTACTAGAACTGATGCTATTCAGGCTGGGTACTGTACCCAAGTTAGGCTCTTTGAAATTAGGTTTTTGGGTCTCTGCACTGTGTTGCCGTGGGCTGCATTAGACGTGCCCCCAGATTGTGATGTTTCCAAATGGTATATTCAGCCCACTTTGTAACGATGTAGCAGTGTGAGATCTTGGTATATTATCGCGTGGATTCTGATTGTTAAGGACATATGACTGATTGATTTGAGTCTAAACAACTCAAGAGCACAATGCTTCCCCGGCTTAACTATTTTGTAATGATTAACTGCAATGTTATGAGAGCCATTTCATGCCACCAGTTTTTAGGCAGAACAGCATGTTCAACAGAAAAATATAATCTAAGTAGGTGCTATCAAATGGTCTATCTTTTCAGTTTTTAAAGTGAGATTGCAGCACATCTGTAGAAAGCTCCTTTAAATCAATGGACTTGAGCACACTTTGGATCAGACAGTAAGCATTCAACCTTTCCTGTTGGTTACTGAGAGATGTAACAGAACACAAAAGGATTAACTGAATTTAATGTTCAGGGTAACAATTAATAGAAATGCCTCCTGTGTGTGCTGACAATGTGATTTCATGTTAATCGTTACCGAAGTTTTGCTTTCCTAGCCTCCCTCAGGTAATAATGAGTGACTTAGCATTATATGCACTTTCTGGCTTTGCAGTTTTTGTAGTTGTATGTCATATCTGTCTGTTCGAGCTGAGAAATGTTTTACTATAAGCATGTTCAGTTTTTAATTTCTAGGAGCCAGAAGTTCAGAATAGGGTCCTGGAAGAGTGAGTCAGAATATGTCCCCAAATTTCTGACCTGCATGTGTTCTTACCCAGTGAAGTTTTGTCTGGAGTTTGACTTAAATAATGATCATGTGAGCAGCCAGCTGAGCATTCTATTCATTTCAGCCCTATGACATTACACCACATTACACTTTTTTATATAAGACTTATAGCATTAAACTGTTAGGTCTTTTTTTCTTTCATCTGCAATCCTCACCTGTCACCCACTGAAAATACAAACTTGGTTTGATAGAGTACAGTTGATTCATGTGACAAATTGTTGTAGAGAGACACATTGAACCTTTAGAATGAGACTAATATTAAAATGCAGGCTATGAGAATTTCCGGAGTTTAATTCATGTTTGAATTACAGCACAGGTTTTAGAGAAATATTACATCCCATATTCTGATGTCTGAGAATCCACCACAACACTTGCTAAGTTTTTCCAGTAGCTAATGACTCTTACGATAAGTTAATACAGATGTTTGCCTTATTTCCAGACCAAATTTATCTAGCTTTAAATTCTGTCACTGAGATTTTGTTTTACTTTTGCAAGGTGGATTAAGAACTCAGAATTACTAGTTTTGTCATGTTGATATCTGTATATATATGCAGTTTATGGCATTTAACCCATTTCAGAACATTACAGGCTTGAGCATGAAGCTGGGAGAATGCCATGTCTGCGATGGTGTCTTCCACGACCATTGCTGATGACAGCATTACTGATGACACAGCTGGTATCTAGTGAAACAACTGTTTTAAACTCCTATTGTCATTTTCTGTTTATGATAGTATGTAAATTAGCCTCCTGTGATTTGTCATTAAACAGAAGCCTTTTTCTCAAGTCTTTGGCCTCTGCTCATGACTCTCATCCATTTGTATTTGAAATTGTCGATCACAACTGGACCAAGAATATCACTAGTACCAGCTAGGAATATAGCATAACTTTCTTACCTCTGTTCAATTCAGCGTTGTGGCCAAATGTTGTATCATCTCTGAATAACAATCTGAATAATGTTGTATTTTTCACTGAAGTATGGTACTGGGAACTCCTTGTTGAAATGGTGTTTTCTCAAGACCCTGCTGTTCCTCCTTTTGGAGAAACAGATAACCTGAAAACAGTCCTTCCTACTGTGTGTGCCCAATGTTTCTGTGTTTGCGGTTAAGAATTTACAGAGAGCAGTACTAAAATGTATTTTTATTGCTCCCATCCTAGCAATTTATCAGATTGTTGCTTTCTTTTCTTCATAGTGCTCCATCTCTGTGACATGAGTTAACTTTGTGGGTGAAGATTTTGTAGTTTTTTCCAGGTCACTTTTAAAACTGCTAACTAGCACATGATGAAGCATCAATCATTATGGCGATGTCACAAAACCCACACATCTGTTTGACTGAAATTTCAGCTTGACACTTACCAAAACATCTATTTGAAAACCTTCTAGGATACATTATGTTGATTTTGTAAATATATGATTCATAATCAGACTATCACAAAGTGTCAAGTCAAAGAGTGATGCAGAGAAATTTTTATATTCGTTATTCCACGAGAAAAGTTTTGAGAGTAGATTTTCTCATAGTTCCTAGGTATTATCTTATTGTATAAAGCTGTAAGTGAATATAAGAAAATTGCAAAATACAGCAAATCAGAAAAATGAACCTAGTTTTTAAACCGCAGCCCATTAAGGAAAAATAACCCTTCCTCTTCCTATATACCTTTTGTAAAACTCATGGTCCAGGTTATCCTGTCACTTATGCTGTGTAATTTCCCTAAGGATGGTAATCAGATTTTGCAGATGTAACTGAAAGGCAAATGTGTTTCTGTATGTATGTTGGTATGCAAGGAGCATCAGAAGCATTCTTGCCTTCAGGATAATTACAAAATTGCTTCCTTTTTGTCATCCACCCATGATGCCATCTAATTTTATGTTCCTTGGCTGCTAGCTGTTAGCCTCATTAACCTTACTTGATAGAGCGTTCCAACAGTTATGATTCTCATGTGAAAAATTCTTCCTGATGGCTGGAATTTGTTTTCTTTAATTTCTACCTTTGCCCTCTTGTCCTATTATGTGTACTAAGCTGAAAATAGTAACTCAAGATTGGTGTGTCTACTCTTCACAGTGGAATGAATTCCGGTTAATTCTCTTGCATTTTTCTTTGGTCATACGATAGTTGTGGTGGGTTAGAATGATTTAACCAACAATCCTATCAATTTCAACTTAGGTTCCTTGTGTGTTTACATTTAATAAAAAATACCTGTAACTAACACTAATACGAGGTTTTAGCTGAGATTTTTTTCTACTCAGGGAAATCCAGAAATTCAGATATGTTCATTCATCAGTTCACCTATTTCCACAAATGTAACATTATCACCATGATGGTGTTAATTTCATCATCATCTTACTTGGCAGCTGCAGTAGAGCTGAGGCACTGTTACTGTGGTCACTATAACTTGACATTTTTAAGGTTAAAATTTCATCAATGTAATTTTACTTTACACTGTTGCATAATCCTACATTTTATTGCAGTTCAGCTAGCCATGCTGATCGTTGTCTAATTCACAATGGTGGGAAGTATGAGTTTAATCCCTGTTCACAAAACAGTCTTTTTTCCCCTTTTTGGGGTAATACAGTAACTTCTGTGTAGATGCAGAGCACTGGTAGAAGCAGATCTTTCAGTCCAGCACAGTGCAGCAGTACAAGGACCCCTGCAAAGGCAGGCTGTAGCTCCACTGGAGGAAAAAAAAAAAAAGGCAGAAATCTTTTCATATTTTTGTTACATTTTCTTTACAATTTTGACATGAAGAAAAGTTGTGTATTGGTCTGTTAAGAGAGACTGATATAAATTTAGGGATGGTCTGCAGTATAGCATCTATTCTTTATATGCATTCATATATATTCGTTATACGCATTCATATGAAATTTTCTGTGCTTTGGGACTGCATCGCCCAGAGCGCAATGTAGTCTAGGGACCCTGCAACATTTTCTGAAGAAATCAGAAAACCACAGTATTTCAGTTAAGTTCTCTGAAGTCAGGCTAAGTTCTTTAAGTTAAGCTGGTCTAGAGCTTGGTGGTTTTTTCTTTCTTCTTTCTATTGTTTACTTTGTTGTTTCCTAATACAGACCTCACGGTGTGAAGAGAGAAACTCAAGCTGTGATACTTGATACCTAGGAAAAGAGGTCATCTCATTGAAGAAGGAAATTGTTTACCATTGTTTACAAACAGTTCTCTTGAGTTAGAATTTTTAATTACGTTTATAAAGGACCGCACTGGGAATAGGGAGAGGAGCTTGTATGTTACCTAACTTGGATTTTCGCAATAAGATAATGGAAACAAACAAATGAAGTTTACATAGAAAATGCAGTAGTTCTTGAGTAATTCTTGAAGAGATGAAATTACCATTAGCATTCATTGGAAAGTATTATGTTGTAAAGTCTGTATCTCTGGATTCAAGAGGCTTGGGGGCTATTTCCTCTCTTGGGTTTACAGTTTTCAAAATCAAGAGATTGTCTTACTTATAAGAGTAGCATGCAATGAAGTATTTGCTTCTTTGGAAATGGTAATTTTAGCATATATTGGGACACAGAAACCTTTGCCGTAATTCACAAAGAAACACAGTATGGACATTTTCAGCTTTACTGACTACTTAAAACCTTTTCATAAGGTTCCACCTTTTGGCTGAGGTCCTACTTTCTGTATAGAAAAGGTATTTCCTGAGGGGTTATCTTGCCTGAGACAAAGTTAATAGACTAGTCAAATAAAGTTTTCCCTATCTGTACATGCTTGTCTAATATGTCATTCATCTTGCATGGGCAATGATCCATTCTGTGAACTTTTTGATTATACTCTAATCACTCACAAAATTTAGCATCTTTCAAAGTCTTATTTTTTAAGAAAAGTATTTTTTTTCAGTCTATTAAAGAATACCATGCAGATAGATAATTCCAAATTTATTTTACCACAAAAATCACTATAAATCACACATTTGCTGGAAAGAAGGTTACACTACCAAAAAATAAGTATTTACTGAGTCAGGCATTTCAGTGCCAGGCTCTCCTGGGAGGTATCCCAAGAAACAGAGGGAAGCCTTTCCACAAGTACTATAAATGTAATGGTTATGTTATAATAATAAGATCTCCTGGAAACTGTTATTGAAACTAATTTCACACTTGGGACAAGAAAATATGCCTTCTCAAGTAAGTTAAGATGTTACCAGGCATGCATTTCTAACGCCTTGCATTTCTTTTCATACATCTGAATGTATGCCACAGACATCCATCACTTTTTTTGCTTGCTGCTAATCCAAGAATTTCTCCACATTGCCTGGAAGAGTGAATGAAAGATACCTGGCAGCTGAAAATCTCATTGCCAACTTGCTATATTATTGTCAACCTGATAAACTCTTTAATATAAGGTTTTCCTCTTCATAATGGAAAAAGTAGTGACAAATATAAATCTCCAACCTGAGATGCTACACAGAAGTCAGGTTTGCAAAAGGATTGGCCTCCCCTCACCTTTATAGGCTTTCATTTGTAATGATCTTGCAGGCACAACTTAGCAGTGTTGCGTTGCATTCATGCACCTGTAACAAGAAATGCCTCCTGACTTCTTCCCAAATGCATCTTGTGGACGAGTTACCCCAGCAGAAGCTGCTGCCAGCCTGCACCAGTGCTTGCCACAGCCCACCGCAGGGCTGCTTCGGCTCAGCCCTGGGGCAGGGGGCTTCCAGAGGAATGTGTGGCACCCCTGCTCCATGCACTGTGGGCATCCAGTGTCCAGGGGAAAAGGGAGCATGCATGCTGAAATAAAATGCTTTTGCTACCTGGCTAAGTACCGAAGCCTGTGGCCGGCAGGAAGGCAGGGAGATGTCTCCTCACAAAGAGGCACTTGTGAGGATAAGTACAGTGTGCTTCGTTTAATCATTTTTAAGCCTGAGCGCATCTCAACGTGGTATTTTTTGCTAAAGAAAGATCAGTAGACAGGAAGATGAAAGAAATCTAGTGAAAAAAAAATGAGAAAATGAATTACAAAAAAAAAAAAAATAGCAGCAACAGCAGGGATAACAGTCCTTTGTTTATTCTTTCCCTTTGAGCTTTGTGGAAATATAACAGTTTTCCACTTCTTGGTCCTGCTTTCCCTTTCCTCCTCCCCTGCCCCCTGTCTCACTTCATTTTTTTCTGTGACCATTAGCACTGCAGGAGCCTGCCACCCACTGTGTCCATTCATTGCCTCTCCAAAGAGGCCTGAGAGTGCAGCCACCCTGCACAGGCTAACCTGGACCCAAAGGGCAGCGCAGTGCTGTGCCTGAAGCCCGTTCCTAGTTGTAAAGCAACGTGACATTGCAGGAAAAGAGTTCAGTCATGCTCAATTTTACTTCTGGTATTGCAAAAACAGCACATTAGCAGTAGAGTTCTGCAGATTGCACGGAACTAATTTTATTAAATTGTTCCATAGGAGCTCTTTAAAGAGCGTTGCATGTAGAAGAGCAGGGCTTTTGACATGAAGTTGATTCATATGAGGACTCACGGAGCATTTATTTTACTTTGAAGGGTTCAGGTCACCTTCTTCCTTGTGAAAACTGAAGGAAGGAAATCTTCAAAATTCCCTCTAGAATTTCCTCTCCGTTACTTCCTCCAGGCATTTTCCTTCCTCAGCCTGGAAGAAACAAACCGCATGGTTAGCATTAAATGTGCAGGCTCCAGCTCCTTCTCTCCCTGCCCCCGTGTCGCGTGTGACTGTCTTCAGTATTTTGATGATGAAAAACTCCTCTGTAAGATAAATGTTTTCCATCTTAAGGGTCTGAGGACCCCAGCCTTTCATTCTTAGCATCCATCTGGGGGAGAGGCAATTTCTTTTTCTCGATACTTTATTTTCCAGATACACAGCAAGCACTCCTAAAATGTGCTACTGATGACTGGTGAATAACTGGTTGGGGCTTGTTGTACGTTGAAGGCACATGAGGCAATACTTATGCTTCCCTGACTGCTCAGCTCAGCTTGTTTTCCTCTGTCTCAAGTTTTATTGAGACCACCAGAACACTCTTGCTCAGGGCAGGCAGTTATCTTTCTTCATCACTAATAATGACAACTGGGTTCCTAGTGTCACAACACTGTTATTTATTTTCCCTACTGGGGCTCTAGTTAAAAACATCTGCTAGACAAATTCCTCTGGAAAATTCCATATACAGCAATCATGGAGATAAGAGATAAGTTTAAAGCTACTTTGCATACTTTTGCTTAAAAAGACTCAGCAGCACAGAAGTTAGCTTATGTGATATTTTTTAGTGCAATTGAAACATTCAGTAGCAGTCAAAAGATACTTTTTTTCTGAATGTGTTCCTTGAGATTTTAGGTTTCCTAATTCTGCTTCCCGCAAGTCATCACACATTTTTTGCCAACCCGGTCCTGCCATTACAATTGCGTCTTCTTTATGGCATTTCTATAGAATGAATATTCTAAATTATCTGCTTTTTTATTGTGGCTTTTCCATATACAGGTCTCAGGACTAGTGCTGATGAATGTTTTCCTTTCGTAGACCAACAAAAATGACATACACAACTGGTCTTTAATACCAAAACTGAAGCTGCAAACCAGCTGGTTTGATGCCTGCTTCATGACTGGGGCTGCAGTAGGGAACCAAATGTTTAGTGACTGTCCTTTTTCAGTCTAAATGGGCAGAACTTCCATTTTCTTTCCACCTAAGTCTTATGCATGATTCCTGGACTACTTATTTCGTAATAGCCATATATGCACACTATTTGAAAGTGGTACGTGTGTGCCCACTTGAATCGCTGTCCGTGCATGGGTAAAATCAGAAATGCCCATTTCTGCTGTTGGCCTCTAGCACAGGCAAGCTGCAAAGAAGGTCATAGAATATCTGCAGCTCCAGCTGAGAATGCTGGAGCATGGGCGTGACTGTATGTAATGGGGGAGTGAAAGAAGTGATTGCACAGGTTTGAATTTGTGAGTTCAGAATTGTTTGTGAATTGTTGAGAATACAGACACCCATTCATGAAGTCAAGAGTTGTTGCCATCATTCAAGCAAGTCTGGGAAACCCCTATGTAATACTGCCTTAATGCTGAAATACAGTTTCTTTCAGTTCATTAGTTTCTTCTTTTTTCTTTTTTTTTTTTAGCTTGGATATAACTCAGTTCCCTGTTCCTTAATGACAACTTTCTTCCCATCTACTTGCTAACAGACATGTAGGAAAACAGGAAGGATGGAAGGAACTATCTTTTGCATTATTTAATAAGTCCTAGAAACCTTTCTGCAGTCTGTGTATTTCTAAGTTTAGAATATGCTGTGCTTAGAGAGAAGATCTTTTAGCTTTGCTATTTTTAAGAAATGGAAGAAAATGATGTTATGTCCCTACATACCCTTTGTGTCTGCTTACATTTGTCAAGTAAGGAACGAAGAATATGCTAACTTGTTTGTCAAAAGAAGATAAGATGTAGTGGTGCTGTTCTCTAGTCCAGGCGACCCACATTTATTTGCTATTCAGCCTCCCTGGAAAGTTCATTTTGCTGCCGGCTGTTCTCCAAGGATCAGTCTCAGAGATAAGAGAGGCTTGAGAGCTCTCAGCAGTATTCCCTCTTTTGCAAATGAGCAAGAAAGAGGGAAATGTTTGTTGTGGTGGTTTTTTTCTGCATTGCTAGCCAGGAACCTGTTCCACACACGCTGCTTGTGGTACCTACCCTGTTTCCTCATGGAGTAGGTGTTGCCCTGTCCTAAAGCAGGGGTGCAGCTGAATGACAGGAGAAAAGGACTTCAATGCAGCAGAGGATTTTAGTGAAACAAGACTTCTCACCTTGGAAAGGATCACTGCCTGACTTGTCTCCTTTGCCTTCTCCTGTTAACTTCCTGTCTCAGCATCTGGAATTTGAGCTTGGCAGCAGCACTCAAACAGAGCTGTTGCATCCTCAGTGGTGGCAGCGTGCTCTGCCCTCTCCGGCTGCTAATGCCAGTCCTCCTTGACACCGTGGGACACGAACACATCCACATTGCTGTGTCTCTGAGGGGGCTTTGCATGTGGTACTCACTACTGATAATTTTGTTGGACTGGGGTCCTAGGCCAAGTTTCCTTCAGTCAGGCTTACAAAAGTCAAACATTCAGTCACAGCTGAAATAGGACCTAATTTCCTTCTGACATCTCAGTGAGGTCAGATAGCAAAGTGATGGATACCAAATCTGCCATTGGCAGCCCACTGAAACGCCTCTCCGCTTGGCCCGTGATCTCATGCAGGAGGCTGTGCTACAGCAGTCGTGTCCCCAGGCTCCTGCTGGACGCTGAAGACAACTGCAGCAGCCTTCCTAGTCTTCATGGCCTGCAATCTGGTCTGTTCAACCCGTGGTCTCATCCGATCTCCTGAGCGCAGTGTAGCTCAGCATGCCTCACAGAAGCAGAGGAGATGTCTTAGAGTACATGCACCTTCAGACAGTGTTGAGGCATGGAAAAGAAAGCTGCATGTTTGTTTTTTTTATTATTACTATTTTCCAGAGAGTGTGCGCTATTTCTGAGATAAAAGAAAGTAAGACACATTTCTAACATGCGTAATGGATGTCATTCAAAAATACCTGAAAGACATTTTTTTTCCTACTCTGTTCTTTTGTGCTTGGGAAAGAGAAATGAGTAACGCAAGTGACCTATCCTTTTGATATGGATGTTTTTTACTTTGCTTTTACGTAGAAAGTATGTCACCTACCTGACTGTATAGAGCCAAAACATGTAGTCAAAGCTGTAAAATACTTTCTTTCAAATCCAGTTTACATTTTGTTTCAATACCCCCCAAAAAAGTAACACCTCTATAAATACTCTTTCCGAACCTTGCCTTGGCTGATTAAAGACTTTTATATGTTTTGATGCAGTTGTTGCTGTCTCCTACCATACACAATTTTTATTTTTGAGCCGCAAAATTATAAAATAAAACACAGTAACAGAAAGCTTTATAAATGCATTTTTAGGCACTGTATCAAAATTTCACAGAATCACAGAATTGTAGGGCTTGGAAGGGACCTCAAGAGATCATCGGGTCCAACCCCCCGCCAAAGCAGGTTCCCTAGAGCAGGTTGCCCAGGTAGGCGTCCAACTTCATAACTTCAGCTTCATAATTACAAGAGGGGCCATAATTTGCTGTTTAAAATAGCATAATGAAAATATTTGGTAGCACCAATGTCGATCAGTTCCTCGGATGATATAAGTTGCAGCTGGAGTTATTTAGGCAGGCTGGACAAGAGCTGTGTGAAGAGCAGTGCAAATGCAAGTACATCTCATCAGCTATGGAAATGAATCACAGCAAAAAAAACATGCTGCAGGTACCTCCTTGCTGAAGGAGAGGTTCTGCAGGGTGAAACAAAGGGACTGGCATAGCAATACAGTTTCAGGACTGAAAATTAAAAGCGATTACTGCTTCTGGAGCTGCTAGAGGAACGTAGGCAAGGAGGGCGTCTGTGTCGAAGCTGGAAGGTGATGGCTGAGCTGCAGCCGCAGGCGAGGCGTGCTGGGATGGTGCGGGTCAGTAACGGTTCCCCTGCGGGCCCTTCACCTCCCGTGGCATGCTAAGCACTCTCTGCCCAGCTTTTGACAGCTGTCCAGGAGGCACCGTCACCCGGCTCTTGAGAACTCCCGGAGTCTGAACACGGATGGTATGAAAAGCACTGCCAGCGGCTTTCCGAGACGGTAAATATTTTATTGGTGTGTTCCGCGCTCGGAGGAACGGATAGTTCTGGTGTTAGAGGTCAAGGGAGTTTTATTATGGGAAAGTAGAAAGTTCTGCGGGGTTTCAGAGCTTGCTCTCCAAAAAAGAATAAATTCCTTTGGAATTTCGGTTTTCATCGGAATTTCTTTCTAAAAATGAAAATAGAGAAATGATCTTCTAAAAAGCAACATTTCTGAATTTATATCCATGATAAAATAGCATAGTTCATATGATCCCTGAAACCAAAAATTCAGTCAAAAACATGTAAGATCTAAACATAATAATAACTGAATAACTACTTAACTGAGTAATATTATTATGGCATGTAATATTTACAGGTGAGCTTACTATTATGAAGTAGTGGACAGTGTTGCAGTGGGGCATCTCAGTTGCGTCATTTTCATCACCTACCTAAATGGAAGGGTGTGTTTAAGCAATCTTTAGCCAGGTTTGTAATCCAGCCATTTGTGGATTCCATGTTTATATTTTTCTGACAAAAGCCTCTAGTATAGGTAAAGCCATAAAGGGAAATCCTGTGCTTTTCCCAATTCGTATTTTTTGTATAGAGGTACTCCACTGGCAGAAGTGCGATTCGACATTATAGTTGCAACAGCAGCTTTTCCTGGCCGAACTGTCCTAGTGATAAATTACTCTCCATCACACCCATCTATAAATGAGATAGTAATGCTTCTAGATTTGGTACATGCTTGTCTGCATTGGCTCTTCAGACATCTGTGTCTGCCCACGTCATTCAGGAAGAGTGCTGATGTCTAACCCGGCAAGGAATTCAACGTAAGAGGAACCCCTTTGGCAAGAAGCAGAATAGGTCAGCATCAATTTAACTCTCCTTACCAAAAAAAACAACACTGGGGAGCCAAACAAACACCACCAGTTTGAGCCTCCACCCAGAAATCTGGCAATCTAAATTACACTCTCTTATTGAGCAGTACTTCCCTCCGCAGGAACAATGAATCGAATGAAAGGGCTTAAATAAATAAATCTTTACACTTCCCTGTTCTTTCTACCTCCCAATTAATCATACGTCATTTTAGGAAAACCTAAGTAATCCACAGCAGGAGGCAGAGCTGCTATCGCGGGTGCATTGGCAGCGTCAAGCTGTCCTCCAGGAGCTGTGAGCAGCTGCCGAGGTGGCTTGTGTTCCCCTCATGCCCTTGTCCCCCGTGGGAGCAGGCTGACCAGGTCACAGGGGTGGGCGCCGTCTGCAGACGAGCCTGCTCTGGCCCTAATCCTGGCACATGTTGTGCCAGACAGAGCTCCGCTGCTGCCTTGGCCATTAGTTGCTGCTGCTAGCTGTGACTGCTGCTCCGCCAGCCAGCTTCCTGACAACTCCCTTCGCTGGGCTTTTCAGCCTGCCTCGCAGCAGGCTGCATGGTGTTTCTGTTCCTTTACAAAAAGTGCAGTGATGCAAGCATCCACGCAGAGCCCCAGTTGCACAGAACGGGCTTACTGAATTAAGTCTTCTTTCTTTTCTAAAGTGAAAAGAGAAAGAGAGAGGGAGAAGGAGAGAGAGAAGGAGAGGGAGAGAGGCTGGAAGGAAGGAAGGAAGGAAGGAAGGAAGGAAGGAAGGAAGGAAGGAAGGAAGGAAGGAAGGAAGGAAGGAAGGAAGGAAGGAAGGAAGGAAGGAAAGAAAGAGAAAGAAAGAAGGAAAGAAAAGAAAGAAGGAAAAAAAAGAAAAAGAAAGAAAGAAAGAAAGAAAGAAAGAAAGAAAGAAAGAAAGAAAGAAAGAGAAAGAAAAACAAAGAAAGAAAGAGAAAAACAAAGAAAGAAAAAGAAAGAAAGAAAGAGAAAGAAAGAAAGAAAGAGAAAGAAAAAGAGAAAGAAAAAGAGAAAGAAAAAGAGAAAGAAAAAGAGAAAGAAAAAGAAAAAGAAAAAGAAAAAGAAAAAGAAAAAGAAAAAGAAAAAGAAAAAGAAAAAGAAAAAGAAAAAGAAAAAGAAAAAGAAAAAGAAAAAGAAAAAGAAAAAGAGAAAGAAAAAGAGAAAGAGAAAGAGAAAGAGAAAGAGAAAGAGAAAGAGAAAGAGAAAGAGAAAGAAAAAGAAAAAGAGAAAGAGAAAGAAAAAGAAAAAGAAAAAGAAAAAGAAAAAGAAAAAGAAAAAGAAAAAGAAAAAGAAAAAGAAAAAGAAAAAGAAAAAGAAAAAGAAAAAGAAAAAGAAAAAGAAAAAGAAAAAGAAAAAGAAAAAGAAAAGAAAAGAAAAGAAAAGAAAAGAAAAGAAAAGAAAAGAAAAGAAAAGAAAAAGAAAAAGAAAAAGAAAGGACAGGAAAGGAAAGAACAGAAGGAAGGAAAGGTCTTGAAATCTTTTTCCCAACATACACACATGACTGCTTCTTATGACTAGAACAGCTTATTCGGACTACTGTTTACCCCAGGTATATCAGGCACAGGGAAATTACCCAAGTTTTTGCAAATGTGTTTATATGTACCTTTTTCTACATTTTAACTTTGATGTTTTTAACACAACGGCATGAAACGCTAAAAAATAAGTGTTTGAATAAGCCTGATAATGCCCTGTCTGTTGTTTCATCTCGTGCAGTTCCCTGTCCTTGCTAGCAGATGCCAACAGATGTTGTTCCTTCTCCGGCCTCTGGAGAAGACTACTCACCCGCTGGAGTTCTTGAGAAATGTCTGCTCTTCAGACCACATACTTTCACAGGAAAAAATAATTGAATTTTTCTAAGCTTCCATTACTGCGGTGGCAAAACTCTCAAGTGAGGAATTCTGAATTCTGAAATGCTTGGTTAACACTCTGGTGGGAGGAATTTCTAAGTTACTGGCTTTCCTTTTCTCACGCCACACTCTCAGTGTATTGCAAGGTCCAGAGGTGAAAACTGCTACCAAATTGATGAAGTTTCTGGCCTGAAAGGAAGTTCTGAAATTACCACAGAGAGCCTGCTTGTACAACATTTCTGGTACTGTTTCACAGGACATCAAATAGTTGAGATAAGCTTCAGAGAAGTACTCTGAGTTTTGGGTGCTTATCTCTAACTCTCTATCTTTTGGAGTTTACCCCTCACGTATCAAGTCCTTGTCCTTTAAACAGAGCTTCTTCTAAATGAGATAACTAAAATTTTTTTGTGTCTTCTCAGAGAATCCATATGCATATTTATGATCCCCAACAGGAAGGCTAAATTAACCCTGCTGTTATTTGTTGAAGTATTACAAAATTATTTCATTTATGCAAGCTTTAGCCATAGGTCCCTATTTCCAGGGGAAAGTGTCTTAGAATAGTGCAGAAAGGATGTTTTTCTTTCCTTTGTATCTTTGAGGCATGAATAATATGGACAGCTACATCTTTTCTCTAGGATCTCAGAGGTCAAACGCTATTGAAAGAAATTTGCAGACTGAAATAATGCAAAGGAACTTATTTAAGCATATTTTTAAAATGCCTAAAGAGCAGATAGCAGGTCAAATACCACCTTTTCACTATTTTTTATTTTTATTTTTCTATAAGTGGAGGATTTCTAGGTTGTCATCACCTACAGCATTCCCATCTCCACCACCAACACCCCACCCTTCTTTTTTCTGGTACGTAGACAGCAATTCCCTCCAATGCTCTGAAGCATAGAGGTCTCTCTGTCTTTTCTCTCATTTCCTTCCTTCCAGCTCTCCCTTCACATTTCAGTGATGTAAAACAGCCAAGATAAGAAATGGCTGTCTCTTCCCAGGAGGAGACGGGACGGATGTGCAATTCGAAAGAACAATTCCTTTTTTCCTACTGCCTTCCTGGGATGGGGGGTGGATGGGGGCAGGGGAAGTGAGAAATAAGTTAACCTCCCCTTTGCCAGCTCTGTCAGCTACTTCTAGCAAAATAGACACAGCAAAGCGTCGGCACTGTACTGCTCTCCCCTTGAAAGCAGAAGATTGTTAAAAAGGGATGATAGGAAACAGTTGGCTAATAACTTACGTGTCTTCAGTCAAAATGAAAAAAAAAAAAAAGCCAAAAATTGTTTTTGTAATGCATCCCATTGCTGTTTTAGCATCTGGCATAAACTGTTGTCTTCGGTATTGTAAGTTGGGTATCATCTAGGTCTCCTGTTGCTAGAAGAAGATGTGAGTTGGATTGTTACTACTAAGGGGTAATAGGTACAATTGCCGCGCTTTTGTACAAAGATTAGCATAATTGGATTTCGGTCTGTAAATGTTAAAAAAGGAAATTTGTGTGGTTTTTCTGCTATTATGAGATTTTAAGAGAAGATTTTAGCATAACTTCTTATATTACTGTTGTCGCTTAATAAGGAAAACAAAAGAACTGATGTTTTAGTCACCTAAAGTTAAAAAACAAACAAACAAACAAAAACTTCTTCTTTGCCATGGGATCTAGTACACACAGTGGCAGGAATTTGCAGCTGAGAACATCACACTTTATGATGGTGATGAAGATCTCTAGTATGTGACAAGAGGCTCTTTGTCCATCTTTAAGCAATATGGATGGATTCAGTGAGTTCAGATGTATTGGCTATTTCCACTGCAAGATGAGTGAGAAGAAAAAGGGTGCAGGAAAGTCACAAGAATTTCTAGGAAACTTGTTTCTACAGACATCCTTTCTCTTGCTCAGTATATTGAGGGGATGGGGAAATCCTTAAGGTGCTTTGCTATTCCCTTTCCAAGGTCTCCAAGTTTTGTTTTGGCATACCTGTGTTTTCAGTTATCTTGCATACCTAGGCCTAGACTCCAAAATCTGTCTCGCATGTAATGCAGAAACACGTGAGCATCAGGAGGGAGAAGCACTTTCTTTAGATACTAAAGCCAGTGTTCTGTATAACAGGGGACATCAGGAATCACTAATGCCACAAAAGAAGGGTTAATAGTGTGACTATAGTCCAGGGAGTCCTCCAAATGATCTGGTGACTTGCATGTTGTACAGCGAGAAGGAAGGAGCATGTGTATGCATAAAGAAGGCAGTGGGCAACAGTCAGAAAAGTCTGCGGAAATTATAATACTGTGCAGAAACAAAAAATGCAGCATAAGTGTTTTGAATGGACTATGTGAACAACTGGCACCATGAAAACTGGGAACTGTAGAGAAAAGGTCCAACTGTGTTAAAAGATTGTACTTTAGCAGCAAAATTGAAATTGAAACAAAAGTAGCAGCTGATTTGGGATCTCCTGCTATTGAGAAGTAGTTGCCTGAGTGTAACACAAGAAATGTGTACATAAGAAGAAAGAGAAAAGTAAGGAAAAAGAGCCAGAAGAAAAAACATTATACTTCACAGCTGGAAAAAGAATTACACTTGTGTGTGTGTGTAAGTACACACTAAGGAAATAAGGAGGATGAGTTTTGGAGCAAACGCCTCCAATACTTGCTTTAGCATCTTTCCAATTCAGTTAAACAGGTTCCAGGATCTGACAGCTAGGAAAACCCTCTTCTTACCTTTCAGGATATAAGAGTTCACAAACTACGCAATATAAACAAAGTGGGAATTTTCTGGGGACTGCTGCTCATCTCACTAGGCAAGGAGTGAGGCTCTAGTCATGCAGGTAGCGGGTGCTGCACACTCAGAGCTCAGCACCTCAGAGAATACATGCTTGGTGAGAGCCATTTGTGAACTGTTGCTGACAAGGCTTGATAGGATGTATAGCCTCATTACTGATCCAAGTGTGGGTCAATACTTTAACCTATTCATGAAAAAGATTTGCATTTCAAAAATCAAATGGAATAATTTATTAGAGCATGAAAAAAAAGAACACAGAAGGAAAGACTTAGTTAAGAGGCAGCTCATGATGCTATTTTACCATGCCTTCAGCAGTTCAAGCATTGAATCTCTTCTGTAGGAGTAAATTGTGAGAGGATTCTGCTAGGAGGGGAAAGCAGCAGTTCTGTCAGAAATGTGTCACGTTCAGGATCTATCCTGCTCACAAAATGTGGCGTAAAAATTGACAGCTCTGTGATGAGGAAAAAGATAAACAAGATAAATACACAGTTTTCTGTGTTACCCCCTGCTGTCTGAAAATGAGGCTGTGGCTTTGCATAGGAGAGCAAAGAGCCCTTGGAGAACAGTCTTACAGTGGCTGAGGCATACCTATCATAAAGATTCATTGGAGTCCAGACTCCTTAGTCTACGCATGGAGAGCTGTTGTCCCGTACCAGGTCTTGGAGTTTGGCAGTCTTGTGTCTTATGTCAAGTAAAAGCCACAGGGTTTTCAGGTTTGGGATCTTAGGAGTGGCCTCATCACTGCCCTAATACAGCGATACCTGACCAAGACATTGTCAGTCTCATTGCTGGGCTCCTATCTAAAGATCTCTTCCAAGCAGAGGCATGGGATGTCATCTGTGAGGTTTCAGGGAGGCAAGCAAGGAGATAGAGCTTGGGTCTTTTTGATAAGCAGTACTGTGACCCTTTAACGTGAATTTTGCAATCCCAGGTTATTTCCATGATATTGCTGATAAAGTGTTTCTAAGCTCCAGTCTTGGGCTTTGGGCATTATGGCTCAAAATCAACATCCTGAGTTGACATCACCTATGAGAAGTTTCAAAAAATATGTTTATGGCAAAGCTGAGTACATAAATCCAATCTACTGGTTCCTCCTTCGAATTTCTAATTCAGTTCTCCTTATGAGGTCCATGGGGTGTACAGCTTATGCAGGAAACAGATTCCGAATCAGACATCGCTTACAAATTGCTAAGACATTTGAGCCTGATGAGCACTGAGCGGTCCATCCTACCTCTTTTAAGAGTTAAGACTGTCTCACTTCTGATACAGTGAAATATAGGTGTGTTCCTTCATTTATTCTTATCTGTTTTCTGCTCTTTACTGCCAAGGCATGAATACTTCTGGATTTTCTTAGATCCATTTGCAAAGAGAAGCACATAATGAAAAAGGATGTGAAAGAAAAGCCAAGTGACATCACTTAAGTCAGTTTAAAGAAGCTTGATATTTGGTTGTTTATAATTTCAGTATGTTAGTTGTTTGTACTGTGATAAGAGCATTTTTGGTGTGGAGACTGAGCCACAACACTTATAACAGCAATGCAGACAGTGTTTGTCTATTGGTTAGAGTAATGGACTGGAAGGCAGGAAGGTCTCAGATCCTAGACCAAGCTGAACTGGTGACTCATCGTGTAGCTCTGGGAAAGTGCGTTCAACTCCAGTCTACAGTACTGCAGAAATCCGCCCAGCTGTTGAACTGAACAGAAGCAGGTTGCAAGTGTCAAGTCAGTAGTACATATGGGAATGATGAGTCTTTTCTTCTTGTTCTGGATAAACGTAAATCCTGCATTATTTTCTCCCGAGCCAATGTTTCATGGTGTGCTTGTGCTAACATTCTTGTGCAGTCAGTTGGGTATTTTGAAGGAAATTGAACCTTCCCCTGCAAAAATTCTTCCCCACCCATCTGAAGAAATCTATGTAGAAGTGGGTATGAAAAATATAACCAAAGCAAAAACTGGCTGTTATTCATTTTTTAGTATCAAGGAGAACTTAATTTGTCCATTCCAGGTTTGTGATTTTGACATCTGTAGACTACAAATATACAAAATAAGCATTATGTTGAGGTATAGGTTTTGTCACCTGAGTACATAACAAGTAAATAAAACAGCTTTTTGGTGGAAGTGGGAATTGAAAAGTATCGTGCAAGTTTTATGAGAAAGAATAATAATGCTTCTCCTGTTTGATTTTTAATGTGTTTCTTATGTTCATTGGGGCATCTTATTAGCAAATGACAAAAAAAAAAAAAAACTTTTCTACCTTCCTTCTTTTCTCTTTTTTAAAAATATATTAAAACATTTTGTTAGTCAAAAGTATATGGGTGAGAAAGGAGACTATCACTAGTAGTTACTATCCATTTTTATATCCACAAGGAAGAGATCTTACCTCAACACCTTTTTTCTATGTTTTATATTCCCTGCCTTGACTCCATTGGAAATAACAAAATTCTCACTGAAGTCTGCATTTAGTCCTGATATGTTAGATCCTCTAACATGCTTTCTGTTATACCTCCTATAGCAGTCAGCTTTACACAGATCTTTTAGCAATGATGACACTGATTAACACAGAGCAGAGAGGGGCAGGCTCAGTGAGGAGGTTAAGTTTTTAAATCTAAACAGAAAAGTGAAGTGGGTCAGTTAGAAAGCCAGTTCTCATGGGCTTTTTCTTGACTGAAATAGAAAGGAAATGGTGGGTGTTGCATCTGACCAAGCAGTTAGCCGTAAACACTTCCATCATAAAATATAGTTCTTCTCCCAGCTTGCAAACCTCTTGTCCATTTTTCTTACTTTTAAGGAAATACCAGTCCAATCCTGAGAAGCTGTTCTGAAAAGTTGCATACCAAATTTCCACATTTAATATTTCCAGATCATTCCTTTGTCTAAGAGCCAACTCTGAAAAATGAGCCACAACTGTAGGAGTTACACAGGGCTAGAACTACTCGTCATGTATGATAAAAGCAGTGTCAGTCAGGCTGTGCCATCAGTGATAAACCTGTGCAAATCCATTCCTTTCAAATCATGCTCTCAGTAGTGCCATAATCCCGATTCTTGGTGTATTTATTTACTAATTGCAATTTAGTACATAGTTCTGCAGGAAGAACTTCATCTCAACTCTCTTTCTTTCTCTCTGCTATATATAATTCTGTAGGCACAACAGGTTTATAAAAGGTCATCACAAACTGTCACTAACCTAACCCCTCCCAAGCCAAAATGGTGCCATGGTCCCATGATCTCTGAACGCATACAAACCAGGTCAGCAGGTTACAGCTGTAAATAACTGTTCCTAGAGGAAAACAAGTTAACTCAGTTTATAAATGCAGTGCATACACAATCTAGCACTTTTAAGTAATTAATCATGGAACTGGAATAAAACCTCTGTGGTTGTGCTTATGTTTTGGGAAAAACTGGCTCTGTTGCGCTGCACTGAACAAATATAGACGATACAGCCATGAAAACAGCTGTGCGGCTGTTTTATATCAATCCCTTCCCCACGAGTAGGGCTAATGCAATTGCACTGCTGCTTGTTCAAAAGCAAAAATCTGTCCTACACTGACAGGCTTGTTTGTTCCTAGCATAAAAGGTGCAAATGAGTTTTCAGAAATATTCGTTACATATCTCAAGTATAATTTAGCAACTTTCAGATTTACCAACTGCTAAGAATAATATGTTCTCAAGCAAGTTTCCTGAGTCTGCCAATTTACGTAGGTGAGTAAACTAGACAGGTCAAATAACTGGCGAGGTTTATAAATAGACTACAAAAATCTCCATATATAGAATAGCATCCAGACTTTCTATTGTTTGAAGCAAATGATATCATTATTTGGATGTCATTCCAGAACTTCGGAAACTAAAAGTAGTTAAATATAGAAATTGCTACTTTAATGAGTGGATGCTGTATTTCATTATTATGCTACTAGTATGTGAACAAATGGCTTTCTGTGCTTGGGGATGAGAAGGGGGATTTTATTCCAGTAATATAAGATATTGGACAGAAGCCAAATTCAGATTAAGGGCTGACAGTGTCTTGACCCTCATTCCTTTATGGAAAATCTTTTTTCATCCACCGTGCAGTGTAACTGAACATATGAGGTTATTACACCGTCGACTGACTTGTACGTTGCATGAGCATTTACGCTTATGCAAGACAAATACAAAATGCATAGGGGGTTGCATAACATAAAATGATAGAATAAAAATTAAGGGAGAGGCAGACTGCTTTTCAGTGTACTTTGTCATCACAGACTCCCTAGAGAGTGATTATGTCTACTTAACCATATCAGAGAGCTTTCATCATCATCGCTGATAACAAGAAAACACTTCTTCTGACTCCTGCAATACTAGCTTTTAAAATCACCTAGGTAGCTTCTGTGGAGATACACTTTGTTCGTGTTGGGAAGCAGGGCTCATATTAGGATGTCCCAGCACTTGTAAACTAAAGACCACCATCCTACCAGATTAGGAGTGCCATGTTGGATGGTAGAGGAGAGTCTTGTTTTCTCATAAGAAACAATAATAGACTGAAATAGTATACATCTCTAAAAGCATGCGTTTACAAAGATGGAATCAAGTTTAAAAGATACCAAACCAAATTTTAATTTACCAATCAGATTTCCCTTCAGCTACTTCTGTACCTTCTGTCTTTCAGATTTAGCTGAAAGAAGTAAATTCACCTTCTGAACAAGGAGTCAGTTGATAAGAAGTCACCTAAATTTAGGCATCTCCATATTCACAAGGTGTCTGAGCCTATTATAATCAGGGAAGCCAATGGGCCTACCTTAATTAATAGTAATAATGAATTTCTGTACCTTTGCTTACCTTCAATAATACATTTCCAACTTCAAGCTCTTACTAGACTCAAATCTGTGTTTTTTCTGTTGGCAAATCTGATTCTTAAGCTGGTAAACCTGCAAATGGAGTGCTCATGAGCAACACATTTATTGTTCTTCCGTAATCACTCTAGGCTGTAGGTGTCAGCTGATGACCGTGTAGCATTTGCCCCTTTGTAAGAAGTAAGAGGCATCTTCAGCCATGGCTGCAACCATCTTTAAAAAAAAAAAAAAGAAAAAAAAGCTTAGTTTGCAACATCACCTCTCCTGCTAGCGCGTGTTCAAGGTTTAATTGATCATTAAGACAAAAATTATCATTCCTCTAAGGAACAAAATCACCTATCTCAAATAAGGAAGAGGCAGAGGATACTGCTTTTCCTCCTCTAGATGCAGTTCTCTTCTAGGAAAAGCCCTCTATATCTTAACCCACCTTCATTAGGTCCTGGGAGTCACAGCATATTGAAGCAGAGACCAGCTGCTGCTTTTAGGATTCCCTACCTGACAGCACTGCAGATTCTTCAAAAATAAGCAGCAGCAATGAATTTTCACGTAAAGGTGACCATTTTTTATTGTTTGACATTTTACAATGTTTTAACTGGGTTTTCCCATCTTGTGTTCTAGTCCCTTTCTTAGGATAACATCTCTGTGAAGAAAAAAAAAAAAATGCAAAATACAGCTGAATCCAACTTCTTTACCTGTGAATACCAGACTCCCATGCACTGAATTCTTGACAGAAAACTATGTCACAGCATGGGCTGCTTGCTGGGAAGTTTACTGTTTGCAGAGAGCCTCATGCTGGGCAAGTGAGCAAGACCCCTGGACAATTATTCAAATATCCGTGCTATACATTTATGCAGCTTTTTAGCTTTATTCTGTGACTGAGCTTCTTGAAGACCTCCCTCTTCTTTTAATGCCTACTATGTCACAGCAGCTCCTTCTGGATTCCGTCTGGTTTTATGGGTAAATATGTGTTTGGATGAAAGCCACAAAATTAGAAATGCTTTTATGAAAATGCGAAGGGTAAGTTCGCACTGCAGCATGTCTGGTTTCTGCAGTTGTTAGAAGGCAGTGTCTCAAGACTGGGACGAGAGAGTTTTTTAATTTGAAAAGGGGATTGTAAGTAGTACCTCAAATAAAGTGAGATGTGGAGCTGTGAAGTTTCACTTTGAAATGAAACTATACAGCCTTCAAATCAAGGCTGCACGCCAGAAAGTTCATATAATCAAGAGCCACAAGCCAGTCCATAAGAGGAAAGTCTTTCATAGCTTCACGTCCGAGAGGTACAGAATTCACGTTCCCCATTGCTGGCTTTGACATACTTGCAGAGACACACTAGAAGGGACAATTTTGTGTCTTTTGGGGACTTTCCAGCATCAGAGACTTTGTATTCTCTCATCCTTTATCCGCTCAGCCCCAGACAGTCCCCAGGAGCTGTGCTGCTTTGGGATACTCTTTCTCTGTTGACGATCATATGCCCATCAGGACCCAGAAGCCAAGCAAGCTGCTTGCATGCCTGGCAACCTGCTTTACAGTTTTCTCTACACAATCCATCACGAGAGAGGTGGCATTGGAAACTCCACACAAATCAATAATTCATAAGTGCTTGCCACAAGCATTGAAGCATCACACTGGGGAGGTTGCCTTAGGCAGTAGTGAAGCAACCAGCTTTCTTTGTATGGCTGGTGGTAAGTCTCTTCGTGTTCATCCTGGGGCCAGTTTCCGGCTCCGTTTATTTTTTTATTTTTTTTCATAGAAGGATATGTAAATACATGGCTCCCCCTACTTTTGTGGGAAGTGTAAACATTCATATGATGTTGAGGTCACACACTAAATTACTCCAGTTGCCATACATCCAGTCCAGAAAGATTCTGGCTCCCATTCAAATATGAAAGAAAGAATTATTTCTTAGCTAAATAATTCTCAGAACAGTTGGAAAGAGGATCCACACCCACATCTTTTCCTTCCTCTCTGAATGTGCCAATTTATATCTCCCTTTCCCTCGCCAATTAAGGTCTTCACAGTGGTCGTACTGTCCAGTGCACTCGTAGCTACTGGATTGCAGGCAGGCAGTTTCAGATGTTTGGTTCTTCCCCTGGCATTGCAATTCTCTGAGGACAGAGCATTTTCCAGACCAAGTTTAATGCTGGCCTAACCCAGGCTACCCCACAGACAGCATTCTCCATATTTGTTTTGAAGGATTGTTTATGAGTGTTTCTAGAGAAATAAATTTGGCATCCGGGCCACAAATGTTTTCGTCTTTTTAAGGAGTGAAAAGCTTGTTTTGAGCAAATACAACTGTGCAGTAACATTTGAAACCAATGAAGTTCTTATCTGCCTGCTTCCTCAGCAACAGGAGTATCCAACCATACTCTTTATTTTTTTTCTCTTTTCTTTCAAAGGCAACAGAGGATTAATGCTTCCATGTCAGGGCCTTACAGACCAAATTTGAAATTAGAGTGAGTGTTGACAGCTGAAGGTCGGGCGTGGAAAAAGAGGCTCGTACTGGAAGTGTGGGCCAGTCTCAACCCAGTGTGCTGCCTCAGAGGCAGGTTTGCAGTCCTGACTTAACGTTCTGGTTAAAATCTCACGTGAAGCAGAAGCACGCAGTATGTCAGCACCCCCAGCCATGGTTCAGCTTTTCAGCAGGTTCCCAGGCCTTCTGAAATCTCCTTGGTAAACCTTAGCCTGCATGGAGGGGCTGCTGTGATTGATGGCAAGCACAGAATCAGGCTGTGACAAGGCAGAAGTTAATGCACAACTGCAACCTATAAAACTTTATCAAAGAAAATGTCAGTGTGCAGAGTCTTTTGATTCCAGGTTGCAATATTTACATTATAATTTCTGTATTTTTCTTGGGGGGCGGAGGGGAGGCTACATGTAACGAAATGGCTTATATTTTCTGGTCTTTCTGTACTCATAGAACTTTACTTTGAGTTCTGTCTTCTGATTGCCTTTGTTCTTTGTCAGAATACCAACCACTAGAGTGAAGATACTTGAATGGGCATGCAGAGATAACAATTACATAAATGTGGTCAAGATCAGTAATAAAAAAATCATTAATGGGTGGAAAATTTTAAAGAGAACTGGGTATATATTTCTAGATTTTTTTAGGAGTTTGTCTGAAAGAAACTACATTTAAGTCAAAGCAAAACTCCATGAACTCTTGGAAGAGAAGTTGACTTTTGTTGGCTGAAGATGTACTAACATAAGTAATATTATTTGGGGACAGAAAAAATTATGAGAAAGCAAAAGGTCAACAAATGTTTTTTCTGTTGCAACATAGACATTTTATGCTTGCTGTTTCATACATAAGAAGGGAAATTGTTTGCACCAGGCACAAAACAGGTTTACAGACATAGATGGTATGTTTTCCCTTATTTGTGCTTAAATGTAAGTGATGTTCAAATTTCTTGAGCCATCAATCATATATTCATTCCACCACAGAGTAACCAAACGGTGTTAAGAGTTTGAAAATTCCCTCTTCTCTTTTTCTGTTCATTTCTTTCCTCATTCCCCCTTCTTTATCCATTCCAGCCTAGTTCATGACCTGGTGGTTAGAGCTTTCCCAGGGTAGGTGTCTGTTTGATTTTATCAGTCAGAGAACTAATTCCCAATTCCTTGGAGACTGTTCCCACTTCCATGCTGATCTGTGCAATAAATGGGTGTGAGATTAGGACACTTAGCATAGGATTAATCTCACCTGAAACTGGATGTCTGCACTGCAGACAAATCTGAGCTAGTCACCCTAGGCTGCCTTTCTCATCTCCTGGCACTTCTGGGATAAGATTTATCTCAACTGCCTGAAATAGTTCCGATGAAATTCTCTGTGTAGTCTATAACAGCAAGCCAGATGTTGTGCTCAAGTGTAGATGTGTATATTGCAGATATCTAAAATTAGGTTATATAAACCCCATTTCTAGACTCTGCCTAGACTCTGGATTTTTTAATGATTAGTGGGATTTGAGATCATCCAAAACATAAGCGAGACCTGGATTTGAAGGTTTTCACACCAGATAACTTCAGAATTGGGGCTGTTGCTACTCTTCTACTTTGTTTGCACAGATGCTAGAACATCATTGTGCTGCAAAAATTTTTTTACCATTCAACCTTACATTGAGCAAATCAGGACATTCATCTCCCTGTCTGTAGACTTCTACAGTGGGTGTATGTCTCCAAGTAAGCTGCTCACCTCCACTCGCCTTTCCAGTTAAGTGAAAGCAGTAGGTGATTTCTGGGAGAAATGTAGGGGATCAGTTTAGGTGCCAGTATCAGGATGGGGTGAATTGTACCCTTGGACTGGCTGTTCTCCCACTGGCCAAACAGGTAGTCGTGGTACCTGCCTCAGATCAAGAGAACTACATCTGGATTAACCATTGGTGCTAAATTCCTAGAAATGTATTTTCCTCAGGAAATAAACATTTTTGTGTTACTTTAAAATTACATAGTCCATTTCTAAGTTTTAAGTTGGGCTTTTTCCATTCTAATTATTGACTGATACATTTCTCTTTTATTTCTTTTCATCTCAGTTGTGTGTCTGTGTGTATAGTTGGTTTTCTCAAGGTTTTACGAGGATCCTTAAATGATCTATTTTTAACATTAAAAATTCTTAAACTATGTTTTATACTATAGCTTCCTGGTAATGTCAGATTAAATGACAGTGCAATTATCTGCCTTCAAGAGATTAGAAACGTTCATAGATAACGAAACAGAAAATGTTACATGTGAATAAAAGCTCCCAGAGCCCTCCCACTAGCAGTCCAAAAGTGAAGGAGTGGAAATTAAGCAATACAGAGAGCCCAAGTGTAGTCCAGAGTAAATATATTAATGCTAGTCTCAAATGTTTTCCAGTTATGTTCTCTACCTTTGGAGAAGTCTTCCTGATTTCTCTCTTCATTATCTCAAGGATCTATGTGCATTAAAGGACATAAAATGAGAAAATAAAATAAAGCTTCCTCAGATTGTAGAAGAAAACAATTGTGTCCCCACATTAGCTGCTGGTATTGTTAAAACATGCAAATTAAAATGTTGGATGATGGATAGTACACAAACAATAGACCTTGAACTTCTTCCAGTCAAAATAAGTATTAGCAGCCTCCAGGTTTTTTTTACAAGTGCACAACTATCTTGCCATAGCTCTGATTCATACTCTATTTTCTCCGTAGCAACAATTTACCAAATTTAGAGACACTCTGCTAATTAAAAAAGAAATAAACTTATTGTTCTCCTTGCTATTTTCTCAGTAGGCATAATTGAAATTTCTCACGATTAAATTACTGTATGTCAGTTGTTACTGTTGGGCTGCAATATACTGTTATTTACAGCTCCGAAACATCTCTCTAAAAGTTCAGAATTAATTCCAACGAATGGCTGCACTACTTATTACATTGCACCTCAATGCAGATGTGCATCCTGCAGAGGAGTATGTTCACAGAAGCGTTATGTCGGCATGGCATCCATAGAAATGAATAGTTCTGTTCTTCATTTATGAAAAGGGGGAGGAGGGAGAAACTCTGTGAAATGAAGGATCCTGAAAGAGAGATGCACATTACATCTGCAAGTAAGTTAATAAGAACAAAACACAGGCATAATAAGTTTGCAACCATCCAGTCGTTTGACTGAAATGGACCAACCTGAGCAAGCTGCTTGAGTTTCTAAAACGGTCTTAGCTCGTTATTTCCTCTAAATAATAGTCTAAACAAAAAACAGAGTTCAGAACATGATGTAGAGCACTGTTACCTCTGTGAAATAATTTCCTGAGTCAGACACCTAACCTTTAAATAGCTCAGGGCATGGTTTCAGTTCTGTAGACCTGTTCTATCAGGATGGAAAGCCTACTTGTTTCATTAAATGTGAGAAGTAAATATAAACCTGAAACAAAATTATTCTAATACATGAGATGAGTTACGATACAGACAGGAACCCCCTCTTGAGAAGCATAACAACTTGTTTTGGAAACTTGGTATAGCCACTTGTTATAAGATTGAGAGTCAGCTGTACAAATACGATCAAAGGAGGGCTTAGGCAATGTCTGTTAGCTACCTGCTTCATACCCGGTACTCGTTTGGCTCACAGAGTGGAATCCAAAGCCTGGAGCTGTGTTTTCAGGTTCCTGGTAGTGTAAAGCAAGAAGTGGATACCTAAGAAATCAGCCGCACGTGTTGAGGAGGGGATTGATTAGAGCTACCTGAAGAATGCCAAGCATTGCATTGTTGGTCCCTCTGTATGTTTTAGGTCCTTGAGTCAGGGCTAGAGGCAGGAACGGCAGCATTACTGCTTTTTTAAGCAATAGCAGGGCAACTCAGAGCACCCGTCTTGTTTTGGAGGCTTTATACCCATGTCACCCCCCTTCCAAGTACTCACAGTATGAGGGAGGTGGGGAGGGTGAAAGGACCCCTTGTTCCTGCCGCAGCACAACAACAAATTCAGGGTTTTTCAAGGCAGGAGGGAAGCAAATGAAATGGAGCCTAACTCTGAACCCTAGAGTGAGGGTGCTTTACAATTTTATCTGCTGAGCAGTGCGTGTGAAAACTATCAGCAGCCCTGAATGAGGAGCTGTGGCTCCAAAACATACTTCCAGTAGCTGCTGGACTTCAGTCCTTCTATTTCTTCTGACGCTATTATTTTCTGTGGGGCAAAACGGGTTCAGAAATAGTGATGAGAAATCCCTTTCTCCCCTTCTCAGATTCCTTACCAGGCTGCTGAGGCACTTTCATCAGGGGTTCGAAACCCTGAGCTGAGGTGGGCCACAGGCTGGCCTTCATAATATTCCTAATTATTAGGTTACACTTCTAAAAGTTACACCACATCATGCACAGCATCTCTGCTGTTCAGGTTTCTGAACAAGAGTGACTGTGGCTGCTGCTCTTCATGCAGCCAGTGTGTGTGAGGTGTAATCTGAGCCGGCCTGCCTGCCCGAGTCCTTCCAGGGATTTGCATGGAGCGGTGCGTGTGTTGTGCCTGATAGATTCACAGCCCAGGCCGAGGCACTTCTGCACAGGCAGGACAGGTGTAACTGCAGCTTAATGGAGGTCTGAATTCTAGGTCACAAAGGTTGGGCTGCTAGCAAGTTTTAGGTGCCTCTAAAATAGACAGCCATTGAAAAGGAGAGGGCAGGAGCTTGGCTTTTGGTTTTGAACATGATACCGTTGTCTTCCTTTATGTCCACCAATAAATATTGCAAAATGTAGCAATGATTTAGAGCACGCATGGAAAGATGTGCTGCATTGTAATCTAGGACTTAGTCCATGTTCCTGAAGAATCCAAGCAGCTGTGTTTCTGTGATATGATACATGCTGCATGTGTCAAAAAGATGTGTGAAATATCACTCAACATGGAGCTGCAGCACTTTGCAAATGTGGAGGGAAATTAATAGAGTAACATTATATTTCTTGATGCTGATCTCCAAGAACTGGAAGGGCTCTGACTTGTGCTTCTAAGCTTATCTTTAAGAGGTGTCACCTGGAAGTTATAGATCTGATCCAGGTCTTTGCAGTGATTATGCTAAATCAATGTTTATTGTGTTGTGCCAAATATTGTAGTTCACATCAATTAACTTCTGTTTTATGTGTGTTCTGGTTTGCAGGGTGGAAAGACTTACACAGGACCATGTGGAGGAAGAGACTGCAGTGGAGGGTGCCAGTGTTTTCCTGAAAAAGGAGGCCGTGTGAGTAACATTTTTTTCCTGTAAAATGTTCTTCATGCGTTTGCTATAGGTGAACTTGCATCAGAGTGCTGGAAATATTCAAACAATTGTATTTTTTTCAGGAAAAAAGTTACTTTCGTTGCATCTTAATTCCTCAAGATCTCATAGATTTGAAAAGTGTTGCACGTTCTTCTCTTAAAGCTGAGGGCCAAGGGACCTCTCAGGCACTGTGAGCAGATTGGGTCAGAATTCAAGGGACAATTGTCCTGTGATGTTAGATGCTGTCAGTACAGGTTGCATGATGATGCTAAAGGACTATCAACAAAATCACTCAGTAACCTTCCTGAATTCTTTCTAACAAAATGGTATCCAATGACATGATACCTCGTACGTGTGATTTCCATTAAAGCAGAAGGGAACCAGTTCTGCAGAACCTGAAATACCCACTGGAAGGAAACTGCTTGGGACTTCCTGGCATTGGGTTGTTGCTGATACCCTTTTCTTTGTTTTGGGGAATAGTGAGCTAAGAGGCAGAGGAAGGGAGATGGGGTGGAGGCGATTAGCCACCTGCCCAAAGAGCTCCCCGCAGCAGGGCAGTTCCTATCCTGTATGGCTCGAAGCCCTGGCTGGCAGGCTCCTTCTGTACAGCTTGGTCTTCTGCAGCTGAGGGAGTGACTCAGCCTTTTCCATCCACCCATCCCTAAGAATAGGCCATGCAAGAGATGCGGCAGGTCATATGCTCTTTCTGCTATCACTCTGCCTTTCTTCCACGCAGCAGGCTGCCAGTTCCCATTCCCATCACATTCCTCGAGCTTGACTCCACGTCTGAGTGGAGGAAGAGGTGGCAGGAAAGTCAACGTGTAGGTGGAAGGCAAGGAACACTCTTGTTTACAGCAGAACTCCCGATGTATTTGTGGAAGTCAGATGATCCCATGGTCACCATGCCATGAGCACCGCAGTGGCAATAGTCCCAACCCCTGACCACGGCCTGCTCATGATCTGCTTTCCATTACAATAACCTAATGGCAGACTGATGAAGCTGAGAACAAACAAACCCTTCCCATGAGACACAGCTTCCGGAGGGGCTGTCTCCAGCTGTTATTGCCCTTCCCCGACTGCTCAGCCCGTGAAGTTGAGCGAGTGCCTCCTGCCATTTCCCTCCAAGGGCACTGAAAGACAAAAATTGTTGCTGTGTGAAACAGCCTCAAGTATGATGCTACTGTGTCTTTCTTCAGTGTGACTTTTTGTGTTCTAAGGTAAAGCATGGACCTGCTAGTTCTCCACTAGAGTTGGTGAAAACAGTCATCTGTGGAAAAACTACCTGCTTTCGTGACCAAAGTATTTTTCTCCTTCCTTATTGAGTGAATAACCCTTAATTTCAAGTTAACCACGTCTGCAAGAGAAGAGAGGTAGCTAAACAGAAGTAATTGAATAGGCTAGAAAAGCTGAAAATGTTAAGTTATTAAAGTAGAGAATCAGCCAGGTGCCCCAGAAGCTTAGATGTTTAGTATCTAGATTAGGAGAAAAGGGCATATTTTACATATTCTCCACTCTCACTCTTTTGCTTATGTCAGGGAAGTAAGAGTAACCCCAGTAACTAATCAAGCTAGTTAAATAGACACTAAGAAAAGAGAAAAGGAGGATGTTACAAAACATTAATTATATTTTGCTGCTTGTGGTTACTGTGGAAATTGTGAAGGAGTATTGGGGAAAGTGATTTAAAGAATTTTATAACACTTCAAAAATTGTGTTTGAATTCTCTGAAATTGTATACCTCATTCTGAGTCAGCATGCACTGCATGTATTTTGCGTCTGCTTGTCTCTTCAGATGTCAGAACCTCAGTTAAACATCTGTTTTAGGGAACAAGACTGGCCTTTAGAGACTAGTCAAATTTGGCATAGCTTCTGGTCTCATGCTAATCCTCAATGGGAATATTTATTTTCACAAAACCTCTGTATAATCTGGCACGACACACATGTTCTGTTTGAGGTGACTCATTACATGCACAATAGACATATTGCGTGTTTGCACTTGTAAGAGTGCCTGAAGAAGTCTGCTAGACTTGTGCTTGTTCAGTGGCTCTCCACGTCAGGTACAACACAGCTGTCTCAGAGTATTCAGGTAGAAACAGCACTGTGAGAGCCAGCAACCAGTTGCCATACCATTGCCCTACCATGCAGGGCATACCATACATTAATCTCATAACAGATCTCTCAAAAACAGATAGACAAAAGCTCTTTCTTCAGCTTGCTGCTACTGAATGCATTTCAGAAACTGTTGAATGAAGTAAATTCATTGGAGCAGCAAATACTATTGAAAATTATGACAGTAGAAAAGGTCTGGAAAATGCCTGTTTTTATTTATATAAGGTTCTACTTCATTTTCTGCTGTTGTTGCAGTTGAAATCTTAAGGTACAGCATTTAGATAAAGGCGCTTTTCTGTATTGTCTTAATCCAATGGTATTTGTTTTTTAAAAAAGTGTTTTTTACTAAAATATGCCCATTGCTTTCTTCTGGGGGCTCTGCACTCAGAGGCACTGTCTGTCTGGATTTGTGAGGATTCAGCCAGACTTTGCTCAAGTGTGCCAGGTCTCCAGATGCATGACAGCTGGAAGCCCTGTGGTTCTGTCTACACCAGTTTTGGTTCGAGACTGATAACACCAGCCACGAAGGCACCTTGAAGTTGAATCATGTTTCAAGCAGGCAGTTTCTAGGGACAGAAGGCAACCTAGCACAAATTAGTGCATGCACCCAACAAGCCTGCTGGAAAGAGTTGGCTGTGTTTAGTTTTTCCTCGACTCTTTTTTGGCTGGGCTCTGCCATGAAGCTTTCACTGGACTCAGAGAGCTCGATGAAGTCCAGTGTGGTTGGGGAATATGAAACAGCAGAAGCCGCATCTTCTGCTTGCCATGGTGGTGGGGAGCTGCTGCAGCAAGGCAAATACAGTGGCTAACATGCAAGCTCCCACCCCTCATCAGACCTGCTGCCAGGGTTGTACAGACACAAGGGAAAGGCACTTTCTACCACATTTCCATGAGGAAAACAAGTCTGAGTCAAACCTTCAGGAAAAAAAAAATCACAGGATATTGCTGATAACCACATTTGCAGTTCACAGCAAATGCCTAGCTGTTGCTCAAAGAAGTTTCTCTAACGGCATGTCTTCCCAGGGCCACACATGATCCCCTTGAATTTGCCACCTCCTGTCCTGCTTTTGAGTTTACACCTTTGGAGCAAAACAAAGAAAGGGAACGTCTTCCATAAGCTGTTTTTTCTCTAGTGTCTAATGACACTTCAGTCTTTGTTCATGTTGACAGCAGGCTAGTTACTTCACTTTAAACTTAGGTGCGCATTTACTGTTAGCTGGATATGAATACCCAGTCTTTATAGGTCTGACCGTACCTCATGGCCAGCCTTGCAGTCAGTCATCTGGCCATTCTCACAGCTGGCAAAAACCTCAATGGAGTTATAGTGAGAATCAAAGTTCCTGCAGGAGTGTCCAGATCCACACAACAAGAAACTACATGTATGTAAGCCTCAGGTGGAGGGCTCAGGGTGAAAAGGGAGAAGGAAGATACCTTCTCCCTAAGTGGCATGTGGAGAAAATACTGTGAGGAGTGCCAGGGTGTCTGGATAAGAAGGAAGGGAGAAGAGGTAAGCATTGATACTGTATTGAAATTCTATTTTGAATAAAACAGAGGCCCTGGACTAAAGGGAAAAAAAAAAAAAGAAAAAAGAGAAAAAAGAAAAAAAAATCTAGTTTATTTTTTCTCCAATCTTTTATTGCAACACCTAATATTTTAAGATTTAAAGTTCTTTGTAGACCATATATCGGTCAGAGTATAATATATGCACCTTTAAAAATTGTTAGAACATGAATACGCTTATGTAGGAAGCAGTAACTCCTTTCAGTACAATGGCCAACTGTTTGACCTATTGAAGTTCATAATCAACCTCACTTCATAACCAACCTAGAGGGCTTTGTAGAAAGTGGAAGTGAATAGAAATCTTTTTGATCTTTCTGTAGAGTGAGAAAATGCACTCTATTGAAATCTTGCTTTGTACTTTCTGTCTGAGTCAAGCGTCTAGCACTGCTTGAGCCATTTAGCCCTTGTTTTTACAAGGGGCTGGAATAATGGAAACTGAAATGAAAGGACAGTTTCGCATCCCCATAAAGGCCATTTTGTGGGAATGCCAAAACATTTATTTTTTTTTGTTGTTAATCAAGACTGATATGAGACTTTTCTACAACTCCTGTACAGATATTTGTTGTATCACTTTCACTAATGCAATGGCCATGGGTAAACTATTACCAGTCCACCTATAATCATTTCTGTCTGTTTTTGAGTGCAACTATGAAATCTAGTGTCTGATCTTAACTTACAAGCATTTTCTGTACAAGCTTAAATCTTTACACATGGACGAGATCTAGCAGATGTTCTTCTCCGTAGTTAAAAAAAAATAAAATACAACACTTAGCTATTCTAAAGTTAATTCCATTCTTGTGTTTTCAGGGAAATGTTTAAATCCAGTAAATACGTGTTATTAACTGTTAGTGTAATTGTTGAATTTCACAATTAACCAGGTTCTCAGCTGGTATAATGGCAGTAACTCCTTTTTAACTCTTGGTTAGTGTAAACTGATATATCTAATGAAATCTGATATTTTAGCTAATTTTTACAAAATAAAAGCACATGAAGTTTCTTCCCATCATAGACTACTAATACATCTAGCCCATTACTCTGTCCCCAGCAGTGATGGTAGGAGGTGCTATTTAGGGGCAGCAGAGATCTGGCAACTTTCTGCAGTCTTTTCCCTTTTAATTAAAATTATACTGTTAGAGATGTGACATATTTATATATTCCTTCAATATCTGTTTCTCCATGAATTTGTCTAATCTTTTTCTGAAGCTGCTGTGTCGTTACAGCAATCTGTGACACCAAGGATTCCACTAATCAAACAATATAAAATTACTGTCCAACCTGTCCTAAGCCAATCTCTTCCTAGTTTCAAGTACACCCTATTTCCAGTCCTGTAAGATCTGGGAAGGAGCAATTCTGCATTTACCTTACTCCCTGCTTCCTTAATTATGTAAACCTCAATAATATCCCCTCTCACCTTTCTCTTGTCCAAAAGGAAGAGTCACAGCATTTTTAGCCTCTCCTAGGAGGCAGCACTCCAGCCCCTAACCCCTCTAGTCTTCTCTCTGTAGACTGGTCTTTGAAATACCACAGCTCTACACAGCATGCAGGATTATGGGTGCACCAAGGTCTTAGCAGTAAATTGACACCCTCTTGTCTTCCTCTCAGTGCCACTCCTGAGGCCTACCAACACTGAAGTTTACCTACCCACGCAGTGATGGACCTCCCCATCACCGTCATGGTGTTTAACAACTTGAGATAGGTTAGTGTCATCTACAAATTTGTGTGTTTCATGGCTCAGTCCCTGTTGCATCTCCATTTTGAAATGTGATTGCCAAGCACTGTTCTTTTCTTCCTATCTTTTAGCCTTCAATCCATAAAAGCACCTCTCTTCCGACTCCAAGGGAATTTATTTTCAAAAATCTTGGTAAAGAATTCTGTCAAAGCCATATTGAAAATCAAAATACATTATGGTTACTAGGTCCTCCTTTACCATGCTTATCCTTGTGCTCAGTTATGGTATTCTTTAAGGCAGATGACTGCCTGGCCAAGCAGGGAAGTCAGATGCCCTGGCCCAGTCAATCACAGTTACCAGGGTCTACTCCTGAGTGTCTTTTCCACATGGGAGCTGGGTTGGCACCAACTGTGGCTATTTGGGACAATGGGTTACACACCTTGGCCAGCAGTTCTGCAATTTCACACTTGAGTTCCTTCAGAAGGTCCAGGTGAATGTCACCACTCCTACTCACTTACCAAGGTCTGCCTTATCTATTTTATCTTCTACTTCCTGTATATTTACCTGAAATTAATCTGGCTCAAAAAATAGCTTAGGTTTGGAACTCAAATCTCAAACACCTTCAGCAGTAAAGACATATGCAAAGATTTCCCTAAGTTTCTCTGCTGTGGCCTTACTGTCCCTGAGTGCCCCTTTTAAACTTTTGGCATCATGTGTTGTTATTTCCTTTGAGGGCTTCTTGCTTTGCTTTAAACAACTTTTTACTGTGAGCTTGATGACCTTCTGCAAAGTGTTCACATTCTTTTTTAGCCATCCGAGTTGCCATTTACTCTTGATCTGCTTTTTATGAGCTTTGCTGTTCATTTCAGCAAATTTTTAAATGTGAACCTTTTTCCCTACAATAGCCTCCTTAGGTTTTTTATGAGCTATGCAGAGTTTTATTGAACTGTTTTATTTTCTTTTTGATATGTGACACAGTTTACCAGGACTTTTAATATAGTGTTTTTGAAAAGCCTCCAGGTTGCTTTAGGCTTCCTACATTTTGGACTGCTTTTTTAGTTTTTTACTATTCATCCGATTTTTATGTATATTCCCTTCTTGATATGGAATATCTGTGTGATGCATTTGTTTGGTTTACTCCATCTGACTACAGTATTAAATTAAAGTTGTATCATGAAGCTATTACAGAGCAGTTCTCCCCCTAGTACCTCTTGAACTAGGTCCTGTGGACCACTCAAGATCAGAGACATCATTTCTTGTGGGTTCCAGGGCTCGCAGTCATTTACAGTGTCCAAAAATCTTATCTCCTTATCTCATCTGGATGAGACATTGTGTCTGACTGTATGTAGGTAGGCTAATTTGCCAGTATCTCTACCTGACTCAGTTTTGCAGCTTCTCTGATTTAACTGAACGCTTCATGATCTTTGTCTTTATCAGGGAGTCATAAATACAAACCAAGTGCTACCTTTCTGTTATCTCCTATGGGGATTCCCTGTTGCTGTCCTTTGCCCACGGTATTTTTTTCTGTTACACTTAGTATTGTCCTCCGCATTCTGTGCCACTGCCCTGCTTGTACCTCATCTCCTGTCATTCCAGTGAAGGTGACAGCCTAGCAATTCAGTGTGCCACTGATGATCCTCCTCCGACCAGCCTGAGATCCATCTTGCATCAGAATTGTCATTTGTTGCCAAGCAGTATAATTCCCTAATCCAATTTTTTAGGTCTCTAGCATTGCTATAGAAGCACTTACAAATTTGGCACACTCTTTGTTGCAGGTGCCAGTCAAGTGACATTGTAGTGTTGTTTATGTTTCTTATTTATTGCATTTTTGCTATTTTTTTTCTTCCTTGCCTTCTCAGGAATGTATAGTGAACATCAGCCATGTCTCCCTCACAAGTTCCTTGAGTCCTGACTGGTTGCTCCACCATGCCTATCAGTCTTTCCCCTGTTTCTAGCTTAGCTATTTCTCTGTGACCTTTTTAATTTTCAGTAATAGCAGCCTTGTTCCGTTCTGACTGACCAGCCCATTCCTCCTGTGCTGACTGGTCTTGTTCCAGAGAGTTTGCCAGCACTTCAGTCTCCTGCACGGCAGCCTTGAGTTAACCCCCTAGGACATCCCTATTCTGCTTTCCCACATTGGTAGTATAACATAGACTGTGGCCACCAGTTCCTCCTTTCTACCACACTAAATACCTATCTGCACATCTGTTGAGCTCTGTTACCTTTCCTCTCAGCAGGCCACTTGTCCTCTCAGCTGCTGCAAACCCAGCTCTCTGTGTCAATCAAACCTCCCACTACCATCACTTGGTTCATCTTCTTCACATGGAAGACTCCCTTTGCTCCAGGAGCATCCTCACCCCAGAGAGACATTTTAACCATCTGGAGGTTGGAGCTTATCAGAGATTTGATCCTTCCTTCCAAGCTGATGAGCCACCATCCCTGAGACTGACATCCTTCAACATCAGAGATCTTTTTAATGGTGGCCACAAGAGGGCAGGCACAGCAGAGGGGGGACTGCCACACAACGTCCTGGGAGGCCTTGCCCGTGAACCTGTTTCTCTTAGCTGCTCCAGCTCAGCCGTTCTTGCCTGTAGAGAACAAATCCAGGACTCCTGCCAGGCAATAACATTCACTGTCCTCTCTGTGCAAAAAAATAAAAATAAAAAAAATGAGTGGTCTGCTCTGTTGTGCAGCTTCTGCCTGCATCCTGAGCTTAAAATAGGTAAGCTCTTGAAGGTTCATATTAGTACAACTTCTCATTTGTGAGGTGAGTAGAATTACTTTTCTTTTCCCTGCTCTACCCATTATCAAGCTAAGTAGCAACAAGGAAGATCTGGCCTTGCTGAGATGTACCTAGGAATTGTGGGGAGAAGGCAAGCTGACCTGAGCCTTCACAAGCTGCAGTTCATAAGGATGAAGGAGCCACCTGGCCAGTTCATATGCCCTTCAGACATCCTCAGGAAGCCACTCAACTAAAAACTAAATGTGTTCCCACCACCAAGAAAAACTCTACTGGTCATGTAAGCCAAAAATTCATCATGCCTATGTGCCCTGCACTAGCCTGCCTTTCTTTCTTTTCTGCTCGTCTTTCTTTTTGTTCTTTCTTTCCCCAAAAAGAAATTATTTTAAAAAGTCTTGTTTGCTGTTCTGTGTTTGCTATAAGCAAAGCTTCGGGATTGAATTCCCTCATTTATCTTTAAAAGTATCATCAGATTCTGCAATGGAATGGATATGAAATACTTCCCACCCCATTCCCTCCCCACCCCCCAAAAAAGAAGATACTTCGAAATTTCATATTGCTTCACAGGCAGTGGGTAATTGTGCTACCTCTCTGAAAGCTGCCAGGAAGATGCACTGCCTCAGAGGGGAGTTATCTGAGGGAGGTATTTGTAGTGGTGGCAGATTTATAGGCAAACTACCTGTTGTGCTAATAAGCATTATGCCTTGACAGGAAGGAACCTTTCATTATTTCAATACTGTAATCAAATCTAGTATGGTATATTGGGTTTTATTTATTTTTTCTCAGGCTAGTCAAAATAATAGTGGAGAACAGCTTACCAGGGACTGTAAAAGAAAAAAGTGTTACCATAAAAAAATGTTTAATAGTGTGAAGCTAAACTCAGCTCTCAGATGCAAGAGTACAGTTCCCTTTTACATACATGTTTGAGGATATGGTTTCAAATGTATGCTTTTGTTTATGTTTGTACTTGCAAAACACTGCCTAATAAGGTCTTGCCGGCATACATAAGTCCCTAAACTCTTGACATTGTTCCATAGGCATCTAAATCTTGGGTTTAAGGCTTAATAGCATGAACTGTTAGTAGTGAATAGTTCCATAATCTCTCCAGTTAGCTACCAGAGGAAGGCAGGATGCAGGTTTGCTTGACATAACTTGACTTGGTCAGTCTGAAACTCAATGCCTAGTTTACAACCTAATGTTTTATTTAGTGCAAATTGCTTAACCTGGGCTACAGTGGCTATCAATCAGACATGTAGCAAGATACTCATGTTGGTTGCTAATTGCTGTTCTTTAGTACATTTGTCCTGACATTTTTTCAAGTGAAATATGCATGTTTCCTTTTCAACTCTGTTTATACATGTTTAATCAACATCAGCGATCTTTTTGAACTGGTGGATGGAGGTTAGATAACTTTCCCATGAGCAAGAAGCAGTGGATCTGCCTTCCACATATGCATTCTACACAAAATCAGAGATTTGGGAAGAGTCAGTGAATGGTTTTTCTAAGAATCAGTTTCAGACCAAAAAAAAAAAAAATATTAAGGAAACAAAGTGCTTTGATACATGCAGATATGCAATTAAATGTATAAGCCAAAATCACATTTTCATTTGTAAGTGTAAAGGATATTTTAAAGTCTGTTTCAAAGTTTAAATAAAACTAAAATCTTTCTTTCAGATCAAACAAAATATGCACATTGACCAAAAAATATTTTTTTCTTCTTTTATTTTGTGGAGCGTTTCTGCTTCATCCACATATGAAATGTTAAATAAATAAAAATAAAAATAAAAATATTGCGCTTTTTCTTTAAGCCCGTTGACCTAGATTAGAGCTGTGCAGATATTTTGCCTAAAAGCTTGTCTCAAAAACCTTTGCAATCTCAGCTGGTGTGACAAGAGAACAATTCAACGGTGTTGGACAAAGCTCAAGAATTAGTATAATCAATCAAAATGAATACCAAGGTTGCAGTTTAAACAAAATTAGGACTGAAGTAAATGTGCTGGATTAACTCTATTTGTAATACAGGTTCAGCTCTTGTATTTGAAATGACACAATGCAATGCCTTTTGCATTAGCTACGTATTCCCTTGATTTATGGGCTTCTTGCAATCAAATAAGATATTACAGTAGTTTGATAGTAAGTTGAAAAGGTATTTCACTGGTATTTTAGGAATTTATTTTGAGGGCAGCATTTTTAAGAGTGGATTTGGCCATCTGCATATCACAAATTTGAATGAGAGATGAAGAACAAAAGCAAGACAAAACACACTAAAGTGTGTTTTGAAAAAAAAAAAGACTTTAAATTTAATTGTAGAAAACTTAACTGAAGTAATGAAATAATGAAAGGAAACTTTAACAATGCTAGCTGTCTTGTTGGAGATGTGTAGTGGAAAACTATCTTGGTCACCATAGCTGAAACTGGAAGAAAAACCCTCACAATAAAATGATTGTGAGTAAATGATGTTACTCACAATCATTTAAAAAAAATACCATATCTTTTAACTCAAAATTAAACAGCTCTTTTTGTTGTTGTTGTTGTTACTTCCTGTCTTCTCAGGAAATACTGAAGGTATATTTTACCTCCTTTAGAAAACAAGTACATGCAGCTAAGCAATTCCATAATTAACTAGTCATCTGTAATCTTTTCACTCGTTGTGGTCAACAGTATCTGCACAGCACAATACATTCTCATGTATCATTGATATTTTTGTATGTGTTTCTCATAGGAATTACGCTTCATTATGGAAATGAAATGCAGTCTGCTTTGTTTTAGGACAAATATACTGTCCATTTGGCTAGACCTTCAGGCTTTGATTTCTGACAGTCGGTGCAACTAATGCCCAGAAATACTTTTGGCCAAGTTTTACAATTTCTGCTTACTGTGAGCAGTAGTTGAAAGACCGTGCAGCCTGTGGATGATAGCCTTGCTCTGTAACTGGGTAGCCCACAAGCCGTCCAAGGGGGATAATGCAGGTCATCTTGTAATGTTTAAATTGCACTCTAGAGAGTGTGAATGGTTTCTCATGACATGTATGCAAGGCTTTACAAGTTTCTCAAATAGTGCTTGTTTCTATTTTCTGTATTTTTGTCACATGGGAGCAAGTAGCATTGACCCATTTTCCTTTTGTCTTATTTGGTAAGCACCAAACTATTAATGGAATCCTTTGAGTCTGACCTGGACAGATCAGGAATGTGGGAATGGGCAGACTGTCATCACGTACAGTGTCTGCCTAGGCTAACGGAGCCCATTCTCAGCATTTCCTTAATGACACTTAACAGAATGAATGTTCTTTATTTACCTCAGTTTGTATGTAAGGATTCCAAATACTTTTAAAGTATCTTCACATAATGAACAGGGCTGTTGAAATATAGGGAAATGCTTCCATTACATAGATCTGGAAAAGGATGAAAAGCATTAAAATACCTTGCACTTGGATACTTTCTTTGGGAGTATTCAGAAAGATCTTGAAGGATAGACTTCTGTGTTTTAGGCATGGAAAATGTCTCTAGACAATGAATAAGCTGCAAGCCCGAACAAATATGTCTGTGCAGTGTTTTTTCTCTCACAGGCTTAAATTATTTTCCTGTGAAAATATTTTAGTAGTCTGTCAGATTCCCTTTTGTCTAGTATCATCACAGATGCCAATGAAGTACAATTATTTGATTTTTTCTTTTTTTTAGTAAGGGTCATTGCTGTTTGATGAAATTCTGTGTTTAACTGTTGCTTATTTTAGTAGTTAGCAAAGCTCATTTTTGCTTTAGCTCTGCTTAAAGAGATATTATCAAGCCTTATAACTTGTTTAAAAGTAGATTTATGAGGCCCCAAGGTTGTTGTCAGAGCATAGTACTGATTTTAGAGCAAAAATGAAAAGTCCTGTGCTTGCTGTCCTCAGTACCTATAATGCTTCACTCCATCCAGGGCATAGCAACAAATAGAGTTTTTCTGCCCAGTCTAATAAGGATTTGGATATGTCCTTATTATTTTCTTCTGATCCAAATATTCCTCTTTCCCACCTAAACTACCTCTTGCTTTTGGCTGTTTCTCAATTTCTAGACCCTCTACTTCTCTGTTATTTTATGACCTGCTCCCAGGGCTATCCCTACCTTACCTTAAATAAACCAGAACATAATTTCCTGTGTCATTTCAACACCCTTTTTGTATTAAAGGTTTCCTATAAAGGAATTTTCTTCTCTGTAGCCTGGAAGAGGAATGAGCAAAGCCAGCTCTGTGTGATGAACTCTTCCCCCAGAACACAGGGTGCTGTGGTCCTCGCTGCTGGCTGTGTTTGTCTTTGGGAGGATGTAAGCTCTTTGGGGCAGGAACTGTTTGCCTTTGGATGTTTGCACAGTGCCAAGAGCATTGTTAGCACTCTCACGTTAATAACAGAGGTAGCACGCCAAGGGGCACGGTGACAGCTTCCTTCAAGTAGACAGGAGCTCCAGCAGCAAAGGGCCCAAAGGCACCACACCATGCTGAAGGTGTTGGACCCGTGTATCTTCATTATTCTGGTATTTAATGAGAGCATGAGCTGGCATGCTGCTTTATGGTTAGAACACATTTTCCATGGCATACGCTTCAGCTCCAGTATGACTGCACTGCTCCTGCAGTGTCTGTCCCTCACCACTGTGAGACAAACTCCCTCCTCAGGACAGAGCATGCTCCCCCATGTGCGTGGTACAGGTGTGTGGTTTAACATTGCCTTGTTAAAACTTGCCCTTTTCCTCAGCTTTTACTTCACTTTTTATTTGCTGGGGACTTTGCATGGGGAAAGGAGGATAGGCAAGCAGACAGGCGCTGCCAGGCCCCTTTATAGGTATGTGGTGGCTGAGGATGGATCCATTTAATCCCTTTGTTTTCCTTTTTGTCACTCAACCCAATGACACGGCTTCAACTTGGCTAGCCCACACTCGGTCCAGCCAGTGTGGTCTTCCCCACGCCATGCGGCTGCAGCTGAGTGCAGCCGCTCAGGGTCTGCTGAGCCACAGCTCCCTGTGCAAGTCCTCCCCCTCTCTGCTGGCTTACTTCTTTCAAACAGTTGCAGAGTTAGTTTTGCTAAATGACATGGGGTTATAATAAATCAAGCAACAAGACTTGTGCTGTGCTTCCTACTGTATGGGAGAGGTCCATATGGTTTAATTGCTTCCTCAGAGCTTCAGATATATGTGTATAAAATCTCTGAAGTCATGTGTAACTGCCAAGATCCTATGGTGTGGTTTGGAAAATCCATGCAGTGAAATCTCAAATGCTGCAGATGTTCACTGAAATATAAATGTAAAGTGAAAGAAGCCAGCTTATCCAGTTAAATAACAGTAGAGAATTCTGCCTAGAAAACGAGCTATGCCTGTGCCTGCAGACAGAAATGCAGAGGAGAGCAAGCACCCGTATGCCCAGGTCCGTGGCTGGGTCGGTGTGCAGCCTGAGGAGCGGGAGGCCGTGGGCCCTGCTACTTCTTGCATCCCCATCCTCCTCCCCTCAGCCCCAGTGCTGCCAGCACTCTCATCCAGGGTGGGATGGGTCAGGATTTTCTCCAAGCAGCAAGGGGAGGATGAGACATGGTGGTTCTTGAGGGCCAAACCCAGCGCTTGCGGCTAAGGGGAGCAGAGCCCGGCCCAAGCCACGTCCTCGGGCCCAGCAAGCGTGTAGTGGTTTATCTGCTGTCTGGCGCAAGGGCTCAAGCATCTCTTGAGGAGGGGAACGGTATGTGTTGGAGCAATGCTTTTAAACACACGGGGCACCTCCATGAGTGCCAAGGCTTGCTCTGCAGTGGTAACCTCAGTCAAGTGTGCTGAAGGACGGGCTCACTTCTGCTGCCCGAGCCACCTTCCTCCGGCACAGCGCCCAAGCTGCCACAGGCACTCACTGATGCATGGAGATGGGGAACTGGGCTGCTGGGGTTATCCCAGATCTGTGGAGGCTCACAGAAAGGAGCTGCTTCATCAGGAAACACTCGTGGAAAGGATCAGGGTGCCCTCTGACCGCTCCCATGAGCAGTAACATGAAGGAAGCCTAACGCTGCCCTAAGGGGTGACACGCTTCAGCCTATGCCCTGCCATGGTATGGCGTGTACAGAACAAGAAACGTGGAAGGGGCTGCGGTCCTCCCCCTTGGTGGAAGGAGACGCTCCCTTCCCCTCCATCCTTATCTTTGCAGTGAGCAGTCCTGGCTGGAAGGGCACACCGCTCTGCTGTGGCAGGGAGCAAAGTACGTTTATCACCATCAAGGATATGCATTGTCATCGCATTCGTAGTTTTATTAAGTACAGCAATAGTTACTGCTAGCCAGTGTTACTTGTATTTAATCAACAAAAAACCTCTGAATAATTTTCAGTGTGTCCTAAATTGATGTTAAATAGCATTCTCAGTAAGTACACTTTAAAAAAGAATATATTTCTGTCTGCTGAAAAAGCCCCAGCACTCTGGTATAGGCTCACACACTGTAGTAGTGTCTGCAGCCTGTGCAGCTCGGTGCATTTACACAGCTGCAGTGTTGGTTACTGTTTACTCTCCCCCTAACAGACACCCTGTTCTGCATATTCCCTGTAAGGATTTTCCTTCTTTCTCTATTCTTAGTCCCAACCAAAGACCTGTTCTGATTTATACGTTGTGTAGCCTCACTGACTTCAAAGATGTTTTGCATGGTGTAAATCAGCACACCAACTGGCCGAATAAACCTCACGCAGTAAGGCATGAGTGTAGAGCTGAATGTGCTCCTGCGTCTGTGCACTAAATCAACAGGATTCCTTTTCACTTTTGTGGGATAAACATACTTCTCTGCTGTGTATTTACAGTTGCTGGAACACTCTTGCAGCCATTTGTGAATCCTTTGCCTCAAGAGATCTCTGATGTAGGCATCTTCCATACTGTAAATCTCTTTTGTATTCTGTTATTCTAAACTAAATTCTATTAAAGATCCGAGGAAATGCATGCATTTAGAGGTTGCATATCTTTTATCAGTGTCTGATGGAGCACAATTTTTCAATTCAGTTAAAAGCATTCCAGTAATGAAATTCAATACTTAGATTATAATTGTTCGTCTGTTCTTGTAGCTTGTTTATTCAAGCAGCTACAGCAGTTTTCATAAAGAAAATTGGTCAGCTTGTGTTTTCTCAAGTATTAGAATCTTTTCTTACCAAGAACTGAAATTTAAATCAAACTTAAGCCTACCATTCAAGCAGCAATTTAGCTCAAGGAAGAACTTCCTCAGAATTCAGACAGTAGGAAAGCAAGCCAGTCCTAGGGTCCTGTAATATCTGTGAATTAGCCAGCGTCTCCAAGTGAGTACAATTCCCTTCCAGCATGTGTTGCAAATTAATCCCTTTTGCTGTAGGCACATATAAAAACTTCCAGGAGGTATCCCACCCCAGACATGGCTTTACTGAATAGATCACAACAATTTCCACAACACACAACTTGTTTGAAGGAATGCAAGAGGGGCATTTCTGGTGTGATGATTTGTTGCTGGTCTGGTTAGTTTTCAGAACTGAAATTTGCGAAGAGGTCAGGTTTGGGTTTTTAAGAGCTAACTAAGCATCTAAGAGTTGCTGGGAGATGCAAAGTGTGTTTCATAAGAAAGCAGAAGCATCTCAGATAAATATAACTGTGTTTGACAAGGGGAAGACCCAGGTGTTTTAAATCAAACCTACAGCAGTAAGTAGGGCATTCCAGAGGTTCCAGGAGGGAAATGCTTAAGCTTCTAGCTTACCCTTCTGTGAGAACCTTTCAGTTTCTTCTAATGGAAATAGGAAATATCCATCTTTGCTTAAATTTGACTTTCAGGAAGAATTGAGATAAAACCATCCAGAGATATCAATCTGCCACTCTCCAAAGTAAAACAGCATCAAGACTTCCTTCTTAGAAGTGCTTCCTTCCATGGGTACAAAGCTTTTGTTGTAATTATAGAACAATCAGAAGTTTCCTTGAGTTGGTTAGAATGGGCTAGATGGAGAAAAGGATGGTATTTAGAAAGAAAAATTATAGAAGGTGTATATAGTGATATGTAAACCAAGCAGAAGCCAATCTTTTAAACTATCCAGTAATATTTAGATACTAGACTGTCATGAGGTAAGCAAAGAAAGAGCAAAAAAAACCTCAACAATGAAGTGACACTAAGAACCAATGACTGAAAACACATTTTGTCTAGTAACAAGTATTTTTTCCCTGGGAGCGGAAATATTGCACAACCCATGAACACTCCAGGATGCAAGAGCATCAGCCAGCTGCTGAATGATGAATTTCATTTACTTCCTATCTGACTTATGAATACTTGGGCAGATGAATATACTAAGAATAAATTCTTATGGGGGCTGTGAAGCAGTCCCCTGCTTTGTTTATGACCCCAAAGCTTAGACCAGTTTAGCTGGTGGCCAGCACATATGCCTTTGTATGATACCATGGTGCTTGTGATGCTCTGATGGCTCTTGCCAGCTTTTAGCCTGATATTCATGCTCCTCTGGATTCTCTTGCAGCCAGTCAGATGCATCTCTGAAATGATGTAATCTGCTCTGCCGCTGTCAGCATGATTCATATTTTTACTGCTTTGTGACTGGTGGATGTTGTGCCCAAGTAATATGAACTGCACATTTGCTTTCTGTTATGTGCTACTATGTGTGTTCCTGCAATCACTCCCAGACTCTGTTACTTTTATTGCTGTATTACCACATCAGTTTCTGTGGTCTATCCGTCTCCTTTTGGTTGGGTTATTACATATCTCAACTACATGAGATACCTAGGGATAGTCCCATTTCACTTTATTCTCCTTATCTTTAACCCAAATCTGGGGGGTGCAGAGTCAGTGTCTGTTAATATTCTAAGTGGCTGAGCCTGTGAGTTTGTGAACAAATATTCTTGCTTGGGTGAAAGCTCCATGCTGCTTGAATGCTGATTCAGGATGGACTGAAAACCAGCTCTCAATGTTCATATCTAATCCCATGCTGGTTTGGAAGAGTACCTATTAGAAAAAGCTCTCCCACACCTATTCAGCTCTTGGGTGAGCCCATGCCCAAGTCTCTGCGAGGCTGATCCCACATCATGTGAATGACTGGTGGGGGTATGCAGCAGACCCAACCACATGGGATGCTCAGTCTTCACAGAGTCTGGTCCTGCCTAGGAGCTGCAAGGGTTTGGACACGCTCCACAGCAGTGGGATTGTCCCATGTTTCAGCCACTGAAAGTAAAAAGCTTTGATGTGTGTATGCAACGTTACAAAGGTCTGTAGCTTGCCCAGGCTTCAGACAAATGCCAAAAATTACTTCCCTAACACAATATCCTTTTCATTAATGAAGAAGTTGCAAAGGAAGAGAGTCCTTCACAAAAATAGGTTCCCAAAGAGACAAGCCCAGAGATCAGGGCAGATCTATGCCATGGCCCAGAATCAACAGACAATGTGGAAAGCATCAGAGGGTTAAAGAGGGAGCATTTCTCATTTAAAACTGCTAACTAGCCGCATGTACCAGCTCACTGATTCTTTTATGGAAGTTGTGTTACAGAGAAGAGACAGAATCAATTAGCATGACAGATAATAACAATTTATGTTTTTCAGAGTTTGAGATTATCACGTACTGACGTCCATGCACCACACCTTCTTGTTCAGATACCCCCATTCAATACATTCTTTCCACATAAGTTTGGAAAGTTTGAAGGAGATAAACAGTGGGATCCGTGTTTTGGACAGTACATCCCAGTTTTGCACATTGGTTCTTGTTCTCTGGGGAAAATGGATGTGAGTCACATGCATTGTGAACAAATAAGCTATCTGAACAGGTGCTGCAGCTGAAACATAAGGATGAAGAAAAAACTCACTTCTCTCAATATTCTGTCCCTTTACATTTTTAGCCAGATGTCATATGAGTACTTTGGTACATGTTCTTGAACACCCTGTTGAAGTGTTACACAAAACTGAGAAATAGAAGGAGTATAAATGTACGCACATTTCCCAGATGAACTGTGTTTGCCAGCTAGCGCATTGGAAAAAAGTGAGTTAAAAGTCAAAGTAGAGAAGCTCCTATGAGTATTTTGATTATGAGATTTATAGGGCTTTACTGTAATAACTATAAAATAATTACAACAATTTTCTTCGTGTCACAACATTATTTATTTTCAGAACAAAGTTCAGAAAATTTTGAATGATAGTATATAATATTTTTTCTACATGTCATGGCTCCTTCAAATATATATATGTATAGTTCTTTTTTCAAAAGTGATAGATTGCCAAGTTGTCTGACCTCTCAAGAGAGGAAGTTGGGAGGACAGTTTAGTAACATTTTCTTTCATTCTTGATGTGGAATAAGATCAAAAAATATGTATTTTAAATTCCATTAATAGCCTTATCTTTTCTAAACCATAAGGTACTGGCAAAATAACAGCACAAGTAAACATGGCTCTTGATGCACCACATTAAAAAATGGCTTTTGTTTATGAAAACTTTTTTTTGTTGTAGAAACTTGTGGGAATAATGTTGTATTAATGGTAGGATGTTGACCTTTTCCAGCTATGGAAGATAGTCTCAGAACAGGATCCAGGAAAAACAAACATGGAAACTACTTAACTCCTTAGTTGTGTGCCTGAAACTTTGTAAGGAAGCATTATTTAAACTTAGGCTATTGTACTTACAGATTGTGTCATTACATTAAAGTGCCACACACGCACAACCATTTTCATTAAACACAAAGTTATCAAGAGCTTAAGGGAATAAATAACTTCTGTGAAGAAGAATATTGCTACAATTTCATATAAAACGCTGTAATATATATAAAAATATGCAATCATCTGCTATTGTCTGTGTTTTGTCTACATTTATTTATAGTCTCCCAGGTCAAAAGTACAGAAGGTTTTCTCCAGATTTTAGGGTACACAATGTGATGAACAAATTAAAAAAAAAAAAAAACAAGTCCCTGTTACTTAGGGGCTCGAATTCACGGTCCTCTTGTATGCTAAAAATGGTCCCCTCTGATTCCTTAAGTGAAAAAAATTAAAGCTTAAGCGAACTCTTTAGGACTTAGTGTGCAGCCTTTGTGTGGCTGTGGAGTCCACACTCACCTCTGCCGAATTCACTCCTGATCTGAAGGGTGGCCACGGAACTTAGGAGCTACTGACTTCCACTCTGAATCTTGAAATGAGCCTAGGGAGGTATATGTTTTACTTGGGAGTTTTCTTGTTGTCTGGAGAGAAACTAGTGAAGGTCAGCGTGGAGGGAATAAGAAAAATCCTCTGATCCATCTGTGCACCCTGTCTTTCTCTTTTTGAACTGGTTGTAGTCAGTATGCCAAGTAGGTAGTTTCACTACCATTCCTGTTCCCTTGCTCACACCTGTTTCTTTGAAAGACTCTCCTATATAGGTAGATTATAGCAAAGCATCTGTTAGACCTTCTTGCAGGACAGTTACTGAACATCAGCATCAACTTCAAGAAGGAAATGGAGCTAACCCAGTTCATATCAGCTAAGCACCTCACTCATGATCTCCACTAAGACTGCTTGTCTCATTTTCTATTCTTGTCACTCAGGCTGTAATTGTCATTATGAGAAAAAAGGACAGATTTTATAAGCATCAATCTGTTTTAACCTTTTCAGTAAACTGTGCAAGTCAAGAGAATGCAGGGTGTAATCGGGCATTACTATAGTGTATCAATTCTCCTTTCAGATTGACCCATGCCCTGCAGACAAATGAAACCAGAAACACGGGTTTTAAAATAGGTTTCTTTCCCCAAAGACACTAGATTTCTGTATTGCCCATAGGCAACATGTAAGAACTACCTTTTAGTTGCACTACAAGTGCAAATTTTACCGTTCTGGGGCTCTCAGGCCGAGTGGGACACGTAGTACTTTAACACACATAATATATTTGTCAATAGAAAAACTGAGCATCATTTTTGCGTAACATGGGAGTATATGAGAAGTTATTACCAAAAAAATGGAAACAAAAAGTATTTCCCTGTCATATATGTACGATATTAAGTTGTCCCTGCTCCTGAGATGGATTGGCAGCTAGCTCATGAAGCAGCAGGTATTCCTACAGCTTGCAGTTTGCCCTACTGCAGGGAATCAGCAGTGATTTTGGCCTAGCTTTATGTACTTCTGGTAGCTCAGTACTTACTACTGAGCATTTGAGATGTATGTACAGCCAGCACATCAACAGAAATGAGGCTGCAACCTCCAGGCAGGCTGTCCTGCTTTGTAGCCATGGGCTCACAGGAAATGTTGCTTCTCTTCTTGGCTTAGCTGCAGACTCCTGGTCTGTTGGAAGCAAAGTTGTGTAAGGTGAATCTTTCAGGAGCTCACTTCTCTTTAGTTACCTAAATAAAACCTTTTAAAATGTGTTGGATATCTAGTTCTGCCCATTGTGTCCTGATTTTTGGTCATCACACTTATTTACCAAAAAATTACTATCTGGGAGTTGAAGGCTTCTTAGAGGACTTGGTGCCAGGGTTTGGTACCCAGTATTTTGGAAACTGGGTTCTTGTCTCTTGCTTAATATCACCGTGGTTGAGGTTCTCAACCTTAGTAAAGAAAATATCAATAGTTCCCTCCTACCTTCAGCCCTCTTGTTTGTTTACAGTGGAAGCTATCTAAACTGTTATTCAATGTGCATGTAGAGTGCCTGTCACAAAGAGGCCTTGATCTCTTTGAGACTCTATAGATTGCACAAATTATAAGCACTTACTACATTTGAGAGGTTTTTTCTTCTTATTTATGTCCTAATTAAATGTATGGTATGCCATCTCTGCTACTGTTCTCAGCAGAGATGCGTCTAACTTTCTCTTAAAGATCTCCAGTGATGGAGATTCTGCAGTGTTCCCCAGCAAGCTTGTCAAAGTATCTGAAGTGCTCTGCTGGTATCTCTCAGCTGTTATGTACCCACTTAGTCTTTGCTACTGCAGGCTAAATTCTCACATTTATTACTTGTAGGCAAAGTTTCTTGTATCACTGATCATTCTTTATTATTTTTTTCATGACTCTCCAAAAGCAATGTTCAGTTCTGAACTTAAACCATCTGGCCAAGGGCTTGTCAATACTGAGAAGAGCCTGGGGCACTTCATATATTTAACGCAGTGTACATGCCTGTCTACGATACTTAAAATTCAGAATTGAGAAAGGTCACTAGATGAGACTATTGTCATTTCCGTCTTTGATTACGCAATTGCCGTGGCATCTCTTCAGATTTTAATTTGATCTTTGACAAATATGTATGTATCTGAACATTACAGTTAAATGTTTGCTGCAACTCCATTTATTTCCAAGTAACACCTATTAGAAAGAGCTAAATCACAGGAGGTGTAGAGTTGTTGCATAGACTATAAGACTACATCTGCAACAAATGCTGTAAAAATAGTCAGTTAATATGACAATAATTCTCTTTTCCTGTCACAAGAAGGTTTCATGTGTCCCAAGTCAGAACCTCGCACCATCCAGGAGGCCCAGAATATTCCTAGAAAGTGCCAGAAATGGCACTGTGTAGTTGGGAAAAGGTGAGAAGCGTGAGAAGAACGTGACATTCACCAACAGTTGTTGTGGAAATCTGTGTATACCTCTTCAGGTTTTAATATCATTTCCCTTATCAAAGTTTGGAAGGAATGCTTGCACAACAGTACATCTTGTTTTGATAGCCAGGTAGTAAATCAGAATAAGGAGGTGTTAGTGTGTATGTGTCAGCCTGTAACTGCACAGTGCTATGTGGAAGCACAGTGTTGTATGTACATGCAGTATGATACCTCCTCAATTCCCTGTGATTCCAGAAAGTGAGAAAAGCCTATTTAGGACTGCCTTTTCAAAGCCAGTCAAAACAAAGTGAAAATAACCGGAATCTGATCGACCACTGCCAATTGGCCAAAATAACTGGGCACGCTTCGCTTAGGTCAAAATTTTACTAGAACATATCAGTCAGTGAGAAGTTCATTTTCAGTGTAACCATGCCAGTGAATACCAAAAACATAACACTTTGAAAACTCAGTAGATGGACAGTTCTCCCATTTGTCAGCAGCTATTTTTTCTGTTCGCTGAGAAATGTGGGTGGGGGGCGAGGGGTTGTGGGAAGGTTTTGTGGGCTTTTTTTTTGATTGGAATAGTTTTAGTATGATGAGGACAGTCTTGTAGCTATCAGTTCTATGAGTGGAATTTTATCTCTACTGGGAGGTGAGCTCATTCGCCTTTATCGACCTCAAATCCATGTTTAGAAAAAAAAAAATCAAAGTAGAATGCATTCTTCCTCTTGATGGCTTACTCTTACACAACACAACTGCTTCTTACCACCCAGCGTCTCCTGAAAATTAGCTTTGATTTCAGCCTGTTTTGTACTTTCTGCTGCTGTAACAACAACGCGAGCCCTCAAATTGGCTATTTGTGTCTCTGGCTGTTTTTCAGTGACGGATTTTAGAGCGTCTCACAGCCCATAAAAATTGCATCAAAGTGCTCCAGCCACCTTCTTCTTTTTCACTCTTTTAAGACCAGGGTATGGAGTAGAAGTGAGGCAGGATGTTTTATTCACTGTAAGGTTCACTGAAACCCTGCTGGCCATCCGTGCTACCAGGCAAGGAACCTCCCTAATTTGTGGAGCGCTTTCCTATCCTTTCACTGCCTGTTTTTCGTTTTCTCCCTGGCTATCCCCATGCCAGCCCCACCCTTCTCCTGTAGCTGGTCCTTTTTTTCTCCAGGAATGTGCAGCTGACGAACCTGAAGATGCTCTTCTTGCCAACTGGCTCTTTGGAGAAGAGATTTAAGAAGGATGTGGGAGTGGACTGTAGAGGAGACAGGAGGAAGGTTGTAAATGAGATTTGTCTAGGAACCTGTGGTGGATAGCTGGGACTAAGGCTGGAGAGGAGATGTGCAGCAGTGGAGAGTGGTCAAAACACAGAAGGACTCAGCGTTGCACAAGGGGAAGATAATTTGTTTCTTTGTAAATGTTTATGTGGTAGACATGATCTCTGATAAGCTGTCATGGGACAGACGTTTGTGTTCCTCTCTGTGTTCAAATAAAGTTGCTGGAAACTCAGGGAACTGGGGTATTGTCAGTGTAACATTTTGGTTGTCTGAGGGCCACTTTAGGCTACGAGCTACAGCAGTGCCCAGTGTACCCACCACACGCAGTCAAAATGGTTCAGAGCCATGTTCAGAGACATGTTCAGAGTCTTGCTGTGCGCACTGAGCACATCGCTGGGGGTGAGTGCTAGGTAGTCACAAGTTTGTTCGGCCAGTCAACAGCAAATAGCCTTTCCGTGTTACACACTTGATTAAAATAAGTTTCTGCTAAGCTAAAGTGAATCTGGCTCCCAAGTCAACCTTTGGAAGATTTTCAACAAACCACTTAGAAATGCAGTGAGGACTTTGCGATATAAATCTTACTTCAGTAAGTGTGTTGAGTTGCAATTTCCCAAGCCCATTCTAGCTGTGGATTTTGTAATATGTCCTGGGTGACACCAGGAGCCACAGTGGTGTGCACTTTGTGTGCCGAGCATCCCGTGGCTGCCTTCGGCCGTTTTCCCAGGTGGCAGGAAGGCCGGGGAGGGAAGTGTATGCTTCTGGTGAAGGTATAAAGTGACTTATCCATCCTCCTCCTCCCATGCTGCCTAGGAAGGGTAGCAGAGGCTGGGTTCATGGGCCTGTCATTTGCTAGAGAGACCTTCCTGGTAAGAACATGTGGCTGGAGGAGAAGGCAGGGGCTGGAAGATCTGGGTCCCAGTCTCCACTGATCATGAAGAACTGTATAGGTAGGGGAGAGACCCACAGCTTACCTCGTGGAAATGCCACCTGTCCTGCCAACTCCATGAGATGGTGAAAGGGTTTTTCCATGCAGATGCCTTCACAAGCTCTTCCCTTCGTGGTTGGTCACCTGTAGCTCCCCCCCCCTCACAGTGCAGGGTCTGACCCAGGAAGATTCAGAGCTTAGAGATCAGGCATAAAGGTGATGAGAAGAAGGATTTCTTAAGAAGGTAACTGAAGAGAAGACGTTATGTTTTGTTGCTGTTTCAGATAGAACCAGTACGTGCTAGAAGTGCCCACAAAATAAGGAAAATCAAAACTAGTGGTAATGTTACTCTGTATGATACACTGTAAATTTTACACCAGCAGTTTGAATTTAATTTTGTCTGTTTGTTTGTTTTTCTTAATTAGGCAATTGTCAGTAAGAGGCTCAAACTTGCAATTAAATTCAAGTTTGTAAAAGTATTCCTTACAAAGAAATGCTATCCCTCTTGAACTTATACACATTAAGATAATAATCCAGCTTGTTCTAAAAGAAGGAATTCAGTGAATGGGAATTACATAAACTCTTCCATTGGTGTCGAAGGACGTGATCTATAAATTAGTAGATTGAGAGTAAACAGGAAATTCCACAGAACAATTTCAGGATAAAGAAACTATAGCAGCAGATGGAAAGATGTTTCTGTTGGAAGATTTTAGGAGTTGGTTTTGATACCATCTACCTTTTTGAAAAGAAACAACCTCTCTGTCTCCATGTTTTAGTTGTGAATTTCAGCTATGCAGTACCAGAGCAAGTCTAGCGCCAGCAAGGGCAAAATGCTGCACAACTCTTGTCAAAAGCTTTGTTCCCATATGCAGATCACACTTTTTTTTTACTCTGTTCTTAGTCACATTGACAACTTTGTGAGCATTATTTGTCTGAACAGACGCCTAAATATGTTAACATATGGAAAAGTGTGTTTGAATATGTTTGATGTCTTTCTTCGGGCTAGAGCAAGATAACAGACAAGTGGTATAGAAGAAGCCTTTATACCTCATGTATCTTATATAACGTCAAATAGGTGTAGTGTGTTTTCTACTCATTTTAATGGTATGACTCAGCTCCTACTAATAGTTCCTGGTAGCAATTACTCACAAAAAGACTTGGTCTTTTTATTTCACCAGCTTTTCAGAAAACCTCACAGCAATATTCTAGCAGCCTGCTTTCTACAAGGATATTTCCAGAAATCTATTAACATTCTTACTCAATAGAAAGAGAACACTTTAACATTAAAAAATGGACAAAATGTTCACATCCACGAGTTCTTATTATTTTCATAGCAACTACTTTGTAAAACAAAAGAAAAGTACAAAAAAACAACAGAAGAGAGACTAATTAGCAAATAGTTTGAATGCTTGAGATAAGGAATCATAATAGCTAGTAGGAAAGAAGAAACCTCACATTTAAGATAGTTTCGCAGCAAGCTGCATAATAGTGTCCAAACATACTTCCTTTTGGCACACATTGGTATACACAGACAAAAGAAACAGGAAAAGATTTTTTTAGGTCCCTGTGTCAGAAGCATGCACTTATGGAGAACTCGGCCATAAGAGAAAAAAGTTGCCTTATTATAATTGGAGTAATGTAAGTCCAAAAAGTATGCTTTTGTTGGTCAAGTTCTGGTTTTCATCTGTCCACTTTCTTGTCTCAGTATTACCGATATGCTCTGCAACTGAAAATGGAATATAAGCCAACTCATAGCTGATAAAGAAACATGGCCCTTTGCTATGCAGAGCATGAATTTGCAAGGCTGCTGGAGACATGGCAATACGCAGAAAAGCTGTTCAGTGCAGCCAACATTGGGCTGCTCAGTTGTTCTCAGATCTAAATATAAAAAGCTGCCCATATTACATTTCTCTCCCCGGAGGTGGACCTCCAGAGAACGGAGCTCAGCAGGCATGCAGTAGGGATGATGAGCCAATGTGAAAGAACTGTGCCTCCCCTCCTCCAGAGAAATGGACACCTGCGTGACATGATGAGCTCTCCGAGCGCACATTTGTATATGCAAGACTGCTTACTCACGCTTTTACTGAACAAATCAATCTCAAAATGGGTGTGAGTTTACTGGTAAGAAAAGTCATGCAAATAATTTTAGTGAAGCTTCCTTTTTTCTTCTCTGTAATATGAAATAAACAAAAAAATAAAAATGGACTTCTTTAATGTACAGTTCCAAATTATTATGAGTTGTAGTTATACCACTACCATTATTATCGGCACAGCAGTTTGGTCCTAATCCTAAAAGATTGCTTGATACACAGAAGTAATGCAAATAATAAGATAATGATATAGTTTCACCACTGCACATTCATGTTGAAGCGAAGGAGACAAACAATTGAAGATGGGAAATGTTATCCACTGGTGAGGCTGTAAGAGCTCTGCCAATGTTAAGGAAAAAATCCATGATGGAGCTAAGAATTAAACTACTGAGGTCCACAAAGTGTTAATGCAGTCTCTTAACTATGAAATTATTGTATTGTTCTTAATTTATGTTTCTTGTCTGCATGTAATTGGTACCAACTAATTCATTAAAGTAGTCTCTAAGCTGAAGTGTTCCGTAGGTCCCCCCGCAGCCAGCCCTGCAGTGCAGATACCCCTACAAGATTTCTTTCTCCTGGGTGAGCTTGGGGCTCTTCCAGTAGAGTGTAGGGCAGATGAAGGTGAAAAAGGAGGTGAAGTGCACCTGTGTCTGATCCTGATACACAGTCAGGAAAAGGGGGGAATCATCTCTATCCAAGAGGTGGGAAGCTCTGCTGGGTCTTTCTCTTTAAATGTAGCCTAGCTGTCTTGCCAACTCTAAAAAACAGGGACCAGATTCTGTCCTGCATGTAAAAGGACTTCTTATTTTGAAGACCAACTGTAATCTTGAACTCTGCAGTTCCCTGTGAAAATTCCAGGACTTCAGTTGCGAAAAATCTTCTTGCCTTGTTGAGATGTGTTTTAAATAGCCTAGCTGGATCTCTTAGCAAGGATGCTGACGCAACTCTAAATAAAACTACGCAAGCAGCCCAGCTATGATGCCACATTAATCTCAACAAGAATATTCTTCAAGTGCAAGTGCTAAACCTATTGCAAGAGTTTACGGAGGAGGAGATGATCATGCAGTAGCAACTTTGTTTAACATTTCTCCACGTCTGTGGCTAACAACGAGTTCTTGAGTGCGCTAGACACTACTAGAAAAGGGAAGGATTTTGCAGCTCCTGGCACTGCATATCATATACCAGCAGAAAAAGCAAAGATTTATTTTTGCTTGCTGAATGAGAAGGAGAATGAAGTGCTGAGAGCTCTGTAACGTTTCATACTCTTTTAGACGCAAAGAGCCAGATGAATATTGTTGGAAAGAATGTGTTTATACAAGAATCATATTTATCTCAGAAGCTGGGGTCCTAACATTAGATGAGGCATGGAGTGAAAAAGCTGAGCACGTAATAACTCAGCAAAATTCCTGCTTCTGCTATGTATTTGAGTAAGCTTCAATTACTTATTTTTAGGGGTTTGTTTTCAGAATGGCTCCCACAAAATTTGTTTCCAATAAACATTCACATATACACTGAGCGCAAATAAAATGTTTGTTAAAGAAAGCGTTATTGTCCAACTTTGCTTTGCTTTCCTGAGACAAATGGTCACAAATGGTACTGTTAAAATCCATGCATTTGGGGCTTTCAAAAAAAAGATTATCACCCTGCTTTTGGATAGAATATCAGCCTTGGTCTCAACCTTGCACTACATTGCAGGTTTTTGATAGTGCAATCTGGATGGATTCTTCTGAGGTCTAAGAGTACATTCCCATGCTCTTTGACTTCATTGATTTAATGGTAAATGGCACATTCTTGGAATGCTTTCAGCGGAAGGATTCTATATAATATGGATATGAATAAGCCTGTGAAATAGTTTGTATTTTAAGTCGAGCTGTTATTCCCTCTTGTTATATTAGTGTGGTTTCTTTCATTCCCATGTTGTTCCTAAAGCTTGTTCTTGTGAGAGATTCTGAGCTATGAGAAATTGGAGTTAAACTAGCTTTTACTATAAGCTGCTTTCTAAGAAAAAAAATGAGAGATGTTGGAAATTTTCCCATTGCACATCTGTTAGATGTTAGGCCCAAATTTGTTCCCAGTTCAGCTGCACTGGTTTAGTACTGGAGTGATTTAATTGAACTCAGTGGAGTTAATCAGAGATGACAAAATACAGTTTGTTGCAACATACTTACTGTTTAAATACTGGCAATGGCCATGTCTAAGATAATCTCAGATCAAGGAAATCTTATCATGAAAGGCAGAGAAATCTATGAATCAGTAATACCCTGTTGACAAGAAACTGTAATGGCCAGAAGTTGGTCCAGAGAGAGCCTTATTCTAACAGACTTCCACCATCAATCTCGCTTTGCAGTGGAAACCTTTTCTGCATCCACTGCTGCAATCCAGTGAAAGTCCTATTCCAGCATTGTATTCACTCTGTACTACCTTTGGATACCCTTTCCATTTTAGAAATAAATCTCAGTCTGAGTTCTGGTTTATAAACTCTATACATGTAGTTCAGGTCACATGCAGATTAGGGAAAATAAAAGTTAGATGGCAATAAAAGTCCTTTTAATGAAGGAGGGGCACAAGCTGTTATCTTCTTCACTTTAGTTATCAAAGCCATAGCTGTTAGAAGCAGTTCTGTTGGAAAAGAGATGAAAAATAAGGCAGATTTGATTTCTGTTAAGTCCTCTTTTGCAAAACTCCAGCAGAGGTAAGGGGGATTAAAGCTGCTCTGCAGAAGCAGCTGAAGAAGCTCCCTTCAACACAAGGAAGTCTGAGGCTGGAATAAAGCCAGGAGGGCCAGCCAGGTGACATGAACTCCATTCACAGCATAGCAGGTGTAAAAACCAGGAGACAGCAAGATCCAAACATACTGTCCTCCAGCATAAAAGCTAGGAAAATTTCTTGCTGTTGTATGGCAGGACAAATGTTAACAGAAGTGATTTTGCTTACCTAAACTGTTTTCAAGACCTGAGATGTTTTATTCCTAAATAAGGCAAAACAGATTATTTTTCTTTAAGGACTGAGATGGAAAACCACTGTTAGAAAGAAAAAAAGACATGGCAGTGTAGCTGTGCTCTAGACTTAAACCTGAACCACCACATCGGATGTGGGTGCTGCAGCTGTTGTGCAATTCACCATCACAAGAGTTGGCACCAGCTCTGGTTTCATCCAAGACTTCCACATTGGAATTTGAAAATCTGTCCCAATTCCCCCCCACCACCACCAATGGCTTCTAAACTGAGACATTCAGATAATCATTTCTGACAAATCAATGTTTTCTGATTAGAAAACATTCATTGAAATAATCTTAAACATCTCTGGGTTTAGGGCTCCTGAAGTTCAGTGCTAAAATCTCCTTGGACTGACCTAAAAATTGTTGGCTGGAGTGCAGCAAGTTGTGCCGTTATTGCTTTTATATTCCCATCTTTGTTTAGCCCTGTAATTCCAGAAATGTTGCAAGCATACCGTGGTTTAGTTTGTGTTTCGGTTTGGTTTTTCACAGCAGTGAGAGTGATAAGCTCTTATATGGCCTAATTGGGATCTGTCGGACTGGTAGCACTTAATTGCACAGACTTTTTGGCATTCGTGTGCAACCTTCAAACACAGTGGTTCATGAACAGGACTAACTGCAGCTTATTCATTGCTTTACCATCCATGGTCATAACATTTCGCTAGGACTAGTGCTGCAAAGAGCACACTGTATTCCTGTTAATATTACATGACAGCTTGAGATTTTTTGGAAACCTCTTCCCTCAGACTGTTTATCCCTCTACACTGATATTTGTCTAGAGACATGTTTTACAGCCTGTTTACTTACAAAGGTGTCAGAAGATTGTTTACCAATAAAATGTAAATAAAAATATTTAGAGTGTATCAGTTGCCAGTAAATTTTCTTAGCCACAGTTTTTTTTAATGTTAAAAACATATAATAACACAAAAATGAATACATTTCAATGCTAAAAGGTATGTTACTTATTGGGGTATATTCACTTTCTTTCTGCCTACCCTATAATCAAAATAAACTGACAAAACCCACTTATTTTCTCCATTCAAACCAATAGACTGCACTGTTTGGATTTCACTTCCACAATCCTTTCCCACAGGATTATCACACTGCTATCATGGATAGTCTGGCTGAGTGACAACTGAAAGATCAGACAAATCCAGAATGGCTGTAATTACTGCTTAGAAGTTCTAATACTTATTTCTCCACTCAGAACTTCAAATATATAACTAGTAGTACCATATGCAAACATTATTATGATTTTTTGGTGGGTTTAGGGCACTGGGAAGTGCAGGCAAATTTTGGAGCAAGTTAATGAGAGTGAGTCAGAAACTCTGCAGCATGTAAGAAATTTTGCAGGAGGCAGACTAGAGCATGTGGATAGCCATGGAAAATTATCTGAACTAATCAAACCAACTTATCATGAATGAATAGTCTTTCTATGGAGATAATGAGGAGGGAGTAGACTGGAATGGTGTAGGAGAACTTAAACAAGGAGCTCTGTATTTCATGCTTGTGATAGTAAGTGGCCTTGGGACATTAATTTTTTTATAGTTTTTATGTCCATTTTTAGTGGTGTTGTTTTCATGCAGAGAATTCAAATGAGTTTCTCGAATGGTTAGGTGAATTTTATACCACTTCATAAAGAAAACTGAGTATTGCACAAGCTATACTTGATGTTTGTAGAGCCTATTGTGGATCAGTAGCATGGAGATACAGTCTTCTTTACTCAAGGCAGATGGGCAGCGCTGATGACGACTGTGGAGATACAAGTACTGGGTGCTATCCTGTTCCTCTCAGTCTTAATGAAGACCAACAGAAGGAAAATATCACACTAGGATAGCACCAAAGACTCCCTTAGACAAGGCAGATCAACAGCCTCTACAAAGAAAGGTCTCCTCTGTTCACCACCTCCTCCATCCTTCCAAAAGGTAATCCACTCAGAAAAAGCTGGCAAAGAGATGGCTGTGTTGTATGCCTCATTTCTGTCTCCTAACAAAGCTGAGGAAAAATTTCTGGCATGTATCGTGAGGAGCAGCTAACGGTTTAGGAGAACTTCATTTGGGCTGTCCTATTAAACAGGTGCTGCCAAAAATAACTGGTCTCTTCTTTAGAGTTGGACCCTCCTATTGGGCTCCCATGGTCCTTATGAGGGACAGCAGGGAGAGCAGCCACTCTGCATAGCACCCATTCTCTCCCTAAAAGGAACTGATGGGCTTTGGCTAAGAAGTTAGCATGGGCTTAATTTAGCCAGAAGTAACTCATACTTTGCATTTTTTAGTCTGTGAGCACCTACCACGACAATGAGGTGTAGCCAGCAGCTTCGTGGCTTGTAGGGCAGCTGCTTCTCCAGGAATGGCTGCTGGTGGCTCTTCTCCCATGCACTGCTGCACATCAGGGCTATTTATTGGCATAGCAGTGGTGCAAGAGTGTCTACAATACATACAATTTTTGGAAATGTACATATCACAACGTTATTACAAACAACCATACAGTGTTGTACCATTTCAGTCTCCCAGAGGATATATAGAAGCATTTTAAAAGTATTCAAAGCATTTAAAAAGAGGAAGTTTTAAGTACTTGAAATTGCTTTGTAGATTTTCCCATGCATCTCTGACACCCCTCATTGCTTGAAAAAAAAAAAAAAAAGAAAGAAAGAAAGTAGGTGTGGCTGCAAAGATACCTGACCTTGAGTGAGGCTTTGACAATCATATCATATACTGACCGTAATACAGTACTCAAGTTATCTGAAAAGGCAGAAAGGCATATTTTGGGCCATATCTTGAAGGCCATAAAACACAGTTTTTCAAGTCTCACTTAATTCATTCAGTGGCCCCGTATGTACCCATGTATCCATGTAAGGTGTTGATGGTCACTTTGGCTATGAGGACCTGCCAGAGTGATTCTCAGATTTCTTTGGTTTGTCTCCACTGAAGATGGCCTGCAAGGTGCCCTTTTGATAGTTGTGTCTGACTAGGGCGTTGTGCTTCAATCCCTGCCTTGTAATGTTCCTGAAGTGGAACAAGGCATATTGATTACTGCTAGAATCTCTAGTCTTTTAAATAATGTTTTTTAAATCATGACCCAAAATTTAAGATAAACTGTATGATAGTTTTATTGATCAGGAACTGGTGTATTTCACTGAAGATATACATGTTCCATTAGATTTAGAGAAAGAACTGAGTGAACTGAGTAACAATTTAAAAGTGTGCTAAATGCATGCTTGCATATTTTATATTTAATCTCAAAGATTTGGATGATTTTTTTTCACAGCATATCTTTGGGACAATGCATTTCTGTGTTGCTGAGTGTGTTTTAAATGTCTAGATTTTTTTAAATTATAATGGTGAAAACATGCTTTAGCTAGTACATGATTCAACAAGTCTTAAATTAAGTCATAGCTAGTCTTTTCATGTTTATATTTTTGTCACTGTGTTATTTTCTAAGCACATATCTTCAGCATTTCTTCTATGAAGTTGTAAAATCTGCACAAAAAACGTCTTCTGAAATATGCTTCCAAGCCCCTTTCTTATTTTTCTCCATAAATTTTAAGAAGTCCTGTTTATCTGTGTGCTGAAGGATTGCTGCTGACGCTGAAGCTTATGGAGCAGTCTAATAAAAATAATTAGCAAATACCAAACTAGCAGAAGTAAAAGGGTTTGTCTGAGACCTGCAGTTCTTTTGAGGTGTCATAGGGATTATGATACCCACCTGGGTAAGGAGAGCTCCCTCCTAACTCCAGAGAGGTGAGCACGAGGAGGTTTTGGCCATTGACTGGAGGGAAGGGTTCTCCTAGAAGTGTGGTTCCCATCTCCATTTCATCACACGGGAGTGATACTGCTGTTAACTCAGCGCAGCCCAGTCTCAAGCCTCTGTCCAGCAGATATATGCCAAGGTAACTCAATTATCCTATTGCTGTGAAAAGACATCTCTCAAAACTGACAGCCTGTGCTCCACCTACCAAACCTCCTGGGTGCTGCTGCTGCTCTCTGGGGAATGAGAGGCCTGTAGCTATTCTTGTTTATTCTGTAATCACTCTTAGAAATTGTTAAGGTGAAAGTAAATGTTATAGTAATTTCTTCTTTAATAAAATAGTTACACTTTTACTACTGTTTGGCTACTGCTAGTCTAGGGAGAGTGTAAAAAAAAAAAGCAAAGCAATGCAGAAAGAAGCAAAGACAAAACAAAAAATCTACCTATATTTTATTTTGTTCTCAGTAGATACCCTGTTTTACCCAGTGAACACTCCATCTGAAGTCTGCATTTTTCAAAAACTGAAGCATGGTTCAAAGGCAGCACTGTTTTTATGGGAGATGGAGGTGTGTACTTGAACTGCATCAAGTTCTGGGATCTCCATCAATTTTCTTCCCAGTTTTCTTCCCAGTGGTTTACATGTAACTTCACCTCTCTTTCTCAACTTCCCTCCACCTTAGACGTATAATTTCTAACATTTCCAAATAGGATTAATGGCTGATACATGGCTGTCATGGCTTTAAAAACGACGATGTTTCTTGGCGTGACTTTGTGGAGCATCTCTTGCCTCAGTTTAGGTATTTTTTTCCTAAAACAATTTATGTTTCCTTAGTATTACTAATTTGTTCATCCATAGTGAATGAAAGGAATCAGGGCTTTACTGTTCATTTCTCTTTGTAAGTTGAAAGCTGTGTTTCTTAAAAACATAGCAATTAATAGCTGTACCTTATACGAATACATAAAGGAAAGTAGCGTATGTGCTTTATTAATAGCACAAAGCAGAAAAGACTAGAAGAAAACAGTTAACCAAACAGCTCTGGGGTAATAATGTTTGAAGGAGATACCAACTTGTGGGAACCGAGGAGCCTTCAAGCACCCATGCTTTGGCAGTGACTTCTAAATTCTTTGCTTCAGACCTGGTGGAGGGTTGCTGGTTTTTTGTAACTTCATGATAACAATTTGATGAGACTGAATGCAGATGGAATTTGAGTGATGACTGTTTCCCACTGAGAAGATAACAACACAAGTAAACAGTACAGGTGGTAAAAATCCTGCCAGAGACGAAGGCTTGCCAGTCCAGGCTGCATCAAGGCATCCCTGCCTTTCTCGTGCTGACACAGCATGCTCTTCCTCCCTGCGTCTTCCTCACCATTTCTCTTTCTCCTTGCCCTAAGCCTGATCCAACTACTTTCAGATGGTTTATTTTTCAGTTTCATTTATTTATTCCATCAGCAGTGGTTTAGGGCAGTAGTGTTCTTGATGCTGTGCAGAACACTGTGTCCTGTTGTCAATTAACTAATTTCTCAAATCTTCATTAATTTCAACTGTCAAAGGTTGGATATTCAACTGGGGATTGAGGTCATCTCTAAGATAGGACTTGAATGAAACAGCAAGTTTCTTAGCTAAACAGCTGAAAAGCAGTATCCTAATTCTAATCTTTTGCTAAATCTATCTCCTTACCATTTCTTCTGTATTTTCAAAGTACATTTCACCTTTTTTTCCAGATTTTCTGTGTATTAAGATGTTAATTTGTTGGGGAAAATTCAGTTTAAGAGGTATTTCTACAGAAATCTCATAACCATTTTGCATAAAATAAATAAAATACTTTGAATTTCTGTGATAGTTTGAAATCTAAGACATCCACATCTCAATGTCTAGACAGACCTTTATAAATAACCAAAATTAATCGGGAAATTGTAATAAATGATTGTTCTCTTCAGAAGTAAAATACTTTTATTGAATGCTGAAAGGAAATAGTTTTGATTTTTTTGTGTGCCGACACTCTATCATAGTTAATAATGCCAATGCTTTTTCTATGATGCTTCATTAAAATTCTTCCTAACTTGTGTAATCCCCATGGGGTTACTAAACTCTATTCTTTTAGAATTATTTCCATCTTTTCAAGGTATCTAATACGTGCAGAAACCAGAAAAAATCATCAAGACCAAAAAAAATATGCAAATAGACAGTTTTTCTTCATTGCAGTTGGGTTAACCAGCTGGCACGACAAGAAATAAGTTTTCATTGATTTTTAATACAACATTTATTGCTGCATATGTATCCCTTCATAATTCTTTCATCCTTTTTAAGACAAATTCATCTATATTCCTTTTATATATCCTTTTAATGCATCTATTCCAAAGTCTTCTGTGAGTTTTTTGTTTGTTTGGGGGTGGCACAGGAGTAGGAAGAAAAGCATAGGCTTAATTCAGAAACATGCACAGAAAGCTGAAAATCTGTATCGTCTTGCTTTCTCTGAGTCTTATTCTAATCTCTCCTTTTAGATGCACTTTATTTCAGTTATTTCTTATGCCAGAAAGTAATGAAATAATCAGTATATGTTGAGAAAAAAAGACAGGTTTCTCTTAGGAGTGCTTGCTAATGTCGTACTGTGGAAGCACGTAACTCAGCAGCAGAGAGTTTTTACAATCTAGTTCAGAACTGCAAGTTCCGCATAAAGCAGTACTGTCTTTAGAGTGACAGGCAGGGCTTTAGCCAAGATTATTACACTGTTGTAGAACCAGAAGCCTAGGTTTTCTCATCTGTAAATGTGTGAGAGACCTCACATGCACATAGACATACTGCAACAAGCCCATGGTTGTTATATCCACAGGCAGATAGTCACAAACTTATGTCTTTGCTTTTGCTAATAATGCGAAGTTTACCTGAGCAGTTCATAGTAATTATCAGTGTTTAACAGGAAGAAAATATAGTGCCTCATGTGAATGACCCCTTATCGGTTTTAAAGAAACTAGAAGGCTTTATGGCTTATGTTAGATACACAGAGATCTGAAGACAGCAAACCAAGGGGAGAATAAATACATACACAGACATTAAAAAAATAAATTGCAGACATCACAGAGAAGAAGAAATCTAAGCACTGAAAAAATGTAAACAGTAGATCTGGTAAAGAGCTAATTTACAGGACCTCAAAGAGGATCCTGGACATCAAACATATTCTGAATCACAGAATCGTTAAGGTTGGAAGAGACGTCTTCACATCATCTGGTGCACATCACCACCACTCCTCTCAAGCAGGGTCAACTAGGGCAGGTTATTAGTTAGCCTTGGTTATTTTCCATATAATTTGGGGGTTATTGATCTCTATGCTGTAGTGACTCATTTGACCATCCACATGACGACAGTCTGTACTGAGTGCTGTAGCACTCAGTGATGATACTGCTCAGAGTTTGTGTGCTTCATATAACAAGTGTTCTTTGGCTCTTAACAAAAATAAGAAAAATAAAAAATAAAAACAAAATAAATAAGATGGAAATATAAAATACAGGTGTTAGCTTGTGTAGAAGAGCTAGCATTGTCTCTTTTCAGCAGCTAAATAAAACCTATAAGCTCTCCTAGGTGCAGAGGAAGTCAGAAAATTAGAGTTGAAAATTTTTTAATGGAGAAAGCAGGGAGGGAGGTCAAAGGTCCGGAGGAGCCACATGAACATAAACATGAACATGAAGTGCATTTGTTATTGTCAAAAACACAGAAGATTGATGCTGCCGGTGGCAGTTCAGGTTTCACATTCCCAGTGGGTCCAGGACCTATAAATCTAGGACACGTGTTTCAGGATCAGTTAATTTTTAGGAAAGGAGGAATAGCTTCCTATTTACTTCTTAATTCTTTCATCCTTGCTTGTAGCAGTAAGGGTAAAGCAGAAGAGGCAAACTAGCAGAGGTTCAGGGTTACGGTTAACCTGTGAACTGCACCATTGTGGCTTTTCATCACCAGCAATTCAAAGCTCCCTGTCAATAAATGCAGTCTCTCCTATGAGTCTGATGGAAGCACTTTATGGAGGTACTTTATCACAAGTTCATGAAGACAACACAGTACTGATTTATTTGACACAACTCATACTGCTAGCACATCATATTTTTTTTTTGCCAGGAAGGCACTAGTTTAACAAAGCTTGGAGGGACTCCACAACCAGAATCTGAAATACTGAAGATGTTCTCCTCACACTGAAGCCTGAAACTAGTCCCCAGTGATGGGACCCAGATTAGTAGTCACAACAAATTTTCTAACAATCTCTGTTATTCCTGTGGAATGTGAAGGTTTCTTCTGCTGTTTCTCCTTGTCTGGAAGGCTTTTCTGTTTAATGTAAAACATTACCTGCATTTGCTACCAGTTAGAGATCAACCTTATTTTTTTTTCCAGGGCTTGTCAAACTAATAGTACCTCCTTCAAGAAAAAGTAACTTGCCACTATAGTTTAATAGTACTTTGACTCCCTTTAGTATCTGCAGATAGAAAAGGAATAAAGGATCAAAAAGAATGGTTTGCTCTGATTCTTGTTCTAGTCCTCTGGTGAAACAGCCACATAGCCCACATTGTCTACAATAAAAGTTTTAAAACTTTCCAGTAGTTTTTGAAATCAATGTTTGAAATAATAAATAGGCTTTTTCCATGAACAGCTGTAGAACAGTCTGCTGATGATGTTCTCCAGAGCATCCTTTCCCACAAAGTGACGAGATTTTGGAATCTAGAGAAGATGTGTGGGCACACTTGGCTACCTCAAACCAAACGTAATGGAAAAATTAGATTTCATAATGGATCTGGAGAACTATGTCTTCCTATTCAAGTTCATATACCAATCTTGTCCGTCTTCAGGACTGCTATCACAAGCTACGTTACACAAAGAGAGTATTTTTTCAGCTAGGTGATACAGAACTATTTCTTTTAAGATTCAAATGAAAATACTTTCACTCTTCTTCCTGATTTCAAGAAAAATAATAATAAAAAAAAAAGTGGGATTACAGAGACTTCTCCAAGGAATGAGTTGCTATAATAATTTCCCCAGATCATTCAGCTTCCCTAAATCTAGTTGATCTAGCTTGATGTAGTACTGTCAAATTATAAAAATATTGTGCATACAGAAGACAGGAAACCTAATTGTATTATATAAAAAAAGACCTGACAGTTTTCAGTATTTCCACTTACTACCTAAAGATGGCAAGACCTCTCATAGACTACACTGACTATTTTTTTTGGAGACAAGCCCAGCATGAAGCCAGGCTCACCATCAAAGTGATGGTGTTAGAGTATTTGTGATGCTAGCAAGACACATGCACTGGATGGAAGACCTAAGGTTCATGTAGCTTCGTCATAATTTGACTCAACATCAGGCTTCAATAGAGTCCCAGTTGTTGAAATCTGTACACTGTCCTCATTGACACTAACATCAAGATCTGCAACTCATATAGAGAAAACAACTGTGCGAGCTCCATTCAGATGATCTCACGGCACCCTATGCTCACGAGCCCCATCTGGCCACAGAAGCGTTAAGAGAAAAATAGATGTCACTTATTCTGTATCAACAGCGGCTCTTCGGAGTGCTGCGCACATCTGCCTCAGAGCCCCCAGTCCTTCCTGGTGGTTCAGAGCCAGTCATCTGGCCTTCCCGGGAACTCGCAGACCATCCCAAGCTGTAAATTCCCAGGACTGCAGTATGAAGGTGCCTAAGGTCTGCAATGAGTCCCCTATGCTGGCTGCTGGAGAGTGCATTCAGCGCTCCCGTGTGGAGAGGGTATCTCAGCACAGAATTTATTAAAACAGTCACAGCCTCTGTAAGGGATTTAAATTCTTTCTACAGCTAAAGAAGCTAGTAGTAAGTTGCATTTAAATGATCAAGTCGGTTTGATAGCTGTTCCCACCACAAAAATAGTTACGGTTTTGTCTAAGCAGAAGAGGAGCACAGAATGGAAAAATTGGCATATTCCTGCAGGGGTTTTAATTTTCACATACTCTTAAACTCATGGAGCCTAATGAGCTTAACATTTTGGCCAGTTGCACAATTTAGAAATTTCAACAGTGAATGGTTTTTGGACAGAAAAAAAAATGTTCTCACAAATCTGAAAAGTGAACAGATGTTACTATTGGTGCTTCCAACGCCTACTGACAGAAAACATCTGTGTCAAACTTCCTGAATTTGGGGATCTTGAGAACACTCCCACACACACCACCAGAAGCCATTTGAAAACAATTGGGCTGGCAGATCAGTTTTCGGGTCTATTACTGAATGTTCCAACAAGAGCAGGTGCTGCTTGTTGTCTTGTCTCTAGGAGCCTGGCTGGCCAAGTAGCAACTGTGCCGCTACTCAAAACGGGAGCGCCAGCTCCCTCCATTATGCAAGGTTTAGGATTTGATGTGGGCTGTGATTTAGTAAAAGGCATAAAAAACAGTTGATTCTAGTACAATGATCCTAATAAAATGAGTGGGGGGAAAAAAAAAAGAAGAAAAAAAGAAAAAAAAGATGCCAATGTAGATGCTAGCAGACTTGAAGAATTATCACACATTGCATTTTTGCCCTGGAAATTGTCTGGCTTTTGTAATCCTGTCAAAATCCATGTTGAATGAACAGAATTTTCTTCTGTTTTGAAAACACACTCATAGTGCTAAATATGTCTGAGGCATTTGCTGTCCCTCAAAATACTCAGTCAAACATTTGATAGGTACCATGACCAAATTCTGCCCTTTTATATAAGCATGATGCAGCAGCTGTCACGAAGTAACTGGGAGTTCCCTGCTTCCTCCTGCTCCACACCCTGCATCTTAATATTTGTCTGGTTGGAAGAGCAAATTTGGCAAGATGTTTTTTGTCTCTGGTGGATTTTTTGTTTGACTAAAAACTAGCCTTCTTCAATTAATTAAATGCTAATAAGTGTTTGCAAGGATAAATCAATGCCATTTTATTGCTCTGTAAAACATCACTAGCTCATGATCTCAACTTCACTGCTGATGTTTAAGTTCATTTCAAGTAACATCTCTAAGTTATCGTAGTTAACTCTATCTTAGAGAGCTTTTATTTGGAACTCGGGGACAACACTTACATGTCAATATAAGTGTGTGGGTTTTTTTCTTTTTTTTCTTTTTTGGTTTTATAGCAGTGTTAGACTGATGCTCTTCATTTTACCAACATAAAATGAATAGCTCCATTCGTCACACTTCCACCCTCACACTAGCCCAAAGCACCTGCCACAGTGTCAGGCCAGCCCCAGCTCTGCTCACTCTGCATATTTCTAAAATGTGACGATTTTCCCCTTACCCTCCAGCTAGAGCTAAAACTTTAGCAGAGCCTGATGTCAGCAGAAATTTTGGTATGCTTTGAATAAAGATGACAGAAATTGAGCTAAGAAGCTATGCAGAAGTGGTGGCGCTTACGTGACTCTTAGGAGCCCAAAAGAAACATGTATCTGAGTAGCCTGAAAGGAAGTAAGGTAGTCGCCAGATGATATCGTTGTAATAAGTGAATATGTTCTTGAGCACATGGCATTGTCATCATCTGGTCAGTTGAAACATTTCTAACTTCCAAGAAAATCCCACTATTTTGCATCACTACCTGCCAAATTCAGTAAATTTATTGCATTTACATCCAGCTCTTTTTTCAAGCAGCATAATTATCATGCTCAAGTTTATTTCTTCATCCTAACCATCAAATATACAATTGATCTTTTGGGGTGTTACCTTCTTGCACAGTTTAGAAAGCAACAATGTGGAGGTCAATATTTGAGCTAGGCACCTAAGCTCCTTTTATAGACAATGAATTAAAATGGGCACATTCAGTGTGTATTCATCTGGCCTAGTTTGAATGTCTGCATTAGGATATATCATGCCATAAGATTTCACCCTTGCCTGAATGTAGCTTTGGCTGACTACACTGAATGTAGATAGATAAATGACTACATGTGCTCAGTAAATACAATCCTGTTTAGAAAAATGATGCCTTTCAAGGCCTTTCAAGTCCTGTCACATAATTCAGTAGAACGTGCTCACCAGATAGATATATTTGCTAATATATCTCAATTCTGTTTCTAAATTTCCAAGCCATTAAATTACCATGATATAAAGCAGGATGTGAATTTACAGCCTGTCAGCCACCACTCCACCGCTAGCGCTGGCATACGCGCTGACCTTACTGCAGCTGACTTCTCAGTGGTGATGGGGTAAGGTACTTCCCATTTACTGCACAGTATGAACATGAATGCTGGGAGGCTCCACAGGCACCTGGTGCATTGCAAACACAAATCTTAACTTACTTGCCACCTCATAACTTGTGCAACTACACTCTGGACTTTCAGAGCTATTCCCTTCGCTGACTCTGCAGACAAAAAACACCACGTCCTTCTTGCCCACCACTTCATGCCTATATCTTCTCCTTTCCTCCACATAATGATCTTTTGAAGACAGAATGGAAATCCTCGTGAGTTTTTTTTTGTCTAGATTTGCCCTTTCCGATGTTTATCTTCAACAGAGCATTGACATGGTCCCAATATCATTCTTTCTGAAGCAGCTCTGCAAAGCACAGAAAGCATTTCTGACATGTAATTGTATGTGTTTTGTGACATGAAGAAACTTTTAACTCGTTCTTTTGAGTGCTTGACCTACATTCCAGCACTTATTTTCTTTTATGCATGTTTTATCTTCTTGGGTGACATAGCAACTTTCTGGAAGATCACAAATTAGATCAAACCGTGGGAACAGAAAACAGTACAAAATTATTTCATTTACTGACTACAGAAAAGGACTGTGGCTTCTTTCATAGTTCTTTCTTAAGGAGACTTAATGTTTGTTCCTTCCTTAACCAAAAAAAAAAAAACCTTCTGCAAGCTGAATCACTGCTCTGGAATTAACATTAATGTCATTTGGTCGCCACTGTCCTGAGAGAAAATGTCGCATGTCCAGACAATATAGTTGAAAGAGCAGCAAATTGTTACCATGCCACTAGGCTGAACTGGCTTCATTTTTCAGTTATTTTTAACTTAAAGTCAACTTTGTAATTTTCTATTTATTTTTGATATAAATAAAACAGCTTTTTAACAAATGAGAAGGAAAGCTTTCTCTGAGAAAATGAGCTAGAATGTGAAACTCAGCTAAATAACCTTCTGTAATATAATGAAAGAGAAATTCAAAATAGAAATAACCATATTGAACCATATTTAACCATACTTAGTACATCTAACCACATTTAGTACATATTTAAATATACTTTTTTTTAAAGCCTGCTGAGTCTTTCAGTGCTACTCTTGTGTTTTAGCATTGAATACCCAGCAGTTTAAGGCACACAAGAAAGGTTTGCCTCCTTTGCTAATCAATATTCCTGTTAGATCACAGAAGTCCACCCCTTCCTAATGCTGGTAACCACTTGGTTACAGACAGCAAGATGCAGATTCAGAGCATAAATGCAAGAAATGCCCACAGCTCCAGCTGCACCTGCATGGCTGCGCCCGGAGGCAATGCCTGGTGCCACCTATGGGGCAGCATCCCGCTCCCATGCTTGGGCCAGCAGTGTGGATGGATGCTCCAGACACTTCTCTCCTTGCTTTCTTTCCTATGTGCCTTCTGGAATGCCTTTTCCTGGATTAGCACTTTAAACCAGCTCAGAAGTTGTTAATCTCCCATCTAACTGGTTTTATTCCCTGGTGAGTTGCCTTCTGTTCTGCTTGCTGCTGTCTTTCATTAGCGGGGCTGCATCGAGGTTCTTGCCGTCGCTTCCCTTTCCCATCCATTCTTACAGTGACCGTGCGAGAGCAAGCCCTCTTGCGAAAGTCCCAGCTCACGCTTGTCCATCACGGTCAGATCCCCCTTCCCGCAGGAAGCGAACTTGTCCTTTCACAAATGACCTTTCTGAAATGTCAGGGAATTAACCTCCTTTCTTCTTGTCCACTATTAAATAAATTATGGTCTACAAGGGTCATTTTCATGTGGGGAATACTGAATCATCACATTCCATATACCAGAAGCAGTTGCAAAATAAAAGTCTGTAATGAAATACAGCAAAATGGGCTCAATTACCGTGAAGCTCTGCAGTAATTCTGGTTCTCTCTCTCTCTTCATTATTGCAAATCACTGATTTTCTCCATTCTTTGTATCTAAACACTGGTAAAAGGTTTCTCAGCAATTCATGATGAACGTCTTTTATTTTAAAACCTTCAGAGCAGGAACTGCCATTCATTATGCCTTTATTTGTATAGAACCCCCCAAAACTGGTTGCTTTCAAAATCAGCACACCTTCCTCTACCAGTTTTGTTTCCACAGTGTAAATTTCACAGTAAATTAGAAGGAAGAAAGTATTGCAACATGACATCTCTCTTTCATTTGACTGATCTTACAAGAACTGAAAACTGAAGTTCAAGCTGCAATACATGAACATTTAGTACAGATCTAAAAGTCTGTTCAGGATCTTCTTAAGTCCACTGGGACTGAATTGCAAAACGCAGTGATTAAATTCAATGACGACCCTGACAGTGTTTTCTTTCATGCGCGTCACTGGACAGGGGACGATGTATATGCAACATTGCAAATATTTTCTGGGAAGATTTCCTCCAGGCTTCCTAAATTTCTGACCTCTGCTCCTCCCTGTAAATAGCTTTTGCACATGGCTGTGCTGGCCGTGGGGACTGTGCGAGACCTCTCCCAGTCAGCTGCAGTCACAGGAAGAGCAGAGCGGGGACTGCCTATTTAGGAGTGCATCCTGACATTGGTAGCTTTGTAATGCGTCCGAACGGTAAAGGAAGTCCTGTACAAGAACAAAAAGGAATGTAAAACTCCTTGTTGGTCTTCAAGATATTCCATCCACCCCCTTTTTCCTTTTCTTTTCACATGCTCCCTCTGAGCTGCTTTGCCACAGTATGCCATGTAATACATGTAATACATGTTCCTATAAGCCTTGTAGCTCCAGCCTGTAAATCTAGTGGCAGTAAGGGGCACTTGTGCCATGCTCTGGATGCTGGCAGACTTCCAGTGCCCCCCAGCAAAATGTGAAGCCTTCTTCTGGAGATACATTTGGGCCAGAACACATTTCTGCAATGCTTTGTCAGGTAAGAAAAGGGAGCACTAGAGAAAGCGCTTTGTGAGTTATCTAAAATATGACAGCCAGGTACAGCATATTCCTGCTGTAGGCTTACCTCTTTTTTTTTTTTTTTTTTTTTTAACCTGGAAATTTAATCCAGACACAATTTCACAGCTTTGGAGAATTTTCTAGGATTTCTGAACCTCCAGGAGCACAACCAGAGTAGTAGCATGCATGGCATATTTCACACAGGGGTATTCAGGACTCTAATAATTGAGTCATGTTTTATTTGACTGAACCTTTCAAATTGATTGTCTTTGCTTAAATCTCCTTAATGACCTTTGCAAAAGAGCACATGTTCTTAGGTCATTTGCTAATGAAAAGGGGACATACTTGTTCAACAAGAGATTTAACGTAAAGAAAGTAGAGTAAAAGCTTACATGTCTGAGTTAACAAAGGTTAATAAAGCTAATCCAGTTAACAAGCCAAGATGCTAACTAGCTGAAGAACTATACAAACTGTCATAATATTAACTACTTCTCCAGCTCTGACTCTAGCCTTGTGTTGAACCAGTCCCAGAAGGATTGGTTACCTTGTCTTTATTACAAATAATATTAAATAGTCCACCCAAGTGTCTCAACAAACAAGTGATTTAATAATAACCAGGAAAGCATGGGGAAGGGACACCAGCACTGCCCTGCTCTCTTCCTCATTTTCCATTCCTTGTTTACTTCTTCCTCCCTACCAGACAAAAAGATGGGACTGCAACCCCAAACAGTAGGGGTGGTATTTTGTATATGAATTAGAGACATAACTGTGTCCCATGCAATGCCGGTTTTGGAGTATTACAGTTCCCTGCAGAAAGCTATGCACAGATTCAATAATTACAACCATAACCAGCATTTTGTCAAAAGTTACAACTGAAAGTTTACATTCATTCTGTCTGCAATCTGCTGCCCCAAAAATGTAAGCAGGTATGAACTAAAAAGGCATTTTATATGTCTCAGGTGGGTGAGTGGCTTCTGGAATTGGTTTGACCTCCCTTGGCTTTCATTTACTTCAATGTAATAATGAAGTGACCTTTTCAGTACGCAGAATCCATGGTTTACTTTCTTTGTGGAAGGAACTGAAATGTTTCTTCCCAGAACCTCTCAAGATTAAATTGAAACTAGAGCCAACTCAAATCCCTAAAATTGAATTTGAGTAATTTTTCTATGTTCTTCACAGATGTGTGAGATACTTTTCATCCTTTTTAAAGGTTCCTTTCCAGATTTGTACGTGTGGGGAAGGATAAACTAGCTTAAGTATTTAATTAGATTTTAAAATTTTGCAGTGTGATGGAATTTTTTAACTAGATAAAAATCTTATGCAAGAGCATAAGAATAGATACTGAGATAATGTTCTACAAAAAAAAAAAAAAAAAAAAAAAGAGCCAACTGTGTATCTTTTAGAATGGATGAAATATCTGTTATTTCCCCCCCCCCCCCCAAAAAAAGGCTGTTTCATGGTATACACTCATTTGTACTCACTCAATCCCTTTGCACTTAAAGTAAGTCAAGAAGTTAAAGTCAAGAAGAAGTGGCATCAGAAAAGGCTACTTTTTCCTGACCTTGGAGCTCACACTAATGAACTTGTTAGTTCCCATTTAAATCATTATTCTAGTGCTTCTAATCAGCAGCTTTCCATTTGAGGCAGGTAACTAAGTAAAGTATGGCTGTTGTGAACATGGCTAGACAAGGGTCTGCACCTCCATAGGATAACTTAGAGATTCACTGATTTTAAAAGACTGAAAACTGCTTATGTGGAGAAAGCTGCATCTGTAGTAGCCAGCTGTGACTGGTGTAGGGAAATGAGCTGCCACTTGCTCAGATGTGTGTGCCTCCTGCCAACAGGAATCATATATTGTGTATGTACTCATATATGCTTTTTTTTTTCTCAATTTGTTGAATTGAAAAATGGAAATATGTTGGCCTTCTAAATGGTAATAGTCCCCAAGAGCAGGCTTGCTTTACAAGTAGGGAAGCTGTATGAGGTTGGGCTTGGTTGTAAGTACAGGAGAGATCATCTTCTGTGGTGTCAGCTCAAACAATAGTCCATGGTGTCCTTTGGTAATGCACCTAACCCACCAGTTCTGTCAAATTAATCATACTGGTATAGCACCATCAGGGATCCATACTGGTGGCTTGTCCCTGAGGAAGCACATGTAATTCACACTTCATACTGGTTCATTCCTAGTCTTTTTCCCAGAAAAAAAAAATGCACTGAGCTCTGTACTTTGTTTGATTATCTCAGTTTCTCGGTATGGACTTGTTTGATATTATATAATGGGGTTTAAAATATAAAAAACTACTGAAAATACTGTGACAGCTTTTTTCCAAAAAGATGGTATGGAAAACGATGGGCTTTTTTTCTTCTTTTTAACCAGAAGTACGCTATGTTTCAGTCATGGTTTATGTTTTACAGTTTATGATAATAAGACAACTACAGTATATATAAAATTTAACTACAGATAGATAAGCACTAATAAGGCTGGGCAGAGAAAGGATTGTGAGCAGCCCTGAGGAGAAGGACCTGGGGGTGTTGGCTGACGAGAAGCTCAACATGAGCCGGCAATGTGCGCTTGCAGCCCAGAAAGCCAACCATATCCTGGGCTGCATCAAAAGAAGCATGGCCAGCAGGTCAAGGGAGGTGATTCTCCCCTTCTGCTCTGCTCTCGTGAGACCCTACCTGGAGCCCTGCGTTCAGCTCTGGGGCCCCCAGCACAGGAAGGACTTGGGTGTATTCGAGCGAGTCCAGAGGAGGTCCATGAAGATGATCAAAGGGCTGGAGCACCTCTCCTGTGAAGACAGGCTGAGAGAGTTGGGGTTGTTCAGCCTGGAGAAGGGAAGGCTCTGGGGAGACCTTACAGCGGCCTTCCAGTACCTAAAGGAGGCCTACAGGAAAGCTGGGGAGGGACTCCTTGTCAGGGAGTGGAGTGATAGGACAAGGGGGAATGGCTTTAAAGTAGGAGAGGGTAGGTTTAGATTAGACATTAGGAAGAAGTTCCTCACTCAGAGGGTGGTGAGGCCCTGGCACAGGCTGCCCAGAGAAGCTGTGGATGCCCCATCCCTGGAGGTGTTCAAGGCCAGGCTGGATGGGGCTTTGGGCAGCCTGGTCTGGTGGGAGGTGTCCCTGCCCATGGCAGGGGGTTGGAACTGGGTGGGCTTTAAGGTCCCTTCCAACCCAAACCATTCTGCGATCTATGATTCTCCCCCAAATCCACTAACTCCAGTGAAACCAATAGCAATAGTGTATGTAACATCCCCCATGAATATTGGGAAACATGGATTTAATTATTATTTTTAATAATTCCATAATTTGGAATTATTAATTTATAATATTTTATAATATAATATTTATAATATAAATTTAATAATTATTAATCCATAATAATTTAATAATTAAAAATTCCAACCCAAACCATTCTATGATTCTGTGATTCTCTGGATAGTTGACAGTTGCATTTTGAAACTGTGTCACAAGTGGGCCTATCCTTTAATAGGAGAACAAAAGTTCACCTAAAATCAATAAAGCAATGTTTGCTAGCTTGACTACTGCTGTCTGAATACAAAGAAGTTAGGATTAGGGTATCTTCATGTTCACTTCTTCAAGTCCCTAAACTGCCTTCTTTCACTTCTCAATGACAATCCCAATGACATTAAATGAAGTTGAACAATTGCATTTCTTGGAGAGGGATTCCATTCATTTTTTAATTCTTTCTTTCCAGGCATGGGTGAGAGCGGAAAAGGAAGTAAGCTGTTGTAGGAAGATGGGATAGTATATATTTTACACTATTTTAATGCTGTTACACTATACATTTTATACTGATTTTTTTAACAATTTGTTTGTATAAATACATACCTATTTGTTCATGTTTTGCTATAATTCTTGCTTTGCGAGATATTGATGATGTTGCAGAATGGCCTGTGAAAATCAAATTGCATTTTAAAAATACTTTCATTAGAATTTGCTTCATTAGAATGTCTTGTTAAATGGTGCTTTGTGCCATTTAAGCATTTCTCTCCAGAAAAGACTGTCAATTTATTATTACTGTCATTAGTGCAGTGAGTACCACAAAGCATACAAAACATATGTGCCTTGGTGACACTGCATTTGGAATGGTTTTCAAATACTTTGGTTCACGGATCTCAGACATACTGTCACAGCCCCATTATTTAAACCACCATTGTGTCATTTCAAAATGATCTTTTTTTCCCTGTGATGAGCCTTGTGATGTTGGCAGTCAACAGAAAATTATTTTTAAACAATGTTTGAAGTGGCCTGAAGAGTGTCATTAGGGCTGTTCTAGCAAACCAGCTCTGGAAGGGAACTGTTAATGACAGGGAAACCCACATGCGACACTTCAACCTATGTGGATGCCACACCCTAATGGTGTGTTGTCTAATCATTTTCAGGCTCCACTGTTAAATAGAAATACCATCCCAAAAAGGCAGAAATTCAGGCAGAAATTCATGACATTCAGTATCAGCCTCCTTCTCTCAAGAAGTCATTCTCCCTATTCCAGACAAAACACTTTTTCCATGGAGTAGCAGTGAATGTTTGAATAGTGAATATTGATTTGTGAGTTCATTTCCATGTATTGATTTTGTCATGCACAATGTAGTCACTTTGCTGGAGTTTATGTATGGTGTTTCCAGATGACGTTCATCAAAGAGTCTGCTCTACTGAAATGAAAAGAGTTTCTGTTTATTTTCTCTTGAAGAGATTGACTACACTGCAGGAGTGATAACTAACCCAGCTTCACACATCATAACTGTTCCTAAATAAATGCTTTTTTTATTACTTTTACCAGGGCCAGCCAGGACTCCTTGGATCACAGGGGTTCCCTGGACCACCAGGATTGATGGGGATCCCAGGAGTGCAAGGTCCCAAAGGTCACAAAGGTGAAAGAGGACATCCAGGAATAAGTGGACCCAAAGGAGAAATGGTAACTTTTGAGTATCAGATGTTTTAGCTAATGAGCAAAATATTAGACAGAACATCATTTTAATTGTGCTGTTTCACTCTAGGGGCTAAGAGGAGTCACTGGATTCCCAGGGGCAGATGGCGTTCCTGTAAGTATCCGGTTACCTCATGTTTAAGAAACTACCAACTGCAATTATTGCAGACTGGTTTAATGCCTTTGTACTTTAATTAAAGTCTCTGGGCTGAATTCTGCATCGGCCACGTACGCGCTGTTAAGCTAAGGGCATTTGCTAAAGTAAGTGGAACTGCAGATGCACAGCAAAAGAATAGAATCTGTGCTCCCACTCATTCCCTCTGATAATTAAGGTCCGTTTGCTTTGTCCTTTGGAGAAATCCCCTTGTAAAAAGGGACAAAAACGGAAGGAAATTTCTTGTGTCCCTGGAGGTTACCCAGCTAAGTATGTTCTTTTGTAGGAAAGAGCTGTGAGATAAGTTCTCTACATCTCCTAGGGTAGTGAGCAAAGGACACCAGTGGGTCATGCCTTAATTATTTCAGAATTATAAAGTACATAGAAAGACCAATACATGTAAGAATACTAACCATTGTTACTTGGTTTATATCTCATACAGCTTGCATGAGATGGTCTTAAAAAAACTATTTATCTCAAAAACTTTGAACAAATTGTCCAGGTCCATGAAACTGAAACATTCAAAGAGGAAAACTGGGTAAAGTTCACAGCACAGCATTTTCCCAGCTTACACTCCTTTACATCTTGTGTCATAAAATAACAAAGAAATCTGAGTCACTGGAATCCCTGGACAGAGTTCCCAGGCTTGGGTTTCCTTTGTAGTGCTCCCTGACACCGGGGCCTCACTCTGCAACCCACACATCCACATCCACTCTGCTTTCACCCTTTTTGTTTCCTGAAGAGCTCTGTATCAAGTTTCAGGGCTTTCTCTCACACACTCTTCCTCCTCTCTCTCCTTATCACTCTTAAAGGAAGAAGAAACCTCCTGTAGCCAAGGATCTCATTTGCCCCACCACATCATTGAGTTGTTTCTCAGAGCTCTGTCTTCCCGCAAGTAAATCACTCTCCTCTGAAGCTCCATGTTACTATAGCTGGACCGCTTCTGCTACCTGAGCAAGTTTTCTTTTTTAGCCCTGCCTCCATGACCTCTGCAATTGCATTGTGGGGGATAAATGCTTTCAGATACTATTTGAACATGCATGCATCCTCAAGCCCTCCACCCTTCTCACTTGATTATGTTCTCCAACCAGTTTTCTTAGGCCAAAGCACAACACTGACCATGGCAAGAAGAGAAGGCAAATAGTCACATATATGAACTGTAACAGCAAAGTGGTGGGATGTGGGGCTAAAGGCCAAGAGAGGAGGGTGGCAAACCTGGGTCTGTTTTGGAGTGAGGAATGTGAGTATTTGATGGAGCTAGGTGAGGGCATGGACAGATCTCATTTTCTTCTAAGAAAGTGAGCAGAAGCAAAAAGAAAGCCCTTGCTCTAGGTAGTGAAGAAGGAAGAAATTATTCTGTTTATGTTAGTTTCTGTGTTGTTTTTTTTTGTTTATTTGTTTTCTGACTGAGCCCCCTGGAAGAAAGCTGCTCAAGGGCAGATTAGCTTTTCATCAATCCCAGTGCAAAGCAATCGTAAGTGCAATTGAGGTGAACATAGGCACTGCAATGGAAACTCATTTTAAGGCAGGAGTAACTTTTTCCTGCTTTCCTGAGGCATCTCAGAGGCTCAACGTGGAGCTTCTTTAGTACCCCCAGTGCCCTTTGAGCCCATCTGATCTCTTCCCATCTCTGTACTTACAGCTTCATCATGACACCCAACCTAGCTCCAAAGGCATCACTGACTTTTTTCCTAGCTTGGAAGCTGTTCAAAGCCAGTAATGAACCTTTCTTCCCACTCCTCCAGTGTGAATCACTGAAATTCTTAACAATCTCAGTTCTTGGTGGCTCCCTGCACAGCAGTCTCATCTGGCTTAGTTCTCTGGTTAACAGAGACTGCATTGAACATAGCTTTCCTACCCTTTCTGAAAGGTCCTTCACTACTCATTTTTTTCATACTGTCTGGGGCATCTGGTTCAAGCTGCAGCTATATTAAAAAAAGGCACTGTCTGTTTCTTTCTTTGAAAATCATAGTTTCCCATGGATCCAAGTCTTGGGCTTAATGTGAGAATGTCTAAATACTGTGTGACTACAGGAAAAGGAAAACTAGAAACAGATGGATAGATAAACACTTTTTTTTTCCTCAACAGGGTCATCCAGGGCAGCCAGGATCAAGGGGGAAACCAGGTCATGATGGCTGTAACGGGACAGTAGGTGACCCTGGCGACTCAGGAACTCCAGGACTCTCTGGTTTCCCTGGTACCATTGTAAGTAGGTGACAGCAAATGAAGTGAAGATCATTACTGAAGCACTTGCATTTCGTGCACGTGTGTGTTAGAAACTGATGGGACACCTCTTCATAGAGATCCCTTTTGGCGCAGTGCAGCATCCTTGTGGACCTACCCAGATGAGCTTCGTAACACTTAGGGCTAGAAGGTCTGCTATACCTATCATGTAGGTCCTGCAGGGAGGTTGCTTCAAGAAATCCTGTACAGCTTTATCCAAAAGCAGTGAAAGAATATCAGACTCACAATTCCTGATGAAAGTAACATTTTCCTTCCCTACCCATGCCCAACATACTGGCTTTCCATAGCATGATACGTAGGATCATGCTGCAATGAGCACTGGAGCTCCTTGATTTACCAGCCCATGTGTCAGCCCTGAGTAGCTGCAGCTGCGGCTCTATCTGGCAGGTGCCATCCCATAATATCATTCCTAAGTAACAGGGAATTCTTCCCCCTGTATTTTAAATCCATTCCTTTGGGTACCACAAGGGTTTATACTTTGTTTGTAAACCACGACTTCCAGAGTTAGACATAGTCTCTGCCTTCAAACAGTGGTACATATATGCTCATGAAAAACCTTACAGATATTTTGCATTACTCGTAACTGTTTATGAATTCACAGATGATATGAAAGCTTACTTTTTTCCTTTTTTTTGGGTCACATCCAGGGAGTCCAAGGACCGAAGGGCCAGAAGGGGGAGCCCTACATACTACCGCCGGACATTGCCAGCCGTTACCGGGTACGTGTGTCACTCCCGCGAGCTGATGGATTTTCGATCAACGCTCAGTACTGTTTTTAAAACAGGTGATGGAGAGTGAGTTTCCCTTACATTCTGGAAGACGCATTCCTAGAGACCCACTTAAATTCTGTGTAGGTTTTGCCAGGCGGCTTCTGCTGTCTCTGGTTACAGCAAAGCCTATCCAATATCCAGGGAGGACATGTCCACTCACTTACTTGCAAGGACTTCCAGTCTGCAGGTTGATTGCAGAGGTACTGGACAAGGACATAAACATGTCGATTTTAAAAGGTTTGTAACATTGTACTTTTAAATACAAGTGCAAATGTTGTAGTTCAAGTCTTACCCTCTTTATTCGATGACTACCGTATATCATTCCTGGTAAAATCATTCCTTTCTCACCGTTTTCTCCACTGAATGATTACATTTAATATTATGATTCTTTCTGTATAACTTCCATGTAGGAGTTTGGTTGACTTGTGATAATATATGCTTCAATGTGTTATTTAGATATTTAGTAACCCTCAAGTATTCTTATGGGTGCCCTTACTCTATCTAATCCTAAAAACTTGTTTTGTGATCACTTGAGTCTTTTTCTCATATGTATAGTTTTGTGTAATTTGAAAATATCAGATAATGATAAGTGGTTACATATACTGTTAGAGTGTAAACTGTGACAAATTTAAGTACAAAGATGCATCAGAGCTGTACTCGGCACTGGAATCTGCTAAGTTCACTTAAGTAAATTTTATGCCAGTGATGAATGCCAAAATATATTTTTCTTTTGACTTTTTTTAATGGAATCTTTTCCTTTCAGAAACTTTTTAAGTTCTGTTTGCTTGTTAGTAGTAATTAGAGAACTACTCAAGTATTTATAGTCAAGAATAGATATTGGCACCTGTATTCATTTCAAAAAGTACTTGGTTCCACAGATTATTCCATTAACTAAACTCAAATTATCTAGATATATATATATATAAAAATAAAAGTTAAGATGATTGAAGGTGTCTGGACTGAATACTGTATTATTTATGGGCTTGAAAGGTCTTTGCACTAGAACATTTTTGGATCCAATTTCCAAAAACATTTCAACGTGTACTGCAGTTAAAATATGTGGTCACTGAAAACGGTATGTTCCAAGAGCTTCTCAGTGACTCAGAAGAGAATCAAAACGATTTGGTAATTCCCATGCAACTCATGAAAAATCAACTTGTACATTTCAGCTAAGGTTGTATCCCTAATTAAGCTACTGATTAGATGGGTCTTTCAAAAAGGAATTAAACATGGCCTGTTGTCCATCTCAGCCTTGCAGTTTGGATCCCTAACTTCACTAGCCATCTTTGTACCTTCCAAGTGTATTGTATGTAACTATACTATATAGAGAAAGTATAAAATCAATCCATGATAAAACACATTAGGTTATCTCAAAATATTCATTGAATATATCTGTACATAAGGATTTATATGGAATATATGCTATGATTTTTAAATAGCTTTTGGAATAAGAAAAAGTTAATAAGAAAATATTTTATTCAATTTTGTGTATAGTATTTACTGCATTTTTTACTTCTTTGTTTTCTTTAGGGAGAACCTGGGGATCCAGGATTCAGTGGTTTTCCAGTAAGTAGTAGTATAGCAAATGTGATAAAGTGTCAACAGTAACTGATATCAAAACAACATGAATTGATGTTTTGGTATTTTCTTTTTTCAATTTAAAGGGACCTCCAGGTATATTGGGTGTTCAAGGACCTATTGGTCCAAGAGGAGAGCGAGGAAGACCAGTAAGTATGCTTAAAATATTTTCTGTAGGAAATTAACCTAATGAAAGAATCATCTCAGCAAGATTCATTATGTTAAACTGTAGCATAGCAAATGAAGAGAAAAAATGAATTTAGAAATAGCAAGTAGGTGCCCTTGGATAGAAAACCTTGAAAAAAGTACTAAGACACTGATTCTACAGTGATGAGTATTGCACAAAGTATACTTTCTTTCACCCTGTATTACCTGAGGCTCTTGATTTATATTGTATTTCTTTAACCTCCTTGAAAGAGTCTTCTTTGTAAAGATTATTGATTGCAGTCCATTTAGATATCTACAGCCCCCTACACTGAGATATCAGGATCTAAATATGTCATCTTTTCTTCTCATAAAGTATGTGGTTATCAGCTATCCATACTTCCTACAGGAGATTGAATAGATAATTTTCTTTATTAGTTTTTACAAGACCATTTTATTTTTAAACTTTTTTTCAGTATTTTTTTTTCAAAAGTCAACATTTACAGCACTGGAGTTGACAAATGGCGCTGACTATTTCTTTGGAAATATTGTGTTCTCTACAGATATCATTTTCTACATTTCTTGTTTACCATGGTTAATGGTTTTATGGGTGAAAAGCAGATGTTCAAATTCAGTATATTTTGTTTTATTTAGGCTTGATTTATTTTCCTGTAAGAAACTTTATAGCACTTGCTTACTTTTTTGTCTTTTTATTTGTCAACATTTACTTCAGACCTGCTCTACATCACTAATTTTGGGGCGGAAAAAAAATCAAATTCAGGGCTTCTTACAAACGACCTCCATAACCTTTTTTCAGGGACACCCAGCCCCTCCCCATCCCCCCACAAATAAATAAATAAAATAAAATAGAATAAAATAAAATTCTAGGACTAAATTCACAGCATGCTAAGCCTCTCCAAAGTTAATTTTCTGCAGTGTCTGCTTTATCACTGGGGGTAAGCTGCATCTTATCTTTCTCCTCTGAACCTCCTGAAAGGAAATCTTCTCAGTCCTTTACTTTGTTCCTAGAGTGAACCCATTAGTTTCATGAGCTTCACACAGGAGACCCAGCCTACTATTCCCAGGACACTGTGTTGGATGTAAGATGTAAGGAGTGACAGAACTATGCATTTTCTAAGCCTCATGACTACATCCCTCTGGTTACAATCATCACAACGTCTCTTTTGAACACTCTACCACAGTAGATGGATACCCACCATCTCCACTATTAACGAAATGGTTCAAACTATCTTTATCATCTCTGAAACTGTGATTGACCTGTGGGAGGGACCTGGGAAATGCTTCCAGGTTTGCACTGTTCCTCATCCTCGAGTCCTAGATCCCACATGAAGGCAAACGTGGCTCCTCCAGATGGCAGCATGCCCGCACAGTGCATCTGCCCTGTAGATTAGGCAATGGCTCACGGACTCCTTGACTAACCAAAACTGATTTAGACATTGTTTTGTCAGAACTAGTCTACTGTGTATTTACACAAAGACACATAGCAAAGGAGACATATATAAGTTTAGGTCTCACCTGACTGTCATGATCTTGTTTTTTGTAAGTTTGGGTTGATGTTGCATAACCCAAATTGTACCCCCTTTGGAGCTCAGCAGGTGGACAGTTCCATTGACAGCTGTCTCGCTTTTATTATTCCTCTTATTCACAATCTCCTTCTCTGAAAAGCTTGTGCTTCTTATTCACCCCACCTCTCCCACATTTGACAGAGTTTTTAATGCTTAGAACCCTTTGGAGCCTATTAACTACCCTAGTTGACTGAAGCAATGTAGGTTTTCTGTCCAGTTAATAGCTTTACTTACTGCTCTTGCAAGACTTTATTGTAAGACAAGCATTTATGTCTGTTCTGGTTTCATTTCCCACCATCTTCCTTTTTCATTCTGTAAAATACCAAATTGGTAATCTGATATACACACATGGTAGTTTAACACCCTTTAAACACCAATGCAGTACCAAGACACTAGTTCAGTGAAGTGCTTAAAGATGTGCTTAACTTTAGGTATGAAGTTAAAATGTTACTAAGTCAGGATCCAAAAGCGCAAGTTCTTATTACTTGAAATAAAACCAGAATTTCATTATGTCTAAGCTGGGAGACTTCTATTCTGTTAGGAAAGATTATTGTATGACTTAGGAGAGTATTTTTCAGATCAGTAAACACAGCTAATGTATCAAGAATAGTACATTGAGCACTAAGGATTACACTATTTTCCAAATATATGCTTTTATTTCTGATATAGAGTAACTGACCCGCATGCATCGATTACAAAGTGACAAGTAACTTGCTCTCGCATATTGTGTTTCCCTAGGGACCACCAGGGCCCCCAGGACCACAAGGACCACAAGTAAGTCTTTGTTTCAAAGCTGTTCATGTTGATTTTGTGTCACAAAGGTTTATCCAAGACCCACTTGGAGGAAGTAAAATAAAGAACCACAGGCTGCTCCAAAGGCTGTGTAGCACAAGACCTTCTGTGTTGGCTGCATACCACAAGAAGTTAATCTTACACTGGGATCGGCTGCCCTGAAACGATTAAACCAGTTCTAGAGCCAGATTTAATTTGCTACTGTAGTCACAGTAGCTTCCCATGAACAGAGAATCCTTGCAGTCTGCACAATATTCAATTATATCTCAGTGGAAAAAAAATATGTTAATTGTTCTGACCCACCTAGGTATTTTTATTTAACATTTGGTTCCATTAAAAAACTTGCAAAAGAAGTGCTTGATCTTTTCACAACGTTACTTAGTGAATGACTCAAAGTCTGTTATAAGAAGCACTGGTAACATGAGATTTCAATTAGAGTCATCTTTCTGATGTTTACATCTATAAAAATACTTCTAAATCTCTAAAAATACTATGAGGTAAAACTAGATTATTGCTTGTTACTCTTCTGCAGTGGCATCCTACGGAGTTCTAAGTCTGAAAAGGCCCTTCAGCGTGTTTAAATTTAAATTTTACATTAGAAAACCAGGTTGTACTTTTAGTAAATCTTGACCTATTGCTTTTGCAGGGCAACAGGGGCCTTGGCTTCTATGGAGAAAAAGGCGAACAGGTAAAGAAAAACTGATGAATTAGTATCACTACAGGACAGGATGATGTTGTTTGCTATTGATAAAGGAATCTATTTTAAATACGCTCTTAGTTGGCAATTATATTACATAATTATAGTAGAAAAGCAAACGAATATAGCTTTGAAAGCTATATTTGATAATCTCCATAACAAATGTCATAACTGAACTAACTTTTACATCTAACTTTTACATTAGTCTTGGTCTAACTGTGCCTTCATTTACACCAACACAAATCAGAGGTGACATTTCCAAAATTTATAGAGCCAGACTACTTTATATAAAGCAATAGCCTTTACAGTTATTCTGGAAGCATACAGGGAAAGAGCACGTATTGCTTTATGTTTATCCCAGCACAAAGTAAACTTGTTTCTTGCTGTCAATTTATTTAAAGGTTTAGAACTGTATTCTTAGCAGGGGAAAATCTGTATCCCTCTTTTTCTACTCATCATTCATTCCATTCATCAACTGGTGTTGATCAACAACTTGACGAGATATTGTAACTGTTAGTAAACGTACCCTTACGTTTTCACTGCAGGGACCCCCAGGTCCACCAGGTCCACCCGGGCTTCCTACAAGAGAACTGATGGGTGTTCCCTCTGACAAACACAAGGTAACTACAGAATATTTTCGCAAAATGTGAGAGGAATTAAGAGCTCTCTACTATCAAAACTAAAATATTGTACAAATGTGCTTTTACTATTGGAGAAATCCTCTACAGCAAGATACAGTTTATTTTCATCTGTTTTCATCTGTTGCTTCTTACTGGGAGCAGAGATAGTCATACCTCATATAGGTATGTTCTATGGTGAGCACCAATGTCCAGACCAGTAGTTTTCAGTTCTGAATTTGAAGCTACAAAGTTCACATGGCTTCAGAAATATAAGTAAACTGGTGTGATACTGAAAGATGTAAAAATATCTTTGGTGCCAAGATGGAATTTCCACGACTAAGGGGAGATGTGAGCTACCTGTCTGGACAGTCTTTGTAGTCAGTTTAGAGATATAGACAATATTGTGAGTAGGTTGCAATTTGTGTCATCCTAAGAGGAATTCTCATACCTGATCAGACAATTCACAGATAAGCAATAGGTAAAACGTGGAGAAAGTGGATTTATTTATTGTGCCATTAACCAGACACTCATCACCCAGGAATCTTATGAACAAGCCTGGAAATAGCTTACAGTGTTCATATTCCTAGAAACATTTTCAGAAAAACTATGAAATATATATATATATTTTAATGCAACTTGAAAAGAAAAGAAAAGAAAAGAAAAGAAAAGAAAAGAAAAGAAAAGAAAAGAAAAGAAAAGAAAAGAAAAGAAAAGAAAAGAAAAGAAAAGAAAAGAAAAGAAAAGAAAAGAAAAGAAAAGAAAAGAAAAGAAAAGAAAAGAAAAGAAAAGAAAAGAAAAGAAAAGAAAAGAAAAGAAAAGAAAAGAAAAGAGAAAACATGCATTTCATATGATAAACGTACAAATAAAGAACGTAAGAGTGGTGGGTTTCCTCTTGAAAAAGATTTGTAACTTCGTGTTGTAAAAAAGTTAATAAAATGTAAATGGGAATGCCTAACATATCTGAACACTTTTTCTTCATTTTTAGGGTGAAAGAGGAGAACGTGGACCAAAAGGGGAACCTGGACAACCAGTAAGTCAAGTGGAGAACAACAAAGACAAATAATACCAGAGTTAATACTGGTGCATTCTTTGCTGAAATGGTGCAATACAGAGCAACACAAACAGGGGCACCAGTTCTGATGCTTTAGGAAATCTAAACAACAACGTGATACGTAAGAACTCCACAGCACAATCTGTTGTTCTCGTCTTGCTGGTTTACCAAAATACGGTTTTCCCTCACACATTTTTTTTAAATTTTAGCTTTAACTATTAATGAATCTCATTACTGCTGATGGTCTGCTATGTTAAAAATTACATTAAATCCCATTAAATATGTATGTAAGGAAATGTTCTCAATCTTTCTCAGTCTGCTGCCCAGCACATACAAACTTTTGGCCTCATAGGTCTGTTGACTGAGAGTTTATCCCATGTGTTGCTCTATCATTTAGAGCTGTCAACTAAACTTGACCGAATGTGGTTTAATTAATTCACATGCAAATTCTAGTCTGTCCAAATAGCTTTGCTATTGAGTGGTTCTTTTTTACTTCCTAGAATGGTTTAAAATACAGTCTTCACCAACTTGGGATGCCTCACTGGGCATTTTGCAGAGCTTTATTTTCTCAGATGGTCTGGTTAACTTCCCAATGAGGTTATGGCAGAAAGCTACGGTGTGAGCCCTGCTGTCCTCCGTATGCACTTCCTAGTCATATTTTTAGCTGATGGTCAGATTTTATACATGCAGAATTTTGTTGTGACTCTATTAGGAAAACCGCAGATTTTATCTTGATGTAGCAGAGTGGGATATGCTTCAGATATGTTTCTCCCTTTTTTTTTTAATAGTAGCATGTCTGTATTTGCCAAATCGTTCTCTAAAGCTATAATTTGGGCATACGCTGAGTTGCTTAATTGGTTGTATAGCTGAACAATTGCTTTGGCTTCTCTTCAGAGTCACAGTTATAGAAGAAATAAAGAAGGAGATGATAGGAGGGAAACCCTGTCCTCTGCCTAATGGCCTGATCCTGCTATTGTAATGAAGCAAGCATGTTATACTCTACTTTAAAGACACTGGTTCTTTCACATGCAGCTATAATTAGATCATGCATGTTTTACAATGATTTTTTTTCCTTCTGTTTAGCTTCCATAAAATTGTTAATTTTTTTTTGCACTTTATATAGAAAAATGTTAAACTGAATGTAATGTTTCCTAGGGTATACGGTACGCTGGTGAAAGAGGTGAAAAAGGGGTAATGGGCTTCTCAGGACAAAGGGTGAGTCACTCCTTAAACGTAAAATTAGTATTGCTAAATGTGCAAGGCCAATCTGAGACTTTGCCTTTAGGAGCAAAACTTAGATTAACAAGCCACAGACATGAGAGCTCTTCAGCCCATGTCTTCCAAGTTATGGGAAGCTCTGAAATCCCTGGTACAGGAAAGGAAAAATGGCATTTTGAAATGGTAACAGGAGGAGGGGCCCACATGACTCACAGGTTTGGCTACACCCTCACGGGGAAGCCTCATGCATCACTCACTCAAACCTGTGCTCGCTCACCACGGTTCCTTCCCTGATCCCCAGCATAGTCTTCATTTCACCGTTTCCACCTTAGCTCTCTTCAAACTATGTTCAACAAACATGAGTTTGACTCCAGTGACTACAGAAAACAATAAAAAAAATAAATCCTACTACCTTGTAGCATCTATGGATGCTTCTCTGGGGGCACTGTTTCTAAGGTGCTTAAACAGGTGCTTAAACTAAGAACAGTACTCAGCATATATTTTTTTAAAATCTCAGCCACTTCAAAATCTTCGTGGTCAATTTGTAATCTCCCAATTAAGAGAGAGAAGATAAAAATCTAATACCGGAGTAAATTTCAGATCTTTCCTGTTTGCAGCATACGTGAATCACGTTGGAAAAGTATCTGAACTCTGACTGCTAGTTTTAGAGCTTCAAAATAATTGTCAAACTTATTTTGGCTAAGAAATAATAATGGTTCTTAAAAGATTTGTTATGATGTTACTTATATTTATTAATTTTAATGTGCCTTCATAGGGACTGCCTGGTATCGATGGCTCTCCGGGACTCAGTGGAGAAAGAGTGAGTATTGCATACACGTCTGTTGTTTCCAACACACATGTAGGCAATCTGTCTGAAAAGTAAAGCGTAGAGGACAAATTCTGCCTGTAATTCCACCAACTGTAGTCTAGCAGGCATCATCTGGATTCATCTATCATTGTAATTTTGGGTCAGTTAGTTTATCATCAGTGAGAAAAAAAAATGGTCCTGTAATTAAAGGTCATTTTTCCATTTCTACGTGAGCACATTTTAAAAGTGCTGTGGGGATTTGTTGTTTTCATTGCTTCCTTTACTGCTACCATGATTTCTATAATTTTCTTCTTAGATGCAAAAAGTTACTATTTTGAATAGCTTTCCACAGACACACAGACATGGCTGAGATCTGAGATCTGTGGTCTATGCTACATCTTGGATATCAAAAAAAAAAAAAAAAAAGGAAGGAAACTGATAAATACACCATTAAATCTCTGTCCCCATGGAAACACACCCAAATATTTAAAATAGCACTGTGTCAGACAAGTAAGAGCTCATACTTTCTGTTTATGCTCAGAAAAAGGCTTCTTCAGTCAGCATTAGAAATCACTTCCATGAAGTATTCAAATAACTATGAGCTGCATGACTTTTCCATGCTTCTCCATCTTTAATAGGTTTATGAATTTGTCCTGCCACCAAGGCACAACAATAATAACATGAAACGCATGGGACATAAAGCACATGAAGCAATAAAAGTAACTGTTGTGCAGGTATTCAGTTGATCACAAAACTTGGTGGTGTGGCAGGGAATACACTACCAGTAACACATGTGTGGAGAGTGATGCAAAACCCATTAAAGCCAAATGATTGACCTCAACTTAGGTTTCCACTTTGGTCAGAAATGGTCAATGGCTTCCCTTTATTGAAAGTAAATTTTGGCAGCAATTTTAGTGAAATGTACATTGGTTTGGACATGCATGGAAAGGAATAGTTCTGTTGTGTTTTTTTTTTAGGTTGGATATTAGGAGAAATTTCTTTACTGAAAGGGATGTGCGTCATTGGAACAGGCTGCCCAGGGAAGTGCTTGAGTCACCATCCTTGAAGGTCTTCAAGAAACATGTAGATGTAGTACAAATTAGCATAGTTAAGTGGTGGACTTGTCAATACTAGGTTAAAGGTTGGACTAGATGATCTCAGAGGTCTTTTCCAACATGAATGATTCTGTGATTCTATGAATAGGCTGGTCGGTTTGCTGTTCACAATAATGCCCTTTTTGTTGTTTTTTGAATGATTTGATTCTTAAGAAAGAGAGGATAGTTGCCTTGCCTGCCCACATTACATGAAGTATTAGTTAATTAGGAAGCTGCTGGCTTCACTTCTAGACCACCAGCTCCACCTAGCGTAAAGAGATTTTACACCTGATACTTAATGCTCCTTTTCTGATAGTTTGCAGTATAGTTGCCATTACAGAAAGGTCCTTGATGCCTATGGTTCAGTTCATGGTGTCTTGCTGAGAGCAGTGGAATTGTGCTTTAAAATTGTGTAAATATACTATTAAAATTCATGCTCCATGTAGGAGTTGTTCCGATTGTGAGAATTGGGAGATGCTGTTTTAAAAATGCTGGCTAATAATCTAACTAGTGTGAATTCTATAGATCTACTGGCTTCAGTGAAACTGCTTTAGGTGATATCAGTTGAGGAGCTGGCCACTGTTTTCTACTAAAAGCTCACCTTTTTAACCCCAGTCCTTTCACAGAGCACATACCGGTATTTTCTATAGAGAACAAAGGATTTTAAGAAACTGAGTAAAATGCACAGGTTCTGATCTCTTCTGTATCTGCATCACTGAAATCTGCACTCTTCTTTGTGCACCTGCAGCAGCTGAAATATGTCCTTGTGATTGGATGCATTGTGTTTTACCATGTGTTTTAATGCACACACTTGGGGTTTCAACCACTTTAAGTGAGAGAGGTGGGTAGGACCTTAGACACTGAAATGTTTTCTGTGGTAGGTAGGGATAGAAAATTTCTCTGGGATACAGCATGCCTGGGGGTAGGAGAGGTAGATGAAGGCATGTTCAGGGGTGGTCCCAAGTTCTTCTCTTTGAGCCAGGGGACCTCTCTTTGGCCAAACCAACTACAACTGCGTGGAAAACAGCAAAGAGGACCTGTGCACTTCATGCTATTTTGTTGCTTGCTGTTTGCATTCCAGTGAAGATAAGTGCACTCATAATGATTCAGACTCATTTAGTTTTGGTGAAACAGGTTGGCATGTTCTGGCTGCCCAGCCCATGTTCCTCAGGGTTGACCCGCACTGAGGACATCCTCCTTCTCCTCTCCCACCCTGCAGTGTCCGAGGGAATGGTGCGAGTGTAGGTGCTCCATCCCTCTGCACCATTGCCAGAACCTGTGCCACAGCAAGTTCCTCTGGCCTTTGATGGGAGCTAGGTTTGGTCCAATGGATGGAACATTAAAGCACGAAGAGACTTGATAGTATTACCTGAATCGATACACACTAGGAAGCAAGCTGCTCAACTCTATTGCATAGTTTTCACAGTAACATCAGAGGAAGCCAGCTGCTGGAGACCAAATAATTTTATTGTCTCTCTGCTAAAGGAAAAGTCAACCCTTTTTATGTGTATTACAGGGTTTTTCAGGACCTGATGGCCTACCAGGTGGATACGGTCCTAGAGGAGCCAAGGTACTACTTTAATTTCATTTGTTAGGAGCCATAAACCAGGTGTATTTTTCCTCTTTCTTCTCTGTGATGTAATAACAATCAAAGAGTTTGTTGTCACTGTAGAACTAGTCACGTTGTTTGTTAACTTGAAACGTCTCAGATTTCTTAAAAGTTTCTGTAGTGTTTTTGGAAGTTTGTTTATTTGTGTTTTGTGGGCTTTTGTTTCAATCTTAAAAGAAAATCTTCAGAATAATGTGCTTAAATGCGATGCTTCAACTTCTGTTAACAGGGAGAGCAGGGCGAGATGGGTCCTCCTGGACCCCCTGTCTATGTTCCATACCACATTCCAAGAAAAGGTAGGTCTCTTTTGCTTAGCTTGCTCGTCTTAGCCATGTTTTACCACCTGCTACACAGATCAAAAGAATGAAAACCTGAGAATTCAACTCCTTCAGAAATTTTGGTTTGCTAAGCTCTTCCAGAATGTATAATTTCCTTCCAAGAGAGACCACTAATCACCTTTTTGCAGACAAGGTGGCTTCTTTGTCTCTCCTGCTGAAGCTGGATTGCTATACAAAAGGCATCCATGCATTCCTGAGTCCACAGAGAGAAAAAAAAAAAAAAAAAGCGTGACTGTTGTCCAGTAAAAGGAAGAAAGGGAGAGTCTGTGTTCTGTGTCCTTTTTCAGAGTCTCTGGATAAAATGCAGCACTGGCAGCTCATTCATCTAACCTAATGTTTTGTGTTTAAAAAAAAATAAGAAAAACAAACAAAAATTAGAACCTTTGAGGAATAGAAGAGGATTTGTCTTTTTCCTTTGTGTGATAAATTTCTTTAGTGATCTTTTCACTAGGCTTGTTGTGCCTGCTGTCAGCTGTTGTGCAGAGTTGTCCTGGCTCTGTGTGGCCAGACTAGAATCACATCAAGTGATAAAAGTTCGGAAAGGCCAAAACTTCCAAGGAAAGGAAATTTCTTTCTTTTTCTTTTTCTCAAAAAAAAAAATTCTCAAAATTTTAACATTTTGAGAATTGCAGTAAGCAGCGGTCTGCAGCATACCACAAGTCAGCATTTGTGGTCACAAACAGCATCACAGTAACGTGTTTTGTGGAACTGGGGATATCTTTCAGGTACAAGAGGTGAACCAGGCTTTCCGGGTGCTTCTGGACTACACGGAGAACCAGGAGAGCAGGGAGATCGTGGGCTGCCTGGTCTTCCTGGATTCTCTGATGGTAATACCTCAGTAACAGTTGTTCCAACAACTAGACTTTATAGCAAATTTTAACTGGTACAGGATTGAGATGGAGAAAATACATGTGCACTTGGTGAAATATGTGGTGCAGAGTAGTAGATAACTAACTGTGAAGTGTGTTTTGTGTTCATGCTTCAGCCCGGGGGGCTCTGGCAAAACAACTGAAGTAGAGATGATGACAGAGCCTTGCTTCAGGACCTGCTATTGATTTGCTCAAGTGAAAAGTGTGGTTACTATTTTTGCTGTGCATTAAAATGTCTCCATTTTTCCTTGCATGCTACGTGCAGTTGCATGAACTGTCCCTTCTGTTACATTACAGCTCCTTGTGCAGCATTGTTAAGAAATTGTTCTGAGTTCTGAACAATTCTGCTTCTGTTTCAGGAGATGCGGATAAGCCAGGTTTACCTGGAGAAATGGGACCAAAAGGTGAAAAAGGTGAATTAGGATCTCCTGCTTATCAGGCAGGCCCGCCTGGGTTTCCGGGTAAGCACGGTGAACCAGGGCTCCGTGGTCCTCCTGGTCCTGCTGGAATTCCCGGTAAGTGCAAGAAGAGAGGTGAGGAGAACTCATGGGAACACCATTGCTTATCTTAAAGATAGTTGTTGGCAAAGCAAAGTGAAAAAGTAGGTTGAGGGAATGAAACAAAACGGGTGGTGGGGAGACACATAGGGTAGAAGTGTTGTCACTGATGAAAGAAAGGTTTGCATGATTTTTAGACGTTCCTGTCAAAAATTGAAAAAGAAGTCTGCTTTGGGCTGGTGGAGGGATATGGACATGCTTAAGCTTGCATTCTGCTCAGGTAAAAATAATTTTCACAGATGAAATTTCAAACAAAAGATGTGTGCCAGTACTCTGGGAAGAGTGTCCCAGTAAGTGTGCAAGAGATCAGAGCTAGATTGAAAAGGGTCTGGAATGGAGAACACTGACTGTAAATAGTAAGTTTAGCAAACAGAGGTTAAAATGAGAAGTTGTGGAAAAGTTCGTTTTTTGATCTTCACCAGTACAAGAAAGATGCTAACATAGTAAAGGGAGTCTTATGAAGGATGAACAAGATGTTTAGGGAGCTAAAGCGTGTGAGATGGAAGGAGTGGCTGAGAGAACTGGATTTCTTCCTTAGCCTGGAGAAGAGAAAGCTAAGGGGAAATCTTACTGCTATCTTCCTGTACCTCTTAGGAGGTCGCAGTGAAAATGGAACCAGACACACCGAGAGTATAAGTGACAGGGCAAGAAGCAAAGGTCATGAGTTACAACAGGGGAAATTCTGCTTACATATTAGGAAATCCTTTTCCACCATCAGGGTGGTCAGCTGCTGGAACAGGTTGCCCAGAGAGATGCTTCAGCTTTGGAGATACTCAGCTGAACAAGGCCCTGAGCAACCTGCTCTGATTTTGAAGCTAGGCCTGCTTTGAGAAGGAGGTTGTACCAGGTGGTCTCCAGAGGCCACTTCTGACTGAGGTTGTGTGAAAAGCACCACACTGCCACTTCTGACTGAGACTGTGTTGTGCCTCTGTGAAAAGCACTACACTGTAGTGCAGGAGCAGGAGTGCAGAAAAGGATTGCAGGAAGTAATCCAGAACAGTTGGTCTGTGGTACTGCAAAGTATGTTGTTCTGAGAGATAAAAGCAAAGGAATTCAGGGTGTAAGAGACCAAAGAATGGAAAGAATCATCCACCGTAGCAGGAGAAGAAGCAATGAGGAGTAGGGGGCTGGGAAGAAGTTACAAAGGTCTGTGATAGCAGACCTGGGTCCTGGGGCCCTGTGTGTGTCGAGGCCATGTCCTGTAACCATGCTGAAATGAGGTCTGAGCATATACATTCCCTGAACCCCTCATGCTGGTCTCCAGCCAAGCAAATACATGTGCTCCAGCCAGTTCCTGGTCACTGGAGTGCTCCAGCCATGCAGTGCAGTCATGGCCAGAGGGACAAAAAGCCTGACAAAGCTGGTCTGGGGGGACTGTCCCTGCTGAGCAATACCAAAGGCGGATTCTTTGCAAGCAGATGAAAGCAAGCAGCGTTAAGGAATGCAGAGACAAGCGAATGGCCCTGTTGGAATAGGTGGTTGTGTCAGTACAGACAGGCAAGCAGGATGAAGCTTGGATAAGTAAGGGGGCAGAGGGACCATTAACAAGCAAACGGAAGTTACTGAGAATAGGTTTGGGAAGCTGTGAGGAGGGGGAGACAAGACAAGACAAAAATAACAAGCTGGATTAGACAGTCAGTGGCATTAAGGGTTACAGAAAAAAAGGCAGATGCAGCCCATCTTGAAGAGGGAGGAAACAAGAAAAGTAAATCTAAAATACATTAACTTATCTTTTTATTCAATTACACGTCTAGGTTCTCTCTTTGGATTAAAAGGACAGGAAGGGACACCAGGTAGACCTGGCACACAAGGTTACCCTGGGCCAAGAGGACAAAAAGGACCCAAAGGTAGTTTATAATACGTAATTATAAAGATGCTCTACTGTTATGATGCTATTTACTGTGTATAAATATAAATAACTGATGTTATTTACTGTGTAAAACTTCTACTGTATTCAGTTTGAGTTAAGTTGAATTATGACACACTCAGGGAGTGATGAATTTGATCTGAGGCTAACACAAGTAAAGGTGTTAGTGTCTTATAAGAAAAAAATAAGCACTTTTCTCAAGTATTTGATAAACTGCTCAAGTATTTTCAAGTATATATATATATAATGGGTACAGCTGAAAGTGTATTTGTTGTGACAGAGTGTTCTTTCTTCTCTTTCCAATCCATGTCCTTAGGCGAAGAAGGGGATTGCAGTAAATGCCTTCTGGGTGATGAACTCCGAAGGGGCTCCACTGGCCCCCCTGGCCCGCCTGGTTTTCCAGGAACCCCTGGCCAGCCAGGGAGAAAAGGAGAACCTGGTGATCAAGGTCCACATGGTATTCCTGGCTACCCTGGAGCAAAAGTGAGATATTTGTTTCTTTGACTCAGTTTTTTATGCCTACTGAAAAATTAAAAACAGCTATTCTCCATGGGGAAAAAAATGATGAAAAGTACTTTTTTCTGTACCACCTCAATAGTTTTCAGATTGCTACAAAATACTGAAAGCCAAAAGATGCTAGGATGGGGATTAAAATGGAATATTTTGAGAAGAGCAAAAGATTTCCACATAATCCAAAATATACTTTCCATTTAAACAAAGCTGTTTCAGCAAAACACTTTCAAGCAGCTGTAGTACTGATTATGATCTGGCCAGAAGGGTAACAATTTCAGTAGTTCCTTCAAATTGTTTCTAATAAGATGCATATGTCAAACTGATTAAATGTAAGGTTCCTGTTTATAAATACATACGGTCTTCCTAAAAAACACTGTCAACAGCCCTGAAAAGAATGCTTTGCTGATAATAACAACGTAGTACTTTCAGTTAGTGCTTTTGTCTTTCTGAACATAAAACAAACTCACTTGCAACTATCTAGATTTTGTTGTTTTGTTGTTGTTTTTTTTTTAGAATTAAAATAAAATAAACATTGGCTTTATTGTTGCTGTAAAAAAAAAGTTATAAGCTTTTTTCTGAAAATTCGAAATACTTTTATGAAAATTTTTATTTTCTTTGAATTGTGAAAAAAATGGCAAAAGTATTTTTGAAACTTTCAATGTTGAAACTTTGGTTAAATTTTTCAAATTTGCAAGATTTTTTGCCTTTGAAATGAATGATTTCTGTTCCAGAAATCCCAGAATTCCAGAATTTAAGACATAGAATTCTATCGAATTAAGACATACACAGACATGTCATATTATAGCAAAATATCACCCAGCAGCAAACCAGCTTACCTCAGCTTTTGGTCTGCAACAAATTCAACATAAAACAAGTTACCTTAGTTATTTTTGGTCCATATTCTTAGACAGAAGTGACTGCATAATTCTTTGAGTTTGTTCAGTAAGTTTCATGTACAGATAATAAATACATTTCATTTAGATCAGGTCTTTGTCAACTTAATGAAAATAAATTTTTATCCCAACCAATGGGCATTCATTTCTGTAGAGAAAGAGAAATTAGAAACAGCTGTAAACCATTTCAAAAACACGTTATGTGCTAAATTGCATTATGCACATCTAAACGTTGAAAGCAAAAAATAGCAAAGTGAACATCATAGTATTAATGCAGTGTTATTGCTGAAAATTTCTGCAGTTATATAGTCAATGACATAATTCAGCATCATATTACGTTCCTGGGTTTTCTTTTGGCCTATATAAAGCAAGGTTCAAAAGAAGCATCTCTGCATGGGTGTATAGATGGGGCTTCATTGTCCACTGTAGCTGGAAAATACATACAGGTAAAGCAGGATCCTTTTGCTCAAATTTGGTCTCCCCCTTTAGACTTACGAAGTGTGAACCTGTATTCTTGAGATGACTTGCAGCTGAGATACAGTTTCCATACGTGCTTTTTACCAATGCTTTTTCCACCATGCTTTTCTTTTTCAGAGAAGATTGGAGAATATCAGTAAAAGAGTGATGCAAAAGATACCGTATTAAGTAATTTATGGCAAAGGAGTATTTTAAACAAAAAATAAATGCACCAGGAATTCCCTTCATTCAATGTCTGCCTTGGAATTCAGTAAAAGGAAGATAGGGAAAAATGACTGATGGAGAACTGATGCAGTTCTCCAGTTGCAGTCATCTACAGGACTCGAACTTATGAAAAGCCACAGGTCTCCCAATGACATCCTCATGCAGAAGCACCCTACCATGGCACACAGATTTCGGTCCTAGTTTGTGCATGTTAATAAAGATTCAGACACAAGAATGGGATTACTGGAGAGGAAACCATACACAGAGAGTAACAGAAAAGCAGTAAAATTTAAGGAGGGTTGGTGGTTTTTTGTTTTGTTTTGTTTTTTAAAAAAGTTTTTAAGCAGAACGGTGGAAATACAAGTCTGTATACTTATTCTTTAAGAATTTCTGTTTCTTTTGTGTGTTTTTTTCATTGTGTGTAACATCAGGGATTGTCGGGTCAAGAAGGATTTCCAGGACCAAAAGGAGAAAAGGGAGATTCTTTTTACATAACTACTAAAGGTAGAGTAAAAGTTCTTGTCACCTGTATTTTGCATTATTTATACCTTTCATGAGAGAGAAGTCTTACAATGAAAGGTCTACTTTAGGCACCAAAGGAATCCGAGGAGATCCTGGGCTTCCTGGTATCAGAGGGGGAGATGGTTTTCCAGGCAGAGATGGATTAGATGGTTTACCAGGACAGCCTGGCCTTCCAGTAAGTACACATAATTACTAATGCATTTAATTCTGAGGAGTTATGATCACCAGGTTGTCCTTCACACACAAAGATGCAAAACTAAACTGGCTGTGCTGGTTATTGATATACAAAAAAAAAACAACCCTCAAGGTTTTTTGGAGCCACCTTTCACTTTTATTTCATTTTATTTAAGCAAAGAACTGGTAGTATATAACTCATTTAGGCCAATTTGATATTAGAGGTTAGTTTGTGATAATTAGCAGTTTATTGTTATCCAACATTGTGTAAGCCATTCTGTGTGATAATTTGATTTGAGGGAGTTAAAAGCAAAAATCAGTACAATTTTACATCCTCAAAACGTAGGTCATGTTGTCATATATGCTTTTGATAGCACCTCGTCTAAGTAACTGTAGCCATCAAGAAGTTAGACACGTAGTCTCAGTTGGTCTTCCAAGATCCGTCTGTAGGCAAAAGAAGAGTGACTCATCTCACAAATGTTTTGGACCACTGGGATGCTCTTGCCTCATATCTGAGGATGAGCTAGAGCCATTTCATCCAGTATGGACCACGGTGGGTTATACTGCCAGTAAAAATGGTACTTTAATTACTTCTGTGGATGGAAACATTTTCCAGTGATGTTTTAAAGATGTCAATTCAGCATTGCAGTAACATCACTAGAGTAGCAGAACAAGAAGAACCAGCCCATTTGAGCACAGTTTTACGTCAGCACCTCTCAAGATGTACGAACTAAATGCAACACCAGAACTAACCCTAATTCATCATTAGTGATGCATGTAGTTTCCCCAAATCTACTCAAGGCATTTCAGAAAGGGCAATAAGGCTGTCCACAGCAGTGACACATATTGCCCAAATGCTCTTCATTGGCCATCCTTTTTAGGGGAATGCTCCTTCTAAGAGAGTTTCTCTTATGCCCTTGGTGTTGTGGGGTCTAAATTAATGTATGATAATTTCAAATATATTTTATTTGCAATGTTGATATAAAGAGCTTGGATGCAATACAGGAGGAATAGCTGTCTGTAAGATGTTATTCATGTGAGTACCTTATGTTTGAATTTTGTTTCTCAGCAAAGTTAGGAGTGATCATCTCTATTCACTTCCCACAGGGTGATACTATCAGGGGCTTCCCCGGCGATCCTGGTTATCCAGGTGAATTAGGCCCAAAGGGCTTTCCAGGGGAAACGGGTCTGCCAGGTGAAGGATTTGTTGGTCCAAAAGGGTACCGTGGTCCTCCAGGTGACCATGGAACAGATGGAAGCCCTGGACCTCCAGGTCTGCCCGGTCCACCAGGAGAGCCTGGCCAACTAGGTAAGAAAGATGACTCTGTCTTGTATCAAATCTATGGAAGATCATTTCTAAATTGTGTATGGCACCAGTGTTGAAAAGTTAGCATTTGGTGGAGGATTATATGGGTAAAAAGTGATTGCTTGTATTAGTTGTCCATAAATCTTTAAAAAAAAAAGAAAAAATAGAAAGAAATACTTCAGAAGTCCCAGTAGTTTTATTGGTTTCATTTAAAGTATTGAAACAGCATAAGTGAACATGTTGGTGTCAGCAAGTAAAGTCTTTTGTGTTTTGAATAGCTGGAGGCAATGGAGCAATGTATCGCCTTTAGATGACTCACAGGGGGTTTTGTCTGGTCTACCCCATACAACATCATCTTTTAATTGAGCAGAGAAAATCAAGTTTGTCCCTCAGAGCTCTTTGTAGTATCTTCACAGCTTTCTGAGCCTCTCACATTCACAAAAGCTCAGTTTTGGAGTATTTTTGTTTGACTTCAGGATGTTCAGCATATGAAAGGATGTTCAGAATATGAAAGCCTCGGCAGGAACCTGCCAACCCCACATATTGCATGGGACACATAGGCTCCTAATTTGAAAATTTGAAAATTTAGGTTGCAAGTCTAGCTCTAATTAATATGTGGACAGAGAGTTCCAGTGTTTTACAGCAAATAGGTTTTGTTTTAAGTAGTTTCTCCAATGCATAATACAAAAGAGAACACTTTATATGATGTTATAATATACATTTTGTTTAGAAATGAGAATGTTTTAAGATTTTCCGCTTTTAAATGATAACTATCCTTTCCCATTCTTTGCTCATAGACTGTGGGCAGGTCATTGAAGACTTTTCTAGAGGAGATGGAACTGAACCAATATGGTCAGGTACTGAACATACAAATGGCTTGAATATATTTCCATATTTATTCTTATGCAACTCTTATAGCTTGATAAGTTCTTTCTGATGACTGGTTTGGATACTCTTAATTGTAAATTTTTTGAACTTCAGGTCACAAATAACCATGCATATACAGTATGTAGCTCGAAAGTAATTGAATCAAATTGAAAGTATTATAAAATTCTTGCAGTTTTACCTCTGCCATCCAGAAGTTCTTTGTTTCACTTTTCCTGAGTGTTTATTGTGACAAAATAATGATTACCATTCAATATATAGCAACGATCCCAGAAATGAAATACCAAAGAGAAATTAAGAAACTTTTTTGAAGAAGAACTTTGAGTAATGAGTTTCAGTGCAACTTGACATTTAAAGAACCTTCAGTTGTACCAAAAATTGACTTGGTTTATTCAGGGGTACAAACTGCCAACAGGGAAACAAAGTGTCTCTCTTATTCTGATAAATCAGCTGTCCTGGAATAGCTTTCCCATGCCAGCCTAAATAGAGCAGCTACCATAGCCTCTGTAAAACAGGCAGAAGAGCAGCTCTTGATTAAATTATTGAGATGGAGCTCAACTTGAGTGCCACCCAGAAAATGCCACCCATAACCAATGTTTTTGTGTTGTGTTTTTTCTTTTCTTTTTAATGAAGAATAAAACTTACAAAATTAGGCTTTTGCCCATTAATTTCATTCACCTGCTTTGACAATGTTGTCTGAACTGCAGGCACAGAGCTGGTGAGAGGCAGCGTGTGAGCACACATGGTGTGACAAACCATCTTTCTTTGCAGGTGGGGGCTGCGTGAGGCCACCAAAGGGGTCCCAGGGCAAGCCAGGACTGCCAGGAGCCACAGGTAATGGTTTGCCTTCACCTTTTTTTCCCATATACACAGTGTTTTGAGGGAGATCTTGCCAAACCTGTAAAGTCAGAAGTTTAGGAAGTTAAAGTTTAGAAGTAGCAGTGGAGGGAAGTACTGACCTGAAGCAGGCAGAGGGTTCTAAGCAGCACGCAGCCCTGGTGGCTGCACCATTCCTAAACCAATTCTGCCTTTGTTAACGTGCGTCAGACATGAAACAGAAGGCAAAAAAGCACATTCCCTTTGCTGTTCTGCACATGCAAGTAAGTCAAGAGAGAAAATATACAAGTTTATTGGTAGAGAGTGTGTTGAGGTCTCTCCAAGCTGACTGGGCACCTCACAAGGAAAATCCTGTCCTCTGAGAGGAAGGCAATAAAGAGTTGCAATGAAGGACTGTGACAGCTTCTTACTGTTCCTCATGCGATATACAGAGTCCCTTCTGCAAGGGCAAGCCTAATCTCTTTAATTTGGCTTGGTGTGATGGGCCAGATTGTCTGATGCAATGCGGTTGCCCTATCTGGTGCACCACGTGCCTTCCTTGCAGAGCTGGTCCACAACCAAGCCCAGAAGGACCATCTGGTGATCCTGGGCCTTCGCAGCACTTCAGGTTCCCCACCACTTTCCAAAACATAGAGGGCATGGGGACAGGGTCTGAAGGACTATGTGAGACGGGAACTGAGAGAACCACAGACAAGTTGTGAGGAGCAATCATAAGCATTGACCTGAAGAGGGAATTTCTGACCAGCACCACAAACTATAAGTTCCTGTAAGTTTATATACTTACAGCCTAAGCAATAAACCTGTTTTTTAGTAAATACTTCTGTCACCAGCTGACCAAAAAAAAAAAAAATCACTGGGTTATTCAGAGTTTGGGAAATGTAAAATTCTTGATGTACCCATTTCTGAACCGTTCCCTCTGTGCTTCAGGCAACATCAGAGATCTGGACTATAACATTTAAGGTCAACCTCTTTTTTTCCCAGCACAAGTTTTATTATGGCATGCATGGATTGATTTATAACAAATTCATGGATCTTAAAAGGGAGTGGTTTATCTCTATTGAAAGATGACGACTATCTCTGATCTGTGTTTCCTTAGTCCTAATGGCTTTAGTTTGACATTAGGATCAATGCTTCTGAAGACTGTTTTCCTTGTCATCTTCATAACTTTTTTCTAAGTAGGATTATTTGTTTCTTCTTTCCTTCATATGAACTTGGCAGTTTTTTTCTTTCAGTGAATGCAGTCAGACTGCTAGCTCTAAGAGGGCTGCATGCAGGTGATGCTGCAATCGCAGATTTGTGTGGTTTATGTTTTGTAGCTTTGGTTAACTCTTTAACAAATCTATCTTCATCAATGTATATGTTTTATGAACCTTAAGACTTATTTTGCCTTCCTGCCCTCCAAAAACTGGAAAAAGGCCCTTGCTGATCAGAATGCAGAACTCTGCTGCATTCTCTTCCTTTCAACTGGAGGTAGGTCTGGAACTGGAAAACTCGGAGGTACAGGACACATTTTACATCTTTTCAGTTTCTTGTCACTGTAGCTGTGTTGGTCTGATTTCCTGGGGCATAATTCCTGCCCACATTCTCCATATTGACAAAAGTACCAACACCTTTATAGTATTTTCATTCTCTGCTTAGGGTGTTGTGGTTTTGTCCTCAAGAGTTCCTGCCTTCTTTTCAGCCAGGATGGAGCTCAGCTATAAACAATCAAGTATCTCAGTGTCCTAGTTGCTGATGACAGTATATCAAGCAAAAAGTCATCTCTATAGTCTCACACCCTCATGTTATTGTGTTCCTTTGAAATTCCTGGCAACATGCACAGTCCATCCTAAGTTACGTCCTGGTATTCAGTAGTCTCAGGACCTACATAACTGCTGTTGAATAAGATGCTTAAGTTTTCTGTTGCAAACGTACAAATAAAATGCTTGCAAAGTAAACATTGTTCTAAAATAAAAGCTCTTCTTAACTGCTGTTTGGCACAACATGTTAACACCAGCTAGCATCACGTATTGAATTACTGAAATACGTGGTAAGCAGCGGATGCATTCTCCATCTGCTGCCTTCTTTCTCTAACATGGCTTTTTAATTAGAACAATAATGAGCAGAATAAATGAAAGTCAGTTATTACAGATGGGAAACAAGATGAAGATGCCATTTGGGTAAGAGACGTGTTAGAATTTTTCATTGAGACCTGAAAGCCTAGGATTTTTCTTTTAAATTGCTTTCTGAGAAGTTATTGTTCATATAAGAGAGAACAATAGTCCTGTACTGCACTGGGAAAATGCTTTTCACACTGCATAGGCTGTTTATGTGCTTTTTAGTTCTGGCCTTTGAAAGGTTTCCTTCTCTGCTTTGCACACACACACACAGAGACCAGCTAAAACTGCAAAAATCAATGGTTAAATCAGAAATTCAGAAAACTAAAGTGGAAAGAAATATCAAAATTCAAGTGATATTTTCCTTGTTTTGTCAGAGTATTTATTACTTTCAGTGTAATAAATAAATGATTTGTAATTCGTGATGATGCTAAGCAACAACACTTAAAATGTTAAAGCATGTTCCTGACCTTCAGTCCTGAGCTGGGAACTTAAAGAGTTCAAGGAGCTAGGGAGGGGAGAGAAAGAAGGCATTCCATGGGAATTATTTCAAAGGAACTTTACCAGAAGTCTGGATCTTAGAATGCAATTAATTGACGAGACTTATGCAATAAAATTATTGCATGAAAAAATACACAAATAATACAGTTTTATAAACATAACAGAGAGAAAAGAATCCTAGGAAATGCTTCCAGATTTTGTGATGTTAAGAAACAGTAATATTTGCACTTACCCAGATGTCAAATATTACACCACGAGGAAGCGAGGTCTCATTTTACCTCTCAGGAGATAAATCAATATGAACATGAGTTCAGTGCCAGAGGAACACTTTTTCAGGGCACAGCCCTTCTTTTACTACATAAGCTATAAACCTGCACTACTACAAAAATAGTAAGTAGGCTAGTTAATTTGTATTCAGTTTCTAGGATAAGTAGATCTAACCTTTAGCCTTACATTTCTTTTTCTGGTTATCTAAACCAGTCAGCTTTTGTCCTGTGATCAGTTTAGCAGAGAAGGGAAAAAATTGTTCCTCCAACATTATCTCACCTGTGCCCATTACTGTTGAGCATTCTTCCTTTGACATTGTCTTTTAACCTTAAGCTAAAAGGCTTAATTACAAAATATTATTTTAAAAGGTCTCCAAAAGCCTATGAAACTGATGATTTTCACCCTACTAGTCTCCATTATAATTAAAGTCAGGGGCAGTCCTTTCAATCCATGTTTGTAAGAGCACTTAGTTTTGATCTATCCTTGGGATCTTGAGTACAGTGTAATCCCATAATATTTTTTTAAAGTTTATCTTTGTACATGGAGACACATAATTATGATATTTACCACTACCTTTGCTTACATTACATGCAAATTTCTATTTTGTTTGTTTAGATCATCACTTCTTTTAATTTCTTTTGTATAATTTAGGTGCTAAAGGTGCAAGAGGATTCCCAGGTGATCCAGGCCCAGTGGGATACCCAGGGCTCAATGGTACACGAGGTGATCCAGGTCGGGAAGGATTGCCAGGTCCTCCAGGTATCTTGAAATAATTAATCACGCGTTATGTACTTATGACCTCTGCTACAGTCACAGGAGCACTGTCACTTTATTCCAGATCCATCTTCATTTATCTTCCATTCCATGATCAAACAATAAGCTATTATAAAAAATGTCTTTTTTGAAGCCAAGATGATTTTCTGAAGGTTCTCTAATAATGAAAAGTAATATAGACTTCAACCTTTTTCAACCTGCTTTATAGTGCAAAATTACAGATACAACAGTTCATGAAGTTGATGCAGAAATAAGGGAATTCAGTAATAAGACATTTCAGATTCCAGATGAAATAGAATGATGATTGCAGAAATGAAGAAAATAGTAGTATTAGTGTTTCTATTTAACTCTTTCCAGCATTAATATAAATTATACTGTTTATATTGAAGGCAGATTACTAGCACTTGAAACAATGAGGTCCAGTTTCCCAGTCTTCCTCCCATCATCTGTGGGAATGGGGACTTGCTCCCTCCCAGTCATTCACCAACAGGGTGGAAGATAGGCATGGTGGCAATGTTTTATCAAGAGTTTGAAGAAATTGGCGTTGGTCCTTTGAGATGTGTGAGGAAAAGCAGAGGCAATGACCCATCTGGTGTATCTAGGATTTGCGCTGCAACATCTATAGTGGATGCTGTGATGCCTAATCCCTGTTTTATTTATAGGTTTTATTGGGCCTCGGGGAGACAGGGGCCCAAATGGACTACCTGGACTACAGGGACACCCAGGCCTTACAGGAAAGTCTGGTGCTCCAGGACTGGCAGGACAGAAGGGCGTTCCTGGTGAAGTTTTGAGAGCAACAGCAGGTTCTCGAGGGGATGCTGGGCTGCCCGGCTTCCCTGGCTTGAAAGGCACACCTGGAGATCAAGGAGTACCAGGAGTTAGAGGTAACGGCTATTTCAAATATAGAAATGTTTGTGGTATAAGTGTAGCCAAACTACAGATAAGTGAGAGTAATAAGAGACCGTGGCAAAATGCACTGGAGGTACCATAACCCCAGCATCAAAGGGTCTCTCACCCCTTCCCCATGTACCTTGCCTATTACCAAAACACCTGACTCCTCCAAATGCCTTCTGGAGATCCACTGCTTATGACCAACACTTCTTCACACTGCACTACATGAAATCAGCTGCAGTAGGATACCAAAGAACATGATTTTGCTCATCTTTGCTGTGTTCGGACACACTCTTTAGATTTTCCCACTGTAGTCAATTATCCTGACTTTTCACTCACATAATGCATAATACTGAGCATACTTCCCACACCAGAAAATGTTCGGATAATGTGTGGCTTTGCCGAATAGTAGATTGCTTCACATCAGAAATTGTAAATTTTAGCTGAGAGAACATAATGTTTAATAACACGTTAATCATCTCTTTTACCTGATCAATCTTTGCACACTCTGGAGCAAGAAAACGATAGCATTATGTATTTATTCTTAACTTTGAGGTGTTTGTTTTATTTTGTTATTTTAAAGAACATAAAAAACATGTCTTGTCCCTACAGAAGACAGAGAAAATCATAGCTTCTCTACAAAATGTGACTTCGTCTCTCTCTGAGTTCAGTGGGGGACTTTCAAAAGGACCTGTGGAAGTTAAGCATCTCTTGCTGCACAGTTTCTGCAGCAGTTGGACATATAGTTAAATTTAAGACTGCAGATTACTCTCTTGCCCTGTTGTGGAAGCGAGGAAGGAGAAGTAATTGTGTGACTAGCTCAAAGCAAAGAAGTATATCACAGGAACTTATTTTGGAGACTCTTCTCATGATTTTCAATACAAATTAAAAAGGAAAAGACGAGCATGTCATTTTATCTAAGTTATTTGAAGTGAGGGGAGCTGATTTCATCTTCAGCAGAGTCATGGAGTGAAGTGATAGAATAAAGGCAGCTCTGCTGCACTGTGGTAATACTTGGAAAGTCTGAGAAAAGGCAGACAATGCCTCTAGACTATTTTTCTGAAAACAAGAAGAAATTCAAGGGAAAACACAGACTGAAAAAGGAAAAAAAAGTATGTGACTCTGCACCTTCTTTCTTAGCATTTCCGTAAAATTAAATTTTCAGTAATAAAAAATAATTACAGTAAAAAGAAAAATCATTATTAGTCTGTCAATTTTTTATATATTTCACAGTTCTGATCAAACAGCCAAAAGAAAAGGCTTGTGATTTTTTTATTTTTTTTTTTTACTTTTATATGAAGTAGTTAGTGAATCCTTTATATCATCTGTGCCACTTAAATTATTCGCCCTTCAGAACGGGGAACTAAAGTCTGTAGTCTGTTGTTGTTGAGAAAACTCTCTGTATGTGACCATTTAGGTTCTCTCTGTTATAAAAGCACATCTAACTACATTCAAGCCTATGGGCCTACCCTGAAGTAAAATCAGAATAAAGACAAACAGATCCACTTGGCCTGGATTTTAAGTGTCATGTACTTTTAAGGTCTTGTACACTACTGCTTCTCTAATCTGAATGGAAAATGTGCATTACTTTTTAAATCTTGAAGGGCTTTACTTTCATTTTAAAGCCTCTGCTTTTATTTTGTAGAGATGTAAATTTTCACCCAATACATTAAGTGTAGAATCAGGGCCATTTTGCTCAGGAATTTGTATGAATCTTATAAAGATACCTTACATGAAAAGTTCTGAACAATAACACAAAGCAAGAACCCACTGTCAGCCTTCAATTTTTCCATTTCTGCCTATCGCATTTTAGAAAAGATATAGACATTGATTCTGTCTTTTGGTCAGCTGCTCAGTTGAGTTCTTACAAAGGTATATGTGATAAAAGGAAAAGATCAGAAATTACAGAATTATTGGAGTTAGAAATGGAAGACACCTACTCTGTTTAGATCCACCTGGTAGCAAATTACTTCCATCAACTGGAAAGAGCCTATCAACCTTTCTAATGCAAATATTGAGATCAGTACTGGTATTATCAATGATTGAAAAACTAATTAGCAGTCTTTTAATTCACTTTTCCTGTTCTCACTAATTTTCAGAGGAAAAGCATATCCTGAAAGAACAGTGCACATATGCCTGCTTTGAGAAGTTACATATAATAATCAGCTTTCTAGATACTGATGCTCTCTAATGCATGATTATGGTATTTTAGGAGCGGATGGTAGCCCAGGCTTGCCAGGAGCCAAAGGTGATCCAGGGCTGCAAGGTCTCCCTGGTCTGATGGGTTTGCCAGGATCACCAGGAACACATGGATTCCCAGGCCCACCAGGGAACCCCGGGCCTGATGGCGGACCTGGGTCTCAAGGACCCCTCGGTGAGGAAGTATTGCTGTCCTGTGTCACTTTCTCCTCCCACTTCTCTGTGGCAGGGCAATTGTATGGTTTCCCAAGGGGAAAGTTAATCTTGGGACTGTGGCACGTGCCAGGCTTTAATTCCCAGTAAGGAAATGATGGTAGCGCAGGTACTGTGGCAGCAAATCATGCCGGTGTCACAAATGGGATGTGGGGGTGGTGATGGTCCTCACTGGCAGAGCTGCTGCTTTTCCTTCTGTAGCCACCTTCCAGGCCAGGCCAGAGCTTTCCAGTGGCAGACTGGGAGAACAGAACAACCAAATGGGAGTCGTCTGGTAGAAAAGGGGCTTTATTCTTAAATTAAAGAGGAGGGGGAGGTCATGTTGGGAGTGAGGATTGAACCAGACTGGTAGCAAGACTGGTTTACATTCATAATCATTTCTGAACTTCTTTGATTAAAAAAATCCAAACTTTTCCCCTTCAACTTGAAGCTGGTATGATAGCAGTTTTCTCCCTCTTGAGTTACCTTCTGTGAAATCATTGTGTATGTCCAAACGCTTTTAATCTCCTTTTTCACACATTCACACGGCAGGTCCACCAGGTGCAAGAGGAGAAGATGGTGAGCAAGGTTTTCCTGGTCCCGTGGGCCTGAAAGGTCTGTCTGGTGACAAAGGTGAAACGGGGTACCCAGGATTGCAAGGTATACCTGGCGTGATTGGTCCCCCTGGCATCAGTGGAATGGATGGCTTTCCAGGAGATAAAGGTAAGCTCTGAACAGCTGCACTGAGAGAAATGATGTTCTTTAAAGCTGCTCTGTGCTGAAATGAACAGGCCACGTTCTCTGCTGAGCTACCTTTTTAAAACAGAACAGTTATGGTCACAGGCCTTACGTATTCCAGAATCACTGTCAGTTTTCCTTTGTGTTGTGCTCGGTGAAAATCTAGCTAGTGACGTGCAGCCCTGTTTTGAAGGGCAATGGCTGCTGTATCTCTTCTTTTGAAGAACATGCAGTATCTACTATTTGCTCTCTCCAAATTTTTTCCTTTGTCCCAGTCCTACCAGCTCTCAGTGAAATCTGAGAGATGTTTCTCGAAACCTTTAAAGTTTTTGAAAGTTAGCCGCTGCATGCTGAGCAATGCCAGACACAAGACCTGAATGTTGAATTTTAACAGGATACTCATCTTTTTGTATAAAGAAGGTGAGATTCACACTTGCCAGCCACAGAAGTGTTATATCTAATGCAAGTCGTCTGCATCACAGAGGGAGTTTCAACAGAGTTCAACTCCATGTGAAGCCAACTAAAACTGAAGAGGGGGTGCATACCTAAAAATGCATGTTGCAATATCATCAGTTGGAAAGATCAGACTCAACTAAGACTTTTTTTTCCTAAGATTACTCTGAAGTGCTGATCAGCTCTCGTTTGAGAGGAACGATCATCTGCTTGTTAGCATGACCCATGTAAAACATCATGCTCTTGTTTAGAAGAGGAGTGCAGTCATCTTTGTTGGGAAAGGTCTATGACTGGCATGCCCTATAATTGTGTCTGCGCAAGCAGAAAAAGGGGTTGACTGAAAATCCTGTATGGAATTTAGTACCTTTCTCTAGCTGTAGGACAGGTGTTGAATTGATTTTTCAGAAGATGACGCTAAGTTCTGGCCACTTCCACAGCTGAGTGAAGCCCTGATCTTGTTTAGGTACCTACCTCTCAGAGAGCTTGCGTGCCTAATACAAAGCAGCACATTGCTCTAGGCATCGAGGCACCCAGAAGTAGATACTGCAGCAGTGAGGTTTTCACACAGTTTTAGTTGACCATTACTAGCTAACGTTTACTTAGTCTGCAGAAAGCTGAGGAAGGTAACATTTCTCTTCCCCTTCTTTCTTTAAAGGCTTAAGAGGTTCACCTGGCATTGATGGTTTCAAAGGCATGCCCGGCCTGAAAGGAAGACCTGGAATCAAAGGAATCAAAGGAGAATTTGGTTCATTCGGGGCTCGGGGCGATAAAGGCGCACAGGGCGCACGAGGCTTTAAAGGTATTTGCTTATGGGTGGTACCAGTGTTTGCTTTTCACATCTGGAGAACTATTTTGCAAGGGTGCACAGACAAGGACAACACATTTTTGACATAGCCGGGTTAGCTCAGACATTCCTCCACCTATTTCACACATGGGCCTCTGGCTGAGAGGCCTGGATTTTAAGCTCAAGGAGGGCTTTGTGGATCCTGAGCATGGTCAGGTTGGAGACAGACACCTCGTTACCCTGTTTATCTGAGTGTTTCCCTTTCACTGGAACTACCCACTTGTTTGTGCTTTCTCCAGTGTGATTTGTTTTTTATGAACACAAGATAACTGATCTGCTGAGAGGTAAATTATCTGTCACAGAGGAGTCTGTGTCCAGCTCCACAGAATAGTATGTACAAAAGGTTTAACTCGGTTTTCATGTTTTCTTATGCTTAATTGTTCTGCTGACATGTTGTATTGATGCAGACAACTTTTTATGCAGATGGGTTTTCCATAGCTTGTGCAAGGTTATCCAGTAATCCGTTTTTGCTAATTTCACTCTTCCGTTTTTGCTTTCTCCAGCACAGTGCCGCTGACTAGCTTTTAAAAATATGGTTGTTTTCTTACCCTCTAGGTGACCGTGGGGAACAGGGTCCCCCAGGAGAGCCCCCAAAGCTGAAGCCTAGCATGATGATGGAAGTTAAAGGTGAAAAAGGAGATGTTGGAGAAACCGGCACCAAGGGATTCTTCGGCTTGAAAGGTCAGTGGTCACGACAAAGCAAAGCAAGCACATTCACAGCTATTGATCGGTGTCTAAGTATTTTCTCAGTTGCCATATAAAATATTCTCTGCTCAATGCACCACTGTGCTGCAGCCCACAAGGTTGACAAGGAAAGCTGAGCTCACAGCTGAGTTTCGTGGAGAGAAAACCCAAAGAAAGCACTTCGTGTTTATGCCACTTGTGTGTGCTGCCCTGTTGTGCCAGCACGTTGTGTTTAGGGAAGGCTGCTACCATGAAACTTCTTCCACACAAGCAACTCCATATCGTCCTTCCCTGCTCTAGTGTTTTAAGTCTTCTTTATTTTTATTTTCCCCGCCTGCAGGTAGCAAGGGAATGCCAGGCCTCCCCGGTAAGACAGGAACTCCCGGGTCTCCGGGGCACCCCAGTTACGTGGCTGGTGTGAAGGGGGACATTGGTGCAAAAGGACTGACAGGTCTGAAAGGGTATCCTGGTCCAGCTGGCTCTCCCGGCATCAGAGGCTTCCCTGGCAGCACAGGAGGCAGGGTGAGTACATGTCCATGGATGGCAACACAGTGTCCTTTTGCTGGCATTCAGCTTCTCTAGGGAGTGGCATTCACCCCTTGAAATTGTGCCAAGCAGCTACAGCGCAAAGATTAAAATGCAGTAAAAATGGAATAAATAGACCAAATCATTTTCCTTGATCCTCCAATGTTCATTAAGCACAGTCGTTCCTCTTCTCAGTAGGAGACATCCAAATTTCAGGTGCCAGCTTTTTGCCTATAAGGACTCAGATTGCTCCATCAAGGTGCCTGGTTTTGTTACCATAGCTGTTGATAAAAAATATTCTCAGCACTACATTTACTCTTCTTTTTCTCTCCTACTGATGGTGCCACTGCCAAAAATTGCTCACTGTCACTCACCTGATAGTAAGAAGTATAAGAACCTGAGCTCCTTGAGCACAATTCACCATGATTCACTATGGCAGCAAAATAACTTACATTGAGAAAAAATGAAGTCATGCAAAAGGCCTGGCAGTAGATTCTCACATATCATTTATTTAATAGAGCCAAAAAAATATTGCTCCTTTCTCAGTTGGGTATGCCCTTAGATTTCAGTAGAACTTCTTCCTAATTAAGTACTACGAGACGCAGGGCCAAATATGTGCAACATGATGCTCTCAATTTCAAATTTAAGACTTCGCAAACACAGCTTGTGACTTGGTTTGCACTGGTTTGGTTTAACCAATTTCAACCAAATGATTCCACTTATAAAGAACCATGGAAACAAAACAAAACAAAAAGGTAAATTTAAAGGTGTTTTTTTTTTCAATATTTAAGCTATGCTGCTTGGAAGGTTGAATAAATCCCTATCATCACTAACTGATACCTGTTTTCAATCATATAACAGGGAGATAAGGGTGTCCCAGGAATTTCAGGCCATTTTGGTACTCCTGGCTCCCATGGTGAAATAGGTGAGTTTGCTCTCTTAGCTGAGCATTCTTTGTGTTCATTAATCATCAAGTGCACAACAGGAAGTTTTGTGGGGTCTTCAGTCTTAAAGAGTCCTTGTACAGTCTTACCGTATGTTATTGTAAATGTGAGAGGCTGTGAAAAGGTTGATATTGTTAATTTCATGTAACGTATAAATCCATGGGGGGCATGAGGAAGGCATTGTTCTAGAGGCTGTTTTTCTTCCTTTAACTTATTCTTCTTTTTATTTATAAAGATAATTATTGCAGAATTTTGCCTTGGAAGTTGCCAAACTCCTTCAAAACATCAGGAAATACTATTTAAGTTGAAGCCTTGCCACTCATTTGTTTTTTCACTTGAAACAGGTGAGCCGGGAGATACTATAAACTTACCAGGAATGCCAGGTCTTAAAGGGGAAGTCGGTGTGCCAGGCCTAACAGGTATTCATTTCACAGTCATTCTGGATGTATAATTTTTCATGTACTAAAGTCCATAAAGGAAAGGAGGGAGAGCTTAGCCTGTGTGCTTTTGATGACTGTTGAGCTCCTGAAGAGGTGCATCTTTGAATATGTGCTATGGTTACCTCTTCAAATGAAAGTACAGTTATGGCAGTAACCATCAATCACATGCAGCTGTAGTAAAACATTTCCTTTTTTTTTTTTTTTTTGCCATTGGTGACAAAAGAGGAATATAAGACCATAATTATGTAAGAGGGGATAGCAGAATCAGGTTTATTTTTGATTGGGTTGGTTAGATAATGTAGTAAAATTTGAGCTATCTCAAATTTGAGCTATCTGTATAGCTCTGTATATATCTGTATAGCTACAGATAGCTATTGAGCTATCTGTACATTCAGCACATTTGAACATTGGTGTCCTATTCCACATAATATGGGGAGTACTGTTAAAAAACAAATTTAATGATGGATTGGCTGACCTACTGTAGAAGAACATTTGTTCTCCCAGGCAATCCAAGCACTCTGACTTGAAGAATGTCTTTATGCAGCAAGATCAGGACTCATCAAGTAGCCAACTTCACATTACACAGGTTAGCTTTTATCATACAGAGATTATTGAGAGAATAATGTGTTTTTGTGGTTCTTGCAGGCTTAAGAGGAGGCCCAGGACAAAAAGGCGAAGGGGGTGAGCCTGGTAACCCTGGCATTGAGGGCATCAGGGGCACACAGGGTGTCCCTGGCTCCTTGGGACAGGAAGGTAAAATATTCTTCTTTTTTAACACGCCAAAGAATAAAACTGGATGAGAAGAGAAAGGAAAAAAAAAAAAAAAAAAAAAACCTCTTACTCTCTGGAAAGAAAGTCATTAAGTTTTTAAAATGTTGATCGTTCTGTAAGTTGGTAAAGAGCAGCAAAAAGGACATGGAACTCCCAGGAGAACTTATTAAGAGGAAATTTCAAAAGAATTACTCTACCGTATTCCAGTTTTTCCTTTTTTATAGCAATCGTGTCCAGTCAAAGTGTTGCATTGCTGGCTTACTTAGGTATTTTAATGCTGCCTCAATATGGCAAGGAGGTGGGCATTTCCATGCTCTTTTCTGCCATAAATGAAATAAATATCCCACAGGACCCAGTTAGGGAACCTTTGAGCCAGTTTCCTTGGCTGACTGTACAAGAATACAAGGAAATTGAAAGGAGGTCTGGCTCTGGCTGGATCATAAACTTGCAACTTACGGAACATGTCTCACTGCAGGATGATCATGAAAATGCTCCTTCAGAGCAGTTGCTCCACATGTCTCATTTAATTATAGGGCTTAGAAGCTCCATCCAAGACTGGAGCTGTTTTGGTAGGCACCTCAATGAGAAATGGCACTAGTCTGATCAGCTTTCCAGTCAGAAAGCCTGGGCAGACGGGGAAACTGAGGTGCACATAAATGAAATTACTTATTGTAACTGGTAATAGATGTAAAACTATCATTTTAATAGGAAGAGCCCACTATATTTCTGAGGTTGTCAGAAACCTGAAATTTGCAGTTAACTGTTCTGTTTCACCTTGCCCGTCCTACCTTTTCTCTCTTACTTCGTCCACTCAGATGTATAGTGCAGTGTCACACAGTGACACTGGTGGGGGGAAGCCTTCATTTTGCTGCCTGGGAGAATGAAGGTAGCACAAGGCAGTGTTTTGGGCTGTTGGTTTTTAAGGACACTCACGAACAATGATTCACCATTGTCATGTAGGATTGCCGGGACTGGTTGGCCCCCCAGGGCAGCAAGGAAGCCCCGGGACACCTGGATCTCAAGGTGAAAAGGGAACTCCCGGCTGGCCTGGCTTACCCGGACAAGCAGGTATTTATACAACTTTGGCTATTCAGTCATTTCAGTGTGAGCACTTGCTGTTGTTCTTCTGGGGTAAAGAAGAAGAAGAAAGGAGGCTTTTTGTAATTCACAGTGGCAGAGCTCGCTCTAGTAAACACGTGTTCCTCAAAAAGTCCAGAAACATTAATGCAGACCCGTGCAGTTCGTGGGTTCTAAAGGACTGGGGTCTACTAAGATCACTTTAAGTGACTGTGAGCTTCCTCTCTTTTTTCCAGGAAAGCAGTTTTCAAGAAACATTTTCATTTTTCATGACAGCAGAGAAGAAAAGCAAAAAGATATTTAAAATGCAGCAAGAGTGGTGATATACAGTATTAGAATATTATAGTGTGGCATTAGATAGCAAACAGTATATTTGTTCTCCATCATCCTCAGAAACCACTAACTGATCCCACAGGTGTTTTTATGGATTTAGTAACTTACGTCTGACTTACGGCTCAGGCAGAATTCTGCTATCAAAATTAAGGCAGTAGTTTATAACTAAGCTGTTTGTATCACAGGATGCAGAATCTCATTGTCTGCCACCTGACTCCTTAATGTATGAAGTAAGCAGATTTTTCTCTACAGTACAGCCAAAAATTGCCCTATTTTTAGTGAGATTCATCTATCTGAAGCTGCATCAAATCGAAGCTAATAAGGTTTTGAAGGCTGCCTTTATAGACAGTGAAGACAGGCAGACACTTATTTTTGTGAAAGTTTAATTGTCCTCCAGAACTCTGGCCATTGATTACCATTGATAACTAGATGGTACGCATCTAGTTTTAAAATCACGCTTAACTTTTTGATAGGTACAAAAAAATGTGGTACATTTTACCAGCAGTGACAGCTATTAGACATTTGTTAACTGGTGTGTTATTTTTAAATGACCCACGGTGAATTTCTCCTGAAGAGGGCTTCATTATAATCACATTTAGAGTGTACAATTATCCCATAACTGTCTTGGTTTGAAGACTTTGGAAAAGCATAAACGGTTATTAACAAAATTGTGGTCTCAGGACTGGAACTAATGGCATGCTACCAGACAGATCAGAGATATTTTAAGAAATACCTCATAGTGAGCTTATTGGATAATAACACAATTGCTAATCAAAGAAGAAAAAACATAGAGTGCTGTATTTCATAATAAGCTTATTGCAATGAATCGATATGAAAGAGTTTAAGAATCATATTTATTCAAGCTTTTCAGTTTTCTGCTGAGATATATATATACAGACTGATAGAAACTATTAAAATAATGATGACTATAACTTTAAAACAGGCTTGCCTGGCTTGAGGGGAATCAGTGGACTGCACGGCTTACCAGGCACAAAGGGACTGCCAGGATCACCAGGTAAATGAGACTTTTACTCTGCTGGTTCACAGGTAGTGCATTGTGTTATCTGCAAGTTCGGTCTGTGAGATTTTTGCAATGGGACTTTCCTAACCGTGCCCTATAAAGCCCAGTGTGGAATTTACCTCATTGTGGACACTGGCAAACCACTTCACACACTTTATGTGCTGCCACACAGATGAATTAGAACACAACTTCAAGTCATAGTTTCTTTACTCTTGCAAAGTCAAATCCTCAAGACCATTTTATTCCATTATGAGCATTACTTATTTATTCCATTATTCCTTTTTTTTTTTCAATGAGTCACTATAGGCTCATGTATTCAGTAGATCCTCATGCTCTCTACATGTATGTTAGCATGCTGATATGTTATTACATGCAGAAACCTTTCTTAATTTTGAACTACTCCACAACAGGTCCAGATGGCTATGGCTCTGCAGGCTTCCCAGGTACCGTGGGTGACAAAGGAGAAGCAGGAGAGCAGAGCAGAGTGGAAGGCAGCCGAGGCCCTCCGGGTCAAAAGGGAGACAGAGGTGTTCCAGGTCTGTATCCTGGAGAATGTGATCTACTTGGTTTTTGTTCCAGCTGTGGGCGTTAAGGATGTCATGAAGTGCAATACAGTGTAGACAGTGATATAGTAGAGACTGTTTGGAGTTCCTGCTGCTGCTTAGCCAAACCTTGCTCAGAAACAGCACTGTGTATTGCCAAGTGCTGGACAAGCTAGCTCCTCCTGGGCAGCCTGGGTCCTTCTCCACAGTAGCAGCCCATTGTAGCACACCCAGAGCTCAGCACGCTGCAAATGCTGCTCTCAGCCACCATCTCCCAAAATATTTATAAAGAGGATCCAGTTACACCAACACTATGGCTTTTCTTTCTTTCTTTGCATTGCAAATCCTTCAATATTTACCTTTCTTCTGAAAGCTTCGCTGTCCATTAACGTGTGATTTTTTTTTTTTCCCTGGGATCGCTCCTGTGCTCTATTTCCATGCACAGTGCTTTCTTTACTCATACCATCACCCTTGTGCAATGTAAGCATACGGCTTTCCAGCTCTGACCCACCTTGCTACAGCAGGCAGCACTTAGCTCAGTATGGCTCACCACCAGTTCTTCTTCCATCACAGAGCCACCAGACTGATGTTATGGATGAACAACAACTACTTTTTTCTTTTACAAAAGTTTTCCAACATTTTGGCTCTAAAAGGACTGGCAGATATATATACATAAAAAAAAAAAAAAAAAACACTTACTGCTTTTACCTGTGTCATTGAATGCCTGTTCTTTGGTGCTCTACTTTATTATTGCTAACATACTGTGTCTTCTTAAACACCATTCAGAGATTTAGTACCAAGCCCTGCAAGAAATAGCTTTTTGGCTTATTTTATTCCTGTTTGTTTGTTGGAACTAAATATGTTAGTTTCTTTTTACATGACTAAACAAGAGGGTTTTTATGGCTTCCTGACAACTTACATGTGCTCAAAAGGACAATTTTGAGCAAAAAGGTGAGGCAAATTTTTGGCCATTTAACACTTTCCATCTATAGAGAATTTCCTTGGATTTGAACTTTTGGTTTTAATTGACCTCCTCCTCCCCACCAAAAAAAAAAAGTGTCTGTGACCTTGATTCAATAGGACACAGAAAAACAAAGCTGCTTTCTCGTCTGCTTCAATATACCTTGGATATTTTGAGAACTTCCTATTTTGAAGTAATATTTTACTTGGCAGATGCAAAACCATTAGCATTCCACACCGTGAGATGCAATTAGCTATCCAGAGAGCTTTGAAACAGAACTAGCATTTGTGGGCTTTTGTTTTGTTTTGTTTTGTTTTTTTAAGAAAAACCTCCACATCATATCATCTGGGGAAAAAAAAAAAAAGCGAAAATCAGTGGGAACTGCAGGTGTTTCCACTTTGAAAATCCCGTTTTTATATGTAGTCAAAGGTGAGTCCTTATAATTGCGTTTTCCTTGCAGTACTGATTATTTCTTCTCTTCTTTTCAGGGATCCAAGGACCCTTTGGCATTCCTGGGCAGGATGGATTTCCAGGGCCTCCCGGGATTTCAAATATATCAGGATATCCTGGTGATAAAGGTTCCCCAGGTCTGGACGGAGTGCCAGGTAATTCATGCCTTGTGTCCCTCAGACAACACAGAAGATTAAGTAGAAAGTTAGCAACGGCAGTAGTTATTGCAATCTTTGTTCAGTAAAATATCCCTATTAAGTGCAACACTGAAGTACATGGCTCGATGCTCCTTGAATAATTGTTAGACACAACTAATGGCACAAAAGATAATAGGGACAGAACTCTGATGCCAAAGGCCTTTCCTGCAGGGTGTCTTAATGGAAGGACTTGATTTTCATGCAAATAACAGATTTAATTGATCATCCAAAATTCCCTTAAAAACTTTCAGAAGCATTATGCTAACTTTCTACTTTAAAATTTAGATCTGTGGCAGACATGCAAATCTGCAGAATCCTTTCTTAATCATTCACAGAATTTTCCTATGTGAAATTAGATAGGAGAGCATTAGCCGCTCTTCTTTCTGAAAGTTCATTCTATGAGCCTACATTTTTCATGCCTATGAAAGAGCTGCAGTGTGGCTCTGTGTATTTAGAAGCTGAAGATCCTGCTGCTTGTTGGACTGCACAATCATTTCAAACTTCAGTGCCACTGTGAAGCGCTTGTAGCAGAAGTTGCAGGTGTCCCATTATCATCTCTATGATGTGTGGAAATTTAATGTAAGCTCAGCAAAAACTTACAGGAGGCAAACTAGCTGTGGAGCCAACGAAGTACCTAGGTTTCCAGATGTGACTAGAATGCTAGTTGGCCTTACTCTGCACACTGATTCCCATTCCCCAGGCAGTCATTGGGTTAAAAAAAATAAAAACAGAAGCAGTGAGCAGAGTGGGATGAGAACAGGAAGACCATCTGCCACCTGATATGTTGATAGGCATGGCTCTTTGCCGTAAGCATCTTGCATTAGTACCCGCACTTGATCCAACTGCAACAGGCCGCACGGGAGATGCCCCACTGAAAACCCTAGTTACTAAGTCCTTCTCCCCTTGGAAACAGGGTTCAAATCTCTTCTCAGGCAGCAGAAGTAGGAACCTGCCAGGTTTAGCTTCAGAAAATAGGTACTTCTGGAAAAGGAAGCTGTTCCCATAACTGCCAAGACAGAGTGAAGTAGTTATTTGTATCCAGGTGTTCAACTGAAGCACCAGAGTACATGGAACAGTAAGTCCTTGGCATATTTACCACCTCACCTGGCGCCGAGTCAGGTATTTGCTGATATCTGATTTCCCTCTAGTTGCTCGGAGAATTTAGGACAAAGCAGGGCGGCACCTAGTGAAGTGTGGCATTTGCTGGGGAAGGGATAGCTCACCAAAGGCCGCATCTCAGCAGGCATCTCACTGCTGCTGAAATCTTGCTTGAGATGACACCAGGCTCTGTGGGAGCTTTGTGCTCTGATTCCTCTGCCACTGCAGCAGAAGGGTATGCCAGGCTGAGAGCAGGAGTGCTGAATACGTCTGTTGGATAACTGAGCACGAGCCCCTTGCGTAAATTGAGGAAATAAAACCTGATGGGATACAATTAGATAGCTCTGTTACTTTCATCTGTGCCCAGGTATTGAGGCAGTATAGACAGATAACAGCTTGAATGTCCTCTAAACAGGCTATCCAGGACTACAGGGGCAGCCTGGAATACCAGCTCCACCGGGAAGCAAAGGAGAAAGCGGACAAGCAGGTGTGAGCGGACAAACTGGCCCAAAAGGAGATAGAGGTGATCCTGGATTAGCAGGGAGACCTGGGATTCCCGGGTATCCTGGGCCAAAAGGTAAGGATGGGAGATGTTGATCATCTGCAGGGGGAAACCCCCTATGCTACAGCAGCTTGAATAACATGACTTCTGAATTTATATGATCTGTACTGAAACGCAGTAACGTGGTACGTCTTTTTGCACTAAAGGTCGCAAGGGTGAGCAAGGTGTCATCGGCTTTATGGGCACAGTAGGATTTCCAGGTGATCTGGGACCCATCGGACCCAAGGGGGACAGAGGACTAACTGGTGAGTAAGTGCAGTCAGGTGCATGGCTCCTTTCTGAACAGTTTGCAGCCACACACAGCTGATCCAGCTGGCCCTGCCTTGAGCCTCCTCAGTCCTTTCCAACCTGCATGACTCCATGCGACCCATGGAAAATTGTAGGGGATGGGTGCCTGAATTTAACATGAGTAGTCAACTTTTTGCTGTAATTAATTTATTTTGTATGAGGTGCCAATTCCAAAATCAGACCCATTTTCAGAGAAAAAAAAAAAAAAGGAAAAAAATTGTTGACTTAAAATAATTCTGCAGAGTAGACATACTAGATATTTAGAAATATCTATGCCATCATGTATTTGTGTCTCCAGAAGCCCACCAAAAGATGGTGCTCTGCCTCAGAGAGCAGTCGGCTGTCTGGGGAAACCATCCCAACCTCCTACATCATAACTGAGGAAGCAGTAGCACCATTCATTTCCTTCTGCTTATCTTTGTGCAGTCCAAGAAAAGACAACCCCACTCCTCACATATGTTCCTCCAAGATCGTAAATATGTCTTATACCCAAGGTAGTGAATTGTAGACCACAGTCCCTCTTTCACATACGCAGCCAAGTAACAGCAACGTGTCTGTGGATGAAAGCATATTAAGGAAAACGTGCATATTTTTTAATGAAACTGTCTCATCTTGCCTCCTGTCACAGGCTTTCAGGGCCCTCCAGGCTCTCCTGGGCTGCCGCCTCTTCCTCCAAGGCTGTTTGCTGAGCAAGGTTCACCAGGTCCCCGTGGAAATACAGGACCTCAGGGAAGCCCAGGAGATATGGGCCCTCAGGGCCCACCAGGCGATCCAGGTAGGAATTGCACACTCGGAGCGAAAGCTCAGTAGTCCTTAGCAGAGAGAGGTCACCAGAGCACTGCTTTGGCTCTCTTCAACTCTAAATCCTACAGGTCAGAAAGGAGAGTCAAATTTGGGTTTTTCAAAGCCAAGGGCTTGGCTTTCCTCCCCCTTCTAACATTCAGAACTTAAGCAAAACAGGAATAAACTCTGACAACACTCACTCAGCCAAAGCAATGCCAGATATAGATGCAGCCATTTAAATCAAGAGTGGGAGTCCTTTGTGGAAACGCACACATCCCTGTGGGTGTGCTTTTGGCCCAGGAGACGTAGTGTTAGTGATACATGGACCAGACACAGTGCACCTCTTGCTAATGGCCTTGTCAGAGATGCGTGGTGGTGGCAAGAGTGAAAGATGAAGGCTGTGGGTGTCGTGTTGTCTCGATTCTAGCAGCCTTTTCTGATGAATTTAGTGCTTTTTGCCTGAGCAGAAACCACGGGATATCGCTTTTAGTGTAAATTGGTAAACCTGGCAGCTAGGACCGAACGCGCGCAAGTAGAGCACATGCTATCAGAGCAAGTAGCATGCTGATATCTCTGCAGCCACTGTGCTCATAACTGTTGTTGGTGCAAGGTTTCAGAGGCTCACCTGGAGACCCAGGGCTCCAGGGCAGAGGTGGCATTCCAGCTCCTCCCGGATCCAGAGGTGAACAAGGAGCAATGGGGTTTCAAGGCCCAGTGGGATTTGAAGGTAAGAGATGTCACACAGCACTTCTTCCCTCTTTCCCATTTCAGTGCCATAATTATTCTGTAGTTACTGTATCACTGGATGGGGAGGAGGGAGGAGAGAGACTGCTTGTTCCTTCACAACTTCTTCACAAGGCACAGCTAACTTTTAACAGAGGTAGCTTAAAGCAATGTTTTCAAAATAAGTTTTGATAGCTGCAGATGGCAGTCCACTCGTGAATGAGTTTGTTTTGATCCGAGTGCATTTTCATGTTGGTTTTCTCTAATTATTTCAGCATAGAGTTTTATTAGCCGTTATGTTCATAGAAATGGATGTTTGCATAGGTGATATTTGCATGGACGTTTCAGAGAATGTACCTGTGAAAGAAATACCCGTCTTTATCCAGTCAAAGAGCAGAAAGACTATTAAATACACAGACCAAAAGATATTTGCAGTTTTAACCATATAAAGCAGATGCAAGCAATTCAAAAGCTATTGGTTATTCTTAGACCAAGAAAATGTTTTGAAGGAAAAAAGATGTGCATCTGTATTGCACAAAGTATGCTAAAGTTTATCAGAACCTTATATGTGACTTTCCCTGGCTCTGGTTGTGAAATGTATCATCTGATCTCTGATCATGATGATCCAGCACCAACCTACATCAAAATCAACTGCTTTAACCCTAGAACTACATCTCTTTTAACAATAACTTACCGTAAGAAGAGTTATTGTGCAATCAATCCTTGTTCACGGGCAGCTCAGCTGAAATACCAGCTAGCATGAGAGCACTTGTGGGAGCACAAACTAAGCTGTATTATTTTCTTTTTCCTCTTTCACCTAAGGCCAGCCAGGCCGCCCCGGTAGCCCTGGGCTGCCAGGCATGCCGGGTCGCAGCGTCAGCATCGGCTACCTGCTGGTGAAGCACAGCCAGTCCGACCAAGAGCCGATGTGTCCGATCGGCATGAACAAACTCTGGAGTGGGTACAGCCTCCTGTACTTCGAAGGGCAAGAGAAAGCACACAACCAGGACCTAGGTACGTGGTACGTGCAGGTATTGCTGGCAGCAGCTGCAATTCCATCCCTCTGACTGAGGAGAAGAAGAAAAAAAAAAAATAGAGCTTACTTATAGAAAGCTGGGACTTCAACAGCCAGGCTTAGGAAGCACCAAAATGAGAAGATAAAAACCACACGTCTGCATAGTGTATTCGTGAGAGAGACTTTGCAAGTCATTAGTGCCATTTGAGGGGAACAGGAAAGCCGGTGACACATTATGGACTGCAAGGCTTTACTGACACACGCTTGGGAAGGAGCAATAAACTGAAAACATGCATTGTCTTCTGCAAAAATGATTGCCATAATTTCTTTTTTTTTTCCTCTCTTAACAGGGCTGGCCGGCTCATGCTTGGCTCGCTTCAGTACAATGCCATTCCTCTACTGTAACCCGGGGGATATTTGTTATTATGCAAATCGAAATGATAAATCCTACTGGCTCTCGACTACAGCACCTCTCCCAATGATGCCTGTGGCAGAAGAAGAAATTAGACCATATATCAGCCGCTGCTCAGTCTGTGAGGCCCCAGCTGTGGCGATTGCTGTCCATAGCCAAGAAGCTTCTATTCCTCGCTGCCCTGAAGGCTGGCGCAGTTTGTGGATTGGATATTCCTTCCTCATGGTATTTGTCCTTCAGCGTCACACTGTGTGTGGCACTAGGCTTTAAGTATGTCTTAGACCCTGGGAAGGCTGCTCTGTCGTAGCTCCAGTAACATCAAAACTATGCAACATCCTGGGAAACTTGTTTCTAGGAAACAGGAGTGAGAAGCAAAATTTCTGTGAACCGCAGAGAAAATTGCCTCTTTGTCAGAATAGCATCTGGAGCCCTTATTTTATGTACAAAATAATGTTTGAGAGCAGAGCACAGGTACAGCTGTGAATTGCCAAGTAAAACCGCGCTCTGCAGGCAGTAACCTACGGAGCATTTTTACAGCTAGAAAAAGAGTGGGGATTACTGATGAGCATCACTATTAAGAGGCTGATCTGGAGGGGAAAAAAAGACATTTTTCCCCTTCGTTTAGAAACTGAAAATCATTGATTTTTGGTAGACACTTAGAAGCCAAAGTGTTTCATCTAGTCTGGAAAGAGAGACAGCCTCCTGTTGTTTTAAAAGTTAATCTTCAGTGTTATACCTCTAATGGCGGCAGGAACAGAGCTGCATATCCGATTGCTCAAAGGATCTCTTAGATCTTGTGATTACAAGATAATTAGGAAATGGGATCTTACAGAAGAGCTTAACATTAGGTGTGCAGTGTAAAACATAATGAAAGGGTTCACCTCTTGTTCTGGCTCACTCCAAACTGCTACCTGTGGGAGCAGGACTGTACAGAGGGATCATGTAAGCACCGGAGGACTCAACATAGTGAGTGAACAGTACCTAGAATATGTTAGTGAATGATCCGGCTGGTAGTAATTTATCTGACTTGCTTGATGCACACTAGGGTCAAAACCTGCAACAATATGTCCATGTTGTGTTCATGCATTAAATACTGGATTGAATGATGAAGTAAACAAGGCTGGAAAAAAGAGTAAGATTTTTCTGACAGAAAACATCATGGAATAGCTGTAGTCAACCCTTCCCGCAGATTATTTGCATTCCAAAAGCTTCAACTTTTCAGGAAAGAAAAAGAAAGAAAAAAAAAAAGGAAATTGGATATTTTTCATTTAGTTCTAGAAAAAAGATTTGAGAAAAAGCAGATCCAATTTTTGTCCAGTCCTATGTTTGACCTTTCTTTTGCTTCTCCGAAAAGCCCCGATATGGATCTCATAGTTACTTCACAGGAACTCCAAGGATTAATTGTTTGTAAAGCCCATGTAAACATTCAGCATTGTTAAGGGCAAAGTTGTCACCTTAGCAAGAAGCTTTTGCAGGGACAAAGTCTGCCAGCACCAAGGAACGTACAGTGAGAGGAGTTTCAGAAGATTAAAGCTTTCACATTTTCCCATCTAGCGCTCAGATCAAACGACGTGTTTGGCATACACATTTTTTTGCTTCTTATGCAACTCTTGAAGGAGAAGTACAGCGTGCTTGTGGTTATTTCAGAGTACATGTTCTTTTACTTCTTGGCTTAAATTTGTTACCTCCTTCCCCTGGCTAAGGTACAATCCTGAAGGGAGTCAGCGTGGACTCCTGCCCAAACCACCTTAAAAGTTGGGAAGATTTCATGCAGAGAGGGCACTGAACTATAATGCTTCCTAAAAAGTGCCAGCCTTACCGAGGGATAAGAAGCCCTGACCAGCAAACAAGAAGCTATTACAGGCACAGAGCGGGAGATTGTACGCTGAGCATAGGAAGGCCACAGCCCTTGCCCTAAGGTTGTCGAGCTCCCAAGCCAGTGCGTAGATAGTGTGTGCAGTTTGTACCAGCTGCTTTCCAGCTCCAATTGCAGAGGCCTCAAAACTATTAACAGTTCAGCCCTTCTTACCAGCTTTGTTATCCAGAAGGATGCTAGAAGGGTTACACTCCAAAACATCATAGCTTAGCACATCTTGCAATTTGGACCTGTTTAAAAAATAATAATCCAAGGCCTCAGCAACGTGCAACACCGATCAGAGATCAGATCCTTTACTCCATTAAAAGGTGGCCACTTGTGCTACCCGTTTACATGGACACAGCGGGCCTCTGAGCATAAACCAAGGCCAACAGATTTCTTCCCACGTTTACAAAGCTATTTAGCAACTTTTCCAGCTGCTTTCATTTGTATTGCAAATACCTTCAGTTTTTAACAGAAAATTATGCAACTTCACTTAAATATGCAGCTGTACAGCCCTCAAAGGGACTGGGGAAATGCCTGTTTTGTTAGAGATCCCTTTGGCAGAACATAAGTAACATTCAGTTTGTTACTGCAGTACTTGTCAAAGGTAACAGTTGAGTGGTTTAAAGGTGCATGATGCTGTTGTAATGTGCTGTTAATGAATATATGATAGAGGGAAGATATCTGTATAGAAGCTAACTTTTTTTTTTTTGTTTCCATAGTGCTCCTTAAGTGCAGTGCAGAGTAAATAAGACTTTTTAATGAGGGAAATTCAAGTTAGCTATATGGAAAAAAAGTTCTACTTAATGATGGCAACCAGAGGAACAGGCTGCCCATAGAGATTGTGGAAACTCCATCCTTGGAGTTATCAACAACTCCACAATGCCCACAGCAACCTAGTGCAACTTTGAAGCTGGGTCTGCTTTGAGCAGAGAACTGGCTGAAGTGCCAGAGCACTCCTCACCCAAATGATTCTCCAGGTCTAAGACTAGAAACAGCGAAAATCCTGGCTATAGCAAAGATGTTTGTCAGAAGTGGCATCAGCATATGAGATTGTTCTTTTGTATAAAGGATAGCCAAACCCTTACGTCTTACACGGTTGCAGGATTAGCCTTCTGTCTGCTCTAGGGTTAAGAATCAGGAGCACTTCCAGTGTTTTTTCTCTTTTCCCCACACGTAAGTTTTTGACAGCATTGCCTGAGGTTGTACTCTGAACGCTGCCCTCCTTGTCTCCCTTAGCACACTGCGGCTGGTGATGAAGGTGGAGGACAGTCGCTGGTTTCTCCTGGGAGCTGCCTGGAAGATTTCAGAGCTACTCCTTTCATCGAATGCAACGGCGCACGCGGAACTTGTCATTACTTTGCAAATAAATACAGCTTCTGGCTCACTACGATTGACCAGCCCTTCCAAAGCAAGCCCTCAGCAGATACACTCAAGGCAGGACTCATCCGAAGCCATATCAGCAGGTGCCAAGTCTGTATGAAAAATTTATAGAAGTCTTTCATAGTATAAGGAACCTGCTTATCCTGTACTTCTTGTACAGTGAAACCTTCTATGATGTTTAGACGTTTGAATAAATCATGTTGGTGCTTTTTTAACTTATTACCTCAAAAGCTGAATGGAAATTTAATTTTAAAAGTGTCTGTAAAAGCAAATTACGTGTAACAGAAATCAAGTCTAACACACAGACCTAGTGTTGTGTTCTCCTACTATACAGTATATATATTTTTTTGCTAGTCTAACATTATGTCATTTGCCAGATGTTACAAATACTCAGCTTTGAAACACAAAAACTTCAGTAGTAAATGAATACCTTGGTCAGATACCCACTGCATTTACTTTAGGATAATGTATGCATCTTTTCTATTAACTGTATTTGTCACAACACTAAACACTAGCAGCTACAATTCATTCAAACAATTAACACACTGTGATCACACTAAGCCTTAAAGCCTAGCAAAGTACTGAAAATGTACACTGGAAGGTGCTCATGTCCAGCATTAAAACCTAACTTCAATGACAGTATTTTATGCTTGGGCATTTCAAATACACACCCAGAACAATCATCTTTTTCTTATATTTGTGTTTTTTTTTTTTTTGAGCTTCACCACTCTTTAGTACTTAATCATTGGAAATAGCAGAGAAGCCCACAGGCCTTCCAAAAAGAGTAACCAGAAAATGCACATCTCTTCCTGTTTTGGTTAGGAGACTACATGATGAAGATCAGCACATTACTTTAAAAGTCTGGCATTTTTTTTCTAGACATACTCCAGGCCAAAGGATCATTACAAAAGTCTCCCGCTCCACCGTGTTGTGGACATTGATCTGTGTCATGTTACTCACAGCACCGAGTGTTTTTTGCATTGCAGCTTTTCCCCTCTGAAACCAGGCTACTCATCACAAACAGGCATTACCCATGTGCTGTTGGAGCTGCTGTCACACGTGGGGTAGGTCTTCCAGGACAGCCTATTGTTCAATGCCACGTTACCTTGAAGGTCAAAACTTGCAGACCTGCCAGTTGTCCGCCTGGAGGCATGCAGTCCTGGCAGCTGGGGACATGTGGCAACGTGATGACCAGCATATCTGCCTGCACGCATCCTTCCTTGCAAAATCAAAGAGGAAGGAAGCAGAGCATTTATTTGGCACAATCTTTTTCCATAGAGAACCATGTCATTGCATGCCAGGCTTGAGAAATGGCCGCAACAGATAGCTCTTCCCTTCTAAAGAAGCCATTTAACCCAAAGCTGTCTGTCACCACTACAAGATGGGGGGGGAAAAGCACGGTTGCAAATGATTCTCTTCCCATTGACATAGTCTGATTATATACCCAAACACTTAAAACTGAAATCGAAGAGACTTCTATAACAACGACAACTGATTTTTCGACTGTTCACTCCTGCTTCAGGTGTTTATTGGGTTTTGTAATTACATTCCATCCTCACTGTATCATAAATAAAAATTGTTTTTTCTACTCCTCTATTTGTTGGTGATTGCCATTTTGTAAACAGTGTTGTTGTTTTTTTTTTTTTTCTAAAAAATGCATGTGGACTGCTCTTTTGAATTACTTTGTTTGCACCTAAGCCAGAAAGAAAAATAAAAGTGTTACCGTAATGCTCCATTCTACTTCTTCAACCAGGAATACATTTTGTGGCACTTAAACCATTCCAGAAGGGAAGTGCAGTTCTAAAATTTCTCCTTTAAGCTAAACTGTGGAGATGGTAGTATTTCATCTGTTGATGAAGAAGAGGAATTCAAGCCAATAAATTGTGATGTTGCAAATTAAAGCAAAGTATTATTCATGTTCCACAACATTTAAGAAACCAACATTAACCAAACTTGACAAGTGTTACCTCTGCAAAAAATGTAAAGTGTAACTTCAGTTAAAGTTCTGAGCTAGCACAGTTTCTAGCCGAGATTAGTTGTGCGTATAATTAGATATATCCATGAAGTGAGAAATTACATGAGCTTAAAATCAGTTTTCTGGCCATACTGTAGCTATGAAAGGCAGCCTCTGAACAAATTAACTCCACTGGTATTTGTTTCAGCCAAATAAAATACCTAGAACTGAAAACATTGCAGTGTACATTAGTCAAATCTATTCCACATTTGCCAATCCTTTTAAATTACACACAGCAGTAACAAACACCCCATAATCATCAATTTACCTCTTCCACGCCATCAGTGGTTGTCAGATGACCAGTTAAATCACTTGTGATTTTTATAGTGTGCAACTCCTGCAATGCAGCACATGAAATTTTTTTCAACAGAATTCAAGTACAGGTTATACAAACCTGTAAAAAAACAATTATGTCAGCAACAACAGCTAACTATTTTGACTTCAATGGCTGCTATGTTGCATAATCTTCCTATACAGCTAATTTTTTTTTTTGCATGAAAAGCCTCAGCAGATAGGTCTTTCCCCACGAGCTGTGTTGTCTATTAGTTTTCTGACTCTCAAAAGCTGTTCTAAGCAAGTTTGCTCAGCACAGTATCATCAGCACAGTGGTGAGTTGAAGTGCACTCAGGAAATTAGAAGAGAAAAAAAAAACATGCCACACAGCAGTGAACTTTTGTACTTTCTTTGTGTACGTCATGTGCTTCAGGTCCATGGACTTATACACAAGTTTCTCCAAACAACGCTTACTCACTGCCTGGGAAGGGGAGGGAGCAAGTACACATGAACACATGGGATGCTTGCAGCAGCCAGAGGGTTTCAGCCTGCCAGCTACCTTGGAGCACAGCACAGCACTTCCAGGAGAAATGCCTTGTCCGAAACACTGCCCCGATAAATTTGCCTCCCTGATGCACCTACTCCCAGGAAGTTAAAACATTTTTATTCAGGAAATAGGATTTTTCAAAACAATCTTTTCACTTAACCATACCACTCCAGCCTAGGATGTGAAAACCACAAGTTTTTTGCCTGTTTCTGACTAATAGTTAAATATTTTGCTTCAAAGCATGCTGCTTGTGTCCTACGCTTCACTGTCTGAAAATACCCTGAAGTATAACATGCTGCTGAGCCTGGAAAAGGTCAGCAAGGTTATATTCCCCTCCATAGGTAATGGTGCATCAGCATATCGGCATAGCTATAGTGAAGTCATTTGGCCAGCTGACACCAACATTTCTCGCTCTACGTTAACCAAATCTGCCATGTCTTCTCACACACCGTGATTGGGCTTGTCCAAGGCATGTGGAAACAGAAAATCAGCAATGCGCAGGCAGTAAACATGACCCTGTAACAGGCGTTATCAGCCTGCTGCCAGCAGAGAGGTGGCGTGGTCACTGACTGCTGTATGGGTTTGGCTGCACCTTATCTGGCTGCCAGAGACTGAAACCTTGCCTTGGCCTCTCTCTGACACCACCTTCAAGACACACACTTACCGTGTGTTTGGTCTGAATGCAGTTGGTTTCATGGTGTTGTGCTTTCCACCGCGACACGGACAATGGCATAACCAAGCCGAAGCGCACAGGCGGCCGCCTGGCAAGGCCCATAAAACCACCCTCACTGGCCCGCCATCCGGCCCTACCCCGCAGGTCACAGCCTGGCCTGGCTGGCATGGGCAGGCCAATAGCTCTCATTCAGGTGGTGTTACAAAAAAATAGCAACTATTTCACTGTTCATACACTCCACATAATCTGGCCGAACATAACAAGGAAGAGCGGAAAAAATAAATATTTGTAAAATAAGCTTCCCTCCCTGTCAGGGCAAGCAGAGCTTCATACACCACTGCTAACACTCATGCAGAGGCCTCCCCATGCAGCCATGAAAGGCCTGAGTCCAGGCCTCATATCGAAATTATTAGTGGGGAAAGCAACGTTGGAAGGGCAGGGGAAATCCCCACACTGGGCAGGACACAGAAAAGCTGACATTAAATAGGGACACAGCCAAGACGTTTCCCAGAAGGCATGGCCATGTACTGCCTCAGCCCTCAGAGGATTTGAATTTTTGACACCAAGCAAGTAGTGTTTGAGCTCTCCAGCCTGTTCCTCAGGCAGCAGGGACAGGCCACCTCAGCAGAAATGGCCTCGCAGTTGATGCCTGCCCTCCCTGTTGCTTCGACCATCAGCCACCACAGGCAATGGCATTCACTGCAGCCTCTGTGCCAGTGGCATCCCCGGGCTCATTACGACTACGACCCCCTTCACACCGTGTAAGCACAGCGGCTCTCCCAAATCATTTCACTTTTCTGAAACAGTCACTTATTCCTACAACCACTTATGCGTGCACGTGTTAGCTTGTGAGGTTATTAAGACAATAAAAATTAGGACATGTGCACATCAGCATTGGTTCCTGCGCTGCTGCTTCAATACTCCTCTCTCTCATTAAGCCAAGCAAAATTTTTCTAGTAAAATTATGTAGGATGGGTGTATAAAATGCCTTTTGCAGCAATGGGATATCAGGATGCTCCTGCAGAAGCAGCAAGGAAATGAATGAATTTATGCAGGACACGTAGGAAGCACAAGAGCAGGCCATATTGTATTAAACATTCTATGTTGATAAAATAAGGAAGTACCACTAAACAGGAAAATAATTTGTGCAACTTCAGCATCAAGGGTTGAACCATGCTCTCTAATCACACTTGCAGACATGAAGACAACATAGGCACTGCTGCAGCAGAGCATCAACACTGTGCTGTTAAATGGAGCTCAACTGCAGCAGAGCTTAAGTTACTACTAAAAAAAATTCCTATATCAAACCCCAGAAAACCTTCAAATTTTGCCTGAAGGCACAATCTGACTTCAGGAAGTAGTGAAGAAATGGGACTAGCGTGTACATCGAATAATCCAGATTCCCTTTAACTTCTTATTAATAATCCCCATGCATTACTGAGTCTCCTGGGTTCTGCTGTGCAACCCCCTTGTCCACCACAGGTTGAGATTGACCACCCATCGTAGCCCAGGCATTTCTCAAGGAACAATAGCCAGCAACACCAAAAAGCCATTAACATCATGCCAGACAGTTGTAGCCTTTTGGGCAAAGGTACTGCATACAGCACTGCTTCCTGTTTCAAACCTTTCATTAAAAATTCCCAGGTTGTAGCTTTTGGAAAAATTGTTGGAATTCCTTAAGATCTCCTCTGAATAAAATGCTGGAGCAATTGAATTTTCAGTATCTATATCTTATGAAGTGTTAGATGTTAAATTTACAAACATTTTTTTTCCTGTTCTGGGTGTAAAGCATCTTGCAACAAGTGACTAAAGGCTCCAGCACAGCCTTTGCATGCTGGAAGTTCAATTGTCACCAAATGCAGCAAAGCCAGTGGCAGACTTCTCACAGACATGCTGGTAGATTGCTTTTGATCACAAACAAGATCAAGCAAGCCTTTTTGTCTCTTCCCAATCCAGAAAAAAGTCTTGGTATTGGTCTTGAATTTTTGTTAAAAACTAATAAGTTTTTAATTGAATACAGCTGATGTTTTAAACACCAGAGCCTGCACAATTAAGTCTCTGACAGATTGGCAGGTGTTAAACTGGAAACCTTTAACAAGACCAAGAGATAACCCTTAAACGTGACTGAGACTTTTCTCACATGCCATTCTTCCCCACTATGTACTCTGCATAAACTTGAAAGCAGCAGATAAAGCTTATTTGACCTTCAACTTGCTGCAAAGAAGCTACACTGCTCAAGAGAACATACTTGGGAAAAATATTTAAGATATACTTAAGAAATAAAATTATTACTATTTAGAAATGGTCTTCCTATGTACTATACAACCATGATTTGGGTGGGACAGAAAAAGGCAATGACAAAGCATATAAACAACTAACCTCTTAGTTTTAGGAAATGAAGCCAGAAGCATCCATAGGAAGATGAAGGAGACCCTACACAAGAACTTGCAGAACTGGAAACACATAACCTGTGTTTTTTTCCCCCCAGCAGTAGTAACATTTTGTTTTGTTTTTACTAACCATCTTCTCTCTGGTTACCATGTCTCGGTGTGCGATGCTGCACCACTGCATGAGTTCTTTGTAGCTGGGAGGGTTGGGAAGCTCTAGAAGCAGTATGAAGTAATAAGCCCTCCTCTACTGCAGTCAGACGAGACACCATGCACCTCTTTAGTGTTCCTTTGTGCACCTTTCTACTGTACAACAGGCAGTTTCTCTTCCCTTCCTCCTGTTATAAATCAGAAAACACCAGTTCTCACTTCCCTCCAGGTAGAATAACACAGCTGATAAAAATCAAAAATGCGGCTTTGCCTGGGCATAGCCAAGGAGGAGTTGGAAGGGATAAAGAACCCAGATTTTCAACACTGTGGTATCAGTCACCATAAAGAGGTATCATGCTTGTTTCTTTCCTTCCTTCTCAAAAAAAAACACTTTGCTTATCCACATAAAAAAACAACACGAGACAAATGAAGGAAAAGACTTCCTCCTGCAACTTCCATTTAAAGCAGCAAGATCTGTGATGCTGCCTGTTAATACATGAATGCCAGCATTAGAATTCACATTAATAAAGTCTCCATACGAAGAGTACATATCCACAGTGATTTTAATAGTACAGCTTCTGAATCTTACAGTGTCATAACTGACATAAGAAGACTGTAATCACTTTATTAGCTACAAATATAAATTATATCTGGATTTTCTTTTTCTCTTTAAGAATAAAAAAAAGTACCGTGTGTTCAATCTTCCGAAGTTAGAATCACAAGGGTAAAGATGATAATCATTTGAAAGCTGCATAGAGTATACAAATAGATCATTTATATGCAACATGAAATGGTGAGTCATTAAAAATAAGACTCCTTCAAAACTGCTCAAATGATTGTCCTTACCAAACATACTAACACAATTTGTCTTCTGAGCCCTTGGAAACTGGAAAGTCCTCCTCCATAATTTCACTCATATTCTCATACACAAGAGTTTCCCAGAAACATTTAATATTCAGGAGACTTGGCAGTGGGCGGGGCTTTTTTTTCCTTCTCCCACATAAACCATTACAGTCTATTTATTCTTTCACTTTTCTTTTCTGGTGAACTGTAAGAACTTCTTAGTCTTCAGTCTGCTAGAGTGAACAGTCCCTCCCATTTCTTACGTCACGTAAATGTTTCAGGCACAACAACCAGATTTTGTCCTTTTTGCTGGCTTGTAGTCAGTAATGTCTACAGTTTGGGGTGGCCCCTCAGCTTTCTGCCTTACAATTATTGGCACTACCATCTCAAACACAGTTTCGAACAAGTAGTCCACCTTATATCCTGTTTTTGCACTGGTCTCAAAGCACATTTTCTCAGCGGCTGGAACATCCTTCTCATCTAGCATTTTGTATTTCAATATCTTCTTATAGAGCGCAATCGCATCCTCTGCACGGACTTGTTTTCGCACCTTTGCGCCACAGCTGGCAACAGACTTTTCAGGTCTATTTTCATCCGGTGGCAAAGCACAGTCATCAGTGAGGTCAACTTTATTTCCAACAATAGCAAAAATGCAGTCAGCACTTGCACTGTCCGTCAGCGCCAAGAATCTGTCTTCCAGCTCCATCAGGCTTTGGAGGCTGTTCACATCGTATGTGAGGATCACGGCAGCTGCTCCTCTGCAGTACATAGACCCAAGGCCATGAAACTGCTCCCGTCCTGGCAAAGGTTTAAACACAAGAGAAGTTAGTGTAGCGGAAGCTAGGTCATTAACCAAGTGAAAGAGTCTAAGAAATTTTTAGCCAATTTCACAAGATGGGATGGAGCGCTGAAGGTAAAATGTGCTACTTTTAGCATTTTCAGTTTTTTTCCTCCTTCTTCTCCTTAAGAGTGCAACCGTGCCACGGAACAGCTCAGCTCACTGCACACTCTGATTCACAGCAGATAATCTGTAAAGATGAGTGACCGTGCAAGTGTGACAAAGCATTCAGAGTTGCAGAAAGAAAAAAAAAATTACATATTGGCTTATGTCACATGATTGACTACCCTGATTGCATCCACAGATGTCTCGTTCCACATGTTCAACCATTTATAAACACAAAGTAAGTTCTATTGTGTCAAGTTCTGCTAGAATTTATTACTCAGTACAAACCGAGTACATACATACTTTCCAAAGTACACCCAGTACAGAAATCTGGATCAAAGACCATTTCTTCCTAGGTTTTGAAGGTTTTCACAAGCAAGTTAGTTCTATGCTACATGTCCACTGTTCTCAGGTACATTAGCTTTACAGGAAGAGACTCCTTGTCATTTAATACTTCTGTATATGGTCTATATTATTATGCATCTGTCACGTCATAAGTACTTATGCTTTTTAGGGCATTAAACAGATACAAATGAACCCTAACTTCACTTTAACTGTAATTTACCTTTCAATTTAGTTGTCCTGACTCACTCAATAACCACAAGTTAATAGCAAAACATTTCTTCCTCCTCATCATTCAGCAAATACCTCACATCACTTCCAGCTAAGCCTCAATGGTCTCCTTCTGACTTGTTTCTTGGTAGACAAAACTGATTCTACCTTAAACTCCGGGAAGGAAACACTGCTCTTCAGTGGCTGCAAAGGGACTAAGGGAAATGAGACTAAAGACAGACAGAGTTTTCTTTTCTGACAGGGAAATGCAACTTGCCCAAACATCTACAACACAGGGAATTTTGCTCTAGCACCTTCACTTTTCTTCCCCAAACTTGATTGAGAAAAAGATTAAATGCAGGAGACTTCGAATAGCCATCGGAGCCAGCCTTTGGTCACTACAGAACAGAACTGTGAATGAACAAAGGAAATAAAAAAGAGCCAAGAATGCGACTCCAACTACACTCTTTTGAACATTTAACATAATTTATCAACTCTTTTCATACAGTCTCTTCGCACAGGGCCTTCATTTATAGAAAATCTGGAAATGATCTGGTTACATTTGTGTGTTGTTTTTTTCAGGAAGCTACTGACCACCAAGAGTTACAGTATCACGAAATCATTGCAAATGACTGTAGAACGGGAAAGGCAGAAATCCATGCCAAAAGATACAGGTCAGTGTGTATTAGGAAAACTATCTGCCACATGAACATGCACATGATGAAGGTAACTTAGAGCCTACCTCCCATCAGGAACTAAATTTAAAATAGACCTTTGAGTTACTGTAGGCAGTCCTTCGAGAAACCTCAGGACACTACTCCATGGTGGTCAGAAGAGAGACAAGGTATCAGTATATCAGTATCAAAGGTATCAATGCATCAGTAAAACAATACTGGAAAAAAGAACTAAAATATGAAACCCATATGAATCCTTCAACACTCACTAAAATTCTGGTAACTGCCAAAGAAATTAATCTAAAAACATGCAGAGTAAAATATAAAGAGGTATAAAGGAAGATGGTGTGGATGCCCAGAAATGTGAAAAATTTTGTATGAGTAAAAATACTCATAATAAATAATAATCAAATAGTCAAAACAAAAATAATGGTGAATGACTGAAAAAGGGTATAAATGGATGTCTATAAATTCTCTGGTTAGTCTCTGGGTCACTACCTCTTAATAGAGAAAATGAGGATACCCCATCAAAAAAGCATGCAAGTAGTTTAAATGCTTACCTACAGTGAATAATTGGAAATTGCTGTTATATCACATTTTAGAGGTCAAAAATTCAATGAACTGCTTTTGAGAAAGCATTACGCAACGTCTATGGAGAACTGCATCTGTGCAGTTTTGTGTAACTTTTGATTTGTTTTCCTCCAGCAAGATGCTCTTTAACCAGTGATGTGGAAAGCAGAAATAAGGGGGGAACAAAAAAAGAAGAGAGATGCCTTTGCTTGGTTACGCTAGGTAAGGGCAAGGGGGACTGGGGTGTAGGGGAAGGAGGAGGTCAGTACTTTCACACTTTTTCCTCAAATCTCACGTTCATATTTGTTCTTTCAGTTGCACTGCAAGTGAGTTGTTAGAAATCTCCATTTTTTTAGTAGAAGTTTGTGCCATGACCTACTTTGTTTTCATCAGAATCCCGATTATACTGCGGTCTGGAAGCCACGATGGAACATATATTCTCCTCGTTCTCCCACTTGAGATGCTGAAGCCATAAAATCCAGCCCCCAAAACCATTTGGTACAGCAACCAAGTGCTAGAACAATACGCTTGCTTGTTTTATGGAATTTGTATGCTAATCTAATCTTGCACAGCATAATATAAACCATGACACAATTACATTCTAACTACAAACTGACTATTTCTACAACTAACATATTGTTGAAAAGAGTAAAAAGCAGAAGGAAGAATTTTCCTTGCATAAGGGATTAATTATATTGGGGGAATTATGGACAGTCTTTTGCTCACCCACACATCTTAATCTACATAAACACGCAGAAAAATGCATAATTTACTTTTCTGCACAGTCTCCTTGTGCAGACCACTGGTAGCACTCAGGGGCTGGAATATGCAGAACCCCCCCAGCCCCCCCAAAACCGTGCAATGAATTTAAATTAGAATCTCAACTATCCTCAAGGTCTCAGTCAACATAATAAAGGTCAAATAATACCAGACATTACTGTGAAAAAACTTACTACAGAGATAGCCATCCTTTTCCTAGGACCAGTTACTTCTTTGTCTGGAAGGACCTGGTCCCACTCCAACAACATGCCTTTTTACACAGTCAGCTAAATTAAACTGCAAACCCCGAATCCAAGGATTAAACAATTTCACCCTTGCAAAAAAGAAAGGCAACAGGGAAGAGTGACAGAACTGTATCAAATAATTTGCAATCAAAGGAATTGCAAGAACAACAACATCAACCACAAAAGAATAATATTAGGGAAATTTTTAAAGCCAAGCAACCATAACTAATTTCAGTTTTTCTTTTTATCTTTATGTTTTGCCTTATTTATAGCAGTTCAAAATCCCTATGGCCATATCATCTGCAGCACCATTATTATTTCAGAGGCTCTTCCAGCAAGCACATGAAATCTTGTTGGAGTCTTCACCCACTCAGGAGCAGCACAGCCAAGAAGCATTTTCAGAATTCTGTGGTGGTTCCCATAAGCAAAGAATTTGGAGCCAAATGGACCTCAGTACCCTAAAGCTTGTAAGAAATCCACAGGGAAAAGAAGAGAAAAGCAGATCTTGCAAGAGGCCAGTCTGATAAATGAGCAAGGCTAGATTTACTCAGCTCTGGTGAGGCCGCCCCTCGAGCGCTGTGTTCAGTTTTGGGCCCCTCGCTACAAGAAGGACATCGAGGCCCTGGAGCGTGTCCAGAGCAGGGCTGCAAAGCTGGTGAAGGGCCTGGAGCACAAGTCCTGTGAGGAGCGGCTGAGGGAGCTGGGGTTGTTTGGTCTGGAGAAGAGGAGGACCAGGGGAGACCTTATTGCTCTCTACAGCTACCTGAAAGGAAGCTGTGGGGAGCTGGGGGTCGGCCTCTTCTCACAGGTAACCAGTGATAGGACTAGAGGGAATGGCCTCAAGTTGCACCAGGGGAGGTTCAGGGTGGAAATGAGGAGACATTTCTTCCCAGAAAGAGCAGTCAGGCACTGGGACGGGTTGCGCAGGGAAGTGGCGGGGTCGTCATCCCTGGGGGTGTTCAAGGAAAGGTTGGACGTGGTGCTCAGGGACATGGTTTAGTGGGCAATATTGGTGGTAGGGGGATGGTTGGACCAGGTGATCTTGGAGGTCTTTTCCAACTTTAATGATTCTGTGATTCCAAAGCCTGCTAAGACAAGAACTGAAGGCCTGGCTCTGACCTAGCCAGCCTCTTACAGCACCCTGACCTGCAGCTGGGTGGCTGCAGCCCACCTGAAGGCTTGTTCCAGACAGGACCACAGCCTGACCGAGCTTCCCCTTCCCTTCCCAGCCATGGGATCAGCTGCCCCCAGCTGCTTCCTGGAGCTCTGTCCCTAGCCACCAACCCTGGAGGATGAGACCCCAAGTAGCTTATGAAGTTGCTGTTGATGTTTAGGAGAGCAAAAATTTCCTCCAGCCAGATTTAAATCTGTTCCTTACCAAACACCTCTGCAAAGGATTTCACCGCAGCTTCTAAACATGACTTCCCACACACACTTCCAAGAAATCTTCCACTGGAAGAACGAGTTTTAAATCTCTTAATGCTGAGCACACAGAAGAATGCAAAACAGACTGTTACCTTAAGTCCTGAAGGAACATAACACCTTGAACACTGAAGAGCTAAAAAGGTCTTCCCGAAAATACTGAAAAAAGTGATGTTATTCTGATACCTAAGTCTGAAAACAGTCCCAAATTCTGAGTTTTTAAAGTAAACACGTAGTGTGGAAAACTACACAAAGGTGAGTGGTAGAAGTACATTAGTACTGTATTTAAAATAAACGCAAGTGCAAAATTGTCCAGAAAGTTTTTGAGACAGCCCATAAAACCAGATCTCTTCCCAGGCTTTTCGCTGTAATTTAAGCAGGAGGAATGAGCACAGACACGAGGCACCACCTAGATTTTCCCTTCTGAATTCTAGTTCTCTTTTAAAAGAGAGTCTGAATCCAAGCACATGCAAAGTTAGACAGGAATTGTGCCCTAAGAAGATAGCCAAAACAGGAAAGAAAACAACAAAGTATGACACCCATGAGACAGCACAGACAACAGTACTAGAAAGAAACGCGGATTCAGCTGCAGCGAGACAGAGGTTCACAGGGTGACCCTGATGCTCTTGATTTGCTTCAGTAGGACCATCCATGTCATCACAAGACCATACACAGAAGCTCCTTCTTAATAAACAGCATTTCCTTCTGTTTGCAGACAGACCAGTAACGTTATGACCCTTTAATTGACATTAGGGGAAATAATTTGGCTGGAAACTGAGATTTCTGTTTGCACACGTATACGAAAACACAGGCTGACTATCAAAAAGCAAGCAATAAAGGTCCTTGAAGGCTTCAGGAAAATTCCCCTGCCCACACGTGACTTGGGCTGTAAAGTTTTGACTTCTTCACTTCCTGTTCAATATTGATATTTATTCATTCTAGGCAGCTTTAACGCATTTCCCTTGAAGCCAGGAATTCTATTAAGAAGAACTGGACTATGCCTGTGGTTACCTGGGGATAAAAATAAAGCTCTCCATCACAAAGGATTAGCATGGAGGACATAAGTAGGAATTAGTGGAAACAAATGAGCCTGAGAACAGTGAAGAGCTCAATTTTTTACATACCCAGAAGCTGCTTGAATACATGATTTCCCGATCCACTTGAAATGCCAACATTTGGTTTTGCTCCAAGACAAAATTCCCCATAGCATAAAAGTTTGTGGGAGGGGAAAAAAAATAAAAAACACCAAACCATTTAATGTTGAGTAACTAGAAAATTCACTTTCGCTCCGTCTTTACCTGGTATTATACATTTACAATGCTATATAAGAGAATATACTTGGGTGCATGGAAGTTTCAGAGTGCATCTGACCTCTAGCTCTACTAAAAATCAAGACAACATTTATTTTGTTTATGGTCATTACTCAGAAAGTAATCAACATTCAAGGTGTGAACTGTGCCCTACTTCATGAGAACCTACTTAAGTTATTAAGATGTAGTGTACGGATGCCTTGGCCAAAGCAGAACATAATATAAACATAGGAAAGTCCTGATCTTATACCCAAAGGGCTTCACTTTCATCTTGTAAAGTAGAAAGAGCTAGACGTGGAAAAAGAAAATAACAGCTGCATTGGTTGAATGAACAAAGAAAAATTCTTCAGTACATCTCTCTTAAGAAAAATTGCCAGAACCAAACAGGAAAGCAACCTCAATGTAGTAGTATAGGGCTGGGACAAGCCTACTGCATTTCCAGATGTAACTTACTCTCAGTTGCTAAGTCAAGTATCCGTCTCATATTAAAAGAAGATTTTAAGTGGCAAAAGAGTCAGTCTTCTCACCTAAATCTCTATATTTTTGCCCTAAGAACAAACATGCCAAATTCTGAAGGAGTCTGAAATTCCAAACGCCCTGCAAATGTCCCCACTCTACAAACACGAAGCATCTGAGGCTTGTAAAGCTCTCTGCAACACAGCCCTTCAGTGTGAGCAAGAAAGGCACACAAGCAAGAGCCATCACTCACTCCTCGCTTAGGCAAGACAAGAAATCACCATCAACCTGAGCACTGTCCTTCAGGCAGCTTTAATTATCTTACTACAAATATCACACCCCCGTTAACAAATGTTTCACTCGGACACAAAAAGTCAAGACTAGAAGGACTACAACTTATCCACTGCGTCATCTTTAGCTATGAATTACTTAAAACCCCTCAAGCCTGATAGCATTTAGGAATTTATACTGCCTTATAAATAAAGGAAATACACTGAATGGGCTCCAGTACTGCCCTGAAGGCTGGCGTCCAGGCAGGAAGTATACGCAGGATGTTTGTTTCAAGCAGTACAAGTATCTTCACATGAAAAGAGAGAACAATACTCAAATGGAGGCAAGTCCCAAATTCAAAAGAACAAAATATGTTTGAACTATTCATCACAGACAGAAAAGCCTCACTAACTATAAACAGTGAAGCAGAAGACGTTTTCAAATACATTTAATTTAGTGACATCTAAATAAAAAGCAGCCCTCGAGAACTCAGTGCACTACTTTACAGAAGGAAAAGGTTATTTTCCTGATCTGGATGTGGCATTACATTATCCCACTATAAGCCAGCCTCCATTGAATTCACATACAGAGTTCTTACACAATCTACTGGCAGATTACAGAATAGAATTCTTTGAAATATTAAAATATTCCATTTATTGATCTAGTTTTGCCTGAACAGCCTGATAATTTACTCAAGAGAATCCAACCAGTTATAGAGTTGGAGGTAGAGAATAGTTTTCATAAAACAGGAATACCTTGACACTGTAATCACAGATTTATGAGCTATGATACCACATGATGGCTTTTATCTTGAGAGATTAAGCTGCACCCATCTATGTAAATAAAAATATCAAAGAGATACTTTTGAGAAGCCCGCTGAACTACCATCAGTGACCCAAAAAACATATCCAAACATACACATAAACTCTGTTTTTAGGAAGCCTATTTTTTTAAGAATCAAAAAGAGGAAAAATTCAGTGATGAACAATTGAAGGACTACTTAATTCTTAAATGCAATTAAAGAAGCATACCTCTTTTATCTTTGGAGGGTAACTTTGCAAATTTATGCCAAAATATTTAACAGATATTAATATAGTCTCCATGGAATAAGAGGGGAAAACACGGTAGTATTTGGAAAAAAAAATTGATTTCCATCCACTAATTCCCATTCCCACTAATCCAATATTGATTAGAGTTACCAAACGTTACTCTACTAGCAAATTTACTGGGGATTCCATCTCCTATGTAATATACAAAGAAAAAATAAAATAAAAATTGTCCTTTATTTCCATTCCTTTAAGTAACAAAACCAACATCCTCACAGACACCTAAAGTAGCTATTTGGTCCACACCAGGAACTACCAGTTTGCATTAAGAAAAGCAAGCCACGTACTTCCCCCACTTTAGGTAAGGGCGCTAAAAACACAAATCACATTTTTTCTACTCTCTACTATGGAAACAGATATAGAAAGCAGGCCAAATATTAGAACAACTTTTTAAACAGCATTATAAAAATATAGAAAAAAAAACACCCTGCAACCTTTAGGAAGTTCCGCTCTTTTTGCTTGTTCCAGTACAAACCCAGCATATGAATTCATTTTTTTTCCAGTTGTAATCACCACCAGTATGGCTGGGAAAGGCACCTATTCAGAGTCTTTACATACAAGAAGAATCACTGGAAGACAGCGATACTGGAAAGCATCTGAAAAACGGGGCTTTTACTTTCTGAAAATGGAAATTTCATTACACTATATACCCAGGAATATTAATACGTTTAATGAAAAATGATTTTATCCTGACTTCTTTTGCCTACTTCTTTCTCCTCCCCTTTAAATATAACTAAACGAAAAATAACAGATACACCATAAATAAATTTTGCAGGGCATGTTTCAGAAGGGATTGTAAATATGAAATAGGGAAAAGATTTTGTCCTAAAATTCTAGCCACATCACCTACCTTCTAAAATAGGAGCTTTTCCTTAAGAGGATGGATAATTTTGCTAATGCGTCTTACATTTCTTTAGAGATTCAAGTTTATTCCTGGTTTACAGCCTTTCCAAAAGGAAAGTCACCTTAACAGCAAGCTGAAATGAACAGCTGCAATTGTCCTTATTTTCCTTCCGCTGTTATGATTTTCATCAGGAAAAAACACTCATCATTGTATTTTGGCTTTGTTTCCTTTTTTCTTTTTTTGCTCTATGCTCCCAGAGTGATTACAGCACAGCCCTGACCGACCAGGGGAATAAACACCTTCATGCCTCCATCCCTTCCGAGATGAGCATCCACTATCAAGCTTGAACTATGCCCATTGGTCAAGCAGTTTCAACTGATTGCCTAATAGCTATTAAAACATCAATCCCATTTGCATTTCAAAAGTGATATTTCGGCACAATTCACATAAAAGATTTTTTCCAAAGAAGTACACTTAAATGGGCCTTTTATTGGTAGGACAAATAGCACACTGAGAATTTACGCAAGAATCATGCCAGCATAGCGTACTATGAGTCACATGCCAACCACCCTAAGACTTGGTTAATGATCTACAAGATGATCTGAGTTTTATCTGAAGATGATGGCTTGTTGCGATATGCTTTTCTCCAACAACAAAAAGTAATGGGAACTTCTGCTACAGGCTTAGTTTTATTTTGTACCCTCTGAGAAGGTTATCTTTCTAAACACACACTAGTAAAAACTCCAAAATAAACGTCTTGTTACAACATTTTTCCAAGGTGCTAAAGAAATGACTCAAAAGACATAGGCTTAACTCCCAACACACACCTAAAGAGTCCACAACTGAAAATGAGTAAAAGTTTGCTTTGGGGTTGGTTTGGTATTTTTTGGTGGGTTTATTTATTTATTTTTTTGGTTGGTTGGTTGGTTAGCTTCTCATTCTAAAGGCAGCTAAACTAAAACCAGGTAACTAGCAACTTAAATTGGTCGATCCACCATTACCTCCTTCAGAATATACCAAGCCACAGAAGTATCCAAAAAAATTGTTACTGCAGATGAAATCCTCTCTCTCACTCCTCAATAAAGTAAACATCGCTCGGTCATCTTTTGAAATCCCCTATTATTCAGTCAGAATAATAAGTTTCAGCCAGAAACTTTTTTAATCCAGCACTGAAAACTTTCATTCCATAACCAGCAATGAAGACTTCCATTTACCAGTTCCCAAAGACAGACCCATTTACAGGTTGGAGGAGATCAAGACAATGAAGGAGAGAGGAGAGGAAAAAAAAAAAGAAAAAAAATAAAAAGAGATTCACAGAGTAAAGCCAGAGATCAGCGACTGTAATCCTAATTTGAGTCTCATCTCCTGCATAACAACTATGACAATCACTCAGCCCTCATCTTGTGACTGAAGAATCTGTATTTCATAAAACAACCAAAGAAAGAGGAGTTAATATTCCACAGATTAATATGCTGTATTTCAGCTTTCAGACTGAATTTTGATAAGACAAAGTGCCCTTCACAAAGTGCCCTCTTCCAAAAAAAAAATAAAATAAAGCACATGAATAAATAAATAAAACAACAAAAACAAAAAAACTACTCTTCACTAAAACTTACTCCTGTATGACTTAACCATTGCCTCTAAGCCATGCTACCATGCTTGTAGCTCTCTTCTCCAACCTTTCTGCCTTACTATATAACCAATACTGTAGCACAGAGTCACTGCCACTCCCTGGTTACTTAAATTCTTCACTACTTTCATGTCTACACTTCATATATTCTTCAGAACAGCTCTTGGGCTGTGGGACACCACAAAATATCAAGAGCTCGGTTTGTCATCTGCTACCAGCTCAAGGGACCTTGCAACAAAACACGTATTGTTGCGCAAACAAAATCCAGCTTGGCCATTAGTCTACATTCATTTGTAACCTCACGTATTTGTTTAGTCTGCGTGTTTTTAACTGCAATAGTCTTTTTGTAGATAGACTTGTCAACTGACTGTCTTTGGACTAAATGCATGTTCATGGTATCTGACCAGGAATGCCTTCACCAGACAAAGGAGCTGCATAACTCCTATATAAGGGACAATAAATACTATCAGAGAAGATCCCCATTATCTACAAGACTTAGCCCATGAACTATTTTCAACTTCTCTGGGACAAAAGATGACCTGGAATCTATTCTGTTGTGTAAGTACAAGTGGGTTTTTTTCTTGCTGACAAGAGTAAATCAAAACTTACCCTGCTATTACTAAAACTAAGCCCAAACTTCTGAACTCACAAGAATTTTAATTTCAAAATCAAAGTCCCATTGACAGGCCAGTTTTATTCTACCAGTATGCTTTCTATCCAAAGTTTCAAATTTAAACCATGTATTATTGTAACACAAAACGTTTTGGAAGAATGCTCCTAACCACAGTATCTAGCATGCTTTTTGCCAACAAAAACTTTGGGTATCCCAGTAAGCGAACATATATATAAATAGGTACCCCAGTAAATAAATATATATTGCAGCTAAAGATCCCATTGACACCTCTACCACCCCAAGTAACTTCTTCATTTAGCTAAATGAGACTTGCTTTTTTCTTTTTCAAACCACCTATTTTATTTAGCTCTCTTGATCCACGCTTATTTTTTAGAAGAAAATAACCCCAGAAGCTTCAAGCAGTTCACATATTTTCATCTGTCTTGAAGTACAGTGCCTTGTAAATGAAATGTAAAAATGACCTTAGCCCTGCCAATCCAGCAAGCGTATCTCAAGAGTATCTGCAATACAAACCTGACAAAATGACACCGGTATTTATCTGTTTCCCTACATAACTATGATGTTTTAGAAGAAGACATTTTATCTGCTGAAGTCTGGCAAAATAAATGAGGTGATGCCACACTTGTGTGACATTATCATTCTAAGAGGAAACACCGTGTCAGAACTCCAGTATCAACACCACCCCTACTGAATATGTGGCAGAGCACTAGAGAATTATAATCACCAAGCTTCTGTACAGGTGTGAGCAGGAGTGCAAGGTTGAATTGAGAAATTTGAATTTGAGAAAGTAAAATGTAAGAATCGATGTAAAATTCTTCTGAAGTTTTATGTTTAAAAGGCAATTTAAAACTGCTACTTAAAAGAAGAACTGGTCATTCGGCAAATGACAAGCTTAAGGAGAGATATGATTAGAAGCAAACTATGAGGAGGAAAAAAATAACCTTTGGATTTACTTTGGAAGAGTTCTGCAGGAAGCAATAACACCAACTCCTTAACTGCAGCAGCAGGGCTTAAAGCCAGCTATTGCTCAGTGAAGGTAACAAAGAGACCACTTACAGAAGTGAAGTGGGCTTTGAAACCACCATGGCCACGTCAGACTCTCAGCTCTGGGTTGTGCAAGAAGCCTTTTCGCCATAACACCCTCTGGAACCACAGTTCATCACCTCACAGAAGTCACTCCCACAGAAAAGCAATTAATTTTCCACAGGACAAAGTCTAAAAGCAGCTTGTTTTCCTTTCCAGTACCTGAAATCTGATAGTTTTTCCTTAAATTTGCAATTTCTTTCCACAGAGGAACGGGCGCCGCAGACGATCCCGCCTCTGCGTGCAATTGCTAAGCAGAGCTTGTTACCAGGTCCTTACCTCCAGAAAGGAGAACTTCAAAGCCTGCAATCCCGCCCAAAGTCTGCTCTTCAAAGAGAGAAGCTGGTCCTTAGCTCACACAGGAATGCAGGGCCAGGTTTCTTTTAGTACAGTTCAGCCAGCATTGCAGGGCCCTGGAGGTCACTCAAGGCGAGTTGGATATTTTATATTGCTCAATACGGAACCGGCCAGTTAACTTGGCTTCCAGTTCACCCAAGCAAACATTGATACAGGTGTGGTATTAAAAAATAAAAATTAAAAAAAAAAAAATCAGAGATGGGTGGGGTTGAGATTGCTCTCCTAAAAGTACATCAGTAAACCCTCTGAAACCCTGACACTATTAGTCATTCCTGCTCTCCGCAAAGACAGTTAGCAATCAGCATCTGCCTGTTCCCTCACAAATGAGAAATGCTTCCTGTTTTTCTTCATTTTTATTACTGTTTTAAGTTTACTTAGTTTTTTTCAGCTTCCTCATTAGATGCTTTGCTTTCACCCTAGTCATCTTTATACGGCCTTTTTTCTTTTAATAATCAAAATTTCCAATGAAGTTTTTCTGAAGACGAGTGACTATGTACACACCAAGGCACTACAATATTTTACGTCACACCATTCTTTGAGTGAGGAAATACCAAAAACTTAATAAACACATCTTAATTAAGGACAGCAACACTTTAACTATGTACTATTTTTCCTCTCTAATGAAAACAGTTCCCCTGTGGATTAAGTTTAGGTATCCAACCACAAAGACACTGAAAAAAGTTCAGGCTTCAGACATTTTCAGGGATCTCCGGTGTGCTCCCAACACAGCACCAGGATACCAAAAGCAGCAGTTTTTTAGCCTTCAGTAATCAGCCTGGAGGACATTTAGGGCAACCCGGTTACACTTTCCTACCCTTCCCCACAGCCAGAGATCATCCTGTTCTCCCACAACAACAACATGGCTTTGTTCAGTACAGACACTGGCACTCTAGGGCATACAGAAAGGGCCAAATGTGCCCTGAATATATTGGCCATGGTTCCTTTTGGAGATAAAATTAATTGCTAAGTCATACCTAGGCTGCACTTCAAGTATTACTTCCATAAGTCTTTTATCTTACCAGTAGCTTTCCAAATTGACTGGGACTAGGTGACAGGAAGAAGAGGGCTAAAGTATTTCCAAGTGACCTAACTTTTAAAAGCTAGTGTAAAACAGCAGCTGAATGCTGGCAGTCACCACTGGGGGAAAAAAAAAAAAAAAAAGTCTACAAAATGAGACATTCAGATTCTGAAAAAAATATAGAAACCAGGTTTCACAAAGACATTTGAGAGCTGGCAGTTCTTGTGGTCAGAAGTGACCTTTTGTGTCACATGTTTTAAAACTGAGAAATGCTTCCTGCACACATAATGAATAACAGAGTTGTCTGAACTACATTAGGAAGTTACCTTCTCAGACCAACAGCAAGCACCCAAAGATGGTCTGCCCCAGCAGGTACTTGATAAGTGCTTCGTATTTAAGGTTGATCTATCTTATGGCGATATGAAGCCATGCTGTAGTAGATAACTATAAGTAACTCCTGGTTTCTAACACTTCAATTGACTAGCCTTCACTAGCAATTTGAAAAACAGTAAAACCTTGCTAAATGGGCAGAAGCAGAATGAAAGATACGGATCTTGCAAAGTGAATAACGATCTACTATTTCATTTGTTGAAGACCAACTTGCATCAGCAACAAGGGACATAAACCTAGGCCCACTCAACAGACTATTTTTAAATGATTTGTTTCAATATCAGTTCAGGCAGATTTTCAACTAGGAACACAGGCAATTCATTCGGGCCTAACGTATCCACAAGAAAATCACAACTGCTTCTGCTCATTACCAGCTGCCACCAGCTTTGACTCAGCTAAAGTCTCCCTCACTGGATGCCCTTGGATAGCCGCTGTCTGTCAGAAGCAGGAGGAAGTTCTGGTGACCCGGCAGGCTGTCCTCAGCAAGTACCACGAACAGGAGACTATGCCAGACATACAGCTGCCTCTGGGATTTAACAGGAGAGGTTTATTGAATTTGGGTAATCGTATCACGGAACACGGCGCTTGGGTTTTCAGAAGATCTGCTGACTAAGATGAAGACGTGGCTTTCAGTTTCCAGCACTTCTTCTCCCTTCCAGTTCCACTTCTTGCTTCTCTGCCTGCACTCTTAAGAGCATATTTAATATTCACTGTGTAGAGGCATTAATTCAAGGATTAAAGAAACAAAAACCGCAAAACAGGCATGGTAAAAAAACCTGATCTTGTCTTATTAATGCTCCCCAGCCTGGCACAAAGGGAGTACCACTAAGACCTGTAAACAGCTCAGTTCTGAACTCGTACAGAGCATACGCCACGCGGAGCAATCTGCTTGCACTGTGCGGTGTCCATCCATTGAACCTTCATGCCATGAGGGGAAGCCACTTACTGAAAGGGAACTGACTGCAGATTTGCATGTGCTACATCTTTTTTTTTTTTTCCCCTCTACTGTTAAGAAATAGATGAGGCAGCTGCTCTAGGTCACAAAGCGCTCTGCCGCAAGAAAGAGGAGAAGGCAGCGACTAGTCCACCGCCACTGGGCTTCCAAGGTTTAACAGAAAACAAGAGCTGAGGAGAAAAACGTGGGAAGTGCATACAATGCTAAAAGGGGATAGGAGATAAGGGAAACAATAGGAACATGATACATACAGCTATCTGTTGTGGGAGGGAAAGCTCACATCCTAAGGAGAGTCCAAGACAGCGTCTGTTCCTCCTCATAAAAATAAGCAGCAGGCACACAGGCAGGGACCAGGGAGGGGCGAGTAGTTTGAGGTGTTTTCGGTTTCATGAAACTAAAGACTTATTTTTAAATAAGCAGTCTATAACAGCTTTTCAGGAAAAAATAAATAAATAAAAATCAGTCTCATTATACCAGCTATTTTCCAAAATGTGTCCCACTTGCAGTGACCCAAGAGATGTGATGATCCCTTTTACAAAGCTTGGAGGATGATGACTAAATTACATAGGACTCTTTGTTTGTTTTGTGTTGTTTTTTTAAACCATAAATCACTACCGATAGTGTAATTTCCCAATTTTCTGAATAAACCAAAATCTCTGCTGTTTCTGACAGCAAATGGCAGCAGGAGAATAGAAACAAATAAATAATAAACAAAAAAAAATCCAAATAACCCAGAGCCTTATTTCTTTCCAAATACGAGAGCTAATAAGAGAGTAGCACCAGGTTTGTACATCCAGATGACAGAGCTCACTATGAAGAACAGAAAGTGAACTTTGAGAAGTTTCATGGCATAAAGCACTGAACCGCACTCATCCGCAGCCCCGGCAGTGTCGTAACCTGCGCAGCCAGACGGGGAAGTCGGCCAGCCCAAACCCCTCGGGACACGGGAGCAAGAGCTCGACTGAAGGTCACTTCAGCCAGGGCACACCACCACACGTGTATGTTTCTATACCACTGCAGTTTAGTGCACTGGGAACATGAGTGTAAGCAGGTATCTCAAAGCTGGCTGTCTCCATTTAAAGAAGTTATCACGCAGCCAATGTTCAAAATTTAGACATTCCTTTTCTTTTAAAGGCTATTCCAATGTACTCACCTTCTACTTTACATTCTTCATAAAGCGTATTACACTCATTTACCTTGCCCCACCTCACAAACTGTTTCTTTGAGATGTCTGGTTTATATATTCTTACAGGAGCAACATTTACTTGAAAGCCCAACTAAGCCACCCTTCACTTTATGGAATATGATATAATTAAGAGAAGAATAAAAACTCAAATACTTAAGTCATGTTGAATATTCAACCATACACATTTAAGGTTAAGTAGTCATCAGCTACAAATGGTAGAACAAATACACCCTGCTATTTCAGCAGTACTGAAAACCATTATTTTTAAGCATAGTACACAAGAGCAGTTGGATGGCTGGAAAACACCTTTTCTCTTTATTCAGTAAGAATGTCCTACGTACAAGAACAGTGGTTAGGAATATTAAATATATAATGAATTAAAGGAGAAATGCCATTGGATCAACTGGGGAGAGGACATGCTGTGGGAACAGGGAGAGGTATCTACATCAGACACTTAATGGTTACTGAACACTATTATTCCGATCTTCAATTCATTAACCTGGAGACCACAAAAAAAGGATATTCTTTGTAACTGAGGATGTGACGAGTTATTTTCATGACAGAAAAAGGCAAAAAAAAAATGAAAGAACTGAAGAGGGGGGGCTCAATAATAACAAACAGAAATAACCTGAAAGCAGGGAAGCTTTAATTCACAGCGAGGCAATTTCTGACTTTAACCTGTTTGAATATTGGAAGTTCTGAATGTCTCCTCCTGGAGTCTTGTACATGAAGTGTCCACCATGTTACAAACTAGACTAAGATGTATTTTTGCTCTAATGAGCCAATGTTCAAATTCAGACAAGAAAAAATAAAAAGCCAAAACTCATTTCCTCTGACCACCTCTGCTCTCAGCAGTAGCACTCACGTAAGCTAAGTTTTAATCACTTCATTTCCTAGGCCTGCACATCTTCGGGCACTGCATATGAAGCTATAGTTAATATAACAGAAGCAGAGCAGGAAAAGTAATATATCGCAACTTTGACACCTTTTGATCAAATCCCAGAATGTCCTACCCAACGTTCACCCAGAAGAAAGCTAATCAGCCAGACTCGGGAGAGAAAATGATTCTTTTTATTTCCATAATTTCTAACATCCCCAAACGTACCCGCCGCAGTCTCAGTGTCTTTCTTTGCGGAGACCCAAACAAAGGTTACTTGTTTAGATATTTTGCAATGCTACAACGTGACTCGGACAAGGAATTACCAAGTTCACCTTCAGTTCACCCAGAGAAACACTGCCACAGAAAAAAAAAAAAAAAACACTCGGAAGCTCACATGGCAATTGGCTTCAATGCATGATTGTGCCAAATAATCGTTGTGCACCAAACAACTAGGCTATGATACATGATCGCAGTGTGAAGTACTGATACTCAAATTAGCCTAAGCATCAGGAGCACACCACTGTTTACCCAGCTAGACAGAGGATGATGCAAGGAAAAAAGAGTGTCACGTCCCGGTCCATCCCTATGTCCTCCCCTCCAGCCCCAAATAGTTGAAAGAGTGTTCATAGACAGCTCAGGTATGCATCTGACAGATATTACGCTCAAAATGAAGAGCACAACAAGGCATTAATGACTTGCTTTCTTGCACAGAATACCTATTTAAGCCTTTACACACACCCTACTAGCAGAATAATTTACTGAAGCAAATAATTCAGTCCACGGCCATCCTTCTGAAATTTTCTACAGTTTTTCCCACCTTGCTTCTGATCCACCAGGAAGATAAATATCCATACATTTGCACTTTTCGTCAGCAACTCTGAAGCAAATTTGCCACTTCATTTCCACTGTCTGACTAGCCATTTCTCTCTTTTATGCCTCCCTCTCACATACGTTTTGTCAGTATTGTCATTAAGCAGGCAGTCATCACTTAAACTAACTTGTCAGCTGCCAAGTCAATTTTGACAGAGATATCTGGAAAATACACCTCTTCCTTCAGTAAGCAGGGAAGACAGGATGCAATGCCAAAGGCACAAGCTCCTCATTACAAAGATTATCAGCGCCGCTTCAACCTAGGATCTGGGGCTTTAAAACATGGCTTGAAAATAGACGTATTCAGTCAATTCGAGGACTTGTACAAACTCATTCGTAACAGCCACAGCCAAGAAGCAGAATTTTACAGCATGACAAGAACACGCATCATGCACCAAAGACTAGACAAATACATTCTTGTTTTCCCTTCCACTAGATGGGCTTGAAAACAGTTATATTAATCCCCCTCCACTCTTTTACAGTACGACTCTAAAACTCAGGCCCCACTCCATGTTGAAAGTAGAAAGCAAAGACAACAACTTTTGTCACATAAGTCGAGGTGCTCCTGAGGACTCCAAAGCCACAAACCTTAGCTACGGCTTGATGAACGTTAGCAATGTAGTGGCGTGACACATTGTCAGCTTTAGCCAGGCACAAATCCCAGGTTACCGATACAATTTGGAGAGAGTTGTATTGAACCATCAGGCAGTTTCCCACTTGGGCTGGACCAGTGGAGTCACTTTGCACGCTATTATTAAATAGCGCACACAAAGCATGGATCTAACTTGGGAGTATGAACGGAGAAATTACCAGAGAGGTCCATACGTGACACTCATCTTGGCCTGTACCAAATACAGCAAACAAGTGGCCTACCCTCCCCAACAGGTTGCCTCCTCAAGAGTCAGTACTAAAAAAATACTCACTAGAAACAAAATCCTCCCTCAATAAAGTGAGTTAGCCATAGCTGTATAAAGAAAATGTGTTGATTTTGTCCCCCATGTGTTGTTCACGTTTTTGTTTCCTTCCCCACAGTTCCTTGTGACAAGCCATTTCCAATTTTTTTTACTGCCTTTGTGTAAAAAAGCACTTTCTGTCAGCAGCAGTGAATTTGTCACCTTTGACTTTACTTTTGCATCACTATATTCTCAAGTTGTGGGACACAAAAAACAGAAGTTCCTTTGGGACTTTCTCTGTACAATTCATTGTTTCCTCATACTTTTAATCACCTCCCAAGTTATTCTGCTCTTCTCAGAAAAGATTCGTTTCAGAAAAATCCCTTAGTGCAACGTTTCACAACAACAAAACTATGCTTCTGCGGGCGTTTGAAAGCTAAACCTTTATTCCTGCTTCTGAACCTGCTTCATAGAGCTTAGATACAGAGCTCGGTGACAGTGCACTCTCTTCACTGGTTTCCCCAAATACACAAGAGATTTTTCTCAGCAGCTAACCACCCCGTCTCTTTGAATCTCCATTCTGACAGCTTCCTTTTCAAGATGTGGGGACTATAACCACGCACAGGGAAGCCACGCTCTATGCATGAAGGCGCTGGTCCTCAGCTATCATATGCAGAGGCCAACATCATATTCTGCAGGATAATTTTCCCAGAGGCAAAAAGCAAAAATTCAGACAGCTCAGGGTCCAGTTACCACCAAGAGCATGACTCACAGGCAACAAACTTAAGATATGTTATCCTCCGTGATTTTTGTCTCCTACCTTGTTAAGTTTCAGCCTCCTGAGCGCAGCCAGGCACACAGACTCACTGAATGAGCCTTGCTGCCCAAGACTCTTGTTGAGGTGACATCCTCTAAACCCCTCCGACAACCTCCTCAGACATACCTCAAACACTGATCAAGATCCCACCTCAGCTGCTACTCTGCCACTCTTTCACCAGGCTTAGAAAGGCTTTCCCACCTGCCTCAGGGTCCTCTTGGGCTTTGAATGACCCAAGTAACCATCTCATCTGCAGTTTCTCTTCTCCCACTGTAGACCTCCGCTTCCAAAAGCGGAGTCAAGAGGCTCAAAGACGAAGTGAGTGAAGGACCTAACACCATTGTAGACTGCTACCGTTAAGCTCTACTTCTTTGAGAGCTGAATACTCACAGAAGATAGTCAAATCAGTTCTCCCATTCAGATAGCTAGCTAAAGAGGAGAGGAAGGAAAAGAAAGGAAGCTCACTTTCCCAGTTAACCTTTATGTTCATTATCATGCTGCATGACTCTCCGCATGGTAAATTCAAAAGCCGGCTTCTTTCTTAAAGGGCAGTCACAGCATCATCAAGTGAATTTTATTAAATACTTGTGATTAACTTACTGGCCTGCTGCTTTGATACCAAGCCAGCAACACAATGGATCCTGATCACTAATAGTTAAGAAACCTTGCTTCTGGGGGCATCACCAGACAAACGTCTGATTCAAAAGACCGAAAACTAACATACAAACAAGTTTTTCCCTGTTGAAATATTAAGGCATCAGAAAACACGCCTGAAATCCCAAAACACTTCCACAGAATTGTTAAGCGAGAACACCACGCGCCTTGAAAGGTAGAGCAGAACCGAGACCCAGAGCTTCAAGATGGATTTGTGCTGCCAGAGAGAAGAGAAAACCTACTAGCATGGTGTTGCACACCGCCAACACCCAGTAGGGAGCTTTGGTTTACTCCAAAGCTGCTGTCAGTGCTGCCTAGAAGACAGACACACGCACACTTTGACACCCTTGAGCCTCCAACCTCCGATTCTTTTCAAGGAGAACGTTCCTCTGGCTGATGCTACTGCTTACGTTCCTTGGGTCTGAAAAGTACTGCTCCAGACACGCTGCTAGGAAGGTCTCAAGGCATACGCTCAGATGTTTAGAGACTAAGGCCCTCTAGCAGACTAGTCCTCCAAAAAAACACTAGAAGTTGACAGTTTTCCTCTTCTTTTGTATACTTTAAGCACATAGGGTTTTGTTTGTTTAATTCCTTTGAATTAACTGACTCAAACAGAAAACACGTAAATATAGTTTGTATCTAGAGAATCTGAGTTAATAAACAATTCTCTGCTCCGCCACACTGGGTCAGACATGAAGGCCATCTAGCCAAGCCTCTGACAATGGAGAAAACAGTCAAAAGTAGGTGGCTAAGAAAAGAAAGAGGATAAAAAACAAGGCAAGCAGACAGTGCTTCTCCCAAGTATTCTTCCTTGTGTAGCTTATTTGCCTCCTTGAGTTGAACGCAATTTCCAAACAACTTCTTTCATAATCATCAGATTGGAAAACTGGAAACGTCAAGTTCTTCGCTGTGAGCATTTACATTAAAAAAAAAAATCAAGTCTGACAACTTCTTTACACCCATTTTACGAGACTTGTGGATAAGAATATCAAAGACTTAGATTAGACTAAGCGGCTGATCTTTCCAGGATAAGGATGGGTGGGAATGCACAGCCAAGAGAGGAGTCCTACCTAGAATAGCTGATTTGCTCTTCAGACTTCCCTTAGTAGAAGATGTGAGGTGTGCACTTCTGTGATTTACTGAGTGATAACACAACAACATACACTCCAAGCACACCGGCACACAGATTCGCTTATATCTGAAAAACGGGTAAGATATTTCTAGAGCAAGAAGTAATGAAAGATCAACAGAGAGATGAGTAAAAATGGTATGTTTTAAATAATTCAGAGGGTCAGCAATTGAACTGAGGTAGTACTAATATCCACACATATGTAACTTTTGGTCCATCGCCACTACTGATGCTCTATCAATCACTGAAGTCTAATCTTGTAAAAACAAAGCAAAAACGTTTCAGTATATTATTAACGTCAACCTTATTACAGGCAGCTGCCTAACCCCTTTCAGAATAACAAACATCCAGACTGGACTGAACATAAAATACAGAGGACTTCTGTGGAGATAGCAGCGCCCAGAAAAATGTCGATAAGCCAAAACAAAAATAAACATACATTCACATACTAAATATAACATGAACTACAAAAATTTAAACAGAACTCACATTCCAGTTCGCCTTGTACGACTGCGTGTTTTGCTGGAGTACTGAGCTTGTGCAGCATTTACAGCCGAGCCACCCCTCGTTTTCTAGCCCTAACCTTCCAAACTGCTCCCTTGCACTGGTGTGAAGGGCTGCTGGGGCACTGTGCTGCTAAGACATGCCTTGCGTTGGCCCTCAGTATTCAGCTGGGTAAAATGGGTGCAAATGACAAACTACACTTCTGTCCTGTCGTTGTGCTAAAGCATTTTTAATCTCTGGGATGATCTTTTCTTTTGGATTCTCCTATAGATCTGTGCATACACAGTTATACTGAACAATTTATCTGTATTTGATTACGCTGTAACTGCCTCGTAAGAATTCAGTAGTAAGCAATGCCAGGTTAATAAACAGACACAGAGCTGAATTTTAAGCTCCTCCTTGCTATAAAAATTCAAAGCTTACTTGGCACTCATCTGGTAGAGGTATGACAGTGACACCACAGAGAAATAATAGCCACATACCAAGGACTGCAGACATGTCGTGGCCAACAAAAGCACAAGGACCATAAAAACAAAAGGAAAACAACGACAAAACCCACACAGGCTTTTTAATCTTACCACCATCAACAGAGTTGTAGCACCCACAAGGTCCACTACTTCTCCACCAGAAACGAAGCACGTACGCGCCCTGGGAGCTGCAGTTTCTCAGGAGACTAACGAGAACATCGACCACAGCCCACGGGTCCCAGCGCTGCCTAGCCCAGACCTGGCAGCTCGCACCGCTCTGCAGGAGCACCAAGTCAACAGGGAGACCCTACAGGAGCCGTGCCTGCCTCTGAAAGGCTAATTCCCAACAGGGGGGAAGAACGGGGAAGACACGGCTCCCGGCACGGCACATTTCACCAGCGTGGCCTCGGCAGCCGGGCTGCAGACGCCCTGCCAAGGCTCAGGAAACCGCAGGAGCTCCGGCCGTGGCGCTGCGTGGGCAGCAGCACCCGAAGCGGTCCTGCTGCGGGGCGCAGAGGGAACCCCAACTGCGAGGAAGGAGACAAGCTCTGAGCCCCAAGGAAAGTGTCCATCGCCTGGGTGCTTTGCCTGGCTCACTGAGAAGAGTCTCTGGAGGTTTTCCAGCTTCCCAGCTCAGCTCGGACCCGAATCCTCAGCTAACAACGAACAGAAAGCTGCAGCAAGAACAAGCAGCTGGAAAGGGGGCTCTCGAACCTGAAGATAAAGCCTGGGAGGGATTATTTCATGGTATATAGTTAAAAATAAAACCAAAAGCAGAGTAGCATAAGAGAAGTCATCTTGGTGAAGCCAGCCTTTGGTGATATTTCTGCTGAAGCACAGCCCACCGCTAGCCACCCACAGGGGTCCGGTTTCTAGAAACAAGCCCGCAATAAAACACATCCCTTCTGAAGCACAAGTCGGTTTTTTCGGAAGCTACCAAGAAGTTCTGCTGCCCAACTCGCCGGCGGTGCCTCTCCCCCGGCGGAGGAAAAGCCACGTCCCCGCAGCCCGGGACGCCCGGCCCCGCAGCAGGCTCGCCCCCCCCCCCCGGCCCGGAGCCCCCCCCGACCTGCCGTGTCCCAGATGGAGATGTTGTAGGGCCCCCACTGCTTCAGGTAGAAGGCGCCGCCGACGGTGCTGACGGTGTCCTGGAAGCGCCGCTCCATGTAGCGGTGCAGCAGCGAGGTCTTGCCCACGTTCATGTCCCCCAGCAGCACCACCTTCCCGTCCGGCTTCTTCATCGCACACAGACGCGGCCACGGCGCCGCCGGGGCGCCGCGGGACAGCGGCCGCCCGCCGCGGGCAGCACCGACACGGGGCTCCGCCGGCCCCAGGCCCCTGCTCTTCCTCCTCCTCCTCCTCCTCCTCCTCCTCCTGCCCCGGCCCGGCCCGGCCCGGCCCCGCTCCGCCCCCGCCGGCGCCAGGGGGAGGGACCCGGGCGGGAGCTGCGCGGCCCCGGGCCTGGGCCTGGAGCGGCCGTGGGCTCCCCGCCGCCGGGGAAAGTTTTCTGCGGGACGGAAACGGGGCAGAGCGGGGCCGGGAGAGGGGAGGCGGCTCCGGGGTGTCCCTGAGAGAAGTTACCCGGGGCTCGGCTGCCCCCACACACTGGGAAGGGGAGTAAAGGGGCACGCGTCCTCACAGCCGCCTGGCTCATGGCAGAACATCGAGATTTTGTTGAAACAGTAAACCTGCTAAAAAAGCAGTGTTTTTTTTTTAAATTCAAGCCGTGCCACTAATTCTGCTTATTCTGCTTTTACTGCCCAGATAGGCGATTTAAGCTGCCTCCGGAGATACCTAATTTCAGTTCAGGTTTACATACCCTCCAGATAGCAAACTTCTGGAGATACCCGAACAGAAAGGTTCCTAAATCCTTTTAAAAAATGCAAGAGACTCCAAAATAATAATGCAGAATGTGATTCAGAGCCGTGTGAAACACCATGTGGTGGGCTTTATTTCACTCTGATCGTTGCATGGCGGTAGTTTGCTGTGGCACCTTCACCTCTGATTCCTGTTTTCCTTCCTAGATTCCCATCGTAATCCAAAAGCTGGGGAAAAGAAACCCACCAACTCAAAATGCTTCTAGGTGGAGCAAAGCAACTAGTTTTTGAGTGGGCTTTTTGTTTTGTTTTGTTTTGTTTTCCTGGGTCCCTAATGTGGAAGCACAGAGAGAACAGAGGCTCTCTTTGCGTGGATACTATTCCAAACTGCAGGGTGCAGGGAAGTTACGCTCTTGAAATGGCAGACACCAGGTCAGAGAACGAGAATCCAATATCAAAGAGTTTAGCCCCCTGAGGACTGAACCAGTGAAGGGATCCTCAGTATATTTACTCCTACCTCATGCATTGATTTGCTGTCTGCGTAATAAAAGAAGTCCTAAACTCTTAAGTATGATTATTGATTTACAGCACTGCCTCTGCTGCTAAATCACAGCACTTAAAACAATTATTTCTGTACTTTACCAAGGTTCTGCTGTACTTGAGTTACTACCGATGTACTGCTGAAATGGAGCTCTTTCTGGTTGTCCAAAACAGGTACCAACAGCTTCTAACAGTGGTGCAGAAAAGTTAGGACAGAAAACAGATGCAATAACAGGGTGAAAAAGCAACCGGGATTTTAGGTTTTGTCAATAAATAACATGTACTATAAAAAGAGAACGTGATGTCCTTAATAGATGTTTACCACAGTTGCCTGAAAGAGATACCTGTGACCCTCCACTTTTCCGCACGAGCATTTCAGGCTAACAATGGCATGCAAATAGGATCAGAGAGTACTGCATGTTGTTTCAGACCCTTGGGAGGATTTCAGAAAAATAGTTGGTAATGTGGCCGGGCTCCTGGTATGCAGAAGGGCTCCTGAGGTAAGCCGAGGACTGAAGGTTGTGAAGACCTTAGCAGCCTGAGTTTCCATCGACCTCAGGAGAACAGGTCCACCAGGCACAGTGCAGTGCATGTGGCTGTGACTGCCAACATCGCTTTGTACAAATGCTCTCCGGTCCTCAGCGGGCAATGTAAGTCGTATGTCGTTAATGTCAAATAGGTCATGATACACTGTAATGCAATATAGATAATAACAGAGCATATGTGAAGATATTTGGGAAAACATTAGGAGCCTGTAATTTGCTCTCTGGCCCTCAGATGTATAGGCCTATTGCAAGATAATTTCCCCAAATCGCTGCATTTTATTGGGAGGTCCCCAAGGTGGTAAGTACGGGCTTGAAGAATGTAGGAAGTTACTTGATAGGAAGGCATATGGAATACGTTACGGTTTGGATAATAGCACATGTATGCAGGCTGTACACGTTGTCTGGGGTTTGTTTTGCTTTTAATTTTAGAGCACCTGAGGAGACCATTTAATTACAGTGAGGTTGCTCATTAGCCTTCCTGACAGAGTGTCGACATGGCCACCGTGGTTGGTCTCCAGATGTCCTGGAATTCGGATGCTTGGACCAGCTTACAGAGGTGGCCGACACATTGAAGTTTCCCACCAATTTCTGTGCTACAGTAAAATCCCCTCAAGAGCAGGAACGTCAGCCTTGTACGCCAGCCAAAAAATCTGAGCCAGTAATGATGGTACTGGCATCAGGGTAACTCAACCTTTCTAGTCTCCCGCGGTATTAAAGCTGCCTAATTTTGTAGGAGAAAATTAGAGCCTGTTTATTTGTTCCCTTGCCAGCCTTCCCTAGGTATTTATATACGTTGTCCTGCCCATGGGCCCTGTTTGGTCTCAGGGCCGCCAGTATTTTGTAAGTTCACATGGGGTGAAATGTTTGTCGCAGAACAGGGTTGATTTTTGCTGAGCTGACCTTCTTTTGGGGACAAACTGAGCAAGTGATGTCAGCACCTGTGTCTCTTTTTCCTCCTCTCACAGCGTCTCTGTCTTCTGGGATGTTGAATCCCCGCCACCAGAGAGAGTGCCTCGTGGAAACATCACGGGGGAGCTGAATGGGGCTGCTTGTGATGACAAAAGAGGTACAAACTGCTGACAGAAACACACTGCTCTTTAAACACAGACAAATCCATACAATAGGGGTGTGTACCTCAGTTATCCAGTGTCTTATGAACACAAGAGAAGGGCAATAAGGAAGGCTTACTCCTCATCTTCAAAACGTGCTGGCTCTCCAGTGGTTTATGAGTTGTACCTCTTTGAGAGGCATGAGGTCACTGCAAGAACTACGAGCAGCTAGCAGGTTTTGAAGCATGGCAATATCTGGCTTTGTTTGTGCTTAATGCCTTCCTTTATGACTTCTTTTTTTCAAAAGGAGCAAATGAGTGTGCATGCTCATTAAACAGAGACATTCATGCTCCTCATCTCCTGGGCAGCCCTAACTACAGCTCTCTCTCAAGGCACTCTCTGCAAAGCCTAAGAGAACTATTCATTGCATTGCATTACTCTGCATGTGTGTTTATCCTTAAATAGACTAGATTCTTGCTCTTCACCTCACAGATCAGCCCACGGCTTAGGTTCCCTAACTGAGGAAAATTGCTCCGCACTTCAAATCAAGAGTTAGTCCCCTTTCTGCCTCCCTCACCTTTTCCTTTTCCTTTCCTTGTGCTGGTTCTGGCTTCCATTTTACCCTTCCCCAGAGCAACTAGGCTTGAGGAGCTGATGAAAAAACAACTCAAAAATGAAAATGAGCATTTTTCTGCTCTTTTCGTGATCTGCAGGAGATTGGCACCGAGGCAGCGTGGAGGAGGCTGATGAGGCAGCCCCCAGTCGGGGCCAACAAGCTTCAGGTCCCTTCAGCCTGGCAGCTCATAAGACGTGCCTGCTCTGGGCCCCGCTCCAAACCACGCAGCCCTTAGAGCACCTCAGCTGCAGGACAGTTTTCTGTCACAGCAGTGGAACGAGCGTATTGCTGTATTACTTCTGCCTGGTGGGTGTCTGAATCACAGTGACCTGAAAACGAGGCAGGTGAGTCAACCAGCCTGAGACATCCTCGTCATGGAAGAGCCTGACTTGAATGATTACAATTTGTCTGTGCTACAGGCATCGGAAAAGAAAGTCTTGAATAAAAAGCATGAGGCAGCTTCAGCCGTAGATAGAGTCACTGAGATGTAGTAAACTTCCCTGAGGCTCAGATGCTAGAGATGCAGACAGAAATAGGGGCCCAGGAGGAACTCCCCACCCAGGCCTTCTGTGAAAATTAGTTTCACCTTAGTCGCTAGCCTGTGAGCTGAGGACTCAGATCAGGTTCCTTCAGCAAGGAGTATGAGTTTGTGAACAGTCAGCAGCTGGCACAGGGTGAAGGAAGCTGGGCTGCTGCACCCACTTCACCACCCTGCCTAATTGTCTCCTTACTAATCCTTCCGTTTCACCAAAATCACATAGATAGGTTGACATGTGTTACCTTCGGAATGAACTACTAGTTTTTCTACACTTTCTGCAATGCATACTATAAAAAGATGTTAATAGCCAGTCTGTAAATGCAAGAATGGAAGAACCTTTTTCCTGAATTTCAGTGGGCTCACCAAATCAGGGGTGTACTAACCTAACCACATGGCAATAGAGAATCAGTGCCTCAGTCAGAAAGCAAGAAACCATGATTCAAAGTAATCACAAAGCGAGCAGTTCAGGTAAGTGTACAACATGTAAGTTTGGGACAGAATCATAGAATCATTAAGGTTGGAAAAGCCCTCCAAGATCATCTGGTCCAACCATCCCCCTACCACCAATGTCACCCACTAAACCATGTCCCTAAGCACCATGTCCAACCTTTCCTTAGATTCCTGTTTTCTGACTGCAACATTTTAAAGTCTAATCAGATTCCATCATCACATGACAATCCAAGCCTACCTTATTATTATATTATTCTCCTAGAATTTAACAAGGCACTGCTTGTGGATGTCCATATGCCGACGAGAAGCTACAGAATTGTGGCCTATAAAAAGATTTATTAGGTTTTTACTCTTTCCGGCATCATACAAGCAATCAAGTGAGTTTGCTGACAATAAAACAGAATTTGCTCTAGTGGCTATAAAGCCTTGAAGATTATTGTGTATTGTTCATGATAAAAAGGTCTAAGGTGTAGGTATGTGACGTCCCATAGACAGCAGCAGCACGCTGACGTGAAGCTGAGTGCAGGTCTGGCAGAATCAGATGGCACAAGCCCAGTGACTAATAGTGACACATGAGCCCAAATGAATACAGCTTGTGACCTTTGAATGTGACGTTATTTTCACAATACAGCTTTGCAGGGCTCAGAAAAGCTTTGGTTTTATTTGCAATACCGTCATATTATGCGTATTACACATATTATTGTTTTACCCCGATTTTAAGTCATTTCTTTAGGTTCTGAGCCATAGTCACCACACTTCCCTATGAAGAATTCATGTGGTGCCAGGCTTGTCTGTATTGCTCTGATTGGGCTGAAAAGACTACTGAAGGCAGTCACAGTCTAAGCCTCAGGGCAAACCCAACTCCAGTCAGCAGTTAGGCATTGTCCTGCCTCTAGCCGTGTTGCTACACTGTTTTTTTCACCTCTGGGCTGGAGGAGTCACTCTGATCCCTTTTTTCCTTCCTCTTTGAACCCCTCCCAACCCAGACGGGCAGCATGCGGCGGTAAGTGTGACTTCTCCTCTGGGCACTTGCTAAAGGTCAAAAGGATGTGATTGAATCTGGCAGGAAAGAACAGCCGCCCTCTTTTTACATAGAAAGATAACATGGTAACCTTCAAAGTGTGAAGCGATCGCTGTGAAATTAAATTTATGACAATGATTTCTCCTAAAATCGTGGAAGCCATTCATGGGTTTGTGCTTCATCCACATGGGTCTGGCCTTTGGGTTAGGAATGCACCAGATCTTGGTGAATAATAGGATTTATTTAGAAAGGAAATATTAATGTAGTGAGAAGTATAAAGAGATTAATGATTTAGCTATATGTGTGAAGAGACAGGAGGTTAGGAGAAAGAGGAATGATCAAAGTGGGGTTTTGAATATGTAAATATAATTGGATTGATACCTAGTTTGTTGGAATTTCACTACAGACAATATATATTTGCGCTAAAGCCTACTAAAAAAACTTTAAGGTTTATCAAAATAGTTTCAAACACAGCATAAGCATAACACCATTACCTTTGTAACCCTGTAAAACCCTGTAGAGAACTTTTATAAAGATTCCTCATTCAGTTTTTCCTGGTCTTCTGTGTCTTTAACTGTGTATTTATAATTACAATAAAATGCGCCACTCCTGAGTGCATCCCTTTACATCACACTGTTTTTTGGAATTCCTTTCTGTGTCAGTCTTTGGAGCATTTTCCACTTCAGCGTGTATGACTTTGCTGTTAATGAATCTTATAAAACTGTAATATTTTGCTTTTGCCCTTTCTTTTCAATAACCAAATTTTCCATCATCACTCACCTTGAGGACCCCACTGGAAATCTTATTGAGATCAATGGAACTATTCATAGCAAAGATATAAATAAGTGTGATGGAATTAGACCTTCGGCCACCTCAGAAGAAATATTCTCCCATCTAATTACCTAGACATATTCCTGCTCTAAATTCAAGAGCAAAAAAAATTTAAATCTCCTCTGACAAACAGTGCCTACTGTTTGCAGCTGACACAGAAACTTTTTTTTTTCTTCTTTCTGCTGTTATAATACAATTATCCTCTATGTAGTTCTGCTATGGGAAAATTTGATACAAATGATGATTGCTCATGCACTGTATTTTTTGGCACTTTGTTTCTGAGCTGCGATGAATTGCATGCTACTGTTTTGACATCTTTCCAGACTGTAGATTCTGCTGTGTTTCCTGGGAGCCTGGGAAATTACCTAGAAATGAAACTCGTTGCTGGCGATTTCATTTATACAAGCAAGTTGCTGAAGTAATTGCTTTGGTACTTCCTCTTCTGGCTTCAGTGCTGAAAGTATGATTTGAAAAATCGTTTGCTTGCTTTTTTTTTCCATATGAGAGAAATGCCAATTGGGAAGTAAACATAATTGCACTTTGTTTTTCTTTGGCTGTTTAATTATTAGTAATACACAGTATTTTCATGACATTTTCATTTTTAGAGCACTGCAGAATTGTGGCCATGTGTTCTGTGCTGATTTACACCTAGGCCAACTTCACCGCAACGTTGCTTGAATCACTTATGGGAGCAAATCAGTTCCATATTTGACCTGACGTCACTGATCGGTTCCAGAAGCTTTTGAGTATAAGGTATCCCAGCCTCCCTTCACACCCAGGGAAAGTAACTCAAATCAGAGAGAAAAGTTGGGTCCATTGGGACACAAAATTTTGGGTCCAAAAGTTGAGTGGAAGAAGGAAGGGAGAGGGGGATTAAGAAGCAAAATGCTTGAGGAAAAAGTTACACTCCATTAGGAGATAATTTTTCATAGAAGGCGAATTAAGTGGATCCTTTTAACATTTTTTTAAGAAAACGTCTTTTTCTGTACTTCTGCAAGTGAAAGGAAGTTGCAGAAATTGCTATGCGTGTTGATATTTAAACTAAACCCCTAATTTAAGCAGAAGTTCTGGGTGGAACTCATTCCAGATTTAATGCGATATAATCTAATTGACTTCAAACACCTGCTTGTGTCAAAGCTGGTCTGTTTAAAGAGTAAAAATAACAAAAAGTAAAGAACACTTCTAGCATACACTGGAGATGTTAATGGAAGATATTATTATTGGAGCGAGCCCATTCCTATTTAATTCCAATAAAGACGCTAGTAATTCTGTAAAGCTCAGAGGAGATTACTATAAAATAACATAGCAAGATTGCTATTCTTAAATCAGAAAAAGGAGAAATGAAAAAATTAATTTAACATAGACAAATGAAACTGAATGGAAGAAATAATTGAAATTAAAAGGTGAAACAAAAGAGGTTTTGTCCAAAAGTGAAGAGAGAGGATACACAGTGTAAAATGAAAGCTTCATGATAGAATATGTGTATGGAAAATAAGAATGGAAATGGGTAAAAGAAAAATAACTAGGAATATCCACAGTGGCTGAAAGACATCAGGAAATACAGAATATTATATTCCATTCTCAGGCTGGGGCCTCATTTCATAGCCTGTTACCCGTCAGCTGGTCAGAAGTGTTTTCTCTGCTGTTAAGAATACTGTTAACAGTTAAAAGCATATCTAAGCATATGCATACAAACATTAAAAGCATATGCTAAAATTACTCACTGAGGAAGAGATGTCCTTGATTTCAAACTCTGAGGTTTTTATTAGGGTTATGCATTAGCTAACTCCTAGACAAGCAGAGAATGGATAGTAACAAAAGGAAAAAAAACTTGCACAAATGGAGAAATCACAAAGAACACTTGTTGGCTGTGTTCTTCAGAGCTGGTACAAAAAAACTCCATCAGTTTCAGCAAGCTTTAGGTCAAAGTCTGTGTTTGGATGGATATGGCGTGCAATTTCACGATGTACTTATATTCATTCTAAGTACATTTTGTGATCATGAAAGATTTGTAATAAACCTTTCTTGTCACAAGAACCGTGACAACTTGAAACTCAAGGTCTATTTAAACTGGAAAAAAATAGGCAATCCAGGGAATGGAAGTGAATTTGTTCTCCAGGTAAAACATTTATCTCACTGCCTCCGCTCTCAAATTGCCAATATAAAGGGTGAAAAAAAAAAAAAAAAAACTACTGGGGAGCTAGCACTACTGAGGGCATGTGGTAGAAGGTTTAAAACAGAAGGAAGTAGTTGTTTTTTCTCAGTGCATAATTACCTTGCAGAACTGCTTGCCTTGTGGAAGCCAAAAGTTTAAAAAAAGGTTAGACAAAGTAAGTAATGGAAATCAGAAAGTCCCCAAACCCCTAATTCTCAGACATACCAGGCAAGAGAATCCATACGCATGCTGTATTTTCACACATATTTGAACTTGAATCATCCTCACCTCTGTGAAAGGAATGGTTTTATGAAGCAGCCCCTAAACCTGTGCAGTTATCTAATGAACACAACCTGAAGTTTGGGTTGGCTTGTCTTAAAGCATCCATCTGAAAGCTGTGGCATTTAGGTGGAAACAAGCACTGATTGTCCCCTTCTGTGGGAAGCTGAGATTTAGTAGCGTGGTCAGGGTAGGAGCTGACTGCAGAAAGGGGCTACAAAGGGCTCCTGGATTCAGAACTAGCTCATCTCTAGTACAAACTAGAGCCACTTGATTGCTACCAACTGTCCAAAGCTTTATTTTTTGAGTTTTTGAATAGCAATCTGTAAGTGCCCTTTAGCTTCTCAGTTATCAGCTGGAAGGGTCATAAAACTTGTGAATGCGTGATGCAGATAGCTAAAAGGAAAGAAGAAATTAAGCAGTGTGGATTTTTGGAAGTAGGATAATATACAGCGGAATTAAGCAAAGAAATGTAGAGATAATATTTAAGGATCATAGAATTGAACAGGTCCTGCAAAAACTTGCATGACGGTAGATGTTTACCCACTTTCTCTGTGGGAGATAGTTGAAGAAGCAATACCTCTAAGATTTTCAGCAGGAGGGCCAACAACTGAATCAGTGGAGTATCATTCCAGTTTGGAGAGACCTTAAAATCTTCTAAATCTCCTTTAAAACTAGAAATGAAAAAAATAATAATAATAAAATAAAATAAGCTGTAGGGATCAATGCTAGAATGTCAGAGTGTGAATTAATGCTCTTGGTCTTCTATATCCTACACTATCTGATAGCAGTGGTAACTTATTGTTTTGGTCTTTGTAGCTTCCTCCCACCTGGTCTTCTATTTCTGAGGGATTTTTCTGTTCAGCTCTTTTATTAGGTCTCCCTGGCAAGGCAGGTGGCTGCTTGCGCCCCACTTGTTTCACGCTGGAAATAAAATCAAATCACAAGAGGCTACAGAAATAAGTGGCTCATATTTTCACTCTGCTAAAATAAACATTAACTCTGAGCCTTCAGATGTTTTCAGGCGTTCTGACCCAGAATTCATCTGGCGCTTGAAATAAACTGTTAACTATTAACCAGTAAATGGAGGCTGGTATGGTCACAGTCTGAGACCAGCTATTGCCTGGGAGCAAAATGACTTGTGACCTTGACAAACTAAGTTTGTGATTGCAGAAAAAAAAAAAAATAGCCTCTTCGTTATCCATAGACTGTTTGTGCATGTTAACTGCATTAATATAATATAGTAGCAAATGTAGTGGTAGAAGTAACTGTTCAACAGTGTGTACTGAGGGAGTAACAGTCTAGCCTTCCATTTTGACAATGTCTATCCACATTAGAACAGCTTTCTAGCCTTCCTCACAATGGAAACCGTCCCACAAAGGGTTCCTGTACTGTAGGTACCATGCCAGGAGCTTCATGAACCAGGCTGCCTAAATTCTTCACCTCCTTCTCTATGTCTGTGTCTGACCTGGGCCGTGGGTGCATGGGAAACCTTGCCCTGAAGTCCAGGTCCTCTGCTCAGGAGCGCTCTCAGCTGCAGCACTCAGCCAGGTGCTTCCTTTCAGCCTGTCAGCCACATTCCTTCCTCATCGCTCCCAGACCAAACCGTTTAGGCATAACCCACACAACTGATGAAGACAGATGGTTTTGAAGGCCTCTTTTAGGAGAGCCTGTCTTGTAGGTGTCCCCAGGGTGAATTATTTTACATTGATTGACGGTATGCATTTCGAGCATGTTTTTCATGTGTTAGCTGTATTTTTGATCCATAAAAATACTTTAGCTGTCACAGTCTGATGCCTAATTGAGCAGCGCTACCCCAGAAAATCAAATCTCCCTCTTCAAATACTGTTCTCTAAATGAGTTACTAAGTGGGGGGGAAAGCTAGCACCGTTTGCACTGTTTTTGAATGACTTTAACAAGATTGGCTATATGAGGTTACCAAAAATACAGAATAAGTCAGGGGCCAAGCCAGGTGAATATAGTAGGGGTTTTATTAATTTCTGTTGTGAATTTTTTTTCCTTTGAGACTGTGTGTTTCACTTCTGAACTCCCAGATGTTTTTGTTTAAAAATGCACAGTAAGATATTCATTTGGAATGAGCCAAAAATTTGCACATGATACTGTAGTTTCATGGTTGAATGTTCCAGGTCATTTCCTTGACACCTTTTCCAATAAGTAAGAAGAAGGAAAAAATGCTTTCCATGTGACCCAAATTATGTCAGAGAGAGGAAAACTGAGTCAATATATCTTTACCCCTTACTACTGCTAGCAGAAGTCTGTGGGTGGCAATTATGATAGTCTGAACTACTTGGAGCTGCAGTCGTGAATTTGGCTGCAATGTAGGCATACCCATAGAGGCGTTTCTATTTTGGCTAAGAAAGTGAGGATTTCAATGTGTTGCATCAACTTCCTCCCTCTGACTAAGAATATTTTTTTTATCAGCAGCTGAAAGCGGGAGCTCTCCACTCACACATGCCACCCGTGGTAGATGGCTTACAATTCACACAGAGGGTTTTGTCCAAAGTCATGGGAGTCCGGTGACTGTGGCCCTTACTTCCTCGGTGGTGATGTGAAATGCTCTTTCTGCACTTATAAGGGATTTGCAGCGACTGCCCTTTGTGCTAATCTGCAATGTAAGTCAGTGCATAGTCCCACACATGGGGGACTTCACATGGGGGTTTTGTGAATTTGTCTTGTCGTGTCTTGAAACACAAACTGGTCCGAGCACAAGTGGACATTCAGAATACGGCTGCGTTAGGGGGCATGGGAGCATCTCGCTAATGCCGAATTTGGATGCTTAAAATTTCTTGTCCTGATTTCAAGCTTGAAACACCATACATGTCCTTTTGCTGTCCTTTTTACCACGTATAAGAAAACTTGATGTTCAGACAGGAGGGAGCCACAGCAAACCTGGACAGGTGCCTTTATCCGGACAAGTAGGGAAATCAAGACTGCAGGTAACACCAAGTAGTATAGAAACACCAGCAGTACTGCCACAGCCTACACTGGGGGAATTACTTCTGAAACAAGCTCCTACAAAGAAAAAAGTAATTATCACTTCTCTTAGACATCATTTTTCAAAAATCACCTCTGTCAAACAAGTAGTATGTGCTATCTGCTTTGCATGTATATCTGTGTTATAGGATAAAACATGCTGCGTGAATACTTGGGGCATGTGTGGTCACAGATAAGTTTAAAAGACAGAAGACAGTTTCTGGAGGTGACTACTGCTGGCCATGAGGGCACCTGGGCAGTTGATGTCAGGGGAAGCAGCGTAAGGTCGCGTTGACTTCACCCCTTCTAAAGGGTGAAACCCCGGGGTATGGGGCAGCAGCAAAAGAGGAGGGTGCGAAAACAGCCTTTGCGCAGGGGAAAAAAATAATAATTAATAATAATTTTTAAAAAAACGCCACCTGTAATAAACCGAAGCCCTGGGTCCCTGCCCTCCGGGGGTGTTGGGATTTCTCTTTGGGGCTTTCCGCAGAAGCAGGAGGAGCGGGGCTGGGCTGCTGTTCCAGGCCAGGCACCGCGAGGTGGCAGCAGGCATTCTCCTATGGGCTCCTGCGCACCTGCCCGGGCGCTATTCAGGGTGGCTTTGGGGTTTTTTGTTTTTTTTTTTTTTCGTTCGTTATCGGTAATCATTAATTAATAATCGAGGGCTTGCTTCTCCGCCAGGGTCCCGCGGGGGTCCCAGTGCGGGATGCTCTGTTTGATGCTCCGGGGCTCTGCTCTGCTGGACCCTTCCCTCTTTCCAGCCTTGTTTTTATGAATACGAGTGCAGGCTTAGTGACTTCAGAGCAGTTGTACCAGCGGAATCAAGACAAGTTCCCCCTTGAGCCTGGAGCAAATCAGCCAGGCCAAAGGGCTGACTGTGAGTGAATGCAGAAGAGAAGGACCGTAGGTGTGTTCGCTGAACATCTATCTGCTCAGCAGCATGATTCATGTGTATTTTTGCTGGGGTTGCCTGGAAAAAGTGTTTTATTTATTGCTCTCTCACGTGAGTGTGCCAATAAACTGCCTTCTAAGTCCCAATGGTTCTCAGTGGTACAATGGGGGACAGCCAAGCTGCACACACTTTTCTGACGTTCTTCTTGTAGAATCACTTTTAAGCATGACACCAGGTCCCAAATATAAATTGGCTTTGGGGTAATCCATGCTACACCTGTGACTTTGTTCAGGGACCTCACAATAAGCCTGTTTGTCTCGCTTTGATGGAATCCAGCCTGGAAGCTAAAGAGCTTTCCACCACGCCTGCAAGCCCGTGTGCTTGGAGCGCTGGGCTGGCAGGAAAGCGAGTGAGGAGAGGTGGGACAGACCCACCCCTGGATGCAAACCTACGGAGTCAGATCTGACCTCTGAAAACCCCACGACTGCTAGCTAGCCATTCAGTTAAGGGCAAAGCATGTGTCATGGCCCAAGAGGAGAGGCGGCCAGCCCCACAGGCACAGGGCTCGAAGCTTGGGGAGCCCCTTGGCTCCGAGGGCCCAGGAGACTGGCTGCCTCTAAGTATTGGGTATTTTAACCCCCCTCACCCAGCCCAACGACAGCATCATGGAGCTGCAGGAACACCATGGCCTGCAGGGACCGGCTTTTATCCTATTTGGGTACAGCTCTGCTACTGCTGCTCTGAATATGAATGACCCTATCCATGAATTAAAGAGAAAGCTTATCACAGCAAGAAATACTTGACGAAGACTTACAATTGAGATTGCCCAGGTTGTCCACCCTCTGTAAAAGCTCCGCTGATAAGATCTTTGAGGGTACCATGGTGGAGACTGAGAGCTTTTTCCCCTGGATAGTCACAGCAGGAGCCCACAAACCATTTGTATTGCTGTCACACTACGCTGAGATGCTGACATGCTCTGGATATTGCTGCTCTTGTTCCCTGTCACAGGCCAGAGTCGACCACTGTAATAATCAAGAATGGTCATGAACTTAGGAAGGAAAAGGTTTAGGGGTCACTGCTGAACTGGGAGACAAAGGAGGGTGTAGGGTTTTTTTAGACCGTGGATAAAAATGTGATTTGATTCATTGTTTCCCAGAATAGCCTGGTACCACTAGTCAGAAAAGTACCATTAAGGCAGCAACAGGAATAACCAGCCCAGTGGAGATGGCTTCTCGTGGTCTCTGAACTGGAAGAAGCTCCGGTCAGCTGATGCTAAGGGATCAGTCCCAGACCCCACCGCCAGCAGCTCAGGTGTGTGCATGAGCATCCAGAGGCAGCCACCACGGGCTCGTGGTTGTCATGGCAGCACAGGGACTGCCACTGTTTGGGGATTTGGGGACCAGCGTGAGGCTCCTCTTCACACCCCTTCTAAATGGATGCCACGCTGAACAGCGCCGAGTGCAAGATCCCTTGGGTTTCATGCAGGATGCGAACAGCCACCTCCATGTTTATGGCACTGGAATGAGAGGATTTCCACCCTTCAGTCTTTTTTTGGCCTCACTTTTACAGCAAGTTCTCTGTTACAGAGTACTCTTCCTGAGGATGCTTTACATAAAAAAGCAATGGAAATGTCATTGCACTCAGAAAATGTTTGCGTGTGCAGTCAGACGCTGTTAAGATCACACTCACTTTTCTGGGAAACTTGTTTGCTATTTGTTTCTGACAAGCATAGAGACTGACAGCATCCCTTAAAGAGGTGAAAACGAATAATTTCCTTTAAAGCGCACTCTGTTCCTCACTTCTGGCACTGTTTTGTGGCTTTGGGAAGAGGAACTCAGCCCTGTTCCCCCGCTTTGTTACCCTACGCAGCCTGTGGGAACGGGCAGGCATACTGAAATAGGCTGCTGGGACCAAAAGGCACCGTGAGCTCTCAAATACTTTGTCAGCAGTCGAGCGGTGTTTTTCACCTCTACATCCCCCACTTCCCAAATTGCGACTTACAGTCACGCACGCTATCAGTGCGTCTGTAGTAACAAAATGCCCATATGTTTTATTTCCTCACCTACCTCAGAAATTACCTTCTGACCGGACCAAGTACTCTGACAGCATGAAAAAATACTGCCATCTGCATGTTAAGGAAGCATACAAATAACTCTGAGTTAGCCGTGGTGGAAATATTCTCGCGTCTTAACCCAGACCTGGATACGCAACTTGCATAGAGAAGTCAAAATAAAGAAAGAGCAACTGGAAGCAAAAATAATCTCCAGATCTCCTTTGACGCAAACTGTGGTGCTGAGAGTTTTAGCTGGTTTTTTTTCCCCCATCTTTAATTAAGCTTAATGATAATGTGTGGTTTCTCAAACGTATTTTAATGGTGTATGTTGCTCTGGCTGAGTAAAAAAGTTCTCTACAGCTGCTACAGGGCTCTGCCAGCTCTGGGCATGGGAGCAGCACTTGCACGGTGAGTGTTACCCTGTTATCTGCGGCTGGTTAGAAATGCTTTTCCCAGCAGTGAGGCATCTTCTTTTCGATTTATCAGTGACACTGCATGTAAAGGGTTTATTAAAAAGAAGAGCCACTTTTACTTCTGCTGCGTTAAAGTGCAGGACAGGAAAAATCATTGCTTTCAAAACAGTCTTAAGACATTCAAGGAAATAACTGAAAATGTTAGAGAAAGGAGATTCTTAATCAGATACTTTGCTTTACTTAAGGTTCAGATGTAGCCAAAAGGCTGGATTTAACTGAATACAGGCTTAAGACTTCTTTGTAATAGTAATACAGTGCACTCTTATAAGACATTAGAAATAAAGAAATAAAGTGACTAGCTGAAAAGTTGACTTACTTTCAAGGAGATGGAGTCTGACACCATTTTCAGTATTGTAAATGCTTATACAACCTGAATAATTTCAACGCAGCAACTACAGAAATTCTGAAAGTTAAGTAACTTTTATGTGGGGCATTTTGAAGCCAGTAGAGTTACATCTATATGACAATCAAAACATCTCTTAGTCTGGATGAAATTAAATTTTTTATGAGCTTTTGGGAAATTACAAAACGAGATTTGGTTTTTCCATATTGAAATGGGATAATTGAACTTTTTAAGCCTGGAATCAGGCTATGTCTTTTAGCAGTGGTGTATATATATTAGCACAATAATATTTCATTTGTTTATATTCTGTCAATTAACTGCACACACTCCAATTGCAATAAATAATATAATATAATATAATACAATACAATACAATACAATATAATGTATAAATATATAAAAAATAAATCACAGAACCACAGAATGGTTTGGGTTGGAAGGGACCTTAAAGATCACCCAGTCCCACCCCCCTGCCATGGGCAGGGACACCTCCCACCAGACCAGGCTGCCCAAAGCCCCATCCAGCCTGGCCTTGAACACCTCCAGGGATGGGGCAGCCACAGCTTCTCTGGGAAATCTGTGCCAGGGCCTCACCACCCTCAAATTAAAGAACTTCTGAATATCTGATGTAATCCTGCCCTTTTTTTAGTTTAAAGCCATTACTCCTTGTCCTGTCGCTACACTCCCTGACAAAGTCCCTCCCCAGCTTTCCTGTAGGCCCCTTTAGGCACTGGAAGGCCGCTGTAAGGTCTCCCTGGAGCCTTCGATTCTCCAGGCTGAACAACCCCAACTCCCTCAGCCTGTCTTCATAGGAAGCTGCTCCAGCCCCTTGATCATCCTCCTGGCCCTCCTCTGGACTCATTCTAATACGTTGATGGCAACTTCAGGATAAATAAAAAATAATAAATAGTTCAGGATAACTGTTTTTACTTGGATACCTAAAATTAGATCCCCAGATTTGTAGGGCTAATGAGACAGGCTCTATTAAAAATATTATGGTCCATCAGGCCAAATTTATAGCTATCAAGTCAGTATTCTGTAAGAGACTCTGGATAATTATTTCTTTTTATTTCTAGTTTTGGTCTCTCTGCTCCCCAGACCAATAGAGATTCACATATTTATGAAATAATAAAAGTGATGAGCTTCAAAATTGTTTTCTTTTAAAACTGTAGAGCTTTTTTTCTATTTTTTTCTATTTCTTTTTTCTGTTTTTTTTTTCTATTTCTATTTTCTTTTTTTCTTTTTTCCCCTTAAAAAATAACAAAAAATAAAAATAAAAAAGCTGTGTGTGTGTTTCTCTAATAAGTGAATTCTGATCCAGAATAGATCATCTCTTTTTACATAATCATGAGTGGGGCTGTAACAGAAAAAAATGACCCCAATGTAAACCATGTACATTAATCAAACTGTGTGCAACCTGAGCTGCTAAAGGAGTAGCAGAGAGCTGTAGCAGGCAAAACGTGTTGTAATTCAGACTGATCAAAAGAAACTGTTGTATGCCTGCTCAGCCAAATCATACATGTCACTTTCTGAAGGCAAAATGAAGTAATGATATTGTAACTAACATATTTAATTTGTTTTTCATTTATCTTATACTTGTCCGTCTTCCAAACAGCTTGTTAAATCTCCCCAAGCTACATATATAACAAATTTTTGATAGCTGAAGTTACAGATCCGCTTATGCATCTGAGTGGGGTGGGTTCCAGAATATCTCTATTAATTTTAGCAGGAGCAGTTCTCTGCAGTATTTTTTTGCTCTGCTGAACACTCCTAATTTTGATTCATTCAGCTGGCATTTTGAGCTGAAGGCAAAAAAAAAAAAAAAAAAAAAAGAAAGAAAGAAAGGGTTATTGCAAAGTCTTCATTAACTCATTGGGAATATGCCTGCCTGATCAAAACCTTAGGATTGGCGGCTTTCTTCTTTGTTATTAGTCATATTCCTTCACTGTTTCATCTCTCAGTTCATGTCTCCAATAAGGAGAATAATAAGCCCTGGTCTTCAAAATTTTGTTTCACAATCTCTAGTGAAATTTGCTGAAACACACAAACTCACAATTTGCTGAAACAAAAAAATGATGATCATATTCCTTAAATTTTACTTCCACTTTGTTTCCAAGTGTTGAAGACCTGAAGCGTGCAAAAAGAATGGATGAGATAAAGACTTTGTCTTTAACGGGATTGAAATGAGGCTAAGAGCGTGTCCAACCAAGTTAGACCAATTGCTCTCATCCTTGGGAGCAATGTAGCAGTTCTACCACAAGTTAGCCCACACCAAGACCTTCTCCACTCGATTCCAGTGGACAGTTTGGAGGAGAGGTGAATGAAACTGCTTCTGCAGGGTGTGGAAAAATTACAAGTGACAGACTCTTTGTGGGAGACTCTCTGGGAGTTTGGACAAAGAGTCTCCCACATCTTTGTGGCGTAGAAGGCAACCATAAGCACCCTCAGGCTGTGTCCACACTACAGGAATCGTTCCCCCCTACACTGACCCCTCCAAACACATAGTACTGCATTGTCTGTGTTTGGTCATGCTTCTCCACCAAACCGCTTTAGGCGTGTGTTCTGGAAAACCCGAAGCATTTATTCCGTAGTACCTCAGCTTTCCAAGGAATGAAGAACAGATATTTTTCCTGGCTCACTTAATTGCATCCGGACACTTCCTAGAAAGTGTAAAAAGAAGCTTCTGTGTCCCCAGCCAACCTCACAGGACCACCTGGCCAGTGCAACTGTTCAGTGAATAAGATCCCCTGTGCAGTTCTGCTGAGCTTCTGTTACCACCAGCCCATTAAAAAAAAAAAAAAAAAAGTGGGTGGTGAACCTATGCAAAAGTCCAGAGAAAGTTTTAAAGCTGGAATAAGATTTTTACCACGACATAGTGTTACCTTAAGGGTTATTTTCTTTTTCCTCTGTGGCAGTATTGCAGTACCGTGTGTTTTACTTGCTGGGGTTGCACATTAGGGGTTACATTTTGTATGCCATTGGCCAAATGTTCAAGCCAGCATACCCATGATGGCACGCTCACAGCCTTTTTTCAGGCTCTTATATGTCAAGAGGTATAAAGCACGAGCAACTGTGACCAGCTGCACTCCCATCCTACTCCGTGGACACCAAAAAATGCAGAACCTGCAACTTAGCAAATGGATGTATTCCAGGGATTTGAATGAAGAAACTGGATCCTTCTTCACTCTATGAGACTTGAACAGCACAACACTGTCAGGAGATTTTGCAACATAGTTGGGTAAAGTGAAGTCTGAGAAAAAAAATTGCTAATCTCCAACTTGAAATAATGTTTCAGAACTATAACATTTTTCTAATTAAATATACGTGCTTTTTTAAGGTACTTGGCTAGTTCTTTTTAAATCTGTTTGATGACAGTACACTTGAAACTTTTCCATGTACTGGTTGCTGGAACAATTCAGATTTAACCTCATTCCCGACTGATACTATTATCCATTGCTTCCTTTCTCCTGCAGGTTTTGATTAATGACAGAACAGTTCCTCCCACCCCGTGGTTTTCAAGTTTCCTTTACAGCCTGTTGTGTGAAAGTTCAGCCAGTTATTTATTTGCCTGGTTTTCTTCATCCCTTCTTTTATTCATTTATTTCCAAAAGAAAAGACACAAAATTAGTCAGAACTCATCCTCATGAAAGACGTTAACTTGCCTTCAAATCATAAGCATCTAAAGATTTTGTCATTCTTGATATTTGCTAATTATTATTCTCAGTAATAAGAATAGATTGGCTGGTATTTCTCTGGAAATTCTTTAGAGCAAACAGAGTGTTAGTATTTCTGTTCAGGATAATGCAAAAATAAAATATCTATAACTTAACTGGTATTTCTAGGGCTAGAGTTAGGCAGGGCTAAGATTTCATCGCAGCACGGGTGAATGTATGTGAGATGATCACTTGTGGGTATTTAATAACAAGTCAGTTGTTATCACTCCTTGATGAGAGCCATCCAGTCCTGATGGTTACTGCAAATGTCTATCCCAAGTCCTTCTGACACTTACTTGTATGCCTTCAGACTCGTGTTCTACTTCTGTTGCCTCCAAAGAGGTATGTCCAGTACAGCAAACATTAAATTATTGCCACCAACTTTGATAGCAAAAGACTGAGCTAGTACCCTATGTTGTCTTTAAGCATGATGGAAGGAAACAGAGGACCTTTCTCTCAATTGCCTAACTTTTCATGGGCCTTCATTCCTTCATTTTAGGATGACGCATATCATCTTTGATGGCACATTTGCTTGGTCGTTGATTATAAAAGGAGCCTACAATGAGAATCTGAGGCAAAAAACTTTACCTTCTGACACCTAAATTAAAGCAACTGAGTTCTGTTCTTACCTTTAACCTTCATAAGAAATACACCTGCCAGGAGGTTTGGGGCATGTACACAAGAAAAGGCACTCTAGCTGTTTAGTAACCAATGGTGTAAGTTCAAGTCTGATTGTGTCTACAATCAAAAATGTAGATTGGTGTGTCCGTATTTCCTCACAAGGCATTTGTGTAGAAGGGACTTGGTGAGGACACTACAGTCAGCAAAAAAATGTCCTGTCCATCCACATCCCCGCAGAAAAAAAACAGCATAATCAAGCACATACTTGAAGTGTTTCAGTTCAGACTTTATTGTAGCTAAAATGTGGATGAACTGGGTTTGCCAACATGGCCTATTGACTATAGTAGCCTGGACAGAAGAAGCAATTCTGTTCTCCTTAGCATAGAGAAGGAGCAGACAGCTGCTGAATGGTTATAGTGTAAATAACCACAGCTATTTGATCTGGTGTAGGTGAGTCAGAGACCTAAAAAGGCCAACACTTCGTGGCACTGTTCACGAACTTTGCTTGGAAAGAGCTTAGGCAATGATCCAATGAACATAGTTCAACAAGGGGCCAAAATGCAAAGCCTCAACAAAGAAGTACAAAAATCTCTCTTGTACAGATCTTTGAAACCCGAAATAACATTTTTCCTCTTTCCTTAAAAATCACCAAATCCTCTTACATCTTGACAAAGTTGCAAAATCACAGAATATCCGAGGTTGGAAAGAGACCCACAAGGATCATCAAGTCCAAATCCTGGCTCCACACAGGACCACACAAAAACCAAGCTCTGTGTCTGAGAGCATTGTCCAAACACTTCTTGAACTCCGGCAGGCTCAGTGCCGTGACCACTGCCCTGGGGAGCCTGTCCCAGTGCCTGACCACCCGCTCAGTGAACGCATATGTCCATGCAGGTTCTGTCATGATCAAATGACTGAGATGGAATGGAAATAAGCAAGTAAATACATCCCCTCTTACTTTTGTGTTGATGGTAAATAGAGTTCCCATCTCCCCGTTTGTCCCTTTGATGTAAAGGATGATTTTAGCAAACTGCACGAGCATATTTCACACCAACACAGGATGACATGCATGTGTTGTGTGTTGGAAAGAAAGCAATTCACAGAATTAGAAAGCCACCATCTGTACATTTGCATTTTCAATACTTGCAAACTGTCTTATGGCTTTCTGCTTAAAGCCTCCAGCAAGACAGGTACCGTTCTTAAAACCGGTTACAGCCCTGGAGAGGTTTCTCCTAGCTGGATGATCACTTAACTACAATCACAGACCCAGGTGCTCTTTACATTTCTTTAGAGTGAGTGGATTCCAGTGCTGCTGTTTTAATTCAACTGTCTGTTACACTTACTAGTCACAGGCTCTACCTGTTTCCTCTCAGAGACCTCATAGATCAGCTGCTGCGGAACCAGAGGCTCCTCACCCCTACAGAGATTCTTTAGCTGCCCCTTGCCCACAGCTCCAAGCTTGTGAACATTTGGGTGTTTTATTTTCTCACTTCTGCCACCTGTGAGACAAAGAGACACAGAGGCTTGCAGGCACTCCAAAAATCATTTCTTTTTTGTTTTAACTGAAGAAATATTTGAAGAACTGTGTAAAAGCTAAACACCAAGTGCTGTCCTCCAATCTTTATTTTCAGATGATGTGGCACAGGTTCAAGAATGGATAAAGAAAGGATGAGGAGAAGCCCTCCCATGAATAAAGACACAAAATCAGTTCACAAACACAAAAACTGGACCATTTTCAAAAAAGTCAGGTGCACAGTAAGTGGAAGCTGTTCCAAGTCTCGTGCTTATACGGCAGCCAGCAGATGTTGTACATCCACGTCTGAGCAACCAGCTGTCTTCCCATCAGTAATAAGTGTTCAGCTGACGTTAAAGGGACAGACAGCATTAAAACTGAGAGCTCAGAAACCTGAGTAGCTTTTCTGAAGTTCACTGTGCCTGTGAATTATTGCACACACTGCTATTTTTCTGGAGAAAAAAAAAAAAAAAAAAAAGCTATTGGTGAACATTTTAAAAATGAGAAGAATCATGAGAAGACCAGACACAGACCCATGAACAACTCAATAGAGACATATAAGTATTCTCCAGAAATAAATGGGGAAAAGACATATGAAAACAACATCCTAAAATTTTAAGAGATTAATATAAGACACGGTAACAAGACAGAAGTGGCTGTCAAAGGCCTTTGAACACAATTCTATTACCTTCTTCCCCATCTTGGATTTTCTGACTTGCTTTGTAAAATAGTTGCAGATTTGCATACCACGTCTGACAGCTCAAAAAATACAACCATCCTTACATAACAAATATAAAAAGAGGATATTTGGTAGGATATGTCATAGATTAAGTATTTGGTATAATTTGTCATAGATTAAAGAGCATCTGGGTCCAGATACACACTGTCTCTACACTGATTGCATACTAGGGGGAAAGCCAGGTGGTTGTGCTCCTTTTCCTCCCCAGAGTCTCTTTTCAATCCAAGGAAAATCTAGATACATGAGAACGGAGGGGGCAAGGATGTAGTCCAACAAATCCCCTGATGTGTGCAATCAGTGTCTAGAAATCCAGGATATACCTTGGAGTACACATGACCCACCACTTTGATATCAAGGTCAAGAAAAAATTGAAGCCTTATCCTAAAGGACTTACAATCTGATCTTAGAAAATGTAAATGCCTATCTATTTTTAAGGGATGAAATGAACCACTCTCTGGATTCAACCATCCAGAGCTGAATGAGTAGATTGACTTTTAGATGAATAGGCCACCTTTTAAATTACAAGAGTTAGCTGAAAGGAATTTCACTGTAAGTGATGTTTGTTTCAAAACTTATTTTATTCTATATTGGGGGTAGGGGGAATTTTGCAGTTGGAAAGTGGTATCTCCAAAATGATCCATTACAACTGTTTCCAGTATCTCCTTTAGCAGAAAGATTCCAACCCTCAGGTTTTATTCTATTACAAAACAGGAAAAGTTCCAAACTTGCAAACAAAAAAACAAAACAAAACAAAACCACAAGATCTCAGCAACTCCACTTCTAACCTGTGCTAAGGATAACCCAAATGGTTCTCAGATGAGCAGAAAAAAAGCATTGAGAAAGGCTGAGGTGAGGTGAGCAGCTGCAAAGGCAGAGAACTTCCAGGGATAAAGGGCTGTAGTGCAAGAGGTGCTGAGTTTCCTTCACTCTTCTGTCCTGATAGCAAAAGCATAGCATCTGTACTGATGACCTAATTTTGGTCAGTAGGTATATTTAGGGAAAATAATATAGAGACCATTACTTTCCAGTGCAGTTTCCAAAACATTTGCCAGTGCAAATGCCTAACGCTACTTGCAAGACTTCTGTCATATTTACCTTATCTCACACTCTTCAAAATCACCTGTGTAGTCCCAGAGATGCTCAGTACCCAAGCTAGAAAGCTAGAAATTTAGAGGATTCCTCTTTCTTCCCCCAGTCTGCAGCTTAGAGACTTGCTGAGCTAAAGTTTGCATCCTTACAGCTTCTGTCCTCTATTAGTTTCTCGTTTCCTCTCCATCAGCTTATCTTTGAACCCTAATTTATTCTTTGCTCTTTTCTCTCATGAAATATATCCTTGTCTTCATTTTCAAAGACCTCCCTAGCATGCTTGGTGCTTCCTCCCATTCAGCCATCACATATGGGAGAAGAATGCCATAAACACGTAAACAGTGAACGCATCGTGCTTTTCAAAGCTTTCCAGCAAAGAACTTGAAATTCTTATGCTGCAGGTATGTTGGAAGTACTGTCACCCCCATTGTGACAACTAAGGACTTCTTGATTCTTTGCATTTTCCTGTCTGCTTGTTGCCTGGTATACCTGAATTGAACTTTTTCTGGGATTCTGTCCTTTTTACGCAATTCTTAATGCAAAGGGGTCTTGATCAGTAAGTAGGGCTTCTAGCACAACAGTAATTACAGATAAGGATTCTGACAAAAAAAAAATCCAAAACAAAAGGCAGAAATTTTTACTGTTTTTCTGGTATTGCAGTATCTGTCTTTAACAAGCTTTTTGCTTGAGTGAGCAGATAGGAAGACTCACTTCCTCCCAACATTAGGCAAAAATTACTTACAAGATTTAAGTGTAGTTTGGATGGAAGGAACTCAAGACAAAGTTCAACCTGAAGGCAATGCCCAAGTTATAAATCTGACTGACAATCAGAAGAATTGCACTGTCAATAATGATTACAAAGGGCATAGGAGCGAGGGGATCTGTTGTCAGGTGAACAGCAGAGCACCGTGATATATATGGGTTACAGGAGAGGAATCGCTTCTCTTTCAGGAGTTCTTGCTTAAAAGAGAGAGCAAAGGAAGGAGAAGATTCATAGCGCTGCCACTTACTGGGCTGATCAAAGTTTGCATTAACAGTGGGCTGCCTCTGTGTGTCCAGGCCCAGAAAATTCATCTCCTGGGAGGGACCTGATGATAACTAATTGAACGGCGTGCTGCTGTGTGTTGAAGGTGATCCTGCAGTCCCTAAAATCCAGAACCGACAGCTACTGCTTTTGTGGAGAAACGTTTCTGTGGCACGCTGCCAAAGGACAACGAGAGTCTTTCAGAAGCAGATTTTTGCCCAGAGCAGATGGAAGTAACAGCCTTTAGTTGCAAACAGAAGCCTAACAACAGCAAGGAAGGACATGACTGTGTAAAAACGGTGGCACAGACAAAGCTGACAATGCTTTTAAAGCCAATGTGCACCAGGAACACCTTGTGAAGGGAACGTGCAATGACCAGCGAGGGACCAAAAACTTCTCCATGAAGTGCAAGTCAGCTGTCTGTGCGTATATCCTCTTCCGTTAGCTGATGGTGTCTGTTCTTAATATCTGCTGAACTGCATGAACACACAGTATTTCCAGAAATGCTCTGTACTCCTGTTCTACTGTGAAAATCCATTAGTAGTTAAATTCTTGTACTCATTGTGCAATATATCAAGAAGATTTGTAATCTGTTAGCAAAGGCAGCAAGCGAATAGATAAGAATAAGCTGTGATAACGTCACCGTAGGTTTCTCCGGGATTTTTTTGGTTGGTTGGTTGTGGGTTTTTTTGTTTGTTTGTTTGCTTGCTTGTTTTTTAACCTTTTAGGCTGAGCAGAGGGTAAGATAAAAGAGAAATACATGAGGAGAGTGCCCTTTCTCTTGTAAGAAGAGTGAGCTTATACATGTTAGTGCTGGAGCTATGAAATTTGTTTCTACTCTCCCCTACGTGTTCCATACATAGTCCATACCTATACGGTGCCAGGGTTGTCGTGCCACATCTTTTCAGTTAATATTGTTTACTGCAGATAAGAGTGGCTGCATATCTGGATACCCTTATCAAAGAGCCCTGACTCCTACGGCTCCAGCCCGTAGCCACATCAGTCAGCCTGGCTGAGAGACTCTAAACAGAAGAAGCCCTTGAGCTTTCCAGGGGCAGCTGATGCCATGTTTACTCCTTCTTGTGTTTGCCATGTAAACCAAGCAAATAAATGAGCAGCTTTTGGGACATGCCCTTTTGGGACATTCAAGGAGGCCTGCACTGAAAGATGCATTACGCTCAGCTGTCCCAACCATCTGGCGTGCTCCTGTGTGGGCAAAAGGGTACATAATTTCCCCTTGCCAACACAGTTACCAGAGGGCTGCATGTGGCTCCTCTGGCTTCAGGGAGCCCAGCATATCCTCAGGTACCCTAGGTATCTGGGTAAGTGCCAAAGAGACTTGACGAAGTTTAAGAAGTACCTTAGCAGCAGCAGGAGTGGGTCTTTGACTGACTGGCCTGGTAGATGCCTAATTTAGGATGAGCTCAGTAGCTCTCCAGGCCCCAATAACTCTAAGGACTTGATCTCCATTCCTTGAAATGGAAGTTTAGGTATGTGGCTCACAGGCAGTTACCTACATTTAATAGCTAAATTTAGAGGTCTACAATCTGGAGCTGAATTACACTCCATATTTCCCGTCACAGCTCATGACCTGGCAAAAATACTCAGCCAGAAGCATCTTCTGAAACTATTTGACCTCCTTTATTTCCACTTTTTCCACTACTCTGAAACAGTCCTCCCACACCTCCACAATTAGGTCATCTTTGTCACTTTGACCTCCAATTCTGAGTCTTTTTACTCACACTGAATAGGCTAAGAGCCTTTTTGTAACAGACGTGAGACTTTGGAAGCCCAGGGAAAAAAAAAAAAGTCTATATCTCCAGACTGTGCACACATCAGATGTTCATAGGCTAATGCATCAATAGGCATCCTTTGTATCTTTGAGATCGCAGGATCACTGGAGAGTAGTTAACATTATTCTTATGGTGAGTAAAGGAGCCTGAGAAACCTTCTGCCCTCAAGAAAATTAGTAGTGAGTTCTGGCTCAACGGGACAAAAACCAGGGAGGGAGAAGGGCACAGAAACAGGGCACCTCTGAAGAGGGTTAGAGGAAGCACATGCAGAAGCATACGCTTGGCAGAAGAACTAATAACCTCAAGCATCTGTTAAACCTGATAAACAGTATTATTTTTTTTTCCATCAAATATTTACCAGAATGATAATACTCTTCAATGGTTTTTATCTGGAAATAACGTGATGCTTTTGAAAGGTGACTGTGTCGCTTGTGTCATCGCAATGAATTGCAACCGGTCAGCAGCTTTAATAAACTCAGGGAGGGGAGGAAAGACCCGAGGTCTCAAACTTGACCCAGAGGTATCAGGAGTGGAGTTAGGCCCAAACCTGTGGCTTTCCTTTTTTCCTCAGTGAATTTGATAAAACTGCTTCTGAACCTGATAAACACCGGGTGGATTAAGACTCTGTGTGCACAGCTGCAAATGAAAGGCATCAGATTTTATCTCAAAAGAACAGCATTCAGTTTGCTGATTTTCCTAACCAGCAAACTCACTCTGCTGTGAAGCATTACAAAAGAGCTCTCGCAGGAAACAAACAAACAAACAAACAAAAAAACACAAAGGTGATTAATTTTTCTTTCCAGTGCTTTCCCTCCCCACCCCATAGTTTCTTCGTAGAAACAGTTCTGAACGCCTGAACAGAATGGACAACCTGTTGAAGTCTTTTTAGGTTGTTGCAACCTTAAAAAATCATGCTGTTTCAGTTGCCAGAATAGATGCAGGACCAGTTACCAGAGGCTGCCGGCAGGTGACTTTTTGTCTGTGCAAGGGGAATCTTTCTGCTTCTTGTGACAGATGAACTGATAAGTGACTGGATGGGGAATGCGAGCAGCAACGGTGGAAGGCATAAGCTTGCCATACCAATATATCTCAGAGACCAGATGGAATTTTTACTGAGAAAAATGTGTTTTTTATTGCTCCCTGGGAGTGGATCAAATAAGTTCAGCAATAATCTGCTTTCCGTATAATGGGAGGAAGCCTTCACGGCCACTTGGAAGGCAGTGCCTTAAAAGACTTTTTTTACAGCAGGTAACTCACCACCTGACAACTGGGACGAAGGCAGCTTACAGACTATTTCTTTGGTCCTCTGCTGTGGCCTGCAGAAACGGCCCACCTGTGGCACATGCAGTGTATTGTATGGAAATGCACAGCAGTCCTGTAAAAGTGTGTGAGCCTTGGCGCCCAGCCGCCGCGCCTGCTGCGCTCCAAGGTGTTCCCTCACATGCAACATAGGGCTGGGATCCGCTTTCCAAAGGATATGTAAATAAAAAGATATATATATCCAAAAGAAATACAAATGCAGAGCAGGGAACAAACCGTGCACTGCAGTGAGGCAGCAGTACTCAGCAGAAAAGAAGGAGAGGGTGGGGATGCAAAATTTAGGGGCTCTAGACGGAGGAAGTGGGATGTGTAATTAAAGAAGGGAGAAGGTAAGAGGTCTTGGGGGCCTTATTTGCAGAGTAGGCGTACCTGAAAAGGGCTTTTAGCCCTCTTCCTTTTTAAGGAAGTGAGTGTGGGTTTGAAGAGGTGTATTAAGCGTGATAGGAGTTCACCTGACGCTTCAGACTGAAGATGATAAACGATGGTATTGCCAATTGTTTGAGCTCTGCATCCCTAGCTGAGGTCTAGCCTCAGCATCCCAAGACACTTCAATCATTACCACCTGTTTTTTGCTGCATGCACCCCATCTTTTCCTGCCATCAGGGTCCTGTCTGGGTGGATTTTGGTTAAGTGTGGGCTGTTTCTGCTGTACTGCTTGCAGCAGGAGCCATTTCTTGCATGGGGAGAGTCTGACCAGAAGGCCAAAGTGGACAGCCTCAGCGTGTGGCAGGCGAAGCTGGAGCCAGCTGGCAGCATGGCCAGCGAGGGAAGGGGCTGAGTGGCCAGGCACAGAGGGAGAGGAAAGGCTCTGGAACTGGGGAGCACCACGGGGTGGCCACGGACAACAAGATTTCTGTGTGGGCATGCAGAGACCTCTCCCCTTTGCTCACCAAGAGATTAATCTTATTTTAACCTGTGATCAAGGCCAATTTTGGTGGAAAGCATTGGAAGACAGTGGGAGAGCACAGTGCAGGGAGGGTAGTTGGAGTAAGTTGGAGCAAGGAGTGATGACCCTGGAATTGGGCAGGGGCTTTATGGGCTGCCTGATCACTTCTATTGTGAACCTTGAGGCAGCAGCAGCAGCTCACGGGCTGAGCAGCTACCCACCTCCCTTCCTCTCCAGCCACACATCAGCTTTCTGGACACCCGACATTTGTCAGCCCTAGTTCTGGGGAACCATCTTTCAACACTCTCCTTCCCACATTTACACACTAAATCCCTGCCCCTCCCGGTCTTTGCTGCACCCTCATTAACTACTCTTTGTGCAAATGTACTAGCAGCAGAACGCTATTCACCGACACAGTACACCTTTCTGGGACAGGTGTTAATGATAGTGAAGGGCAGAAAATGGAAATGTGTTTTTGAAAAGTTTATTTTACTTCACAGGAAGGGAAGTGCTTCTCTGTGGAAAATCATTGGCCAAATGAAGTAATTTAAAATTTCCATGGGTTAATTGAGGCTTGTCTGTCAGAAACAGGTACCGTTTAAATTATCATGATAGATTAAAGTAATAAAATTCCCCTCCTATCTCAAATTCTTAATACATCTATGGTTATATTTGTATAAAAGTGCTTTATGCTGGGATAGTTATTCCCATATAGCAAGGAAAATCATCATTCCGATGTGTTGTCTTTATAACGACAGTTACATGCACCCTAGAACTTTTACCCTATTTTGGCTTTTATTTTTAAATGACCTTCCCTTCCCCCAGTAGGATTAATTATACCAATAAAACTTTTAGAGCTGGCCTCAGCATTAAGAAAATGAATTTTTGCTAGCCGTGCACTTATACAGCTGTGGCAACAAGAGAATGAAATAATACATACACATATATGCTAACTTTCCAGTAAAGGATGCTGTAATCAAATTCAGGTACACGTTCTAAATTATAATATGCTTGTATACTGAAGAGAAGACATATTGAGGACTGGAGTATATTTTCCATATATGAGATCTCAGGAATATGTAACCTGAAGAGCTCTCATAGATGGAAAAGAGAACTACAGCTTTTCCCTTTGAGCAACAAGATTATGCAGAGCTCTAGAAGCAGCTGGAGGCAAAGACACCCATGGCATGCAGCAATCTGCGACTGACAACAAATGCAAGGTTTAGGGCATTATGGGGAAAGCTACTACAAAGTCTCCAGGAACACCTGGGGACACCACTAAATTTGATATGCTGGATTTGTGAGATGACTAGCAATATATTACAGGGGAAAAAAAAAAAAGGAACGCAAGGTACCTGAAAGAGGAACCTTTCAGTGTTCAAATCCCTTTGTGGATACAGCATGTAGTCTTCTTCTAGCAGTTATGTTCAATATATACTATGTGTTTCCCAGGCTGAAGTGAAATGTGCCAGTTAAAGTAAAACCAATTTATACTTTACAAATCTGCCCATCATTTTGAGTATCTGTGTCTCTCTTAAAGGCGCAGAAAGCTGTGTTTCGTGCAAGGGGTTTACTTTCATGTATGTACAATTGATAAGACAACACCCAAGCAAAGCTATCAAGCTCAGCCTGAAGAAGAGATGTTAGCAGGAAATTCTTCACTCAGAGGCTGGTGGGGCACTGGCACAGGTTTCCCAGAGAAGCTGTGGATGCCCCATCCTTGAAGATGTTCAAAACCAGGTTGGACAAGGCCCTGAGCAACCTGATCTTAGTGGGAGGTGTCCCTGCCCATGGCAGGGGGGTTGGAACTGGGTGATTTTTAAGGTCCCTTCCAAACAAAACCTACCCTCTTTTAGTTTAAAGCCATTCCCCCTTGTCCTATCACTCCACTCCCTGACAAACAGTCCCTCCCCAGCTTTTCTGTAGGCCCCTTCAGGTACTGGAAGGCCGCTGTAAGGTCTCCCCAGAGCCTTCTCTTCTCCAGGCTGAACAATCCCAACTCCCTCAGCCTGTCTTCATGGGAGAGGTGCTCCAGGCCCTGATCATCTTCATGGACCTCCTCTGGACTCGTTCTTATACTCCCGTGCTCTTCTTGTGCTGGGGGCCCCAGAGCTGAATGCAGGGCTCCAGGTGGGGTCTCACAAAAGCAAGGCAGAGGGGGAGAATCACCTCCCTCACCCTGCTGGCCATGCTGCTTTTGATGCAGCCCAGGATGTGGTTGGCTTTCTGGGCTGCAGGTGCATATTGCCGGCTCATGTTGAGTCTCCCAGTACCCCCAGGTCCTTCTCCTCAGGGCTGCTCTCAATCCATTTCCTGCCCAGCCTGTATTTGAGCTTGGGATTGTCCCGGCCCCAGTGCAGGACTTTGCACTTGGCCTTGTTGAACTTCATGAGGTTTGCACAGGCCCACCTCTCAAGCCTGCCCAGGTCCCTCACGGCAGCATCCCTTCCCTCCTGCGTGCTGACTGCACCCCACAGCTTGGTGTCATCAGCAAACTTGCCCAGGGTGCACTAAGTCCCACTGTCCATGTCACCAACAAAGATGTTAAACAGCACGGGTCCCAGTACTGACCCCTGAAGTGTGGCACGGACACCAGGGTTCTTTCAGGATCAGTAACTGCTACCACTTTATTGATGACATAACGTCAGCTCTCTTCACTGAGGACATATCTTCAACTCCCTTATTGAGGACAGGCTCCCTGCTTATACCATTCGCCCCACAGCAGTACTTTTCCACTAACTATTCATTGGTCAACAACTTTGACGGCAACAGCAAACACCCAGCAACTTCCATGTCTTAACTGCTGGAGAATCAGCAGTCCAAGACAGCAAGGCATCTCCTGAATCACCCTTCTTTGTTCCTTCTAAACTCTTTACATTCCTGATGGCCTCATCGTTAAGAGTCTGATGTTATCACCAACCATGGTGCTTGTCGACCCCCATGGCCACACTCCCACACTGAAGAGCACCACATCGCTGGTCTCCACCCGGACATCAAGCCATTAACCACAGCTCTTTGAGTGCGACCATCCAGGCAATTATTAACCACAGCTCTTTGAGTGCGACCATCCAGGCAATTCCTTACCCACTGAGTGGTCCATCCATCAAATCCATGTCTGTCCAATTTAGAGACAAGGATGTGGTGCAGGACAGTGTGAAATGCTTTGCGCAAGTCCAGGTAGATTATGACAGTTGCCTGTCCCTTATCCACCAATGTTGTAACCCCATGATAGAAGGCTACCAAAAGAAACTGTTTTAACTTTTTGGATGTTGCTTAAGAGTCATGCAACTGTATGTATGCTTGTTTGCACCAGGTATCAGGAACTTTTTTGAATCAGTTGGGTGAGCCCACAAAAAAACATCTTCACTTTTACTGCAGTGCATAGGTCATTCTTATTTACTGCTCTAAGAAGAGGACAAAACAGAAACACTCTCTTTACAGTTTCCTTGTTACCTGCTTTTTTCACCATTAACACTTAGCAAAATGAAAAGTTCTTACTGTCCACTTTGTATAAAACAAAAATTATCTAGTGATGCATGGGATTCAAAATGTTATCATACTCAATATGTCTAAATATCTGTACCAGTCTTGTAAAAAATATGAAGAATTACTGAAACTGTAGAGACTAAATTATTACAAACTGTTTAATCGAGTGTGGGTATATTTGTTCCCATTTACAGTTTCCTTTCCATTCTTCAGGCCATGTGACATTCCTGTTTAGTGAATGTTACAGGCAAACCAAAGTATGTTCTGTTTTAGTAAGTGCTTGTCAGTAATACTTTGCTGCTGTCCTCTCTCCTGAATATAAGAATGCACAGAAGTATAGTGCCAGGAATAATTGTAGCTTCAGGTTGTCTTATTCAACTAAAAACATTTAGTTTCTTTGCAGCCTAGAGAGACATCAAAACTAAGAGACTAAAATTAAATTGTATAAAAATCTATTTTGTCCTGTACTAAGAAAACCACAACATTTATTGTAAAACATGCTCATTCCACTCACTTTCATGGCAGTAAATTTAACTGATCATAACACCTGCAGAATTGCCCCCTTATTTCTTTATCTTAACACCTACACCGTTACTGCCTTCTCCATTACTACTATCAATTCCAACCCTAATATTTAACTAGGTAAACATTCAGATGAAATAAAGACTTTTGACTTTTTCACCTTTTTCACGGTGAAAAGTGCCTCCACATTCCCATTCCAACAACAAAAATCTTAGGTCACACTTTATGGGTAGCTCCAAGCTAATTACTACTTCTGAGTTCCTCCACTCCCTCACTCCACACAAACAATTAAACCTTCTGTTGCAGTTATTAACATGGATATGCTTTCTGACCTAAAACGGTGATTGCAATACAGGTTGACATTTATTTGAATGGAGAATGCAATCAAAGGATGTCGCAAGCTCTGTTGTTGCCATCTGCTGTCCACGTTCACCTTGGAATGGCTTGGGCAGGCAGGATTGCACAATCCAAATGAGTGGCAAGGACTGAGCAGGCACAAAGTGATCTGAAACAGAAAGCAGTTGTGAATGGAGATTCAGCAGGAGCCTGCAGATGAGAAAAATGGTCCAGAGTGATCGCTATCTGGGGGTCTGTACATCTAGCTTACAGCCCATATTTCACCCCATCTACGTATATACATTCTGTTCCCAGCAAGCAACTGCTGTCAGCGACCGTGGCCACCTACTACTAAGTAAAACTTCAAATTGCTTGTCTGCTTTGGCAGGAGTAGGAAATTCTCAGGTAGGCCAATGATGTACAGCTTTCCTTTGCAGTAATTATTCCACTAGTGAGGAAGCTATGTTGCGGTGACAGTGCAGCTACAAAATGGGTAAAATGCTGGAACTGAAAGCTGACATCAAGAGCTAGGGGCCAGCAACAGAGAAACAAGCAATGAAGCAAGAAGGATTTTAGTCCAAAGTATGAAAGGGAAGTTTGCACAGTCATTGCCTCCCTTCATGTGAGAGATGAACATGCAGACAAATGGACAGCCCTGTCAGAAAAGGAACTCAGTAAAAAAAAGCACAGTATTTACCTAAAGAAATCAGTGCCTCTTTTAGTTGCATTTTCTCTCTGTTGGACATGTGAACTCTTGCCTCACCTACCTTTTATCTTCTGTAGTTCTATAAATGGCTCTTTTTCCCTGCCTCATTCCCCAGTTAAGTAACAGTCCTGATGCTGCGCTCAGAGATGGCACTAGTAGTTATGGATTTACACTGTACAAGGTATAGAAACGGCAGCCAGTACAATATGAAAATAATCTAACTAGAGTTAGATGCAGAGTAGTAGAACATTGGAAGAGTGGCAATGTGTTTTACTCTAAGGTTTTACACTTGCGTTTGCTAATGTACAGTTAAAGTATGGTGAGACTAGATTAGTTGATGTTAAGGGTGGTATAAACAGCCTAAACAAAGTTGACATACAGGAAGCACATAGATACCTTTAGGTTTTCTTCTACACTTTAATTGAGAATTGGGTCCCAGAAACATCACTGATTCCGCAAAACTGCTACAAAGGAAACCAGAGAAGACAACGAAAAACAACATTACAATTATATCTTTCTTCCTCTCTCTTTTGCGGGGCACAAAACGTATTTTTGGTGGAGCTAGAAATACTTGATGGGATCAAAACAGACATCTTCATTGTTCATTTCCCCCTCTTTCCCGGACATTAAATCGGTGCTGGAGTTACAGGAAATCTACTTGGTCTTCATCCTTCCAGTTCGTATCAAAACATGAGTGTAAGAAATGTGGTGTTCAACAGTCTGGTAATTCTTTTTGGGGCTAGAATTCATGTGAAAGCTAAACATGATTAGCCATCAAATCTATCTTTTAGGTTGCAGTACAGTCAAACAACCAAAGGATAAAAAGCATTACTTGTGCTGACTGAATACAAGGCAAGTTTCACTGGCCCGGTATTACTTTTAAGATCATATCAGATACCAGAACCTATAGAAGAGTAACTTTTCAGCAAACAAATTAAAACTTGACAGTGCACTTGTCAGGCATCCAAGTTTCTGCTTCGGTACCTGTGTTACTGTTCAATCTGGATTATTAAAAGCCCAGGTCGTCTGTCTTGCAGTTTGCAGACAGCACGGCTTTTTAAAATGATGCCTCCAAAACTGAAGGGCACAAATCACTTGTTTGGGTTTGGTCCAGGCAAATCTGGCAGATTTTTTGTCCACATCCTTATATAAAGAAAAAAAAAACACGTAAAAGACAATGTTGTCTGTCTTCATCCTAGCAAAATATTGATTGAGATGTTGGTATCTTACTTCTAATTAGGCCAGAAGATTTTCTGAGAAATTAAACAACAGTCTTGCTGGAAATACCCAGAAGCGTAGGGCAGAAATTAGGACTATTTTGAGCTTCAATGTTTCAGGTATCTCGTGCCTAAAAATTTCAGTTTTTCTTGTATTTTGATGTATTGCACTATGTAGGTGCTGTAGGACCAGAGATGAACACTAGTGGGTATTTCCACCGGCTTTGGTGCGTTTTAAAGAAAATATTACAAGAATACTGCTCTAAGATGACGTGTCTGGGATATAGATAGAAACTTCGCCATATATCACGCTCCCAAATCGGAGGTTTGCTCCAAAAGCCCGGTGAGATGAGGGTGGCGAGGAGCTTCCAAAGGCTGGCAGCCATAAATAAAAACGGTAATTCCGCAGCGTTTTTAATTGCCGACGGGCGGAGGAGGCAAACCCGAGGTCGCCTCAGCCGCGATCACCGGAGCCCACCCCGAGGCGACGGCCTGCCAGCGGGCCACGGGCGGCCATTACCGGCGCCGCCGCCACCTCAGCGCGGCCCCGCGCCGCCATTGGCTGCCGCCGGCGGGGGGCAGGATGGCCGCGGGGCGCCGCGGGGAGGCGCGGAGCGGAGCCGGGCTGGGGCGCCCGCGTAGGCCGGCCCTGCCCTGCCCTGCCCGGCACGGCTCGGCCCCGGCGCGGCGCGGAGGCGGAAGCCGAGCCCATGAGTTGGGTGCGCCGCTTGCCTGCGCGCTCGGCGGCGGCGGCGGCGGCTGGCGGCAGCCCCGCGCTGCGGCGAGGTAAGGGGGGAGCGGGGCACGGCGCGGCGCGGCCTCCCCCCGGGGGAGGACGCGGGGACGGGGCGGTGTGAGCGTCCCCGCGGGTCGGAGCGGGAGGGCAGCGCTGCGCCCGCTCACCTGCTGGGCTGGGGGGGGGGGGGGGGGGGCGGCACAAAGCGGGGGGCGCGCGTGTGCCCGCGGGCACCCCGGTGTGTGCGTGTGCAAGGGGCTGGGGGTGTGCAAGGGGCTGGGGGTGTGCAAGGGGCTGGGGGTGTGCAAGGGGCTGGGGGTGTGTCGGGGCGCCTGTGCCCGTGCGGGCAGCGGGTCGCCGCGCTGCCTGCGGGGGCGTGCAGGGACCGCGCTCCACTGCGGCGGGAGTGGGGGAGGAACGGGGGGAGGAGGAGGAGGAGGAGGGAGGAAGGAGGAGGAGGAGGAGGGAGGCGCTGCCACGAGCAGGGCCTCCAAGTGCAGGCAGCGCCGCCGTCCTGCTGCTGCTCCCGGAGGAGCCCGGGGCGGGGGAGCGGCGGCGCACGGCTGAGCGGGGCGGCGGCGCGTCCTTTCTCTCCTCGTTGTTCTCGGCGGAGGGCGAGCGAGCGAGCGGCGGGGGAGGGGTTTTTATTTTATTTTTATTTTTTATCCCCCCCTCCCCTTCCGACCCCCTTCTCCCCCCCCCCCCCCCCAATTTGCAGGTGACCGCAGCGGCGGCGCCGGGAAAAGTTTTGCGTGCGGGCGGCGGCCCGGGCTGGGATGCGGGTCCCGGGGCTCGGCTCCCCGGCGCTTCCCGGGCCGGGGCTGGTGCAGGCGCCCCCTGGGAGAGCGGCGAGCGGGCACTGAGCCCCCTCCCTCCTCCCCTCCGTCCCTCCCTCTCCCTGCCTTCCCCTCCCGTCCCTCCCTCTCCCCGGTGCGCGGCCATTGCAGTGACCCCGGCCGGCCGAGGATGATCACGAACACGCGGGGCTTCCTCTGGTCGGACCTGGAGACGCGGGCGCTGCTGGAGATCTGGGGCGAGGCGGACGTGCAGTCGGCGCTGGACGGCAACTTTCGGAACAGCCATGTGTACCGGGACGTGGCGTGCCGCCTGGCCGAGCTGGGCTTCGAGCGCACCCCGGAGCAGTGCCGCATCCGCATCAAGGGCCTCAAGCGGCAGTACTACCAGGCCCGGGACGGGCTGAAGAAGAACGGGCACGCCCGCAAGATCTGCAAGTACTACGACGAGATGGACCGCATCCTCAGCTGCAGGGGGGGCCCCGACGGAGCCCCCGAGCCCCCCGCCGCCCCGCTGCCCGACGGCCCCCAGCCCGTGGGTCCCCACGGCGGGCCGCCCACGCCGGGCACGCCGCACAACAGCCGCGAGGTCGACACGGAGCTGGACGAGGACGCCGAGCTGGAGTCCCCCCGCGACAACTTCACCGAGGACTCCGGGGAGTGCTCCTCGTACGCCGACCACCCCATCAAGGTGGAGTGTCCGCCCTTCGCCATCCCGGTGCCGCCGGGCGACGGTGAGTAGCGGGCGGCCTCCCCTCCGGCCGCTTCTGCATCGCTCCCAAATCCGCCGCCTCCCCTCCTCCAAGGGTGCCCGGGAGGGGAGCAGGTGGGAAATGCCGCTGGGATGGAGGCCCTGAGGAGAGGAGGTTTTGTTGGGGTTGAGCAGGGGGAAGCCAACTGGAAGCGGGGATGAGGCGAGGCGTCAGGTAGCGCCTCTCGCCGGAGGATTTTCCCGTTCCCTTCGGCTTACGTGCGGTCCTGTTAAGCAGTATTATGATGACGATGAAGATAATACCTGAAAAATCTGCTTATTGTTGCAGAAACGGGCCAGAAAGCTAGGGGTAGCTTTTACGTAATTAACTGCTTGGGTTGTTTCAGAAACCCTGCTTCCAACTTCAGCAGGCTGGCAGACAGGAGAAGTCTTTAGATAAAGCCTGCCCCTTCCTCTCTCGTTCTTTTCCCCCAGCTCTGTATGTGTGTCGTGGAGGTGGGGGGGCAGCGTTATTTGTTTGTTTTGAATCTAGATTAATGCCATGTTTTTAATACAAACGTGAACCTGTCTTCAGCAGTTGACATCACTGAGGAATCAGCCAATTGGTTGACGTTTAACCAACCTTCTTTTTACACATAAACCCCATCAAAGGGTTGTTTACACTAATGTGCTTTTGAAATGCAAATCCAGAATGCCAACAGACTGAAACTCAATTTAGATTAATGTAATTACCTGCAATGCACAAATGAGCCTATACTGTTTAATAGCCTTCACTTAAACCTTTTTACAAGATCAAAAAGACTCCCATTGTTGAAGATTAGTACTACAACAATTAAAAGACGTCTGCGTGATTTTCGTGCTACCTTTACGACTTTGTAGAAGCTTGAGGTTTTTTGCTTTGGTACTCTGAAATACAAATATCTGAAATAATTACAGTTCTCACTGAGGAAGAATAATAACTTAGTGACACGTTAGGTCTGCATCTCGTAGGGAGATTTTTTGGTGCTTTCTTCTTAGTCCTGCAGAAAAATAATCCTCTCTCTTCTTGTTTTAGGCTTTAAAGAAATAAGCGCTCCTACTGTTACTCCACCTCTCAATCAGCCCAAAAGATCAAAAAAACGCCATGCAAATTTAACGTTGGATAAAATGATGGAAAAATTCCTGCAACAGAGCGTGGATACAGAAGAGAAATTTTACAGATACGAAGAGCAGAGGCTCAAAATTGAGGACAAGCGTCGTGAAGCTGAGCATGCTCGAGAGCTCCAGATGTTACAGATGTTGGGACAGATGTTGGCAGGAATTTCTTCTACGGTATCACAAAGGTCACAATCTATACCAGCGAGTCCACCTCAGAGGGCAAACCATCGCTCATATGGGGATAACTTTAATTATAATGCTGTGACAGCAGCACTTTCTCCACCGATAGGTACTTCCTTCTATAGCATAAATAAAAGCTATGTTTTTTTAAAGGTTCTATGTGAAAGCCCTGTTAGTAAGCAGCTTTTCAAAATAAAAGGTAGTTGGAACTATTTAATACCGTGGTGAAGGTGTCTGTCTGATGTAAAACGAAATTGTCACTTGCACCATTGTACTGATTATATAACACAGATTTAGTTATAACAAACTCTGAGTGAAATAACACTTTTAAAACCCTGTAAACATCAGGGAGTTCTTTCCACGTTTACGTGTCCGTAAAACGAAGTTAGGAGAAGTTTTATATATAAAAGACAAGTAGTATGTTTGCTGAAAACTATGTGGAAACAGGTATGTTGTAGCAGAAATTCTGCTGCTGTTGAAATTAACAGGACTAACTCAGTGTGTGAAATTAAGGATACGCATACATTTTTCCAGGGTTGGGAAAAGACCTGAATTTTGCTTACTCTCAAGTAAGTCAAATGTTAAAGTCCAGCCTTAAAATAAATTTCTTTAAATATGTATTCTGAATCCTATCTTTTAATTAAACACCATGTTACTGTAGTAGACACAGTACAAGGTGGAAATACTGGCATATGTTTTTATTCTATACCAGTTCATCTATAAATTCTTTGGGGGCCTGAATTTATGTTAGAGAAAAAGGCAAAGCGAGAACTCTAGACTTGGTGTTTATGCACAGACCTTTTCTTCTGTAACTTACGTGTGGACCAGAAGCTGATAATCAGATGTTAGCATTCATTAACAGACTTCTAAGCTCTGTGGTTCTGTGTCGTTTATCTTTATCATAGTCTCTGTATGTGGAGGTAGACTTGGTGGGCAGGAGGAAAACTGGTATTCTGTCAGCGCTGAAACCAGAGTCAGCTTGGGACCCGGTGGTTGTAGCCTGCTGTCTTGAAACAAGTCTCGTTCTGTTTTAATTCTGAGTTTCACACTGCTGGAAAGAGAAATTGTGGTTTGAAAAGAAAAAAAAACACCCAAACCCACAGCATTGAATAATAATCCCGCACATCAGAACCTAAAAGGCACACTCTGATTCTTGAGAGGATCTTGAAACCTTTTCAGTTCTACATTAAATATTCGGGCATTTCCCTGTAAAATGCATCGGGAACTGGGTGTTCAGGCCTGTAGGGGTTTAGGCTAGGTGACTCTGTTGTGTTTCTTCTTGATCAGATAGTTGGTCAGTAGCAATCCTCTATGTCAAAAGACTTCAGTTGATAAATTACAGCATGGTTATGGATTTTTGTGTTTTAAATGCTGCTTTTACTTTTAAAGGAAAGAAAACCTAAAGTGCTTTAGAAAATCTCCAAGGAAGTCATTTGAGGTTCTCAACTGGGGTGATGGTACCTACAAGGCTTTACCATTACTTCTAAAATGTTTTTTGCGAAAAGTTGAAGGAGTTTTATTATTTGTATGGGATCGAAACTGCAGTCTAGTTTCTCCTGCTGGATTTCACCATACGGGTTGTACAGCTGTAATACACTGTGCAAAAATGCTTTATGTATATTTAACCGTAGTAATGAGAAACTCAGGTTTCTAATCTTTCAAATGGTGAAGGTGTAACAAAGCGTTTGTAATAAAATGTTAAAAGTGAAGCTTCGGGCAACACATCTTCTAAGGAGTTAGGATTGCAGTTGTTGATAGCTAAATATGCCTTAGTGTTTATGTAGGTAAATGTAGGGCTCCACAAAGAATTTCTTTCAGCGTAATTCAGTTTTCTTTTGTTTATTACATAATCGCTTTATATTTACAAATGAACAAAAATCAGCAACAAAGGAACAGAGGAGTTTCTCAAGTCCTCCTAAGGTGTACGATATGTATGTTTAATGTGTGGTTGAAAACCAGTTAATGTATGAGGTGTGATTTAAAGAAATTAATCTGCCCTGTTTCCAGAGGAGATGAGTGTTTTGTTTTACTAGGGGTTGCTGCAATGCTATATTGGCCGTAATCCAAAACGAAGTGAATGTGTATATATATATATATATATATATATATATTTTTTTTTTACCTCAGTGGAAACAGAATGCCTGTATTATAGGAGAATTTTAGAAACAAAAGATCAGCAAGGAGTATTTATTATTATTGAACACTAAAGCATTTTATTGCTGATGATTAGTGTGTCTGGTTTAGGTTTAGATTTTGTGAAGGATGGAGAAAAAGATGCTTTCTGCTGATAGCGCGCAGATACAGAGTTTTCTTGCTTATTACTTTTTTTTGCATTTTTATGTCCAAATTTTCTGGCACATCTTTTTTTTCTTCTTTCTTCTCCATGGGTGGGATTACTAAATTTTATACAAGTGGAAATTAGGACTATTGTAGGACCTATTTTTTATGTAATTATCTATTAATATTCAGCAGTTCCTTGGAATATATTTTGGAGATCTTTAAAAAAAAAAAAAAAGAATAAAAGAAACATGGATAAAGTGAAGGAGTAAAATTTTAACGTTTAAATAAACCACTCTTCTCAACAGACTTGTACAGTAAATGAGTTTTGTTGAAATACAAGAGTTTATTCTTTTAGTGTATTTACTGCGATTTATAGTTAAAACATCATTGATGTAAGTACTGGTCTTCTGTTTTGTCCCATGATAGGTAAACTTTAATTTGCATTAGTTGTAATTATTGAAATACTTTTCTTCTAAGTTGTCATAGTCTTTTGAACAGTAATTTGAGCATACAGCGTTCAGAGCGTATAGCTGTTTTAATATGTAGTGTCAAATGTAACCTTGCAGCAGAGATCAGTAGTTGCGTTACAGCTAAAACTTGCTTGTGTTATTTTTGTAATGCTTGCTGCATCTAGTGCAATGGATTACAGTTTTGCAGAAAGACTTTTCATTATGCTTCGTAGCCACCTGCCAAAATAAGAGCAGTGAGTTAGGCCCTGATTCTGCTGAGATGTGGAAGTCTTTAAGGGGAAGTGAAAATAAGGTAGGGTATAAATATAAAGTGTGGTTTTAGCTGTTCTGTGCTTGCTCCGTGTCTGGATGTGCTTAGTCCTTACTGAGCGTACCTATTTCAGTTGAGCGTAATTATGGAAGCGATTTCAGATTGATGATAGTTCTCAGTTGCAAAGCGTACATATAACTATTCTGGGCTGTTGTTTCTCTCTGTACTTGAGCTCTAAGTTAGTACTGTGAGCAGTGAGAATGTTCTCCGCCTCAGACCCTAAATTCATTTTAAAAATGATCACCTTCCTTAGTTACTCGGTGTTTTAAAGGCTTTTAGGTGGTAATGCTTTCGGTTTTTACAAGTACATCAGTTTGTATATCTTTGAGTGATTTTATTTGTGTGTGAGTACTTAAATGCTCATGTTAGTTTAAAAAAAGAACATATTTTACAGTAAGACTTTCCTTCTTTTTCAGTTATAGAGAGAACTTTTTCACTGCACCGAACACACACTCTGAAGGATATGGAGAATATTTTTCAACTGGTGCGCAACGTTATCCCTCCTCTAACAGGAAAGAGGCATAAAGGTCAAGATGGACGTATAGGCATTGTTGGAGGATGTCAAGAGTAAGTTAAACATAAATCTGGGTGTTGTTTACAAGAGGCTGTGGATATTATTACTGCTTCTGGAAGATGTTCAAGCTCGCCTTGCATTTAAAACAGGAGAATTTTCTAGAGGGCTTTACTAGTCCATCATCATGACCATGCATGCTTATGAAAGAGCATGTTGCCGCAAGGTTGTGATGCAAAACTTTGGTGATGAATGTGATTGAAACTTAGAGTGCAGTTTGTGTCTGTGTCTACCCTTTCAGTCTTTTTTGACCACCCTAGCACTTTACTTTCAGTATTAATGTCTTTTCCCATTGCATGATGAGGTTATAGAATAGACTAAGACAGTGGCACAGCTGATTTTTGTTGTATTTTGGTATCTTGGGAACTGGATCTCTTAAATGAGGAATAGAATGTTGTGTTACTGTGAGCTTTTTGTTTTGATGAATTGTGGTGTTTACTAGATTCTATCAATATCCTGATTTATGATGTTTTGGAGTGATAGAAATAGTATGTTTTGAAAAAAAAAAAAAGAAATACAGTGTACATCAGTTAAATGTTGTACTGACCAAGAAATAGAACCTCTATTCTGTTTCTTGGCCACTTTCAGTAATCTGCACAATACTTTGCATGAACGACTGCACCGACTACACCTTCCTGTTTTTCGTTTTCCCCTTTTGAAGTAGAGGTGGCATCTTCTGTAAAAGAGATCTGCTGCTGGAGATCTGCCATTAATAAACATATTATAAAGAGCAAAAATGTGCTATGTTGTAGCTAGGTTGATTAGCCAGGAGTTAGTTTCCCTGTTGGTCTAATGGGCTTAGATTCTTATCTCTTTGCAGAAGTAGGCACCTCTGGAGGATGATTCTGCCCATATTCTTCTTTTCAGTCTTCATAAAGAGAATTCTGGACAACTGTGGTCCCAGTTTAGGTACTTCAGTTAAGCATCTAAAACCAGATGGGATTGATCTAGGTCATGGATCCCAGACTTGGCTTGCAAACAGTGCTCAACTATTGTTTTGTTTGTCTCCAAACTCTTAAGATGATTGTCTGAGAAGAGTTTGCTTTTTATGGCATGATCTTTATAAATATATCTGTGAAAAGATCAGGTGTCTAAGGTGAAATCCTGGCTCCTCTCAAATCAAAGCAAGGTTTGAGATTGGCTTCAGTATTGCAGGATTTTGTCTGTCTGTGACAGCAAACAAAAGAGAGAGCTTTTTTTTTTTTTTTTGATTTGCCCTTGAATTTGAGACTTCATTATGGCAGAGTGATTTCCAGATTATCTAACCTCATGAATGTGCTTCCTAACCTAAATTGTATTTCATTCTAGATACACGGGAGCACCATATTTTGCTGCAATTACAGCTCTCAAAGCGGTACGTGTTCTCTACCAATCCAAAAAGAACTTTTCATCAGTTATGTTGGCTTAGCGCCATTTTTAAAAGGCATTTGCTCTGTGCTGTATTTGAAATTGGAGTTCTAAAAGGTCTTCTATTTAACAAAGAAAATTCTTAGTTCTGGATTTGTAGAAATATTTTGTGTGTCACTTGCTGTTTTTTGGAAGTATTTCCTCTGTACAAGGTAAAGTTAGAGATAAGTCAAAAACCGGAATATTTTAGGGGAGAACTGTTTCATCAGAGGCTCAGAAAGGAAATCTGAAAACTTGCTGAAATAGATTCTCAAATATCTTTAGAATAGTGTTTAAAGTTACATTTTCAGTGTGGCAGTCAGAATTCTTCAGAATTTTTTTCCGTATTTGCTAAGTGTGTTGAATGAAGTAACTTTCTTTCAAAACTTAGAGCTTTAGGCTAATAAAATTCTTGGGTGCTATAAGTCTGACCATAGTTGGTTAAATTTAATGCATTTTTTTTAGTAGCATGTTTTATTTACATTATAAGGTCTAGCAGAAGTGTTTCCCAATGTTTTTTTTTTTTTCCTAGAAGTGATTTTAGTGACACATTAACTGGCTAAAAATATATTTACAGCACACTACAGAAATACATTTGTGATTATACAAATATAAACAAATCATGCTTACATAATATATACATGCTTTTCAGATACACATATTCTATATGTATACCAGCACTTTCAGTACTGCCTTTTCATCGTGTATGTTTTTTATTTCTGAAGGCATGTTTCAGTATGTACCAATTCTGGTATTTCCTCCCCCACTGCAAGCATTTCTCCCCTTCTCCTCACAAAAGATGCAGTCCCTCAAGGATTTTAAACTGAAATGATATCATTTAATAATCTTATATAAAATACTAAAGCACTCAGCTTTCTGTTCACTATGTTCAAATACAGTAGTACACTAGGAGGTCCTCTGTTGAAGTTGCTTGGTCACAGCTCATTACATCTGCATAGGATGAACCATAGGGTCAAATTTAAGAATTGCATAGAAGCTTGAAGTATTAAATGTGTAGAAGTAAAGCAGAGGAGACACTTCCTTAACCTTGTGAAATTGCAGCATGGAAGACAAACAGCAGACGAGGCTTTCTGGTCACTGCTTACTAAGTGTACTTGGGATTTTTTTAGTTCATAATGGGAGCTTGAGGCTAAACTCCTCAGCTTTATTTAACTGAAGGGAACCTGTTGAAATTGTGCCAGCCTTTATCTGCTATGGATTTGGCCTGTTGAGTAAAAATGGTAGGACTGGAATAGTACTCGTAGATTGTTATAGCTCTATTTTGCAAGTATATTACAGTATTACTTTTCCTCTCTAGTGCAGCTTATCTCTTGTTCAACTATGTTCTCCTGCCTTTTTTTCCTATTGTACACGTGCTGTTTTAGTCTTTGCTAATCTGAAATGAGAAACAATGCTCAAGTGAGTAAAAGTTCAAGATCTGTATTTCTGGTCATCCTTTTGTTGAGAAACAGAAAAAAAATATTTTGGAAGGTAGATGCAAAAAATGGTATAAATTTTCTCCAAAACATTGCATGGTATGATAAGCCAAAATAGACAAAATACAAAAAGTTTGCTTCAACCACCAAGAAGTAGGAATTTAGATGAAGTATTTACTGAATAATCTTTGGAATGACTAAGTTGTTATTAAGTACAGAATTGATGATTCTATTTGTATTTTTTTCTTTCTTAGGGTGCAGATTTATCCCACGTGTTTTGTACCAAAGATGCAGCAACAGTAATCAAATCATATAGTCCAGAGCTGATTGTTCATCCAGTCCTGTAAGTGACTTACCTTTCTTTTTAATGAGCATATATATATATATATATATATATATTTTAATGAACAAGTCGAGATTACTAGTTTGAACATTTCAGTCTGACAGTTGATTAGTTTGTGTCATGTGTCATTTTTTTCTGAGTTACAGGATGGGTGAGATGGAGATTACAAAAAAAAAGCCTGGTTTTGTCCTTTCATTAAAAACAGTTAGATACTTGTTGCAGAACAATCAGTTGTGAAGTTTTTCATTACTATCAGAGTACTATCAGTACTATAAAATAGTATCAGATGTTGCTTTCCACTACTTGCTGACATGTGTTTTGTGATTGTAATGCATTTAAATGTGAGCAGTAGCAAAATCCAGAGCTAAGATTCTCTACAAGTCAGCATTTTAGAATCTGCATTTGAAAGACAAATAGAGTATGTTCTCTTGCTTCTTCTGTCCAAAAAATATTAAACAGTAGCGTATCTGTTTCCTCTCACTATTTTGTCCATAGTCTTTTACCTGAAGTTACTGGGCAAGGGGGGCACTTATTTTCATGTTTCTTCATAAGCATCTTGCATCAGATACACAGCTGCTGCTGGGGAATAAATGGATGTTGTTATCTAAAATAAAAGGTTTATTAACATGAAGATGACAGGTTTGATAAGTGGCTGTCCTAATTGGAAAATCAGTGTGCACTTCCCTGAATTTGTATTCTGAAATGTGCTACCAGTTGGTAAACTTTAACAGGATAGATTGTTTCAGTTAGGTGTTGTGATGGTGTACAATGAACACCGTAAATGAGATTTAGGATGTGTGCCTTACCTTTATGGCCCTGAGCTTAGCTTGCACCCATGTGTGTTAAAGTCCATTGGTGTACATAGCAAAGCTAGAAAAAACGTATTTAAAACCATATTTGCCAGATATTTCTGTCAGGAAAGGTTTATGACAGTAGAGATATTTTGGTGTGTGAGAAGTAGAATATTTCCCTTATGGGGATGCCTACAGTTGGAAGTCGTAGCAGTTCAAAGAAGTATATTACAGTCTAATGGTGGCTTTTTTTCCTGTCTGTAGAACAAGGTGCTTAGAAAGAGGTCAGTCAACAGACAGGCATCAAGAGTTGAATTTTATTTTTATTAGAGACAGAAGAAAACCCTTGACTTTGTGGATTTTACATAGGGAATCTGAAATCAAGGGGAAGATAGCAGGGCAGGGTTTTTACAAGTCCAGCTGTTTTAGCCTCTAAAATCCAGAAGGCAGATCTTGAGTTGATGTTTTGTCTGATACCATATCATAACAAATGAGATGGAAAATATTAATGGGAGTATTAGCTTGTAACTTAGGTTGTCTTGGTGAGTGCCACTTGGGATACAGCGTATGGTTGCCTTCTATGGGAATAGTTGACCTTGCCTCGCAAGAAGCGTTTTTAGTTCGTGCTATCTGTGGTAATGGAAAAGTCTTACAGGAAAAACAGAAGCAGCATAATCAAAAATGGAAGTGACTGTATAAACAGTAACATTTCTGCTTGTCGGGACCAAATTGTGCCTACTAAATATGTGGGTTTTTATATGCAGATTTCTCAATCGGTGTCTTCTGTGCTATTCAGATTTCAACGGAAATTCTTATTCTTCTGTTTGCAAAAAGAACTTTTGAGTTTAAACTTTATCTCTTCTATAAATTCCTGAACAAAGTGTGATGAATCTAGATGGATTTTCATATCCATATAGCATTAAGTCTGAAAATCAATGATGATGTGTAATACTTTTGTTATAACTGATTAATTTCACCCAGACAGCTGGCTAATTGCATGAATCAATGGCTCTGTAAATATTGCTTATATGACATTCAAAATGAAAAAATGCGAATACCAGAATGTTCAAATTTTGTCAGTGAAATTTCTGTTATTTTTATTTCTTCTGTTTCATTTGAAGAAAAGAGAAAATAGCCTTTTTTAGTTAGAAAGGAAAAAATCCTGACTGACTGTATTGTGCCCGTATTTAATTCAAATTTACACAAGCAGCCTATTTTTCCAGTGAAATCCTTTTGTCTTCAGTGTCACGTTGTTCGTATGATCTTTTATAAGTTGAAGAGAAGTTGGAGTTCTGTTAGCATGGCTGGCTGCTCCTGATTCAGGGCCTGATCTCTTAAACAGTCTTTGTACTTTCTCCCGGGCCACGCTTCACGCATGGGAGAAACTCCGGGTAAAAACCTCCGAGCTACGTCATTGTTTTCTTTTGTGTCCCTCCCTAAAACTTTGCTTTGTTATAATTTTTCTGTGACCCTTCAGGGTAACAAGGTAGCTGTTGTAGCACCCTCTTATTATGCTAATCATAATTATGGCCCTGTGGACTTCTCAATTCACTGTTTGAGCAACTTGGCGCCTTGCCAGGGTTCAACTGCCATTTTGTACAGCCAGAAGTCTGACATTTTATCATCTCCTCTGTGACTTGGCTGATGCTACCTCTCAGGGGTATCTGCCTTCGCCTCAAAGGGGATCACCTTAAGGAAAAAACACCTCTGAAAGTAGGGGCTCCTCTGGCTCCTTCGAGCTGCTGTAGCCGACCTGTGACAACATGACTAGCAGAGGTGTGTGAGAGCTAGAAGTTGTGCAGTTGTGTTTCAGGTCCTTGGCATATGTCTGTCACTTCAAGGACGTGAAGAATGTTATGTGAGGAGGATTGAGTAGGATTGCAGAAGGAGGGTTATGAAAACGGGCGTCCAACATTGCAGTGTTACCAGGGCAATTCCGTGTGGCCACAGCTGCAGATCTTTCTGGGATTCGTTTTTAGTGCAACGTCCCATGCTAGAGACACCCATAATGCAAGTTTCTCTGTGATTTTTATCTCGTGACTTCATTGTCTGTTCCTGTGTGTGAAGGAAGGTAGGAGAGCCAGAACTGCACGTTGCAGCCTGGGATCTGGGAAGATGAAGCTTTAACACCTGGCTCTGTGTGTCCTCACTGCCTGAGCTTAAAAATGAGAGCTGTATTTCTTGGGACAATGAGTTGTCAATATTATCAACAGTAGCTTTTCCTTCTTAGTCAGGGGTTCTCTCAAAGGCATTATTGTTCCTTCAGCAATGACGGTATTAATAAAAGCATTAATTAAAAATTAACCAGCCACCCAGTTCAGTAATTTTGCTGACTGACTTTTTGCTTTCCTGTGGAGAACCTAGAAGTGTGTATTGCAGAAGTCAGGGTATTTGAATAGTGGAGTATACTGTGTCTTGGTCGTAGCTGCCTCGCTCTTGCTACCACCATCTACGCTTTTGTGCTGTTTTTCTGTTTTCTGTGTTAGCATGCTCCTTCCATAACTTCTACACAAAACCAGACAAGATGAAACTTACTGAAATGCAGAAGCCAAGTTTTTTTGCAGTCATTTTCTGTATGGATCTTTGCTGTAGATATGTACAGACTTTCTTGCTTTAATGTTTGGAACTTTCTAGAAAACTGTTTTCAGGAGTGTTTTTATATTGCCTTTGTTAATTCCTTGGCTTAGGTCAGGTTGAGTAGCCTGCTTGGATACGTGTCTTGGGTTAACTTATACTGTCTTGATAGGTCAGTGATCACAGAGTTAAATGAGCTATACGAACAGAGCTGGCTATATTTTAAAAGAAGGTAGGAGTAAATTTATTCTGCTAGTTCACCTCTTAGTCCTCTTACGAGGAGTTTTTTGTAATCTTACAGAGTTTTTCCTTCTTCATAGGCGTGGAAAGATCAAGATACTACTGAGTAACCCACTTACAACCTTCTTGTCAGACAATTTATTTGTAAAGTCAATAGTTTTATATTCCTTTTTCCACAGAGTTTTATCAGAGAAGCTGTCTGAGGTGTCAGGTCATAAATTTCTTGTGGTCCAGAAGAACTCACGTATTCTCAAAAAAAAAAAAATCTTCCTTAAACAAAATACAGATTTAGAACTAATACCTTTCTCCCAGCTGGCCAAATCTCTGGGTTTATATGGACTGGGAAGGATTGACAGAACTACTGAAAGTCTTACAGTTAATTGCAGAGTTCAACTTTTGCTTTGGATTTTGAAAAATATTTTTTTTTCTCACTTTGAAATTGAGGAGGAAACTTTCTTGAGGCTGGCCAGTCTGTTGAGGCCAGCTACCATTAATGAAGAAGCTTATCTTTGGCCCTGGTTGCTGGTATGTATTAACTTGTTTTTACTTGATTTACTTGATTTTGTCCATGATCTGATAAACTGAAAAAAATAGTGAAGGCGAATCACGGGTAGTGAGCTCCTGATACATTATTTGAGTTCACTCAGAAAAGCTGCTGTTTCTTCGCTTCATGCTGCCAAGTGAATAAAAGAGAGGAGATGTGTTCACCTCATGCTCTAGTCCCTTTCCTCCCTGTTGTTGCAAGGCTCCTTATCCCAGGTGAAAACTTATAGATGTTTTATCACTTCAGAATGGGAGATGTAGTAAAACATCTTTGACATCACTGTGGGGAGTGACTCTGCTATTGCTGCATCTTTGTATGTCAGAAAGAGAAGCATACACATGCAGGTGCGTTGTGCTCAGGTTAGGTCCTGGTCAAATTCATCCTTCGGAATACTTGCTGTGCTGCTATGATTTGACACCGGGATTTGATTTCTTTGGTACATAATTTTTCTTGAGTTTGAGTGAAGAAAGGCATGATTGGTATTTGCTTTTCTTTATTATTTGAAGCTCTTAGGATCTCATTCCTTTTTCCAGCTGACAATCACCAAAACATGTTTAGGCTGAGAGTTGTTTTGTCTTCTCAGGTGTAGAGAGCTGACTTGAAGTACTCAAGCCTTCCTGGTATTGGTTCGACTATCAGCTGTACCTTAAGAGCAGAATGTAAACTAGAAAGTGATATCAATGTAATAAAAATTTGTCACTTTGTTTATCAATCAACATAGTAAAAGTAACATGCATGAGTTTTTCTAGGGACATCTTAATTCTGCTTCATTCTGAGGAAAGTTACATTGTCATCCCAGCTTCATTCTGTCACTTAAAATCACAGGTTTGGGTTGATTGCAGTCTGTTTGGAAGGATTTTTGACAGTTTCTGCTTACCAAGTCAGTTACAGGGAGTATTAATAGGGCAGGACTGCTTCCATTAACTCTAAAATATGAAAACAGCTGAGTCAAGACATTTGGTTATCACGATACTTTTGGGGTGGATCACTGTAACGCACGTTGGTGATGTGATGTAGTATTACATTCGTAATGATTGAGATCGAAACACACTAGAACTGCTTTGAAGGTCTGGATATTTCTAGATGAAGGCCGTAAAATAATTGTGTTGGTACTTGTGGTGTCTTTACGAGGCCGGATGAGGTTGCCCTTGAGTGCTGTCGTCATGTCTGTGTGAGAAATCTCAGAAAATAGATTGAAGCGATAGCTTCTTCTCCTTTGGGGCTCTTTCTCACAGGATATGAGGCTCTGCTCTGCGTAAGAGAGGTGACCCCATTTGTGTAATGTATTTAGGTTTGTTATTAAGGAGGCTGTGGTTGGCTCTGGTGCCTGTAGCGTGTTGACAACATACCTGCCCAGTGCCTGGTGAAACAGATATTGTGCCTGAAATGAGAGCCTTTTGTGTCTGTGTAGCAGCTGTGGAATATGTTTGGGGTTTTGTCATCATTATTACAATGCGAAAGGTATGATAGGATAACCAAGGCATTTTTTCCAAATACATACCTTGGTAGGTAATTCACACTCGCACTGTCTTGAAGGTGGAGTACAGAGCAAGTAAAGACTGTGGTGTCTGCATATAAAGAGCAGTCTCTGGCTGTGAACCTGGGACACCAGTGCTTCTCCTGGCTGCTGGCTTGCTGTTCTTGCCTGCTGTTAATATTTGAATGAAGCCTGTCACATACGCCTGCTTATTCAATAGCAGAAAAGGAATAATTGGTTTTAATATTATTCAATCCCTCCCTCATTAGGGCCTTTGCCTTTTTTTTTTTTTCTTTTCATTTTCCTCCCTGTCATTTAGTCAGGTTGTAGCAAGTAAATAACTAATGTCTGTGCAGTCTTTGCAGATTAAACACTATATAGGCATCTTTCAACAGCCTGGTAGGTGAAATTAACCATTTTGTCTTCTGAACTTTGTTTTTGGTGTTTTAATATACTAATCTTAATTCTCTAAATACCTCTTTTTGGTCTCTAATTGCATCCAACCAACTTCACACCACTGTCATCACTGAGATTGACTCTGCCTGATGGAGGTGCTTGGATCCCATGAGTTGATCATGGGATCAGTGAGGTTTCCTAGAACAAGCAGTTATTTCCAGTTCTATTCAAGGGGCTGAGAGATGCTGCCTGAAAAGTTTGGGCTTCTGGAAACTTGGAGTTAATTTACAAGAACGATGATTTAAACATTGAGAAATACAGCTACTCTGGGAATATATGATTATTTTAATTTTATGCTCATTTTTTTGCACTGTTTGGTTTTGCTTGTAATTCCTTTGACATAACCTTTGGAGAATAATCTCTATCTTATTTGCCCATTTTCCAATAATGACTTCACCCGAGGTTTACCACAATAGTTAATAATTATCTTTCCGAGATAACTACCTAAATTCTAGAGCTACACATTATGTCCCGTCTTTTGCTCTTTTGATGTACTGTATAACATGACAGGATCTAAATGTCAGCAGGTCTAGCATTTGATTCACGTTAATATAATTACCTGCAGTGCTTGGACAAACAAAACCAAAACTCTTTCATCCTCAGATCAGAGACTTTTTCTCATCTTTGAAGATAAGACTCCAGGTTGGCTTTTGAAACTGCCCACTTAAAATGTCTTTGTCTGAGTTTACATAACAGACTTTTGCAATGATACATTTTAATGCATTTGGAGTTGGGCTCAATCATTCCACGTGTGCACTGATAATGAGCAGAATTTAAAAAAATATCTTCTCCTGTGAGGAGCCATATAGTTGATCGGGTGACAGCAGTCGTGTCCCTTGACCTTCTCTAGCAGGAGGTCCCACTGGTTGGCATTTTACCAAGTCCAAACCTAAGATTTCTCAGATTACCTAGGTGGTTCCACCTGCCTAAAACAAATGTGAAAAGCTGCTGTCTTGCTGCCTCCTGTACGTGCTGTCATTTGTGGTTATCTCCTGTTTCCGTAGCTCCCAGTTATACCCATGCTGACTTTGCTTCAGTTTCTTGTTTCTGTGTAAAATTTGACAAGGCTGCACCTTTTCATCGTTCTTCCTTTTCCCTCTTCTAGAAAGCAATGACAGTAACTGTCATTCATGGGGAAAGCTGCTGTGTTTAGACCTTTTTCTGATAATTTAAAGCTATTGCCTTGACAGCTTTTGATCACTCGGTGAAAGCCGCTCTTTGAATAAAATACAGCACACAGCAAAATTCTTTTTGTTTTGGGGGGCAGGAGACTGGAGTTATGTTTCAGGCCCTAGCTGTCAAGTGTTCTCCAACTCTGGACAGTGACCAGCTAGAGTAGACTTTCAAGCAGATGGTGACTATCAAATATCTGTTACAAACTGCTCTGGAAGATGTTTAGAAACTGTGGGTGATCTTAGGGCAGTAGTCACCATCTATTTTCAGGCTCTTTGTTTTTTTTGGAAAGGTTATTACAGCGAGCTTTCACCAAGATAAAGATCTACAGAACTGTCTTATTTCAATTTTTATTGTGTGATAGTGAAATACAGAAGAGTCCTGAAGAGCAAAAAGCTTAAAGTTTTTATTTTTCTTACTAGCAGTTCAAAACTAAAAGATATAAAAGGCTGTGAGGCTGTGCGTTTAGATAAGAGGCAACAAGGAGACTTCGCAGTACTGAATCTAGCAATTACTGTCATATGCACTGTAACGAAACCGGTGTAGTTCTTGTACGTAAAAATAATTTGAGTGGGAATCCAAGAGGATGTTTTTTCAGCATGTACTGATTTTAGTTTGGTAGAAGTTATCTAAAGCTACCAGTAATTCACACACACACAAAAAAAAAATTAGTCCTCACCATTTCAGAGACTAGGTGGTGTTTTAATTTGAAGGGAAACTAATACCTTTTTAGGATTTTCCATGAAAGTTACATTCTGAAGGCAGAGAAAAGAGCAAAAAGATAAACATGCAAGATTCTGAACACCATGCCTTGGTCCTGTCTACGGAGGAGGTTCAAGGAAAGCAAGCGATAAAGCTGTTGTGTCTCCCTTCCCAAGAGACTGCAGTCTTCTCCGCATGAGCTGAGTGAGGCTTTGTGTCTCTCCTCAGCCTCTCACTAACAGCCAAGAAAAGTTTGATCAGAGAAACATGTGTGGGGCCCTTTTTCGCAGTGTGCCCCACTGTGAGACTGTAGGATTGCTTATTTATTTATTTATTTACCTCTGCTTCGACTAATGGACGATGTGTAAAGTTGATTGTTTGACAGGAGGTTATCCTTCTGACACTTGACACTAGCTTTAGACTCTTCCTCGCCTACTGGCCTTCACAGGAATTAGATGGCTTATGCAAGCTTCGTCTGTTTGCCTGAAAAACAATAATTCTGTTGTCTTGCAGATGTTATTTTCGTGTTTATGCTGCGGTAGTCCTTTTCTGTATGCAGTCAGAGCTTTATCAGTTGTTCTCCAGACAAGCTAAGACTTTGACAAAGCTTTTGGGTTTTGGAAGGCTGTTGGTTAGTTGCTTGCTTGAACAACAGTGAGCTGTCATAATCTAGATTTCCTGCGAAATGGTGTCTGACAACATTTCACGTAATAGTGGTTAGCTGGAAATTAGGTAGCTCTTTAAAGATCTGTTCATTGCCTGCAAATCTACAACTGTGGTCTGTCACCAGAATATTTTATTGCACGCATCTGCACAGTGCTATTGTAGTTCTCCATCCGTGTTTACTGGTGTAACTGCTTCAGTTCAGCTTCCTAAATTATTCCCATTGTGTAAGATTATTTTGGGAAATAAAAGACGAGAAAATTGGAAAATAAACAGGACAAGAGGCAGTGGGCGCAAACTGAAACCCAAGAGGTTCCATCAAGACACCAGGCAGCACCTCTGTGCTGTGTGAGCACTGGCACAGGCTGCCCAGGGAGGCTGTGGGGTCTCCTCCTTGGAGGCCTTCAGAAGCCGCCTGGAGATGGGCCTGGGTTCCTTTCGCTTGAGCAGGGGTTGGACCAGATGTCCTCCACAGGTCCCATCCAGCCTCAGCCAGTCTGTAGTTCTGTGAAAACCCTAACTTGTGGTTAATCAAAGTCGTGATGAGGGAAGATAACAGCTCTTTCTCTCACTCTTTTCAGAAGCTCAAATGCTGTTTTCTTGGGGCCTTGCAAGAGGTCTTCTGACTACTTTTATATTAGTATTAGCTTTGCTCTTCGGAATAGGAGTATTGCATTCGTGATTCTTATTTTGGAAAAAATCCATGTTTCTTTATCTTATGGCTCTGCACCCCTAAAGACAATACTGATTCTTGTTTACTCAGTCCCTCTCTATCCAAGCCTGAAGATTACATCTCTTTTGATCAAGGGGATATCATCTTTATACCTCGTACCTTTACAGATATTTTAAAAAAATGGTGCTAATTTAAGTTGTGTGTGCATGTCTTTGGCAGTGGAGGCGATAATTAAATGGAGCGGTTTGAAATCAGGTTAGGAATCAGGCAGAGCAATTGGCATGAAGGGACAAAGGAAGTAACAGTTATTTTTGTGAGCACAGTACACAGCGAACAGCTGAGGATATGATTTGTGTTTTGTGCTGGTACTTCTGAAATATTTTGTGTTTGTTTGTTTTTTAATCCCCAGAGAAACAAGAATACATGTTGGTTTTGTCTGCAGTAGTAAAACTAAACAGAGCCAAGGCGTATTTATTCCCAGTTATCTGAGCATTATTATCCATACTGCCAAATTATCCAAATGATCCTGGGCAAGGTTTTGGCCCATGCCATGTAACATTTCCTAAGCAACTTCTTCCTTTGCTGAGGAATTACTACAGTCCAGGGGCTGTGCCTGGTAGGCAGCTTGGTTGTTAACCCTGCTCTGAAGCCTTACAGCGTAGGGGCCATTTGACTTCTGCGTCAGAAAACCAATCTTGGGAATGTTTAAGTATTGTGCGTAGACTGTAGCTGTTAAGAGCTGAAAGAGTTTCTGTTTGTGCTACGTCCTGTGGTCAGGAAATTTGGAGATGATTCCCATTCATCATCTTCCTGAAGAAAGTTACACGGTGGTCATTTTTACTCCATCAGCTTTAAAATATTACCACTTTGATGTCTGTGTGTGGGACTAAGCCGTAACCTGATGTGATAAGCCCTTCCACTTTCAGACAAGCAGAGCCAGGAGAGTTTATAAGGTGTCCTTAGGTGCGTAATTGCAGCTGTTGTGAGCATCCGGTACCTTGAAGTGAGGTTGGTGTGATGCTACTCGGAGGCAGTATTCGTTCTGCTTCCTTTTATAAAGAATAAAAATCCATCAGATATTTTTCGGCATGTTTTTAATAGCTGATTTTGCAATGTAATAGTCATTATCACCATTCTGAATCTCTTGGCCCGTCATGTGCCTTGGGTTGCTTCTCGATGCGGAATTGCGAAGGAGTTATGTGAAACGTAATGTTTGTAAAATGCTTTGAAGATGAAAAGCTCTACAGTAGGTTTTTATTATTACCAGGGGCAAAGTGAGCAGGAGTGGCTTGGTGTTGGACTGTTCATTTCCCAAGAGATGGCTTTGTTTTGAAGAGCGTACATTATCAGTTGGGTTGGAGACCAAACTATCTTATTTGAAGTCTGAATATAAAGAAACTAGTAAACTTTATACCTTGAGATTATTTGCATGAGAAAGTTTATTATTTGCAGAGGAAGCTTTGGTACAATCTTCGCTCTATTTAAAGTAACGTTTATTTCGTGTACTTGTCTTCCACTATCCAGAGCTGGTTTGAATCCAGTCCTTTCAACCATCCTTATCAGGAAAGCAGGGTTTTGCTATAGATCACCTCTCCTGGTCTAAAGCTAAAACCAGTTTCAATATGTAATATATAAATAAAAATGCGTTCAGAAATGCTGACACTTACTAGAATTTGGTTCAAAGATTTTCAGATGTTCTACCTACCACATATTAAGAAAAGAAAAAGGGACTTTTTTGATACGTGTGTTAAATATTTATTGAAATACTTGTGTTTTCAGCCTGTATTGACATCAGGTGGTTGTAGGAAGGAGTAGGGGCCGCTGATTCGGACATCCTCAAGCCGCTGCTGTGTCCCTGTGGCCTAGAGGATGAGGGGGAGCCGTGCGGCTCCAGCAGAAATTCGACTTCAGCTCGCTTAGCGGGGAAGGTGCTTCAGGGACACCTGAAGGGACACGTGTCATCACGTGGCTCGCCGTCCCCCTTGCCCTTGCCGTGGGCCGTCACTTCCACCCCGCAGAGCTGTTTTGACAGAGCCGTGTCCTGTGGCGTCAGCCCCGGGCACCGCCGGGGCTTTGTGAAGCGGCCCTTGGTGGTGGCGAGGCCTTCGGGCCGTGGCCAGGCGTGAGCAGGCCGCCTCGCTTGTGCAGCTGCACGAGCTTCTGGCTCCTGCCTGGCACTTGCAGAAATCGCTGTGGAATTTGCTGATTCTGCCAGACCCGGGCTAAACACTTGTTCCCGAGTGGTGTGTCCCAGCGGTGCAGCTGTCGGTTATGAAAAACATGCAGGGGCTTTTATCCGCAATAACAGAGCTCTGTCGAAGTATCGCAGGCTGAAAATATCCTGAGTAGTGCTGTCGTGTAGCACCTCCTTGCTTGGCGTGCAGGGAGCTTTTGCCCCCCGTGCTTGGGTTAAAATGTTCATCTGTTATCAGCCACTTGTGCCGGAGGTGGGGAGGGAGGCTAAACTTCCCCTCCGTATTGAAAGTAAGGATTTACTGACATTGTCCAGCTGTGCTTTCAAAATGTTCTGACCTATTTACACAACAAAACCGATCCAAACAAAATAAACGTTTCTGGTGAGCTGCTGAATGCTGGATTGCAGCGGTTGCATTTGGCAGTGGGTATTCGTGTCGTTTTTCCAACACAGGCAAAACCTAAACACTACAGAGATCTTAAACATTACAACCCCATGATACCCGTAGTGAACAGCTTGCTGCTTCTCTTGCCTTTTGGGGAAAGGGGACAGTCTGGCTGCAATTCAGTTGGAACAGATGCTTATGAAACAACAGACAAAAAAAGCACACGAGTAGATTTATCATTTTGCCATACAGAATAATAAATTGCATAATTTCCAGCAAGCTGCAGTATACACTTGTGAGATGGTGGCTCTCTCTCCAAGGTGTAATCTCTACAGGGAAACATTAAATAGGGAACTGTGACAGACTGTAACAACTGTTGATTCCCTGCCCTTTTCTTCTATTTTTTTTTCTTTTAATATTTTGTAATAGCTGTAGGGGATACTTGTAATTATTTCCTCATTTTTATGTGGTATCCCTTAAGGAATGAATTGAGTGAAATGTTTCATTTTAGCTATTTGGACAACCATGCCATATTTCCTGGGCTACAAATGTTTGGTAATTTGAAGGATAAAATTGCCTGACACTCAGGATATGAGAGAGCTCTTTCTGTCTTGCACCTGGAACTCAGATTTTGAGAATACTAAAATGAAGCCTTTTTGAACATGCCTTTTTTTTTTCCCTAATTTTGTTTAGTGATAGTCCGAATGCTGTCTATGAGGTGGAGAAGTGGTTGCCACGACTGCACTCAGTTGTCATAGGACCTGGCTTAGGTAGAGATGAAGTTCTACTTGAGAACGCAAAGGTAATATGTTTCCTGCTATTTTATTCTATGTCTTCATGTTGAACTTTATTAACCAATTCCATATCTATGTGATTACACTGATGTTTCTGGTTAACAACTAACAAAGTAAGTAAAATTGTTGCAATATATTTCCATGATTGAAAGGGGGGGGCTCTGTGATAAAATACTTTCTGTAGTTCATTCTTACTTACTTCTCTAAGAAGGCTATATATTTATTTTTTATGAGTGGTTAGTATTTATTGTAGCAATTATAATTTAAAGGGAAGAGTTTAATTGGATATTGTTGACAGAAAATTACAGATGTTAATTATGGTCTTCATTATTAAAATGAAGAGTGATACTTTATGTTCAGGCACCCACACAGTTGTTTTGATTTGCTTCTGTTTTGATTGTGAAAGTTGCTAATTAAGAAATAGATGTTGGCACCTCTGAAGGGCTCTGTATTTTCTTAGGTGCCGAGCACCTGTACTATAAGAACCTAAATATGAATTTCAGTTTCTAATTTTAGGAGCTGTGTTTGGCAGCTTGTGAAAGGAGAGGGGCCAAAGAACAGGGACTGTGTCCCCTTGCAATAAGAAATAATAGTCTTAATTATAAAATGTTGCAGATTTCTACTCTGGATAAAGAAGTAATCCTATTTTCTGTCAAGTCTTAGTGGAAAGCTGAAAACAGGAGCTTAGATAGCTCTGTGCTCTAACTAATAGGCACTTACACAGTCTTCCAGGCGATGTCTTGTATTACTGCCAATAGATCTCTGCATGTTCAAAGTACGTATTTCACTTTGTACAAAATTAGAGTGACATTAATGTAAAAAAGCATTCTGAGGACTATTACTGAATTAATCAGTGGTACTAACAAGTGCAATTAATAGATATTACAGAAATGTTGACAGTTGCACAGTGAAATTACAAATCAGAGGAGGCAAGAGACTGGAGACCACATGATCCAAGACATTCAGAATACCTTGGGATGGATGGAGGGCATTTTTGCTAGGCTTTTGTTAGAGAAAGTTGCTGTTGTAGTTCTTCACTACTTTAATTCTCCTTCTGTTTTCAAAAAATGTTTGTTTTATGATATAGAGGTGCAAAACTAAATAGAGGTGCAAAACTAAAAAAAAAAAAACCCAAAAAAAAAAAAACACCAAAACATGACTTTGGAGAGTGGCAATAAAGAAAATTATTATAGGTGATGAAGAAATCAAATTTGATGCTGAATGTAAAATTTCAACAAAGATGTTTTTTGAAATCTTTCTTTAGAATTCTTTTTGCAGAAAAAAAAAGATTTGAGCAATGATTTTTCCTTTTTGTTTTATTTTTACTTCTTTTTTTTTTCCTAGAGGAAATTAACTTTAAACAAAAGAAAATAAGGCTTTTTTTAGAATATCTAAAAGATCTAACATAAGCTTCTTCAGTCCATCTGGGCTTTCTAAATATCTGTCATGTTCTTATCTGAAAGATATTATGTGGAAGATTCCTTTATTATTTTTTTCTTCATTGCTAAAAATAATTTTTGCTTTCTTAGTGAATTACAATCATACTTTTACTTCAGCCTGGGTGTCCTGTTTGAGCTTTCTTGAAGTTAAAGAAATAAACTCAGCCAATGAAGACAAGCTGTTTGGAAGTTCTTTCATGCTAGGGCCATGTTTATGCGAGCTGTAGATCTGACCTTGTTAATTTCAAGCCACATTAAAGCTCAAGTTCTTTGCGCTATAATTATGTAAGTGTTCATTAGTTATTCAGTTGTGGTGTGTTTCTTTTTTTTAATCCAGCAACCATAATCTTCTAAATTCTTCATTCATCCAAAAGCTTTAAGTGCATGTAATTGGGGACAAGTGAACTCTGGTTACCTGCTTGAGGAGGGCTGGTGTTTCTCTGTGCTGAGGAAAGGCTGAGCCTCCCTCTTGCTTCAACAGTGAATTTTAAGCTTTGTATCACTCCTCACCTTCCAAAAAACAAGCAAGTGATGATTGCATTGCTATTTTAAACTCTTCTAAGGGGCTGACTGGGTATGTAATTTTCGCTCTTCCCTTTAAGCTAACCTCAGCATGTTGTCATGTGAATACAGGGCTGAGATGCAGATTAGTGTCTGCTTTTGTTTCAGGGGTTTGTATCAGAGTGGCGGTGACAACGGGAGGAGGTTTCTCCTCTTCCTCATTCTGCCCCATTAAAGTGATGAGGCCTAGTCGTCTGTCACCTCTCTGATGCTGTTCTTGTTTGGGTCTCGTCAGAACTGTGCCAGCACATTGCCAACGAATGTGCTTGTCCAAACAGTCATGTGTTTGGGCTGCTTTTCTCTTCCGAGCATTGAGAAATCATGGCACTAAGGCAGCAACCTGCAGTTTCTGGTATATGGCCGGAGGACAGTGATTTTTGTCATGGAATAGCCCTAGTGCTTGCTGACCAGGTGGTGCATCTTCTCACTCAGGACCCTTTGTTCTCTTGGTGACCCTATGATATCGTCTGCCTCCTTCATGCTTCATGCCTGCAGCGTGTGCCTGCAGTGTGGCATTTCAGGTCTTTTCAACAGTCTGATGGAAAGAAGCGCTTTGTGATTGGTTTCCTCCTACTTTTTTCTTGAGTGTAGTGGCACTCTGAATACGTACTTGTAGGCTTCCTGTGATTGTCTGGTTTTGGCTGTAATTCCATCCACAAGTCCTGTTAAAAGAAGCTAACTCAACAAATTTTATCCCCCCCCTCTTGTGTGAGCCTGTGCTAAAACCCTTGCATACTGTTCCTCAGTTGCCTGGGTGAGGTCTGATGCCCTGTTGGAGTTTCCTAGTTACAGGTTTGCAGGACCAGGAGCTGCAGGTTCAGAAAAATCTGCTAGAAAAAGCTTTTGTTGGGTCCTTTTTTGTTGTTTGGATCCCATGCAGGTGTGGCAGCTCTAGACTTGGCATGATTAGACCTTCCATCTCTGGAGCAAATAAGCATTCCAGGCTATTCTCCAGAAAGAGAAAGGAACAAAAAATCATTTCTGCTCCACACCTCAGCTTTGGAGCATCCAGGTTGAATCTTCTCTGCTCCCCATTCTGCTTCAGTCTTCAGTAGTGCTGTTTCCACATCTTGTGTGGAGCTCGGCTACCACAGCCAGCTTCCTTGTAGAAAATACAAGGCCACGTGTTTTTCATTGTCCGTGGTTGATCCTGGCCAATGGTGACACTACCACTGCTTCTTTGTGTTCACCTCAGCTGGTATGCAGGCTGGTGGTGGTTTAGACTCTGTTGAGACAGAGTTCAGCTGTCACGTGCAGACAAGGCCAAGGTTCCTGGGATTGTCCTCAGCCACTGCTTAGAGGCAGCATATTTCCAAAGCTATTGTCTGTTCGCCTTTTATTTCACACAGAAGAGGTGGTGTGCCCATATTGTATGTCCCCACCACAGAGCACTTTCTTCAGCCATTTCAGGGATGATAATTGCACTTCTGGTCTTACTCTGATGTGGATTTTTTTGTAGCCTCAAGTTTGGAACGAAGGGAGTTCTCACCTGTACCATCAACCAAGTTCCTGTCTTCCAGGATGATGAGTGCAGTTTCTCAGAAGAATTGGGAAAGGAGTACTATATTCCTTGCAGAGCCCTTCGGGAGCATAGATGATACTCCCTAATGCTTCAGGTTGTTCCTGTATTCTGCCTGCTGCCTGGCAATCAGGAAGTTATGGGCTTAGCTGTTCCTATATCAGTTTCCAGCCTCTTGTCATCTCCTTTCCACTTCTCCTCCTGGCATGAATGCAGAGCAAAGAAAAGCATTCAGCCTTGTGAAGAGCCTTATCCTTAATCGAAGCGTGACTTTGACATTGAAATCATCTTTCGTTGTCACTGGGTTCATTGCCTCTTCCCCTGAACTGGTAGCAGTGAATCCTGCATTCGGCCACTCCGGTCTTCCTGTGTTTTGTCTTGCAGCAGCAAAGGTGGATGGCTGTTTTCAGCAGAGCGTGCTCGCTTTCCTCCTGCAGGAGAGGTAATGATTAATAGCAAGATCAACTGGGTTCTCAAAACGCACGCTTGTTCCTCTTACTCAATTCTCAGTCTTCGTTTTAGCTCCAAGAAAATGTTCTGAATACCAGCCTGGGTTCTTCTTTTGACTGAGGCCCTGCCTAGCTGCCGTTTCTGCCCATTGCTGTTGGTAGATAATACTTCTGTTCCTCTCCCCCCAGGCCTCCTTAACCCAAGATGAGGGCTTGAGCTCCTGAGGCTCGTGAGACAGTCATTCAAATATTATTTTCTCCTTGAAGATCTCTGCTATCTGCTAGGATATACATTTCAGAAAGCTCATCTTCCACCCCACTTGAATCACTAGCTAGTTAAGATTGCATGGAAATTTCTTGCCTTTAATTACTTCTAGCAAGGATTGAGAGAGGTTTGGGTCATTGTCATGGGTTCCCTCCATGGAGCGTGCCCAGAGAGTCCATTGGAAGCTTTCCCTTTTAGGTGGATTCTCAGTCCCACCTCAAATGAGGTATTGGCTTTTCTGCCTTTGTTTTTTGTTGATGTGGATTAATTTCCTCCCTTCGGGCCTCATGCCTTCAGGATTTACTCAACACTTCACAGCCTTAATAGGTGGTAAGAAAGGGACCAGATGCTTCAGTATGCTATATCTGCACTGGTTTTTACAAGCTCGAAAGGACTACAGAGTATGGAGCCACCTTCTGTCGTCAGAGCAGTCTGGTAAAGCTAAATCTGTCACATGGGCTTTGGGAAGCGATTTCCTCTTGATATCTGAGCAGATACCTAAACACACTGGGTTCTGTTTGTATTTATTAAAAGGCATCTGAGAAGCACCCCAGGCTAATGCTGCGGTTGTCAGATCAGTGTTGTCTGTGATAGCTACCTCTGTGTGTGAGCGTGAACAACAGGATGCGTTACTCTTCGGGAACACCGCTTGTGCGGGCTCAAATTAGCAGAAAAATTATTTACCAGGAACTTAGTTTTTCGCTACGTGTAACATGAGCACGTGCTTCCCGCCCTGTTTATGTCATCTGCAAAATCCTCTGGAGATTCCTGCTGTGGGGATTCAGCAGTTCGTAGGGAGCTTGAGTAGCACCGAGGACGTGCAGCTTTTTTCCTCTGCCCTCAGCTGGGAGGAGGTGAGGTGGATGGAGTCTTAACGCCTGTGATACTGCAGAGACAAAAAACAGAGGGCGTGTATGTGCACCCATTGTGAAAATGTATCTGTAAATCGTGTATTTTTCTCAGCCCCCACCCAACCCCTAAGACGGATGCATATCCTCCACGTAGTATCCAGTGAGAAAATACTCTCTAACTAGCCAAGAGTCATTGCTTTCAGACAGCCTGGCGAGAGTCAGAATTCATGGAGACCTTCACCTAAGGTGAGGCAGCTCCTGGGGTACGATGCGGTTGGTTTTGGTGCAGATAAAGCTTGGGAAGGCCAGCTCTAAGCAGAAAAATGCTGTTGGTTACACTGAGCAGTACTGCTGCTTATGCTCAGAACTATTAGTATTCTGTGGCTTCCTCACGAATGTCTTGATTAGAAGAACAGTGTTTGAAAATATGCTAACAGGACCTTAAATACAGGTTTATGCAGCTTGCAAGCAGAATTTATTTTCTAATATATGTAATGGGTCTTGATGAAAGTCATTCACGGTGAAGTGGGATGTTTATTTGCTTTCTGTGTGCAGGCTTATATTGTTGTTTAACTTGATTTTGATTCTTAAAAGCATTTGTAAGCAAAATGCTGGCACCGAATACCTTTTCAACTTTCTGAACGGTATTCAGCTAAGAAGACTAAAAAGAAATTGGCAGTGATAAATTCTGCAGTTCAACTTAAGTTTGTTTCTTTTTAAGACAAAATGCCAGCAGCTCACCGTGCATATCCCAAGCCAAATTTAACATTAACATAACCAACCATAAATTGGAAACCTTAAAGAGTTTGCTGTGGGAGTGTAAATGTTCAGTGGATGAGACAGCATGTGAAAACTCAGTGCATTTATTTATTCTGACTTACCATTCTTACTTTGGATTGAAGTAAGCAGGATTATTGCTTAAACTGGATTTGGATGGGTTTAGGGACGGGAATACATAAATGCAGCTTCCCAAGTGGTATCTAGTTGTGCATGAATTCGCAAGGGATAACTAAAAAGGAGTGCTCTGTCTTCTGCATAGCTGGGATAGCACTTCAGAGGCTTTTGCTTTGTTTTCTTGTGTTTCTTCGTGTGTTCAGACATGATGTTCGATTATGTCACTTCTTTTAAAATTTAACATATGATTGAGGCAGACATTAAGCTGCAGTTTTCTTCCAAGTCAGCAACTGATCTGCTTTGAATTCAAAAAGAGAATCCAGAAGTGGATCACTCTTATCTTTTTTTTTTATGTGGAACAGAACAGTTTTGATTAACCAACATCTTACAGCATTTTCAGCTTTGTTAGTTGCAACAGCAGCTTTTAACATTTCCTAAAGCACCTGATGAGGTACTGAGGTACTCTTTAGAGTTGTTTTCACACAGCCAGTCTGCCTGGCTTCAAAGAAATACTTTCTATGCACATGAAAATTGATTTTGGAAAAGAGGGCCTAGCATATGATAATAGAGGTAAAAGACAAAAGACCCAGTTAAATTGAATTTAGCAGAAACCATGAGATAAAGATGCTATTTGTGTCAAAGAAGGGATATTTGTCTCTGTTAAATGATTCATTCAGGTGGTCTGAGTTGTGGTTAGTAGTTAATCATTTTGTACGTAAGGTTTGAGAGCTTAAAATGATTAATGAGCTAGTGATAGTTACGCATACAGAAATCTATAAAGTAAAACTGAAGCAATTAAGCTAGCTAAAGGTAATTTATATAGATGTTGGCTACAAAGTGAGATTCTGATTGACGATGCTGAATTTTGAAAGGAGGATGAATTCTTGTATCACTTTGTGGATGACACAAAGGTGACGATGCAAAGAGCCTCAAGCAGAGGAACTCCAGTTTTAACAATTTTCAAAACCTTCTGTATCAAATCCCCTCTCTTTAGGGAAGCTTCTTTCCCACCTCCCCCCCCAGCAACCGTGGCTGTAGCCTTGAGCACAGCTTGGACTTGGAATACGTGTCTACCTCTAGCTGTGCAAGATTACACACTCGTGCTTGCCAAGCCCATTTTCCAAGCCTCTCTGCCACAGAGCTGCATCCTGACCTCTGTACAGCCGAGGCCATGCTAACTCTGCATTATTCCAGGTTTGAAGCACAGAAATGTTTCCTCAGGTTTTTAGTGCCTCTCTGTAGGAGCTGGCATGCAGTGTGCTGGGGTGGGACTTGTTTTTAACTCCCAGGCACCTTGGTGAGAGTTGGGGGCTGCAGAAACATTTCCAGCTACAGTATTTACAGGGAAATTTCTGTCTATTTCTTCCTTTGTATCTCTTTCTCCCAGGCAAAACTATGGATCTGGGCTTGCTGGATGAGAGTAGGTAGGGTCCACGTGGAAAATACAAGGCAATAGAGAAGCATTTCAACAGCAGTTTCCAACCCTTGGAAGGCAGTAGCAACTTCCAGTAGTGTTTTATTTGTAAAGGGAGCTGCTATTCCTTTTTGATCATTTATGGTTGTACAAGACATAAGCAGTGCCAGGTTCTGCCCTTTTGCATGTCTCTGCCACTCCGGAAGCTAGGAATTGTTGCTGCCTCGAGTCTGGCTACTCCCACTTAGTTGGACAGTCCAGTGTAGTCAGGTCAGCAGCACGTGCTGCTGGACTGCAAAACCAGCCGCCTGGTTTTTAACCAGTATTTCAGAAGTGGTATTTGAGCTTTCAAAGAATGGGCCTCCCATCTCATCTCTCTTAGAAATGTGGTTATTGGCAAGTTGTAGGCATGCAAGCTGTTGTTTAAAGGATCTCACCTGCTTAACAGCCCTCCTAAGACATTTCGTCTTTACTTTGGAGCATCTAGCAAAAAATTTCACAACATACTTGGCATTTGCAGACTGCACTAGAATACGTTTCGGTGGGCTGAGGGCAAGATTATGCTGCTTACCGAAGTGTTTGGATGTCGTCGTGGTCAGTGCTATCCAGCATGCTGAGTCTTGAACTTCTTTTTGAACACGTGGGTAAGGAATTTAGCCAAGAGTGAGCCAAGACGTGACTCTTTTGCAGGGACCTAGGAAATGCAGCGTTCACTGCTCGTGTCAGTAAGGGAAACCTTGCCCACAATATCTCTCCTGTGCAAGGTAGAAAGATGACTGTGCTGTATCCTTAGTGAAAATTAACTGTTGTTGTGGGGTAGATGTTGAGTCATATGCTGCTTTTGTGGTTTTCTGTTTATTTCATTAAAATTCAATCTTCTGTTAAAACCATTGGCTCCAATTTCCTGATTCTTCCCTTTGCAAATACCGAAGGCCAAGGTTATTGTGCGGCTAAACCAGTTCATCAGGAAAACCACAAGAAGCGATACGGCTGATAGTACGTCGAAAACCATTGCAGGCATTCTGCTGCCAATCCACATCTAATTAAAAAAGCTGGAAAACACATTTAAGTCAGGTGTAGGCAAAACAATGCATAATTGTCTTTTCCGAGGAGCCGTGGAGGGCCAGGCTGTACACTGTTTAAATCAGGCAGAGTAAATAGGACATGTATGTATGCTCTTGCTGGTTTGTGGGCTTGCGGGGAGGTGTCCAGACTGACTGCAGAGTACTGCAAGAAGCTGTGGAGGCTTACCTGGACTGTGCTGCCTGGTGCCTTCTCCGTGTGCAGCAGGACTACAAAGCTCAGTATCTCTGACAAGGGGCTGTCCAAAATCCCCAAAATGTTAGGGCTCTCTGTATGAAAGGTGAAGATTGAAATTCGCGCCTCACTGAATATCACAGAGGAAGGGTCTGGGTTTCAGTCTCCGATATCTTGGCTAACCCAGTTGGCCGTAGGCTGTGAAGCTGGACGACAGCAGCACATCGCTTTCGCTTCTCCTTGTTGTCCTCTCTGCTTCGTGACCAGTGCCAAGGTTGCCCTGTCAGGCCAGTCCTTCATTTTGGGTGTCCCTGAGCGCTTGTGAGACCCCAAGTGAAGGACGTGCTCCTGCCCTCCCCTGCACCAAGCTGAACCACTGGTTTTGCAGCGTAGTAGGTTCTGTGTAAGGAAATGTAGTCCATTGGAATACCTTGGAGCTAGAATCTCCAAAATCTTAATGCTCAAAACGCCATTTGAGGGGAAGGGGCAATGTCTTGGTTTTGCCATTGATACCTGTATGCGATGCTGTTTAATTATGTGACTGGCATTTGGAAACCTGCCTTAACTTGATACCAGGTGCATTCTTGGTAACATTTCTTAGTAGTTTTAATTAGCAATGTTCTCTTCTATGTCCTTTTGCATATAAGTAATTGTTACACGGGATAAAAGTGAACAGATGGCTCCCGCTCATACAAAGAGTCCCATTAGAAACCATTAAATACATTTTGGTGCGAAAGTAGTTAGTCTGAGCTGTATTAATTATACAATTAGCAGAGAAGATTTTTCTGTATGCCGCAAGTATTAACACGGGAAAGTCCGTGCCAAATATGAAGAGGCAGATTTGGCTGAAAATTCGTTGTGCTTCCATAAATAAAATACCCCGCATAGAGGAGGATGTAACCGTTACTGCTCTGTACCCCTCTTACTCAAGTAATTATTGTATGCGGTATTTGCAGTAATAGAGTGTTTAAAAGCAGGGTTTGTCTCACCTAATTCTTGATGTCTAGAAACAGAGCATTAAGTTTTCTCTCCTCTCTCTGTGGTAACTGAGGAGGGACAGGTATGTTTGCTGGCGATGCATCCCGCCCTAAATGCGGTGTCTAAGCCAATGGCACTCTCACGGTGAGCCATTTCACCCCTAAATGGCAGCAGGTGAGGTGAGTCCTGTCCCCAGTCAACGGGAAGCAGAGGTTCTCCGATGAATGCTGTGTCCTTCAAAAGGTGGTTGTCTTATGGGGGCTTTCTTATCTCTGTTTTTATGGTTACCACGTTACTCCTCTCCCCAGAGCTTTGTCTCTGAGGTTCCTTGTCTGTCTCCAAGCAGCTTCTGTCTGGGTTTAAGGAACAGGAGGAAAGGAGAATAATTACTTTTGGATTTGTGTTTTTGGAATAAAAAATGAGCTTTCTAAACAAGGCAAAGAACTTTGTATCCCCTGATTATTTGTTTTATAAGGAGAGAAAGAGAAAGCAAAGATCGCTTCAGTAAGTTAGATTAGAAATTGGTACCTCAGAGACTCAGTACACAACAAAAGTTGCTTGGCCAGTAGATTTTTCTTAACTACATCTGAGTAGAGGTCAGATGTCTCTCATAGATTGTGGAGGGCATGTTAGAGAAGTGGGAGCTCAAAACATTATTAGGAAGAAATGCCTTATTTCTCCAGAATGTACCAGTGACCTCACCTTCCAGAAGCAATTTACCTGTACATATACTTCTGTGCTTTGTGGCTTCCACTTTTTTTTATTATTATTATTATTAAGCATACAGTCTTTAGGTAATCAGTGGATCTTCAGAATTCATTGATTTAGCCTACTGTTAGATATGTAGAGAAATTCTAACCGCTAGGCAAAATCACAGTAGTGAGAAAACATGAAAAGGGGCCAGACGATAACAGCAACAGCCAGACCTTAACTGTTTCAGAAACAGAAAACATGTGGCCAAATTAATTCACTGGATTGATCATAATGAAGTTAGAAGAATCGTTTGGATGGATATTGACTTCTGAGATCTGTGTCTTGCATCAGGCTTCATTAGGGGAAATCTTTTTTGGTTTTAAAAAACAAACCGTCATGGAAGGTTGGCGTACTAAAACCGACATAGTGGAATAAACTGAGGATTCATATTAATTGGAAGTGGGACAGCAATCATTTAAGTGTACTGAAAGGGTTTGGGGAAGCTGCCAATGAGCAAAAATATTCTGTCTAATTAAAACTGGTTATAAAATAAGGTTGCAGTGAATGGTATTTGTGTCGTCAAAAATTCTGGGGGCTGATCTGAAAGCTTTCTTACATAGTGTCTTGCTAACCTCTGGGGTTCAGTGCGATGTGATATCTAATCAGAAGAGCCTAGTACAGTTCAGAAGTAATTGGACTTTTAGATGTATAACATTCATTTATGCAGGAAAAAAAACAGGGTGCCATATCCACAGCAGTATTTTATTATAACCAAGTGAGTCAAATTAAATGTAATTGTTAATGAACACAGTAGGGGCAAAGCGGTACAGTTTCTGTGAAGGAAAACTGAGCTGTGCACATCTGTGCTGATTAATATTAACGAATAAAGAAATTACTCCATCTCATAAATTTCTTAAAGTCTTTGGAAGAAAGGCTACCTAGTTTTCAATATGCCACAACTAATTCTAGGTATGTTCTAAGATTCCATCCTTGCACAGCTGTTAAATATACTTATTTGTAAATTTGAATAATTTAGTACTAGTTGAATGGTATGAGTTGTGTAAAACTTGTTATTGCTTCAAAATTAAAGTAGCTGAGTATAAATGAAGACTTGTGGTGTTTCCCTGGAACCCCAAGAAGGATGGACACCTGGTGGGCTGTGAAACATAGCCCAAGCTGAGACCTGTGCAAGGGCGTGCATGTAATGGAAAGGTTTATATTCTGTAGTGGCTTCCAATTTAGCTGCAGCTGTGTTTTGAGAGATGTCCTCAGGCTTGTTGCAGTGGGTAGTGTTTCAGTCTCACACTTACGACACGAAAACAGTGCCTAAGCAAACAAAAGTAATGTTGGGTTAAAGCATGCTGCTAGATTCTGGTCATCCATTTGAAAACAGAAGGGAAACATTTCTGCTGAAACTGGAAAAAAAAAAGTCATGTAGGAGTGAGGATGTAGGTTCCATAGTTAATAATTTATGGGAAGCAACATGGGCTGTGTTTTTGACCACAATACAAGAACAGAGGTACACTCAATACCTTGGAAGTTAATTAAATGCTTCTTCCTTACTCCTTACCTAATTTCTTGATAACCTGTGGAGCTCGGTGCCATATGATAGCTGATCTGAAAAGCCTAATAATGTACAAAAACTATCAGACTTCTGGATGGATACCACTCTCTCTTATCTTATACAAGAAAGAGATAAACTCTCCAGCTTCAACAACAGAAGTTAGTAATGACCAACATTATAAAAGCTTGATTATCTCTCATTGCTCATTAAAAAAGCTTGAGCATCAGTTGTTGGTTGCCACTGCGCTGTTAGGAGAGAAAACAAGGGCAGGCAGTCTGCTGGTACATATTGCTTGCTGAGAAACAGTTTTGCAAACAGTCTTTTCTCTTGACCTTTTTGCTTTTGTTTTGAAGGCGTAAAACCTCTGGGGTCATGAGTGGAATGACACGTATTATGTACTGTTTGTCTCAGGGTGTTTGTTGTATAGGAACTTGAGTACTGCAATGAGGGCATCATCAGAAAGACAGCTAAGATTAGTGCTATAGTTATGGGTAGAATTTTATCATGACATTATTTATTTGGACTTTTTCTTTTAATTTGGAAATATATGTTTGCTGTGTATGACTTCAGTTAGCATATAGCCTTCTAGATCAGGGAGAGTGAGTTGGATTGTTTTTTTTTTGTTTGCATGTCAACACCAGGGTGTCAGTTGTAGAAACCCTGTTGTCACTGCTTCAAACTGGGAGAGAGCAAAGCAGCTGTAAAATTACCAGCTGATACGAAAATGTCTTCTCTTACTTTGAAGATCATAACAGAATTTTTTATTTCACTCTGAAAAAGCAACTTATATGACCAGATTTACTGTACAGCAGCTACCTTTTAGACAGGAAGAAAATGTAGAACTTATTTTGGATGTTACAAGCTTTAAATTAGCAAGCTTCTTAAAGTTATCTACATTTTTTCTTGCAGGGTATTATAGAAAAATCGAAACTCAAAGGAATTCCTATCATTATTGATGCTGTAAGTATATTTTTGATTCATTCAGTGGCTTGACGTTTAAGAATCTATTGAGAAAGTGTTCTTCTTACTGTTTTTTGCAGGATGGACTGTGGCTTATTTCCCAGCAGCCTTCTATTATTCAAGGCTACCAGCGAGCTATTCTTACTCCAAACTATATGGAGTTTAGTAGACTGTATGAAGCTATGGTGAGCTATTTTCCTTTTTTCAATTAAATTATGTGCAAGTTTAGTCTTGTAGTCTTTATATAGATGAACACGTTATTACTGGACTAAACATTACGTGCTGTTTCATATATGCAAGATGAGCATTGTCTGGGTTTTTATTCCAGGGGATAATTGCCACAACAATGCATTTTCTTAAACAGCTCTTTTTTACAGAAGACCCTTTTAAAGGTATTTTTGGCACTGCAATGGGTATAGAATAAAAATACCTGGGAAGACTGCTGGTGATGCTTTTTCTTTTCCCTACACATGCTGAAGTGACGTGTGTTAGAATTTTTTGTTCTAGTAATAAAATACGTACTGTGTATGGAATTCTTGTGTTGTAGCTTAGAGACCCCGTAGACAGTAGTGATCATCATGGATGTGTATTAAGACTCAGCCAAGCCATGGGGAATTTGACAGTTGTTCAAAAGGGAGAACGAGATCTTATTTCAGATGGAGATAAAGGTAAGTGAAACCTTTTGCTTTTAGCAATGTGATTTTTCTGTTCGTTTTCAGACATAGTCCAGTGGTTGGATTGTATAGTAGCTGCTTGACTGTTCCCCTGATGATCGAAGGGGAGGGAAGGCTGTCTAAAAACCATAAAATATCAACCTTTCGATGCTTTATGTAAGTTGATATTTTAAAAGAGTGCAACTTACTTGCTGAAAAAGTCAATGATTTTATTTCTCATTTAAATGGCTGTAATAATGTTTTACTCTAAACACGTATTGAGAAACTCATTTTTTATAAACTGTTTGAAAATCCTTAGCTGAGATGGTCTAAGTGCAGATGTCACTGCTAAACTAATGAAGAATAATAGTGGTGTTTCACCATGTGTTGGTGTGTCTGAAAAATGCAGATTTCTTGAGATTCGTGGACTGCTTATTGTCCACCATGGGGTTGTAGATTAGTGTGTGTATATATGACTCTCATGTTAGCCCTGACAATTTTTTTTAATTTAGCTCTAGATTGCCATTACAACTTTTTTAAACAGTCACTTACTAATATGGTTAAAGTATACTTAATGAAATTCGCTGCCTATCTGATGCTAAGATCGTTTGCTGTGATAAGTATAAAATTAATTCACGAGTGCCTTCATCCCATTTCGACTACATGGCATTACTTCACATACATAACAAGCAGCAGCTCTGCCTCTAATTACTTGAAATGCTAATCTCTGATAAATGTTTATGCGTTTTCAGAACCTTTTTGTATTTACAGTAAATTTTTCATTACTTGGAGCCATGGGAGTCATTTATAAGAGAAAAATACATGTAATATGACAGTTGGTTTGTGCACAGCCGCTTCCAGGTACCCCCCCGTTAGTACAGACACTGTAGCAGACTGTGAAGCAAGCTGGGACTGGAAATGGTGTAGTTATGCCTATGTGGTGAAGGGCTTTGTTGGGTCACGCAGTACCCAAGTAGCCCTGCGTCAAGTCTGCTGCCGTGTTTGCACCAATGGCAGGCTTGATTTGTAACCTTGGACATCAGTCCAAGGGAGAATGAACTCTGCCAGAGGAGAAAATACCCTAGCTCCAGTTTCTGTCAGCTAGAGAGCTTTAGAGCACTGTAGCATCTCTTCTTGCTGTGTTTTTGTGTCAACCGTGTTATTTTTATGCAGGTTTGTTGCTTTTGTAATGAATGTCAGGAAAATTGGTGACACCTTAGATTGAGCACATTTCCTAGTACATCTCTGTTCTTTTGAGTTGCTATTCTTGAGATAAGTGTACCCCCACTGCTTGCAGGAGAAAGGAGACAGTATCCATTGTCTCTTGTCACGCAGGATTCAAAAAGGGGAAGCATCTGAAAGTCTTTGCAATTTCAATTTTGAACGGTCAGGCGTGGCACAAATCTGGTGTATGGTGTGCTTTTGGGGCTTTTCATTGTTCTCCCTTCCCTCCTCCCCTTTGTCTTGTGTACTGATTTTTTCTCTCTTAGTTAAGTGGCTTTTTATTTGAAATAAAAAACAATTTTGTGGCTTTATAGCAATTGTTTGATATAGCTATAGGCTGTTTTTGTGTTCTTACATTGGCCCTGTGATTGATGCTTTCTCTCTCCTGGATTACAGACATTACAGGTAGCATTACTGAGCAATAAGAAAGCAGTTGTCAGGTTTAATGCATGTTACAGTGTCGACTACAAACACTGTTTTTAGGGTTTGTGTTGCTTGTAAGAAAGTTCCTGAGAATTTTGCAGAAATTAAAGACGTCAGCTTCCTTTTAAGAAGAATGTTCTTTGGGTCTGGGAGTTACTGTTGGTCAATTTTTGAAAGTCTCCTCAAATGCAAAATTACATTGAGAAAGGAGATCCTACCATCTGCTCTGGGCTGCAACGCAGAACACGTTGTCGTGCCACTGACCTTGAATTCTCTCCCAGGTTTTCCGCTCTTAACTTCTGCTTTTTTTCATCTGTCTGTTCTTTTGATCTGATGTCATTTTTTTTCAGCTGAGACAACACACATGATGATTCCAGTGTGAGGGAAATCCAGATCATTGGATCAGGCCAATGTCCTCTGAGCACAATGAAATATTACGAAAAGATCTGCGTACTCCTCTTGCCTTTTATTTTTCATATCGTCACCTGTCTATCGTGCTTAAGCCTTACCTATTTTCAGGCATTTCTTGTTTGAGCTCATGTGCTTAGCACGCTGATACTCCAGTTTCCAGATGTCACTTCTAAACTGTCTCCTTCGGGCATATAATGCATGCATACTTTCTGAAAAATTAAGTCTCAATGCTTTCCAGAAAAATCAAAAATTGCAAACCCAGCTATGTGGCTTTGGTGTGCAGTGCTTGGCTGTTGTGGAGAGAAAACTTTCTGAGGATGTAGGGTTTTGTGGCAGGGAAAACCGTGTCTTGGTGAACAGTTCTTAGCTTCGAGTGATTGTAGTGGCTATTGTCACAATACTTTTGTTCATGTGTCTGTAGGAAATTGAGTGAGTAGGTTTACTTTTGTTCGTTTAAGACCAGAAAGGTTATCAAGTGATTTGACAGTGAGGTGGAAGTAAACGTGTTGGTGAAGGATTACTGTTAGCAAACAACTCTAATCTGAGCAAACTGGCACAATAAACTCTGATTGCAAGCTGAGGTATTAACAATTCAGATCACAAGTAAGGCATGTTTTACAAAGAGTCAAAGAAATTAGCCTGAGAATAGCATAACTAGAACCTTGGTAGATTCCCAGACTGTAAAAAAAAACTGGACACTTTTGAGGTGTTTTTTTTTTTTTTTTACAGATCACATTTTTTACAGACCACATCCAAGTGGTTCTTTGTGGCCTTAAAATCAGAACTGAATCACATACATAGCCTGTGTGAAATCAGTAACAACCCTCCACTACAAATGAGGCCTTTCTAAAATGTCTCAGTTTCAGTATCGAGCTGCCAACTGCCCTGTAAACATAATCAGCAAGATTTTAAATTAAGTTTTATATACTCTTTTTCTCTTTCCTTTTGCAATTTCACATTATAGCTTGGTCTACACTTGTTGATTCCCTGCTCTACAAAGATGAGCTTCACCATGCTCTTGGTAGGTGATATCAGTGCCATCACTGACCAGGGTAGGAATGAGTACTCAGCCTATGGGTAAAAGGTAAGTCAGCTTTTATTCACTACGGCACAGCTCTCTAAGGTTTTCTTTTTATTATTCATCGGAGAACTGGTCAATAATAAAGTGTGGTTATACCAGTCATAGTTCCTAGCATGTTTAAAATTTGGTTAGGTCCTTGAATTAGATCATTTGTTTTATTGGTTCTTTTATTTTCTTTTTTATTTATTTTTTAATGTTACAATGAGTTTTCCCTGTACTTTCCCCAGCACCCGTGTTTGTCCTCTCCGCCCTTCCAAAAGGCAGACCTCATGGGTAACCAGCCAGTTGCTGCCTCTGACAACTTTTACCTGGAGCCAGTAGCCAAACAGTGTTTCCCTCCTGTTGCCCAGCTGCAGCTATGGTCAGGAGAAGCAAAGAAGCATGTGAGAGGGAGTATCGAGTACTGAGTATGGGGTAAAAAGCCATCTGTTGCACTAAATCCCCAAGCAGTACTTAAAATTTCTGCTGTTAATCTGCCATACAGCTGGAAAGAAAGCCATTCAGTGCGTCAGCCCCTGGCTCCCTTAGCTAAAAGCTCTTACAGTGTCCAGCTGCCCAGCAGATTCTGCCTAGATTTTAACCGGGAGGCAGTACCTTGAGCTCCACTCCTGCTTCTGCAGACCGAACAAAACAAGGAGGTCTTGGTGCCTGTCCACTGTCCCACCCTGTTTGCCACTGCATGTGCAGCCCAGCCTGTTGCCTCCCTGGCAGTACTCGTCCGTTATCACATCCATCCCCTGGCTCCTGCACCTATCCAAGGAAAGTAATACAAAATTCAGATTGTTTTCTTTCAACATAATTTGCCTGGTGTTTCGCACTCAAGGACCTAGCTAAGTTTTAAAAGCGTGATTAGGGAATACAAAAGTATAAGCACCCTTTATATAAAAGCCAGCTTACATTTTCCACATCAGTTGAGTGAGGTTTCTCCAGCCCAGGTCATTAATATTGGTTTCCCTGTCTGTATGCAGTCTGGAACATGTTTCTGGGAGTCTCCAGTCTCCAGCTATGTAGCTTTGTGAACTAACTTGCAAAAGGAAAAAGATAAATTTCTTATTAGTATGGTATGTTGGTAAAAGGTTTTACTAAAGATCTGGTAATGGTCTAAACGTGAATCTTGCATTTGATGGAACAGAGTGGTTCTTGACAGCTAGCTACATTATGTTGCTTATCACAGAATATGTGGTGGCTTTACTCAGGCAGGCAGTCGAGCTCCACCACAGCCACTCTCACTCCCCCTCCTCAAAGGGACAGGGGGAGAAAATATGATGTAAAAGGCTCAAGGGGTGAGATAAGGACGGGGAGATTGCTCAACAGTTATCATCACGGGCAAAACAGACTCAGCATAGGGAGATTAGAGAAATGTATTACCTATGACTAACTAGCTAGAGCACTGAGGAACAACAACAAACTACAACCACCTTCCCCCCATCCACCCTCTTGTATTTCCTGCCCCTGAGCAGCACAGGGGAATGGGGAATGGGGGCTGCGGTCAGTCCCTAACACTTCGTCTCCGCTGCTCCTTCACGGTCACTCTCTGCCCCTGCTCCCCGTGGGGTCCCTCCCACGGGATGCCGTCCTTCCCGAACTGAGCCTGCGGGGGCTGCCCACAGGCAGCAGCTCTTCCAGAACTGCTCCCACACGGCTCCGTACCACGAGGTCCATCCCCCAGGAGCAAACTGCTCCAGCACGGGTCCCCCACGGGTGGGCGGCAGCTCCCCCCAGACCCCCTGCTCCTGCGTGGGCTCCTCTCCACAGGCCGCAGGGGAACTGCTGCTGCGTGCATGGGGCACCTCCTGCCCTCCTGCTGCACTGACCTTGGGGTCTGCAGGGCTGGGTCTCTCCTCTCTCTCCCAGCTGCTGTTGTGTAGTATTTTTTTCCCCTTTCTTAAATCTGCTCTCAGAGAGGCACAAACAACATCACTTATTAGTTTGGCTCTGGCTAGCGGCAGGTCCCATTGGAGCCAGCTGAAATTGGCCCTTAACTAACAGGGGGCAGCTTCTGGATTCTTCTCACAGAGGCCACCCCTTCAGCCCCCCACTACCAAAACCTTGCCACACAAACCCAATACAGCATAGAAAGTAGAAACATGAAACATTCCAATTAAATGAGATTATTTGTTGTTCTGTGAGGTAGCTGGTGTTAGCTGAGGAGTCACAGGGAAGTCAGAATGGTTGTACCTTTCATCTGCACATCCTTAGTTACTTTAGAATAAGTACAATTCTCTTGCTTTGTAAGAGGAAAGCAAGTGCAGAAAACTTGTTCAGGATGTCTGAAAATCATGAATAAAATTTTAATCTCCAGGCTGTCTTTTGGTCTGCAGCCTCAGTAAATGTGGTGCTTCACATAGACTCTTTAGCCTTCTTTTCATCAGCAGCATATTGCAGACATAAGTTACTTTTTACACTGTATGTGAGCCTTCAGTTTTCTAATTGCGACACGTTTAGTAGCTAGTATTCTAAGTAGGGCTGCCCGTACAGAGCTGTATCAAAGTTCATGCTTTCCATTTAACTCACAGTGCTTGATCTCAGCAAAACTACTGAATTCATTTATTTATTTTTTAACTCAGATGACAGCTATTTTCAGTTACATCGCAGGCTGGTTTTTTAATTAAATATATAATAGCCATAAATTTGTCATGCTTCTGGGGCTTGATCTGCCAGCACAGTTTGGGCTGTTAGCTCTTTCGGCTTAAAACTTGCTGGCAGCAGTATAGGTAAGCAAGAGGCAATGATCTGAATGCTTGCCCAAATGCTAGTTTTTATCTCATCTTCAAGGCATGTTGAAAAGGGAGCGATGATAACTTATTTTATGGCCTGAAGTACGTTAGGTACAGAAGCTACTTAATAGCTTGCCCACAGTTACCCACAAAGTTTGGGGCTGAATTTTGATTTTTTTAGTACCTAAAACTCATAAATTTCTACTTTCCAGTATTCTGTCAGTATGACAGCCTTCATTTTTTTGTTTCTGTGGCACTCGTATTTCAGTACAAATTGTTTTAATGGACTTAGATAAAGCAAGAAATCTGGGTGACTATATGACCAACACGTTGTGTTTGCTGCACACAGCTCTGGCAATATTTATGTGCCGTTTAATCGCTGAGACTACGCTGAAACCGTTGAAATAGGGCTGTGGTTGTTCTGACTTCAGCAGACCTCTCTTGCCATATTTCATTCAGTGATTTCATCAGTGATAACAATTTTATTTCAGCTAGCCTTTTGATACTACAGTCTCTGGATGCTCCATGGATAGGTGGTAGGGAGTTGTTGCTTTGTTGCTTGGTTGTGGTTTTTTTTCGGGAAGTCGCTTGGCATAAATTGTTTTTCATTAAAAGTCCGCCTATTAATTATACTGAGTTAGTTTTTCAATTTTTCACCCTTTGAAATAATGCCTTCAGGTTTGATTGCCAGGACCTATTAAGAAACAAAAGCGGACTCCCTGCCCCAGCAGCCGGTTTGACTGGCGTTAGCTGCTTGTTCCTACGTCTAAAGGCCTGTCGGTAGGACTTTACGTGAACCTCTCCATTACTTTGATTGGGACTGATGTCAGACTGCTTGACCTTAAGTAGCCCTGATTGCTGTCTTTCAACACTGACAAATAGTGGTGGTTTCACTCTTTCCAGTGTCCCTGCTGTTCAATATTCGGTTCTCTTTGATCTCCTCAGCTCTTCCAGAGTTAGATGAACCTTGCTTTCTAGGCCTTCTCATTTACAGTGTTCATCGCTATCCTCACTGAGCAGTGGGCAGAAAAATCCTTCATCCTCATGTGAATGCATCGCTCTTCATCTCTCCAGGGAAGAGCTTTCTGCCTTTCCTACATCACCACAGAATACCCCGTCATGTCCATCTAATAGAGGCCTTGTAAGGCTGCCACTTGTTGCTGCTCGGAGCGACGTACCAGGAGGTCGCCCACATGGTTGCTGAAGAAATGCTCAATGCAGTGGGCCATGGACATTTGATCGGGGATGTTGGATCGGTGGTGAGAGTGAGGAAGATAGCAGTTCATTTTTATTGCTCTAGGAGGAGGTTGGGAGAAGCATCTCGAAGACTTTGTACTTTGTGGATTTGGCAGCATGCCAGTCTGTCGTGAGGGTAGTGAGGGATTCCTTCTTTTATTTTAAAAGCTCTCAGCAGTGGCGATTGTTCAGAGGACTTTTTCATTCCTTTCCACACTGCCTGTCGTTCATCATGCTTTTATTTTGAGATATTTTTTGAGGAACTGAGCCTCTGTGCAAGAACTTGCCAAGCATTATACCTTTCCCCCTCATTCAAGTGAATTTCCTGTAATTCTGCTTCTTTGAAGCTATTGCATGGATTTGTTTTCCAGCATCTCTGTGCGGAGTACAAAGGTCTGCCTTTGTTGCTGCCTGTGAGGTAGTCTGCACATATTGGAGACTTACTTACATAAAAAAAAAGAACACAAACAAAAGACCACTTTTTGTAGCAGGGTATTATAATTGGCCTAGTTTGAGGAGATCTTACTTTCCTACACAGCTCAAAACTGGCTGGAAGGTTGTGGGGCTACAGAATAGTGGCAGATGGTGACATACAGCTAATAAGCAGGGGCTTGTGCTCGGCTGTCAGTCAGAAGGCCTCAAAGCTTTTGAACAGAGGATTTCCATCCTGCCTCCTGCCAGGAGTTCAAGACCTCAAAGTGAAAATCCTGTGAGATACCGTCTTCAAAGTAGCAGAATTAGAGGTAATTTCTCTGAAGCGCTGTATTAAAAAAAAAAAAAATCCACCTAAAAGGGCATACCTTTTTTCAGATACCTAACTCAGAAGTGTATTACACTTGTGAAATTTGACATTAACTACTGCTCACTGAGGAACACAGGCGGAATCTTAATTTGGGACCGGGGGAGGGGAGGGGAGACGAGTGATTGGGAAAATTAACTGCTGGGAACGCTGCAGCGGTGTCTGCTGTGTGCACGGTGACTAATGAATCTTTGCCCTCCCAGTGGCAGCAGAAATGCACAACTGCCTGGCCTCATGAGCCCAGCAATTACCGCTGGAAGAATTGGTAGGAAATGGGAGTGAAGTGCAATTCTCCGCTGCGCTGCGTAACAGAAAGCAGCAATGAGCTATGCAGATGAACTGGAAACAGTTTGCTCGTGTTAAGCAGTTTTTTACGTCTTGCTATTTAAGAAGGCTTACCTGCAAGGCCTTCAATTTTTGTACAGACAGATTTTTCCCGTTATCTAAGAGATATGTTCCCTCTAAAAATATGAATAGTACTCCCTCTAAAATGCCTGGGCTGCTCTCTTCATACATCTTGGAGAAACTTAGCCCAGGTGACTGCAGGAAACTGAGGTAAAGGCTGTTGTCTCAGCAGTGTCTTGCTTTAAATGCTTGCTTGTGTACATAGCTGGCCCAGGAATGCACAGTCCATTATGTGCATACTCCTGAGCCCATAGCTCCTGAGTACCTGACTGGAGATCCTAAAGGTTGCTACGTGGCCACCACTGATACTGTCAGCTCTTCTGTTCTCCTAGGAGAGGAAAAGAAAGTTCTCTTTTTTCTTTTTCTTTTTTTCTATTTTCTCAGCCTAGCAAGGAGAGCTAAGGGCAGATACGTACCCACGAGAGAGTTTGGAGAAGGGTAGCAGAGTTGTTGGTGTTCTCTTTTTGTGTGCCTTACGTGTCCTTCAGGCTTCTTCCTTGGGCTTGCTGAGAGTGGAGAGCAAGGGAGTTACGTTCAGTGAAACCATTTGCATGTTCTTTGTAGTTAAAGCTCCGCAGAGATCAGTTTGACAAAGGACCTTTGTATATTTAAAACAGAAATGGAACATCTGATACTCTGACAGAGCCTATCCGCGGTGACACTGCTGACGGAAACGCATGGGCTGTTGATGGGCAGAAAAAGAGATCTCTTTTTGGCTGTATTTTTACAGAGCCTAAGGAAAAGACTGCTTTCGGTAGTTTCTTTCTGATGCATGTGGAAGAAGGCTTCAGAATGTAGCTCTGCTGAGTTCAAAGAGCATTTGCTCTTTGTGAAACCCCTTGCCTTACATTTGTAAACGCTGAAGGTCGGAGGCTCTGGAGAGCTGCGTCTGTGCAGTGGCTCAGTGGAGGGATGTGGTCCAGCTCGGGTTGTATGCGTGTTGTGGCAGCGTCAGCAGTGTGTGCAAACACGAATCGCTGGTTCTGTGCAGGCTGAGATGGAAAACGTAAGGTGCATACGTTGTGTTGTTACTTAGAAAAGACTGAATGGTAATTGGAAAACTATTTTTAAAATGTTAACGCTTATTTTTTTTTATGAGTAGTGTATTTCAGCATGTACTGCTGCCTGTGAATTTCTTCTGAGTTTAACCCTCGCAGCTCCAGCGTTGTTGTTGTGAATAGACGAAAAAATGCACGACTGTTTTTGGTTTGTTTGTTCACAGTACTGGTGTGCAGCCATGAAGGAAGCAGCCGGAGGTGTGGAGGACAGGGAGACCTCCTTTCTGGTTCTCTGGGAGTCTTAGCGCACTGGGCGTTTATGGCTGGAGCTGAAAAAACAAATGGGTATGAATATTAATTAATAATTTATTAATTCTTGTTAGTCTGTGTTCCCCTGTGGCAGCTGCTGTAGACCTGCCTTAGAACTTTTCAGATAAAATTGGGACTAAAATATCCGTGTACTTTTAAAAACATAAGTGTGTTGTGATGCAGTCCCCTAGTTACTGCTACAGTAAGAAAAACTCACATCTGCCACATTTGAATCACAAGAGTGTGATCCTGGCTCAATTCCCAAAGACACTTACATGTGGAATGTATGTTTTCAAAACAGTTGAATGCGGGCAAAAAATATGAAGAATAAGTAAGCGGTGGTCACTCACAGTAATATTTCTGTAATTCAAAAATAGCTTATTTAGTTTTGTTTTTGTAATTTGGTGAATTACCTTGCATTGTACCTAAGTAATACAGTGGGACAGGTAAGTTGAAGCTGGGAAACAAAATACAATTTCAAAGAGGGTGACCATCGTAAGGCCAAGTGGCAGACTGGTTTGCTCGTACATCAAGCGAACCTGCACCTGCAGCTGACTGCTGGCTCTCTTGTTAAATGGTGTCAATTCCTCTCTGACTAGTTGGTCCATATAGCTGCGTAGTCTTTCTGTGAAAGTAGCTTCTTTAAACAGAATTGAAAGGAATCTTAAGACAAGTAGTGAGGGAAGAACAGTCTCTTCCCAATAAGTAATGAGCTATAAACTGTGGACTGTAGTCTGAAGTCATGCTTCAGACTTATTCTTAGTCTAAATAATCATTTAAAAAATACCCTTAGTTCGCTCTTATTTTCAATAATTTATTATGCCTGTTAATGTGGAAATTGTTCACTAAGTAACAAGGTTTCCCCATATACCTTTGAAATATGTTGTCTCTTCGTGTGACTGCATGTCCCTCTAGTACAGTAGCAGCAGTAGCAGTATGCCCTTTGGTAGTATATGAGATCACAGATTGTATGAGAAGTCAATTTGGAGCGTTCCATTTCTTCTGCTGAAAAAAAATTGATTTTACCATCTCATTGTTTGTCTTGTCCAAAGATTTTCTTTTCAGTGTTTCCTCATATGGCAGTCTGTCGTTTTCTAGGTATCTTTTCAATCCTGTTTGAACTCTTTCAGTCTCAGGGGTATTTGTTTTGAGAGAAGATATCCAGGGCTGAATGCAGTTCTGAGCTAAGGCATGTAGCTGACTTCCCTGGTTTTTGTTTGGGCTCTTGGTTTTCGCCACTTCTGACCCACTCCTTGTGGATGAGTTTTGCCTTCTTGGGCTGCCCCGCTGAGCGTGGCTGGCTGCAGTCATCACCAGAGCCTTGCTCCAGGTCCCATCTTTTTCTAGTCAGCGTGTTAAATTCCAGATGTAGCAATCCCTGTCCCCATAATATAAAGTAAAACTTACCTAAAGCCTGTGTATCCCATAGATGCTCCCTTTCTCCTTGTCACCTAGTTCTCCCATAGGTTTCTCAGTTCTTTGTTTCTGTATTCCTGTATATTACGCTACTTCCTTTCAGAGATTCTCTTTCTTTTCTAAGTCTGCATTTTGATCACCGTAATTTGTATTCTTTTCCTGTTGGTGTTTTTGTTTTTGCTGCCATTTCAGGAGCGAAGAGGTCTGTTGTAATGTTTTAGACACTACATGCAGTCACCTACGGTTCGGTGCCCATGGGATTAACTAGCCTGTCCCTGCGGTACTGGTAGAGCACTGTGCTAGGTCTCCCAGTGAGAACGAGGGACCAGCTGAACCAGCCTTTAAAACTCTGACATATCCAGAATGAAAACTGAAACCAGGGTTCTTTGTGTATCTGAAGTTGCAGCTGTTGCTAGAAGAGTAACTTCATTTTACTTAATTAAAAGCGTGAGTTCATTTTTGCATGGTGCACAACAGATCAGTATTAGATGTTGGAGAAATCAGCAAACACAGCCTGTGTTCTCCAGGCTCTCCTGATGTGGGCCCCTGAGGGTCTTCCAGGCAGCTCACTCAGAAACTCCGCCGTTTTATAGGTGAAGGAATCGCGGGAGTGATTCTTCACAAAACGTGTAGCCCAGAAGTCAGCAGGCTCTCAGTGACTTATGGACAGCTTTTTCCAAGCTCTGGGCTGAGCTTTTTGAGGGTTTTAATCAGTCAACAACTGGTGCCTAGGGCTGGCTGCGAAATTATTCTGCTGTTTTCATCTGCTCCGGGACCGCAAAGGCAGCAGAAATGGCTCCTGTGGCCCAGCCTGGGAGAAGGTGCTTTGGATGTGCCAGGTCCGTGCTGGGGGAGGTTCAGCGCCTGAGTAATGTGGACAGGGACGTGCTGTCAGGCAGCTCATAAACGCAGAAAGCATTAAGGGAGTGTGCCTTGATTTCTGGCGTGGCCCGCAGCTGTCCCTGTGCTCTTTGTAAGCCGATTTAATGAAATGTGATGGCTCCTGGTGCAGTCGGTGAGGTGTTTATACATAGCTGAGTCTGTGCGGGACCACCTGGTTGTCCATGGAATACCTTCTAACCCGCTTCCTGAGCAAGCGTGTTTTCCTTTTGCATCCTTCGGCGTTGGTGTTGTTTCTTACTCAGTCGTGCTGAGCCATGGGAAGAGCAGTGTGAGTTAAAAAATACTTGGCCAACAATGCCCTGCAATGCAAGAGTTTAAGAAATGCAAGTGTTTGTCCCTCCCAGCAGTGCTGACAAACATTTATGGGTACAAAGATTACGTCTTCCACCTTATGAATTACACAAAACTGCTTTAGAAAAGCACTGTCCAAATATTGTTTGTAATTTTATTTTTTTCCTTTTAGTCAAAATCCCTTCCTGGTGGCTGCGTTTGGAGCTTGCTCTCTTACGAGGCAGTGTAACAACCAAGCCTTTCAAAAATTCGGACGTTCAATGACTGCCTCTGACATGGTTTCAGAAGTTGGAACAGCTTTTAACAAACTTTTTGAAACCTGAAGCCAAAGCAGCGCAGAAGAAAAGGAAGAACAATGACTGCAAGAGTAATTGCATTTACAGTAGAATTTAAATAAGTAATGCACCCTTTCAAGTGCTGTAGCAGCATTGGTATGCTAGGTAGATTTTTTTTTTTATTTTTAAGAATAGAAAAATATGATTAATGTAGATATTTTCTAAGAGTTTGGAATACGAAAATGTTTTGGCTGAAATAAGCTGTAGTTGCAGATCTGTTATAATATAATAAAACTAAACTGAAAGTATTCCTCTGTTCTTTTTGATAGTTATTGAGCAATAACTAAAGTTTGAACAGCAAAAAAAAAAATGCACTTGATACTTAGATAAGAATAAAATTCTTCCACCAGCTCAACTGAATTTCTTGGATTGCACCAAGGTTGTCATGATTTCATTCTTAGGCCGTCTGTCTAGAATTAACTGCTGCACTTCATTTTGTGCCATGCTAGTATATTTACTTTAAGAAGCAAAATTAAGCCTCGTTGGAAAGGGAATGCATGAGAGTTGCTTTAGATTTTGAATGTAACTAGTTGCCTTTTTCCATTCCCAGTCCCAGAGGCAGCATTCCTCTCAACAGCGCACCCCTTCCTGCCACGTCTTGGTTTCTGGGAGAAGACTCCCCCATCGCAGAGTAAGGGCATCCTGTAGGTATGTTAGCAGTGAGCAGTAATTACGCTTACCTGAAGAAGAACTATTTAAAATCCCTTTAGCTAGCCTCAGCTCACCTAGGACTCAGCGTGATGAACTTTGTGAAATTATCCTTTGGGGCGGTTCTAGGTGGGTAAGGAGCGTAGTGCCACCTAACTGAGCTGGTCAGGCGCCGGTGATAACGGCAGAGCGAGGCGCTTTTAAAACTCAAATTGCCTGCTGAGCCGGAGCTCTGAGAACGCGGCTGTACATGTGCATAAGTGGCTATTTATTAACCAGCAAGAACTGAAGGAAAAGGCAGACGACAGCTCCTATCTGTCCACTCTTAGTGATACGCAGGCAGTCACAAGTCAAAGGTAGGGATAGAAAAAGGGTGGCAGGTGCTCGAGCTCTGGGTTTAGAGGCGTTTTGCTCTGCCATTATTACCAAGACAGCTCTTCTGCTGTTACGAACGTATCTGTCTGGCTTGCTGGCAGAACAGATGAGTGTCGGATACAAAGGGGAAGTTGGGTTTTGCACAATATCATTTCCTAAATTTTTGGAAATTCAGTTAAAGCTTGTAAGGATTGAACCAGTGTGGAGAAAGGGGCGAGTTCATTCGAAGTACTTCCACAAAACTTTCAGTGAGGTCTGGAAGCAGGTGCTACCGTTGGACCTACAGCCTAACTCCAAGTGTATATACTCGTTAAAGCGCAGGAACAAGCATATGAAGATGTGTCTAGTTACCACAGCAGGTGTTATATATTCATTGCAACCACTCTTTTTTTTCCAGCGGTCTAACTGTAGGCTGGAACACAGCATCACTCATAGCAGGTTCTTGTTCTCGTACCTTGCAATAGCTCCCCACAAAAGGCACCTGAAATCAGGCTGCTCTCAGTACTTCCCCTCCCGCCCTTATCGTTAATACTTCTGTATGCACTGTGACTACTACCTCACCCCGATGCATTTTTGGTTTTCTTTGTAAACCAGTTACCTATTTTTAAAATAGGTTTTTAAATGTTTGCTCATTTTGGTCTATGAGGGTTCACGGACTTTTTAGATTAGAGCAACTGTCTGTCTGCTCATAAGAGATGGATTTTTGGTGTTTATTTTAAGCAATTTTGTAAACTGTCTACATCCCGGGGGAAACCAAGCTACTATTATTTTTCCCCTTGAACCTATTGGAGAAGCCCAACTCCTTTTAAATAAAGTCAGAAAGTTAAACTGATTTTAAAACAGCTGCTGGATTTCCTTCAAAATACCGAGCGTTTCTGTATGTAGAACATGATGGTATTCTATCCAAACGGCATTTGTAGGCAAAGGCAATCAAGTAACAGGTATCAGTAGAGATTTCAACCTGCCATGTCGGTTTTAAACCTACACAAAAGTTGTAACTTTGTTATTCACTAATGTATGCAAATTGTTACAATTTTTAAGCATTCTGGAAATGTAGCAGTTTCTTTCAGTAGGAAATAAAAACATAGCAAATCAACCAGCTGGAGTTTGGTGTCTTCTGATTGCACTTCCCCCAGAAGCCGAGCTGGGGGAAGCGTCTGCCGTTCCTTCTCGTTTGCCACTGGTGTAAGCAATGCAGCCACTAACAAATGGAAAATACCAACAGTGTCACATGAGCGGCTGCCGAAGTGCTAACGAAGACTGCCCCTGCCTTCCATGGGAGTGCTGGTGACTGAAAACAGGCTGTGCTTAATAAACTCCACTTAGTATAAAAGAAAGCCTTTATCCTTGTGAATAGATTACGTGTGTGAATTTCAGGTGAAACTCCTCGTATATGAGCCTATGTTCTTATTTATCGTCTCACAAAGTGATTTAAACATACAAAAACACACTGGTAGGGAAGTAAAAATACAACCAATAAAATAGACATTGCCTGATGTATGAGGCAGGCTTCCCTGCATCCCTCTGTCCACACCATCCAGGCCATTTTATAAAGCAAGCAGGCAAAAGAGAAGCAGTATTCTGATTTAACCTTCTGTGTTACCCGAGGTATTCTTGCCTGCATGGCTGCTATCACATAAGGACCATTTTCCTTTCAATGCTTACCAGGGATGCAAACGGCTGGCTTGCCCTTGGGCCTGACCCTTTGTGCAGTCTTGGGCAAGTACGGTACAGCCCATTTCGTTCACCTCCAAAACACACGTGTGTTACTTACTTCAGATGGGCTTTAATGAACGTCCGGGTAACACACCGCACGTACCGATTGCATCCTTCCACTTCTGGGAGCTGCATCCTGAGCCTGCTGTAATCCCAGCACTAGGGAAAGCTCAGGGCAATCTGTGCAAAAAACAAACCGGAAAGATACCAGGCCTTACAGGTGGGTGCCTGCGTGGTGATGAGGGTAAAGGTTTCACGGGGCCAAGCCAGCACCACTGCAGTAGGAATTACTTCAAGGCTTAACATTATCACCTCCTTCTGTGCCTAAGGAAAATACCATTGTTTAAACTGGTGGGCATAAAGCTAAGTGCTTTTACCCTCCCAGACAGACGCAGGTTCTTGCCTCTGGCTGTGCTGTGTTTTGGCTCTTGGCGCCAGCTCAGCAGAACAGCATGCAAGTGCAGATCACAGCAGGCGGGGCTGGGGCAGAGCCTGCAGTAGAACACAGCCAGGCTCGTGTCGGACAGCAGCGCTACCTCCGTGCTGAGGAGGATTTTGGACGCTTGCACACCCTGCATCTCATACGCACCTTCTGCAAGGCCACTACTTATTTAGCGAGTCGTAGTTTCAATGTTTTTGCTGAGATTACATCACTGTTAGACGTTTTGTTCCAAAGATTTTATTTGGATACTACTGGTATTTACAACACCGAGCAGCTGCAATCAAAACCAAGTCCAGTGATGAAGGTTCAGCTTTTTTTCTCGGTCTGCTGCTCCGCTTGTCCACCTTCCGCAATTTCCCAGGTTGAAACAGCACTTCTGTCCTGCAAGAACAAGGAAATGTGTTACTCTCATCAGCCTGGATCACGCAGGGATCCCTGTAGCTGGCTACAGCCTGTTCAGCAGGCCCCGTAATGTACCAGATGGATCTCAATGAGCGTGCAGATTTTTTTTTTTTTCCTGTCTACTCCAACACAAACGTCACGCAGCAAAACTATTAATCAAGTTAGGAAAAGAGGTGGTGATACCATCTCACAGGAATGCCCTTGTTACCAATGCTTAGCAGTTGTAAAACAAGCCCGGACAATTCTTTGCAGTTAAGAAAAAAATAATTAAATCACTACACTACAAGAAAAAAACATATTTTTTTTAGTGTTAGGCGGTCACAGTCATGTTTTCATATTTAAATGGCTGGTCTACATGGAAAACACCTCTTCTATGGTCAGTACACAAGAAAATCTTGCCTAACACCTTTCTCTCTGTGAATTTTAGAAGGATAGTAGCCTGCTGCTGTAAGTAGCTGTAGTGCAATGTTATATTTTTGAAAGAATATAACCAAACTGATAATTTCTGTTTTGATGTAGTCACTTGACCGCAACTGTTGAAAATGACAATTTTTTTTATCAGAATATTAAATGTTTAACAGGCTAAAATGTTAAATGAGCTAACATGAGAGAGACCGGAATACAGTGTAGAATTTTCTTTGTATTAAGGCGAAAACTCTTTGATGCTTAAATAATTGTCATTTCACTTCGTAATACAAGATATCTCGCATTTAGCGCGCAGTTACGGTGACAAAGTTCTTTTGGGAACAAAGAGCAGAACCGAGGCCATGCCATGAAAGGACAGGGTAAGGCTGGCAGCAGAACTGCTCCAGCGGTAACAAACAGAAGTCGTGTATAATATTTCCCTTTATAAAATACGCACGCTGTTGTAACTCACATGAGCACGCTACAGCAACGCAACTCTGCTGTTCTGCTTGAGTTTGTGAGCCAGCCAGAGGAGTTAAAAGACTGCGAGCTGGGTGCTGCCACACTTAGCCTGCGGGTGGAAACTCTAAGTACTGAAACAGGGGGTGCTGGCTCCCCCCTGCAGTACGCAGGAAGAATTAGGGGTCAAAACGCAGCCCGTGCTAGGGAACTGGCTAGAGCCAGCCCAAGGCTGCAGACAGCCTGCATCTGGGGAGTTCCTCCAAAAGGGGACGTGGACGATCGCAGCAGCAGGGACTACGTGGCTTTGCCTAGAAGTGGGGACTACTCCTCCCCGAGGGGCTGAGCTGAGCCAGAGGGTGCTGAGAGCCCTGCGTGGCGCAGGGCCACGTCTGCACCGCCTCGTTGGAGGTGACTGGAGGATGATCCTGGGACCTGTGAGGACGAGAGCAGGGCAAGGTGGCGGCAGACCTTCAGGTACTCGCACTCACCAGGTGGCAGCGGCAGCAAAAGCAGGAGCTGGGCTTCGGCTGCCTGCCGCGTGCGCTCGTACGTGCACGTGCGCTGGGTCGTCAGCAGCAAACTGCTCCGGGACAAGCAGGAGACTGATTATGCCGACCTTCAGGTTATTAAATGAAAACTAAAATAAATCGGGCTGCATCCCGGCTAAGGCCAATCTCTAGGAGGTTATTAAATACCCGTAAATCCCTTTAAGAATAAGACAAAACAAATCTTCAAAGGGGCTGGGGGGGGCCGCAGCTGTTTGGCCAGAAAGATCAAACGGGGCCGTTCTTCTCCAAGACTTTGTTTCAGCGCGGCTGTTTGGATTTGCGAGCCTTCCTGACAGATCAGCGAGGCTGAGGATTTAGCCACGTACAAACAAGGAAGCAGATGTTCCAGCTTCCCACAGGCTTCCTTTGCTTTCACAGCTGTAGCTCACCACCGCCGGGCTCTGGCCCCCAACCCAGCTTGTATCCCTTTCACGTGAAATCCCGAGAGCGCTGCCCACAGCTCTCGCTTGCTTTTATTCGGTGCATCGACGAGTGACAGCTCTCACGCTCAGCAATTAAGGGGGATGTGTGCTGTCACTCCCTAATGTAACTGTGCTTCACGTCCTCCCGTTGGTAAAACGATGCAAGGAGGCTGCGCGAGGCTCAAAACACAAGCGAGGAGCAGCATGAACTGCAGGGAAGGAGAAGGATGCCGAGCAGAAAGCGGAGCATTATTCTGCACGTAAGGAACAAGATCGAGCTAACGCCGTGAAGCTGAGATGAAAAGGGCAGTGGAGCAGGAGGAACTGGAAGAAGCAGCGCACACTGAAGAAGTAACGCAGCGTCTTGAGACCAGGAGGAAACACTAAGCCAACGAGGGGATCTCTCTTCAGCAGGAGACACGCTCAGGGAAATGAAAAAGAGGAACGGTGGCATTAGGAACAGACTAAGAGCAGAAAGCACCGTGGAGGGAGGAGTGCTACAGGAACCAGGCAAAGTACTTACGGCTCAGGAACATTTAGGAATGCACCCGCCAAAGACAACAGAGGCTTTCTTGTGTGGACTTATCTTTTTGGCGGGGAAATGTGAGGAGGTGGAGGGAAGGTATTATTTTCCTAAGTCATCTCAGTTTACTTTCCAGTTCCTCTGCAATCTTCTTAAAATAGCACACATTACTCCTAGCCTTTCTTGTGCGTTAGACTTGGACAGTTTAGGGATTTCCGAACGTGAGGGGATTATCAGTGGCGAAATAATACTTCCTTAGTAACTGCAGTAGCTACAGCTTGCACGGAGATGTGAGGCTGAGGGGAGCAGAAGAGAAGGCCAGAAGTACTATGAGGTAAGAGCTCAGCTTCAGCTCAGCTTCTGCCTCCTGCCACTGCAGTTGTGCAGGATGCAGGGTGTAACAATGAGAGCTGCTGCTGGGGCAAGAAGGGCAGAAATAAACACCGCCTTAAAAAGTCACCAACGGGCTCACAAAGCAAGTAGCTGCCTTCTACCTTGATGTGGATTCCAAAGGCAGCAAGGTCTCCACGCAGACTGTCACAAGCCTCCAGGAGCGGTTTTCTCTCCCGCATTAACTTCTGTCTCTTTTCCTTCTGTTCTTGTTTTGGTCCTTTTGATCCCGTGGCACCTTCCTCTATTTGCACGGTGTCTGTTGCTTCTGGCACAGCAAGAGCGTAATTACGGACCTTTGTGCGGAAGCTTACGAGCTCATCCATCACGTTGGAGAGCAGAGCTGAGTTTCCTCCTCCCACAGCAACCTATAAATCAAACGCATTGTTTTAAAAACATCTGAGAGCGATCTCAAAATCAATCACAATCCAGTTGTGTGCACTAAGGCCTTCCTTGTCACCTCTCATGGCTGAGCATCCCCCATTACAGCGGTATGATTAAAACATCACGCCCCCTACTCGTGCTGGGCAGAAGTTTCAGCACAGTCGTGCTTTGAAGTAGCTCAGGGTATTCCTACACAGGACGGTGTCTGCCGTGGAGCAGAAGGTACTCATGTGAACGTAACGTGCTGCACAATCCAGCTGTGGAACTCATCAGGAAACCTCCTCGACGCCAGAAGCGTGCATGAATTAAAAAGGGATTAGACAAATTAACAGAAGAAAGCCCTGACAGCAGCTATCAGCCCAACGATGGGAGCCCAGGCAGTCCCTCGGCTGGAAACTCCTGAAGAGCAAGAGTGCACACCAGCCCCTCTTCAAGAAGCACAAACAAGGAAAATGAAGAATTTTTGCCTTCCATCTCCAGACTACCCTTTCTACAACAAATATCTACAACAGGACTACTCTGCCACAGACGAGAAGACGTGGTCATGGCATTTTATCACCGCGACACAAGAGGGGGAGCAGACGCGCAGCAGCGCAATGCAAAGCACACCAGTGCCGCGGGGTGAGGTAGCTGCCGGTGACACTTGACTGGGAGCAGAAGAGAGGCTGAGTAATTAAAGCCGGAGGGGACCGACTGCATTTAGTCACAGAACAGCGGGATGGGAATGAAAGGGAGTCTTTCCAGGGGTCACTGCCTGAAGCAAACGACTGAAGAGGAGGAGAAGGAGGTGAGGGGGAAGCTGTTTAGGGGCCAGAGCTTGAGACGCTCAGTGCTCTCAAGGATTGTAAGAGGCAGCAAATTCCCCAAACTTTCAAAAGATGTAAACATGCTAAAGAAGCAGCTTATGAGCATGAAGAAGGTAATAAATCTAAATGCCAGGAATGTCCCCTTGTAACCTGGGACAGGAAAAAGAGCAGGGTAAACGCTTAAATGCAGAAGGGAGAGCAACGATGAATGATGAGAGGGGATAGGAACATGCCCGCACAGACACCACCAGCAAAGCTCAAATGAGGCACTTTTTTCATGCCACAAAGGCACGGTCCTCCAAAAGGAGGGACAGCTTGGGAAATGGGCTCAGTTCACCTCCTAAGTAAAACACTGCATAGACTCTCCTGATCTCCACTTTCTTCTTCTGTAGTAGCCAAAGGGCTTGTAACAAGTTTTATGTGGAAATGTGTCCTTGCCTATCCCGCAGAAGATGAGCACTTCTCAGGAGAGCTAAAGCCCTTACCTGTGCCCACCAGCCCTAAAGAGGCACAATGGTTTCCACTCGCCAGCTAGAAGCCCCCAGCAGTAACTGGTAAGGCTGCCTAAGAGAGCAACGTTTACAAGACTTCTACCTGGTTAGGGATGTCTTTCAGAAACCTCAGATGGATTCACCCCTCCTGCCTGTGGTTGCCTAGGCTCCTTCTCCAGCCAGTGGAGAGAGAGAGACAGTTCTTACCCAGACAGTCACATAAAATAAGACTGTTGCAGGAACACAGGCAGCTACATTAGACTACACAGCTCGTTAGCCGAGATGAATTGCATCCCAAAAGCAAGACAGATCCACAGGCTATGTGCAAGAACCCAACTGAGGAAGGCCCAAGCACTGCTCCCAGTAGCCCCTACGTTAGTTTGTTAGCACAGCAGCAGCCTGGCCGTGGAGCCCTGTCCCAGACAGCCCAGGCACTGGGATCCTTGGTGGCCAGGGACCGCTCCCAGCGAGGTGCCTACCCGTGGCCACCTTGCTAAGCGGCGAGAGGGGTGACCTGCCAGGCTGTGCACTGACCTGTTCGGGCTTGGCCTTGAGGATGGAGAACAATTCCTGGCTCATTTTATTTACTGTAGTAGCCCACAGACTTTTGTGGTGTCTTGAGCAAGAAATCAAGATTTTTATTGATTCGGTTATTTGAGGGCAAAAGGAAAAAGCAGAGAGACAGAGAAGGACCTGCAGCGCTGTTCCTTCCTTCCTGCCTACCTCTCACCAACATCTTCTGCTGACCTCGATACCCCAGAGAAACTAGCACAGCACACAAAAAAAGAAAAGCAATAAGGCACTTATTTCAGTAAAAATAAATATTCACTTGCATACAGACAGCTCAGAATACGGAGGAATGGCTTCAACATTCAATATACGCACAAATATAAGTGTTTAGTCTTTTTTAGTGGGATACTAAACATGGCAAATGCGTGCATTATGAGGAATAACGAACAGCTGAACTGCATCCAGCAGCTGTTTCAGAAGAAATTTTGTGGGAAAATCCGCAAAGAAGCAAAGTAATTAAATGCGCTGATTACTGTACTGGATGAACAAGGTTATTTGTATTTTCTCATTCTCTTCTTCCCCCCCCCCCAAAATAAATTCCTGTAGAAGGGTTTCTCTGAAGAAAGTTTTTAACTTCTTGGTCTTCAGCTCTACACTCACGAAGCTGCAGGAGGCGAGCACAGCAGAGCTTGCTAGCCTCCAAAACCCTGCATCACTGTAAACTGCTCCCCTTCCATATCCTAGGATATCGCCTTCGTACTTATTGTCCTCTTCTCTGTGCAGCACTTTCCATTGGGCTTTTTCTCTCTTTTTTCCCTCCCTGTTCCTGCCCTTTTTCAAGCACTAGAAGATACATAAGGTATTTCCAGTGAAGGCCCTCCTCCCCTCACCCCACCTGAAGGCAGAGCAGCCCCTTTCTCCTCACCTTGGCTTTCTGCAGAGGAGCTGAGCCCTGGCTCCTGCTGTGCACAGGAATATTTGTATGGCTATCAAAGTCAGCCTGGATGCAACCACCAGAAAACGAGGAAGAGCCAGGGAAAAGACAGATAGAGAACAGTACCAACTTAAAGGCCCTCCAGCACTAACTTTATCTCATTTTGTTCCTCCAACTTTCGTTTCTACAATGCAATTGCTGCAGAAGTCAAACAGGAACACCCAAGGGAAGGAAAAAAGCCCCCATCGTGCTTTACCCTTTTCTGCCTGCTCAGACGCTCTCCTGAAACATCACAGCAGAAACCGCAAGTAATGCAGGAGGGTTTACTGAAACCATACATAGCTTTGTTACATTTCATGCTTTCAGGAAGCGTTGTACAGAACAGAACGCTAGCGCCGTTACTATGTACCAGCGCACACAGAAGAGGTGTTTCATACCTGTCTTTCTTCAAAGGACATCCCGAGGGCATTAAAAAAGCCTTCTATATAGGAAATAATGCTTCCATACACAACAGAGCTTCTGGGAGATCCGCCATCCTGTTTAAAAAACACTCAAAAGAGATTGTCCAGTCAATATATATTACAGAGCTCGGCATCTCTCGATAGCCGCGTCCGCGAGGGAGAGCTACCACTAACTAGACAGACCCACCTCTACCGGTAAAACCCGCCCCGACGGGAACTTGTACACGGCTGTAAAAGCACCTTCAGCGATTCCCTTTGTGCTGTGAGGGGGGAAAGATGCAAGCAAATGGGGGAGGGGACGAGCTTATTACCAGCACGCGCGGCGAGGAGGGGAGATGCGTGCAACCACGGCGCACTACGCGCGCACGGTAAATCGGACCTAAAAATAGCACCGCTGTGCATGGAAGGGCTCTGCGCACGGAAACCAAATAACAGAGCAAAATCGCAGCTTCAAGGGCATCCTTAAAATAAATGTCAAAAAAAAAAAAAACACCACCTTTTTGAGTGTCTTATTGATTTAAACAACACGAAGTCTGCTTTGAGATTGCTTATGGCGTTTTGTCACGCCCTAGTAGCACCAGCAAGCAGCACAGCAGTGATGGACTAGTGTTTAAGAACACAGGTATTTTATTTCTTTCCTCCACATTTATTTCACTAAAAAAAAAAATAAAATTAATTCAAAATTAAATGACGGATTGAGAAGAGATTTAAGGGACTAACACTTGCCTAAAAAAAAGAATAATGATATAAACAACCGAATTAGCAGCTGGTGTTGGATTTTATCCGGTATCTCCACCAGGGTCTGAGATAAGCCAAAACCTAAAATTTCCAAACTGGAAGGAGCTGAAGTGAACTGTTGAGGAAAGAAACAGGAATGTGCCGACTAAGATAAAAATTACGAGAAGATAAACATAACTCATTCCTCTTTTTAATGTGAGTTCACTCAGTTCTTAAGGAGAAAAAGCACCCACATGTTAACCAGGAGGTAAAACGTGAAAAGCTGGGCTGCACCCAGACAAGCTCCCTCAAGACATCAAGCCACCGGACTCAGCTGACAAAGTTGGCAAAATGAATTCAGAGAAAATGAGCAGTGACTAGCAATACGTGTATTTAAGGAGCAGTAATGCTATTACAGATCCCTGCTGCAAACTGGCTTGAGCCGGGGTTCACTGAGTCATTTTGTAACGAAAAGGGGCAGATGGGGCTGAAGACGGAGTTTAAAATCAGCACCAAAACAAGACCAGGAGGAGGCAGGATTTTTAAAGCAATGAGCAAATTCTCCCTTAAAATCAGCTATTACTATATACTGGACATCTCTTTCACAGCACAAGGTGGACATCACGAAAACAGCAATTAAGGAGCACAGCAGCAAGGCTGAGCTGTTCGCCTCGAGCGAGAAAGGGGGTTGTTGATAAAAGAGAACAAGTCCTCAGACCGTGTTTATTGCTTAGGTCTTGTCCTTTCCAGATGCTTCCTTTGTGTCAGCATCGAAAGACCTTAACAGGGTCTTGACTTGCCAAAAGCCACTTGAAGATGGGGACTCATGCAGGCATGCTGAGGCCACAGTTATGATCTGCCGACAGCAACAGATCCCTGCTCCTTGAGGCCGGGCTCACCACCATGAGCATTCACGCACCTAGAGCTAACTGTGCCTGCCTGCCAAAGCCCCCCCAGAAGCGACCACCACCCCTTTCCCTACTAAAGCCCACTCCTAGGCACAGACACTAAGCAAAGAAGCGCGGTAAGGCCGTAAAACCAGCATTAAAAATTAGCTGCATGTCACAGAGGCTTCAGGCCTTTCGAAAACCCGAGGTATAAATAATATCGGGCAGCAGCAAAGAGAGACACTTTGGTCACAGCAAGGCATAATACAATAGTCGTATATAATTCCTGCGCTACAGCCGGGACAAATGGGGACCATTAAGGTCAACAATTTATGGAGCTTTGTTTCTGCTGGTTTCTCGTGTGAACAATAAACTAATCTGTCTGCATTAAACAGTAGGACAGTGGACAGCTGTCATTTTCTGATCTCTGTATCCTAATGGGTTACCTTAGTAACAGCCTTAAGCTGTCTGTTGCCATGGTGAACGAGGTCCATAATTGCTGCAACAGCCCTGGAGGTGTCAAAGTCATCTGCAAATGCAGCCTTCACGTTTACTTTTGTGTTGGCTAGCCTTCAAGAAGAAAAAAGGTAACGTTTAAGATAAGACAAACAAGATGCCAGCAGTACACTGAAGCCATCAGCTAGTCAGGAGGAGTCATCGGAAGGACACTCATTTCCTCCTGAGCTGCTCCGGGAGGGGAGATGCTATGCTGATCAGGAGGGAACACATTTTTCGGTTGCAAAGGGAAAAAACTTGACGCCCGTCAGAACCCAAAGCGCTACATCCGTTCAATAAATACATCATTAATCACAGGAACCAACGGCGGAGCAATGCTCGCCTTCGTCATTTAAAAACAGATGGAAAGCTGGCTTGATATTAAGCGCGTTAGCGGTTTTGCTAAGTCCTTTATTCTAGCAGCCTGCTCTTCACGCTGAGGGCACGTTTCTCTTCCAAAGCCATGTCACACGCGTTGCTCCAGCGCTTAGCAGGAGAGCTGGGTCGGGTCGGGTCGGGTCAGGTAGGAGTCCCGTTGGCAGGATCCGGCCCCAATGCAGGCTCTGCTTCCCCGTTTCCTCGGATAGCTGAATTCCAGCTCCGTGACCCCGCTACAGGCTGAGATAAAGGTCTGGTGGAAAAGCCAAGCCTGCCTCACGCAGCCTGCGCTCGTCGTCGCAGGAGCGCTGCCCAGCGGGGCCGCTTGGCAGGGGAGGGTGAGCAGAGCAGAGGCAATAAACAGCAAGCTGCGAACAACTGCTGGCAGCTTTCTGTTGTACAAAGCTAGATGAACTGAGTATTGATAGCCACTGACACGGGGATGCTGCTCCACAATAAAGCCGCAGGAGCAGAGTTACCTGGGGAGCCTCAAGCTGTCGTAGTACCTCTGGGGATCGCCTCAACCCTGTTTTGCCTGTTTCTGAGTGGTTTTGCCTGGAATACCTGCCTCTCAGATATCGAATGGCTGCTACACTAAATCCATTCACCCAAAGCTATTGCCTGTGATTTTTCCCTTCTCCGTTCAACACCTATCACTTTCCAAAAATAAGAACTTTACATTTAGTGATACACACGATTTGCCCTCTCTTACGTCCTCCACTGACACTCTATTTTGACTTCCTTACGTGCCTCACACCTCTAAGCCTTATCTCTCACCAGCAAGTCCCCTGCTGCCTCCAGCTGAAGGACAGCTTCAGCTGCCCAATATCACGAGTAGCTAATTCAAACCCCCCCCCCCTCCTCGTGACATGCTCCGGTGCTCCCTGTGAGACACAGTGAGACACAGTTGGTACAGCCACGAGCTCTTCAATACGACCGTGCACGCACCACCAAGAAACTGTCTCTCACTTCATCTTCCCCTCTGATCGCACGCCTCAAAGCGGCTTGTACACATGGTGTTTCCGAGCATTCGCTGCTTCTCCTACCCTAAATCCAGAGCACCACGCTCCTCAGGTTTACACCCAACACCATCCACATCTCCGGGTTCGAGCAAGCTGCTCTAGCGGAAGGTGTCTGTGCCCATGGCAGGGGGCTGGAACTAGGTGATCCTTAAGGGTCCCTTCCAACCCAAATCACTCTGTGATTCTGGAAGATGATCTAATTTTTGTGAGGGGCTCCAAAAGAGATTCTCCTCATCACTGTCAGGGTCCCAGCAAACAGAACTTCTTCTTTCCCTGTGAAATCTCTCCTGACCAGTTTCTGAGTAACCCTTCTCTCCTTCACACCAGCCTGTAAGCCAGTTTCACTACAACCTCGTGTACCCAAGGTGTATTACTTTCCAGTTGTCTTCTTTCTTCTTCAGTCACTAACACACAGTTCTTATGTCCTGGGTAGCTTTGCAACCTCAGACATATATTTGCACCTCCTGACTGATGTAGAAGGAAAAGCTGCTTATATTAGGTCAGGCACACTAGATAAATAACATGATTGTACAAATACAATGAACTAAGTATAGCAGACTGTGAGGAAAAACAGCTGGCTAAAAAAATAAGAAAAAAAAAGCTAGCTTCGGTGAGGGTAGCAGGGAAGACAGCTTCCCAGTTCTTCTTCTTTAACAGAACTCAGTATGTTACAAAGTTCAGCCCTCCGAGCCTGTCAGCAATTTGCAAATTATTGCTCACATAATGACAATCTCTAGACACAGGAAGCACACTTACCTTTCCCACAGTATGTCTTCTCTAACGGGGTCACATACCAGCTGTCCTTTCATATAAGCATTTGCATCTCTAATAAACGAGGAGATTGCCTGGAGAAGGTGCTTTGCATCATTCATGGTCTCGTCACTGAATTCTACTGCTAAGAAAAAAAAAAACAAACCAACAAGCGTTGTGATATGGAGGATGTTGCTGTCATACACAGGCACGATACTCTGAGCCACAGTCGTTCCGGGAACAAAAGTTTGTTGTTACTTGTCAGAGCAAACTTTTCGTAATTGCACATTTAATTAGCAACTCTGGTTTTCAAGCGCACTAGGTGAATTAGATCAACATAAAAGACGATCATTATATATGACAACATGTAACCTACTGGAAAGGCTTTAGACTGTTCTGAAAATTGTTTGGAAGCTCACTGAAGCAACACCTACTTGATTTAAAGTTCTTTTGTCAGTATTGAATCTTTCTGCCTGGTTATTAATCTAACGCGTTTGGATGGCACGTACTTCTAATAGTCCCCCCAGATTAAAGCTGGGAGAACATACCTTATCTCCCCCTGAATTTTGTTCCTATTTTAATTTATATACTTAATTTAGGTAGACACATTCTGTCTTTGCAGACCTCCAAAGATGCCTAACCCTCACCAATGACTGAGGAATACAGGCACTTACTGCTAAGGGACCGTATCACCAGCACCTACACATCTAGAGGCACCCAGCGTTTTGCAGTCTAGGTCTGCACTAGGTAACTTCACCGAGGGCAGAAGCCAGATGTGAGCCCTGATCTCAGGGCCATTACCATAAATCCCAAAGAAGCCTAGCTGTTTAAACAGACTTTCTGCAGGATTTGTCCCAGGGTAACTGAGGCGTTAGTCTGGACTGTATTTGTCAGGTTTTCCACTTGTGTGTAATTAAAAATCTGCATTCCTGACTCGGTAACATTGGTTTTAAAATTAAGCTTTACTAAGCTTTTAAAAAGACTGATGTAGTGACTTTTAGAAAACCGTGAGATATCGAAGGAGATCATTTATATCCACTAAGATTACTCAACTGATTACCCTGGTTACAGGGCCTCCGAGAGGAATACTTGATGAAAGTTTATTCTGATGAAGCTTTGATTAAAGCCATTCTTCTCCACTGATTCAGGGCATTCTTCTAACCCGCCACGTGCTGCAAATGCACCACAGGGCTCACACACTGCTCGAGCAGCTCTCCATCTACCCCTTCCCTCCTTGCCACGGAAACCATCACTGCTAAGTGCAGAATAACAGAGTGTTTGCTGTTAGCACTGACGATTCGAGACCCGAACGAGGAAAATGTTTCAGTTCATTCAAGTACAGAAAATCTCTGAGCCTGTTCCGGAGACAAGCAGAGGGTTTTTAGGGTAAATGTATCACAGACCACAAAAAGGCCCGCTCTGAGCACAAGATCTACCTAAACTACAGCACCAAAGGACTATCTCTGGAATATCCAGGGAAACTGCAGAGTACCGAACGTGTGCTTGATAGCCTCAGAATGAAAAAACCAGTAAGTAGGGCAGAGAGGCTAGGGATCAGCGATTACAGCACCGGCAGTGGCGGCAGCAGACCACGCTGTTCTTCTGTTGCACGTCTTATTTTTCCCTAACACACCGCTCAGCACTTCGTGTGCACAGAAGCAGACACACAGGGGTAAGCGGGAGTCAGAAAGCACAGGTGGCAATGCCATCCAGCATTTGCAGTCTGATCTCTTCCAGCAGAGGAGCAAACTCCAGCCTGCCACTGCTGCAGTACCCAAGCACAGAGGGAGATGACTAGCATCTGTCATGCCTCATTTCTCAGGCTTTATTTTCAAACCTGTTTCTCTGGTCATGTCTTCCTGGCTGTGTGCTCCTACTGTTAAGTAGCACCGATGTCTAGAGCCTGTGGTGACCTGCCCCCAGCCCCAGGCAACGCAGCCCCCTCTTTGCAGAGGAGCTTTATCCTAGTGGACAGCACCTCCACGCTTCCAGACGAGAAGAGCCATCAGACACTGGCCTCACCTAAGCGTTCCTGAAGGCCTTTTATGGGCTCAATCCGACGAGCACATTAACGCTGCCCAACTCTCCAAGCTGATATCCCAGCAAGGATAACGCGTTCTCCTCCCAAGGCTGGGATGGCAGGAATCGTCACCAACAGGCTCAGGCTGCAGAAAGCTTTTTAGGAACAAACAGAAGGCGCTTGGGATCTCACCTCCGGGAAGCAGGCAGCAAGGAGAAATGCAGTAGTCATCTCTGAACTGATCTCTGACGGCACGGGCACGCCCTGACTCACTGCACAGTGAGTGCCTGACTCTGCCCGTCTATCCGACACGGGTCCTGCAGTCAGCACCGCATCCTGCCTCATCATGTGGCAGTGCTGCACGCCCTCCGGCAACTCCTATCTGCAGAGTGGCTCACTGGCATTGTATCCATACAACACCACCGCTTCCTTTCAGCCAAGACACCTAGATTTGCACAGGCAGCCCTGTTTTTTACCATGGGAATATATTTAACCTAAAAATAAGGCAAAGAATCACCACGTCCTTCTCAGGTCAGTTCGAAGGCAGCCAGCTCAGGAGCAGCACAGAGGGGTGTGCAGGCATCCTGCAGGACTGTCCATGCCATCCCTCACCTCTGAGGCAACTAAGGCAACCCAGCCTCTCAGCTCTTGTTTCTAGAACAAACAGAGGTATGACAAAGCTGTAGGTGCCAGCCTTTTTACTTCATCCTTTGTTTTATTCACCCCAGGCTCCCACGTGCCCCCAGCTGCAGCCAGAGTGCCACTCAAGTGTGCACAATTTATTTCCTCTGCCCACAGAGGCCCAGAGGAAACAGCCAGGCAGGCTGCTGTCCCCACAGCAGTAGCACCCCGCAGGCAGGGGCTGATCCTCTTGCAACCCCCCCACCAGCATTCGCTCCTCCACTCCTACAGTGGTGGAGGCTGGCAGCTACAAACCAGCACGCTCTTATTATCCCACACTTCCAAGTATTTCAGGAATATGCAGCCTTCCTGATGTCTTTGACTGCCATGGAAAAGCAAGGCTCCACCAAGCATGCAGCTCCTGCAAGCAGCCAGAGGTATTAATGAGCAAAAAGATTTCCCAGTCCAGTAACTGCCTGCCTGTGAGGATGCACAGCGTGTTACACATTAGCAAAGCCACAGAGCCTTCACCACGTCAGTTCTCCCAGTCCTACTGCTCGGTGTGCTTTATTTGAGGCATCTGGAGGCTGGCTTAAATAACACAGCAGGTGTTTCGGTGTGCTCCAGCATCTCAGCGCAGTACCAGGAGTGCTGACAAATCACATTACCCAACAGCAGCCATGGAGCTACCATCCACTTTTGGAAGATACCAATAAACTGGTAACAACGCTATCCGTACGAAAACCTCTTCTGGTTAACAGCAGCACCTGCCTGATGGAAACACTCTGGTGTAGAGAGAGGGAAGCCAGCGAAATTCCCCCGCAGCTTTCCCTGCCAGCAGCTCCTGCCAGCTTACCGCGATCATCAGCTCATCAAGCGTTCGTCCAAGTGAGCTGCACTGCACTGAATGCCGAGCAACTCCATGGGACAAAAGTAAAATAAAAATAAAAAATTATTAGGGATAAGCCCTTGTCATACCCTAGAGGAATAGAAGGCAAAACCCTACCTGCATGTGTCTCTAAAAACAGTTGGTTGTGACTGAAATGTAACTGGCTGCCACAGATGCAAATCAAGAGGTGGAGGTAATTCATTAATTGAAAGCGTAATTAATTCAGAGTTGTAATTAACCTCAGTTCAGGAAGGTATTTAGACAAACAGTTAAGTGCTGCCCTCGGTAAAGATGCCTTTCTAAATGTCAGCCCAAGAGCAACCCCACGGAGCACAGCGAACCTTCCCGCGTAGGGTGGGAGCTGCGAGGCACGGCAGGAGGAACCCGCTCCTCTGCGCCACCAGATCCCCGCTCTGGGAGGTGTGTGCGAAGAGCCAGGCGTACCTCTTCCTTACCTGAGCTGTACCTGCTGCGCAGACAAAACATCCTGAATTGATCCGATGAAAACTTCTTCAGAAAATCCTAAACTCCACCCACAAAAAGACAGCTTTAGTATTACACCAGATAATTTCTTTATCTGTTGTTCAATTCTCTTACGCTAGTTTTACAGCATATTTCAGACAAACTGACATTACAAATAACCTTTGATCTTTAAGTTAGGATTAAAACTTTAAATTAGAAAAGTGCTTTAAAGTCTAAACTAAATAAAATCTAATTCCATACACATATAATGTGTATATATACATAGAATATACAAATATACATATAATGTCAATCACAAATATAAAACACTGAAAAATACTTTGTTATGATGATCAAACATACATTGAATAAAGACCTGTGGGGGGGAAAAAAAATTACTAGACTAAGAGAGGGATACAATCCTACAGGAAAGGACAACTCCTAAGTTTTGTAAAGTTTATGACAAACAAAAACTTCTCAAAGAAGAAAATGAGTGTACCTTTTCTGGAGGACTAGCTTATGAAGGAAAACATGGGAGTGAACAAAAAGCTTTTAAAAAAAAATCACTGGAATTTATCTATGCTAGTTGTGAGACCTCATTAATTTCACCCTACTAATCTAGCTTTAAAAATAATTTACTACCCCGACAAAGAACTATTTAAGTGCCTGGAAGGGACACGGATAAAACATTCAATCACTTGACAGCTCTGCTCTCAGCGAGAAGGTTGAACAAGGTGGCAGATTAACTGAACATCACATTCCTGGCTTTTTTTTTTTTCTTTTTCTCCAATTTGCAAATTGGTGATAGTAAGTTTGTAACACTGAAGTACCACTGAAATAGAAAATCGTAAGGTGAAGTCAGTACAAGAAGAAAACACGGGAAGTGTCATTTGCTTAAAGATGCACATTTTGGAATTTAGCTTCTGCTGCCAGACTAAACCAGCCTGAACACTGAAGGTAGCGAAATGTCAGCAATATGCAGTCTCTCAAGTGAAAATAGAAATAATTGAGGCAATCAGTGCAAGCTAAATCAAGAAACAGATTGTGAAACTAAATGGTTTTTTTTTTTTTTTGGAAATAAACTTAACTCATAACTTTATGTACTCAGTGTTCCCAGAAGCTTTATGCTAATATACAGAAGGAAAACAATGTCAGTAAAGCAAGGAAATAAATTCTACTGAGGAAAACTTTGAATTTGGGAAGGGGTCATCCAAATTGCAGAAATCAGTTCTGTATTGCATTAAAAACAGAGCACGGAGAAAGAAAGTACCCGTAAATCTTTCAAAGCGGGTTGCTTGGCAGTGCATTATCGCCACGCACTTGATTTTGGAGGTCAGAATTAATAGCCATTATATATGAAAAAAGAAAAAAAAACACGCACAGAAAAGGGAACAAGGGGGAAGAAAAATAGCGCAGCTGGACTGAGAGCATCCAGCACGGCTGCAGGAAAGGAGAGCCATGCCTCAGTGGCTGCCAGGAATGTGCTCCCGCGCTCCTCTGCCACCCGAGACAAAGGAAAAGCCGCCGGCACCATCCGAGGCCGTGAATTTTTCAGAGCACAGGCACAGAGCTCCGCACAGGGCTTAGCGTCCAGGATGCAGAAAGACTGTATGGGAAGAAATCTGGCTCGCTGGACTGAAAGTTACTTGCCGGAGAGGATTAACATTTGCTAGCCATGTCTAATCGCAGAAATTAGAGGAAGAAACCCACGAGGAAAGAGAGAAGGCCCTGAATGTTTTGCTGCTGAGCATATCGCTGCTGGCTACAGAGAAATTTCTGTTTGCCTCCTGCACAACACTTTTCTCCGTACAAAGAAGTGTCACTGGAAAAATGCAGGGGAGCATTTCTATACATTTTTCTGTTGTGTGCACTGCATTAATAGCCATTCCTCCACCCTGCCTACAACATCTGCTTGGACTCAGGAAACTGCTGTGAAAACCGTGAGCGATGGATAATTTTCCTAAGGGAGGTGAGGCTTAACTGTATACACACGAGACAAGACCAGGAGAATTCAGAATAAAGCAGAACTCCTTTTAAAAGGACTGTAATTAGTCTTCCAAGAGGGCAGAGGGGAACATAAGTGCTGAAGCAGCCTCTCAAGCTTTGTCTCAAGGAAGAAAATTACCCGCTTCGAACAATAGGTGTCAGCCATCGCTGGAGCTGAGATGGTGTTAAGTACAGCGTATCACCAACACGATGACACAAACCCTGCTCTGCGCTACGCCGCAAACTTTGGCTCAACCCCTTTGTGGACCTTCAGGGAGGAATGAAGAGGATCCACAAGTTACTGACTCACTGAACTGCTTCTGGCGAATGGTTCCTTCTCTCTGACACGGTAAAACAGGACGTATTCGTGCAGCTTGGAGGTATTAAAAGACAATGGTCTGTGCACATCAGCAAGAAGGTGACAGTAAAAAAAATGAAATAAAATAAAGGAGAAGAAAAGAGACCATTATGATAGTGTAGTTGCAGAATACCTGATAAATTACTGAGAAAATGCTGAGACTATTTCCCTTTTCGCCTAAAGCAGGCCAAGGAAAAATATCCACCCTTGCCTAAGTCCCAAACTCATACACGATAAGATGAGTGTACAGAAGAGAACCCGTTACTGCGACGCAGATTTCTGGTACTAGGCACAAACGCTGCTCCTACAAACACTCTCAGCTCAGTGAGACCCAAGTTATGAACAATCCCTGAGTCACAGCTGGTTTCCTGCGTCCAAACAGAGAATAACAGGTACATCTGCATTAGAAAAACACTCTGCTTCACTTCTTTCACTGCAGTACAAGCAAATGCTCATGTGTTTTCTCAAAAGAAGGCTGTGAGTAATATTTACGTGTTACATACATACATCTCTTCAGTTCACAAAAATAGATTACCTTAATTGTTATGTAGTTTTTTAATGACTTGGACATTTTTTCTTGACTTCCTTTAATGTGCAAATGCCCTAGAAAAAAAAAAAAGAAAGAATTGGGATAAGTTAGTATGCTTCTCAATGGGCAGTGAATGAGAGAAAGCTCTGACACTGGAGTCTCAGGAGGCAGCATACGCTGAGATGGACGTGCGCCAACCATCTCAATGCAACGTGTAAATTATTGTTCAAAAGCTTGGTCACACCATCCTCGACATGGGCTGGGTGAATTCTAAAACAGAAGAAAACGTTATTCAAAAAAGAACCACTCTAGGAGCAGAGACATAAGGAAAAAAAAAATAAGGAAAAAACAAAAAGTCTTCCTTAACCAAGTTGATAATGAATTGATTAAAAAAAAAAACAACAACAAGTAAGCAAGCATTTTTCAGTCTTCACAGAAAAGTATTTTACCTGTTAAACTAGACTTTCCAGAAATATGTTAAGACTTTTAAAGATCATCCAAATATCCTGCAATACAATGTTAATGAAACCCAAACAATTTTCTGTATGTACTATGTGCTACTAATTTTTTTTTAATCCAAAAGTTTATGGTGTTAATCCAAAATACCTCAAGTGTAAAGTTTTCTGTGCATCCCCTATTCTGAAACTCGATCTACCAAAAGTTTGGAAAGAGTTGGTTGCCAGAATGGATTAGACAGGATAAGGAAGACTCTCAGATCTGAGGATCTGTTTTCTGAAGTTGGATTTTAAGAGATACCATAAAGCAAGCCAAAGCTTTTGAAAGGCAACTGGTAGATTTTGCTGCTCAGAAGTAACTTTCTGAAAAAGCCGTCTGTGTTTCTTCTGAATACTTATGCCAAAAAATCTGACAGGAGCTTAAAGTCACAGGGAAGAGTTAGTGAGGAGTACTGTATATGGGAAATAAAGTCACTGGCACTATCTGGGAGTATGCTCGCTTGAAGTGGGGCTAGTGAAGGCAGTGGGGAGAGTCCAAGGCGGCCATCCAGACCTTCTCCCCACATGCCGAGTCCCCCTTCACAGCTCTCAGCTGTGCCACACCAAGCACACGTGGCTGTTAACCACAGCCCCTGTGGTGTGGCATCTCTAGAGCACTCCAGGCAGCAAGGCGTGTGTCTGCGTGGCACCAGGAGTTGCATGCTAATGCTGCTCACAGTGCAGCTTCTTCACACGGGGCATGCCTCCCAGCAGCGTCCGTGCAGGTCCTCCACCAGGACTCGTTCCTTTCCTGCTGCCTTGGGGAGCTGATGAGGTAGAAGAAAAATAACAGGGGGATTTAGGTGGTAAGGAAACTCGTCAGGCTGCTCAGCTGAACCCTGCTCCTAGCAGGGCTAACTTCGAAGCCAGATCATGCTCAAAATTGCCCAAGTTCTGCTTGAAGAAAGGGATTCATTTGTCTGCTCGCTGATGTGATGTTTACAGAAGCCTACTCCTCACTGTGGTCTGTTGCAAGGTGAATTTACTACCTATCAAAGGTCCCGCATTTCACCAGACTTTGGGAGAGCAAGAAAAAGAAAGGGGGGAGGAAGTTACAGCCATGATGCCTAATTTGAATTAGTTTATTTTAATATGTAATCTCTAAGCAAAAATACAGCTTTCAATAGCTGCACGGACCTTCCACTTACAGGGTCGTGGCACAAGAAAAAGGAAGTAAAGATCTCCATCACACTTAGGAGAGTAAGCAGAGCTTGGCTTCAGGATAAAGTTCTGCCAAGGCAATGCAGAAGATAAAGCTGTATGCTCCTGGACCTTGTCTGCACTAGCCACACCACCACCACTGATAGAAGACATCAATTATTCAGAGCCAGAGGGATGCTGAACACAGAGGCAATAAAACGCTACTCAGCATCATTTCAGAAATGTAGTTAAAAGCTTTAATTGGCTTCTCCTATTAATAGAGTAATCCTGTAAGTTACCAAGCACCCACAACTAACACAGTTTTCAGACACTCTGTTAACTGCAGAGCCCAGCACTTAACCCTACTCAGATGCAGATTTTTAAGCGTGAACTTTCCTTATTCTTTAATACCCCACCAGCAACCTTGCACTCTTCCAGATTCAGCAGGTCAGCGCTACCCGATGCCTCGGGGTGCTCCTCCAGGTGGACACACCACATGCAATTATGGCTCCGTTTTCACAGATGGTGGAAGAGGTTTCAATTCCTGCAAAGCAGCCCAGTCTGATGCTGGAATTTTGCATCACTCTGCACAGCGCTGCTCTGCCGCCCTGCCGGGAGCCTTCTCCCTTCTGCAAGGGGACAAAATTCCCACCCACTCTTCTGGAGAGAAAAGCAGTCCTCTTGGGCCTGGTGAATGAGAAGCGTCTGGTTTCACCTCCTAGCTCTTTCTGACAGTGGTTCAAGTCGGTGGGGATTCTCCAGGAGCCGCCTCCAGTCCTACCTCCACCACCCGCACGTTTAAGTTTGCACAGCACCCTTTCAAGGGTAGCAAAGAATCGAGAGATGTATGGATCCAGAACCAGCTACAACAAAAATCTACAATTAAATAAAAATCTCATTTTCATGATGTTTAGTCCTGACTGCTATCAGGTGAGGCCGTTTCCACTGCCGTGTAGTTAAATTCCTGGCCCTAAATAAAAACATGCAGACTGCCAGAAACACTGGACACTTGTAGCTCTAACAACCACAGTAAACCTCCCATACACAAACCTTTGTCAGGGGAAAAGGAACAGGCTGGGTACACTTATTTATTTATTTTGCTTTTGTAAAGCTGCCTAAATATTGACTGACTTAACTGTAGGCAGCCTAATTTCAAGCAATTTGGCCATGTTGCCTTAATAAGGTACAGGTAACACCTGAATTTGAAATAATACTCCTCTTCAAGAGCTTCAGCACTTAGAATGATTTCATTAAAGAAATCACAAAATATAAGGATTTTCATAACTTTGGCTTGGCGCTCTTCCCAGAGCACAAGTAGTCTAAAAATAAAGTCCTTATAAGAAGATTTATCCCCAGTGCAGGGATTTTCTTCCTCTAATGGGGATTGCTTCTCCAATTCTGAGCCTGCTGAAATTCTGAAGTCTGTTACCAGAATAAATTGTTTCTGAAGCTGATTCATTTGCCCTAAATAATTCACGTTATCGTCCTCCAGCAAAATTTTTTGAATTAATGAATGTAATCTGTCAGCTCCTAGAGAACCTCAGCACTCAAACTGCCCTTGGAATCAAGGTATTTTTTTTTTCCTTTTCTTGAGAAAAGAAATCTTGAATCCTCTTTATTTGCTCAGTTTCAAAGAATATTTCCCCTATAGTTTTGACTCCAAGCTAGAGAACTCAGATTACTGTTTTTTTTTTTTCCAGAAGGCTCCAGCTGGCAGTAACCAGTGTACTGTCTATCTCATTGGAAACGCAGAGAATTTCCCAGCACTTCAGGAGTAAAGCGTACCCTGGAGGATGCACCAGCCTCTGGACAGTTTCTGTTGACTTGTAACAGCCTCTACATTGAGAACTGAAACTAGAATTCGGTATTAACCCTGAACAGTACAAATACATAAAGGCCTCAGTAATTCCCAGAGTGTACCACAGCTCTAGCTCAAACAAGCAGCTGATAGCGTTCAACAAGAGATCTTGCACAAAGTATTGTTCAGCAAGAAGAAAGTCAGGTTCAATCAGCAGTCTGTTGCCTTCAGTTCTCCGGAGACCATCCAGCACCACTACAACTACAATAGGAAGAACAAACTTCAGTTTCTACCAGAAGGACGCTGCCAGTCCCATCACATAATGGCATTGTTCACAGCATCGTACAGCACAGCCTTCACTGAAGCATTATTGTGTAAGGCAGCAGTTCTACATAACGGCAATATCACAAAGCTGAAGACCAAGCGAGTAAAAGACACTTTGCTATCTCAAAAGTCAAAAGTCAAGCGCAGGCAGCAAGGTCACTTCTAGGGGAAAGAGATGCAGAGGTCTGCGGCATCTATGGGCTACACCAAGACCAAGTCACTCACCCAGCAGCAACCTCTTTGGTCACGCCTGAGCAGACTAGACCAAAGTGTCTGACTCAGTCTTCAGCATTAACCTTGCATCTCTTACTCATCGCTCAACATACTGCTGCTGGAGGATTTAAAAAAAAACAACAAAACAAACAACAAAAACCCACAAGCTTCTCAGAAGAATTTAAATAGTTACAGGTAAGTGAATCATGCATTCAAAGCTTCCAGTTCATTGCAGCAGAGCATCTGCTTGTTAGGTTTCTCCCACATTTCAAAACATCCCAGCTTAGATGTTTCTCTACAGGGTCACAACTGTGAGCTTTGTTGGCTCATCGGTTCGGGCATCTTAGCCTTCTCTCCATTCTTATCTTCCAGTAGTATGGAGTCTTTTTGTAAGAGAAGAGCTTTACCCTGTATTTATAATTACAGGCTATTTTACTCAGCATTCTACTGAAAACTTTCTTTTAAGCCCACAGGCAACTGGTGCTGAGAGATGATGGAGAACTGAACTGGTTTATTCCAGTTTCAAAGCTTTAAAAACAGTATGATCAGCTACCTGTCACCTTCACTCACCTACCTTCAGATACTGAGGGTTCTATCTCAAAGACAGCAGGAATTTCTATTTTTAGGAGGACATACAGAAAAGATCAATTATTTTCACCCTCTTCCAGCAGGACTGTCACAGCCAAAGTAAAATTTGAAAAGAAACCATCATCATAACCAATACCCTCACATTTTGCAGAAATCAAGTGAAAGGAGATGAGATTCTACAGGAAGAACTCTTCTTTCCACATTTTTAATTAGGAATAAACACTGTACATAGATAAACGTACACACTGATATTATTTGGAAGTTTCCCCAGATGATATTTAGTATTTCACTGTAACCACTTTATAAAGGCATTCGTTCTACCGCTTCAAAATTCACTCATTTATGTTTCTTCTTTTAGTGAGGACAGAACTTGGTCACTGCAGTACAGCATCCGTTTGTAAGGTTTCCTTCACTTTTCATGCCATACAATGACAAACCTTAAAAAAATTAAAGAAAACAAAACCCCTGATACTTGTACAGGCCTCTCAGGTGATTGACATTTTACTTACCGGAATGCAAAAAATAATTCCCCCACTGCTCGCACTGATGATACACCTCGCACTGAGCAATTTCATTTTCATGATGAGGAAACGCGAGATCTATTCCCCCAGAATGGATGTCCAGTTGCTTTCCAAACACTGCGCTGTAACAATAATTCCCTGATCAGTAAGTAGAACACCACAAAAGGTTTTTGTAAAAGAAATGCAGAAAATAATAAGATGAAACATCATCAATATAAATACATTATTGAATGATTACAGTTTCAGAGGAGGATTTTACACAGATCTTAATACCAAAATTGCAGCAGGACCTGCGTGGACAGGACCATACCTGCCTGCTATTAATCTTCCTTAGTATAAGCAATTATTTTTCTAGTTTAGATTAAAGAACGGCAAGCAGGACATCTTTCCTTGTTCTGCTATGGTATCAGCATCAGACAGCTTCCTTCATCTACAGACAAAAGTTCAGTGATGAACATTTCTTCAAATTTGGTGTTCCTATGCTTTATCTTGTACCTTTTCTGTAAGAATTCAGGCAATACCGTCCACAGTTATGATAGAAAATGCTTAGTCCTATCCTGTTATAATGTCAAAAGAAAATGCCTAATTTTCTTTTGAGGCTAAAAAGCCTCAGGAGTCAAGGCTCCTAAAATGTATCCACTGCTTCATTAAGTCCCTGCTAGGTCATGTTGGGCAAGCTGATAACTTTATTTTGCCCGCCTCTTACATGGACAATACTTACCAGCTCACAGGGAAGTAAATCAATGCTAACTGCACAGAAACTGCAGACGCTCAAGTTGGGGAAGACACAATGTCTATGCAAGTAGAAAATGAAAGACAAGCTACGTATGCGTGCACTTTTGAACACACGCAGTCTCTCCTTACGTCCCATTAACAAGTTGGTCCTGGTTGGATGCTAAGATTTTTGTCCCTTCTTGGGACACAACACCCTGGCTCACGATGGCACTGCAGTACTAGCTCACAGAACCACAGACCGGCTGAGGCTGGAAGGGACCTCTGGAGGCCGTCTGCTCCAGCAAAAGGAACAGCACCCAGCGCAGGCTGCCCAAGACCAAGTCCAGGCAGCTTTTGAGGATCTCCAAGGAGGAGACCCCACAACCTCTCTGTGCTACCTGCGCCAGTGCTCCATCACTTGCACAGTGAGAATGTGTTTCCTGATGTTCACAGGGAGCCTCCTGTGTTCTAGTTTGTGCCCACTGCCTCTTGTCCTGGCACTGGGCACCTCTGAAAAGAGCCTGGCTCCATCTTTTTTGCACCTTCCCTTCAGGTATTTGTAGGTATAAATCTTTATAGATTTTTAGATTTATAGACCCTCCCAGTTCAGGGCAGAGAAACAGAAGAAAACTAGGAGAAAGAACGGAAGACAGACTGTCTGTGGCTATTTCCAAAGCTCATGCCCCTCTGCTTCTTCCTGCCTGCTCCAAAACTAGATTTAGGATGGACCTTCAGAGAGATACCCCAGCTTACCCCTAAAGAGGGGTTGCCACCTAAAGAGGAACACTGTCCATCGGCAGTTTCCTCCAACAACACAAATAAGAGATGAGGAGAGGGAAAAAGACAGATCTGCAAAATGCTCCGGGACAAGAGCTGCAGCCCACCTCACTGTAAGTGAAGCTCCAGATCAGACCTGAGTCACGTCAGATGGTTTCCTTCTCCAGGACCGTACTAGAGACCGATGCCCTTCACCTTCTCTCTCTCTCTCTCACACACACACTTCAAAGATACTTCAAAATTAATTCACCTAACTTAAAGAGCTTTGAGATCTTTGGCAAAGCAGACAAGTAGTTATTACTTAAAATGGGTACTTGAGAGCTGACTGTGACAGCACAACACTTCAGGTAACTTACAAAAATAAGCTCCCCATTTCTTCTAGTCCCAGATTACCACACTTCTGCTCTCCATGGGTAAACTCCTATTTACATGGCAGGAGTCTCACCACAGTAAAGGGTACAGAAAATACACACATACTCTAAATAGTATCACATTAGCAGATAGGCCACTTTGTAACAGGTTGTCCTTTCTCACCTAGTGGGCTCTTCTGTCACAGGTTGCACTTCAAATGCAACAAGCTTCTGTGTACTTCAAATGCTTTAAGAACTGTTCCACAGCGCTGAAACTATTTAGTGACATACAATCACCTTTATAAATGCTTTTTGCTAGCAGGTAGTAATGACTAATGTCCCTACATGCACCAGCACGGCCTACAAAAGAGAAACCTGAAGCAGTTGTTCCATCTACTTTCAGCTTGGGTTCAAAACTCTCAAGTTACACAAGGTCAGATCTCAGTAATTTCTTATTGGCTTTGAAAAAAAGATATGAAACTAATGCAAAACTAAGTACCACTACCAATGTTTCACGAGGGAAGAGTTAAAGCCTCTTTTTTTCCAAACACAAATTAATAGATCACAAATTAATACTGCACAGGACAAAGTACTACTGTACTATGGAAAAAATAAAACAAAACTCTAAATTCAGAGCAAATTAATTTAATACATCTCTAAGCAAACTGCTACTACACACAATTCACACCATGCCCACAGAATATACTGCCACATAGAAATCTGAATATTTAATACTGTGGCTGACTTTTAAAGAAATCTGAATAATGATAGATGATTAGCAGACACATCCACCACTGCCGTTAAGATAATGCCAGCAAAGCCTCCTGTGTCTGCTAGAATCCCATACCCTGTCCTCCTGATACTGCACTACGGGCTTGACTAGGTCTGCTGGAGATTGCATGACGTGGAAGGGAGGAAGATGAAAGAGGTCTTTCTTAACTTTCACAAAAACTTTGGTTACTCCATTCAAGTTAAAAGACTCCCTAATCATCTGTGTGATCTTGCATGGCTTATTTTAAATGCACGCTTTTCTCTCAAAGGAGAGAAAATGCCAAAATATAACAAGACAGCTTCAGAAAGTATTCAGTTTAAAACTGGTGCTTTCTACCGATCATCAAAAAAGCAGTACTGCTTCTACTATTGTACTGTGACTGCAGACAAAAAAAAACAGCGATGGATTTAAAATACAAGAAATCTGACCTTGATATCGTGGAGCACTCGATGTGCCATCCAGGTCTTCCTTTTCCCCAGGGAGAAGTCCAGGATAGCTCTTGAGGTTTGGCAGCTTTCCACAGCGCAAAGTCTTTACCATAGCGTTTATCAGTATCAACTACCATGGAAAAGGGATTTGTTAATGGGACACGTCTCAGAAAAAAAAATGAATATATGAAAGAAAGCAGAAGTGTGTGCTTAGTGAACCATTCAGATTTTATTTTCTGCCCAACTTCTTTTCCTGCATCCTTCCTCCTTTCCTGCTTACCTTGGGCTTCCAGTTTCTTAATCAAGCTTTTGAAAAAAAAAAAAACAACAGTATGTTGAATTTGACTTCTGCAGGCTAAAAAGATGGATTCAAGATTCTTTAATACATCTCATCCTTTCAGTTCTTTTGGCCTTCTCTGGTTTTACCTCATTTGCTTAGTTACCTATCAGCTAGTTTCCTAGGATATACAGGTTGCAATGCAGCAGCAGAAGAAAAAATCCTTAATTATTTAACATTGCTCATCAGTTTTTATCAGCAGTGACATCAGATTTACTTCTTTCCTCTACTTATTCCAGATCATTAACAAAAACACCATGTATGACTGGGTCTAAACCTATCCCCGCAGCATTCCACTACCAACACATTTTAATGATGATTCACAGCTATTTTCAGAGCTCTATCAGATGGTCATTTTTCTTGATCCATTCCACTTGTACTTTATTGATATTATATAGAGGCTGTTTTTATTCAGAATGTCATGCAATATTAAGCGAAGCACATTACAAAAATCCATTACACCTGCTTCATCATTCAAAATTGATAAGAAATAAAGGGACAGAAATATAACCTGAGCTCTACCAACTGAATCTTCATCTCAGGTTTCACTATTTTGCCAAGCTCTGTTTGACCTGTATCTGTTGATTCCATCCCTCTCTTGCCTTTCTGGAGTATATTACTGCGAAAAAGAACTCTTCATCTTCTCAGTTACAAACTAAGGAACGGTCACTGAATCTTTAGAGATTAGAGTAAGTTCAGTAGTACGTGAATGGAGAGGAAGCAGGGTAAAATACAAATGGTTGCAGCCAGGGGATACCTCTGGAAACATCTTATCCAAACCCTGCCCAGAGCAGGCTCACCTACAGCAGGCTTCCCAGGGCCTCTGTTAACCCTAGGGCAGTGCACAGAGTTAACAGAGCTCTACAAGAAAGTGCTCACTCACGTCAGAGAGCAGCAAGAGGGATCTCTTCAGGAGATGCTGGTTATGACACTGTGCCCTGCAGCCACCACAGTTTGCTTTGGCTATGAGCATGCTGTCTGGGACATTTAGGAAAGGAAATGTTCTAGATTCGCAGAGAAAGAAAGTGACCTACAATTCACTGGTCTTTAAATTTCAGAATAGAGGAGACAGACAGCAGGCAAAGCCCTGTTTTGGCACCTCTCTGCTTCCAATTGTCACTAAAAACACCCCAAGGCCCCAAGAAGCTGGCGACCTGGTAAAGCAGAGCACACACCACAGGACCCCAGTTCTGAATCCAGTTCTCCAGCAGCAAACAGGAGGGCACAGCTCCTCAAAACGCCTTCTGTACACACACGAGAAAGGTAATACAGCACAATAAAATGCAGGACATCCCTACCTATATTCAGGTGGGGACCCCTATGCTACTATGTGCCTAGAATTAATCAGGAGGATGGTTTCAGCCTGTCAGTAACTGCCCGTACAGAACGTTCCCCTTGTGAGCTGTATTGAAACAACTCCAGAGCGGAGCTGTGAGAAGCTTCTGGCTGCAATTCACCTGAGTATCACCTCCTAGACATTTCCAGTAATTGCAAACGCAATTTTTTTTTCAATGAAGAGGTAGTGAACTTCAGCGTGCAAAGCACACAGGAGACCTGCATCGAACTATGCAAAGACCTGATCAGAGCCAGCTTACGGAAACTACAGAGAGGATCAGCAATCCTGCTCAGCAAAACAGCAGCAAAAAAAGAAGAACACAGCCAAGTGTACATTACCACAGCCCGTCAAAAGGGCTCACACAACCACTCTGCTTAGCAGTAGTCCGGTGGTAAATAATGAAAGAAGTAAATGCATCTGGTTAGCACACACCAGAAGGGTGCAACTGCCCAACAATAATGTGGGAGATGACGTTTCCCAGCATTTCCCCTCGCCCACCTCACTGCTGGCTAGCACAAGGGCTGAGAGCATCTCCTCATTACTAAGCTTGTATACAATGCTCCCAAAGATTTAAATAAAATTGAGTAAGAATCGTGATTATTCTAAAGTAACAGAACAAAGGTATAGAGAAAACCAAGCATGAATAAAGACTGAGTTTCCGCTTGCACTGCCAACAGTGAGTGCCTCCACAAGTAATTACGAAAACATGACGACCTGATTAACTAAAAATGCTGGCTATACACAACAAGTTAGAAAACTGTTGAATGAAAGTTTATGCATAGATACATCAGGAGTTCAGACAAAGAATTAACACAAACAAGTTGCTGCCATGAACTCACCTGCTTCATCTTGTGTATCAGGACTAACAGCAGTTAATACTCCGTATCTTTCTCCCCAAGACTTAACGTCAAAATAAACATTGCCTAATAGAAAAAAAATATTTAGTTTTAGAGCAAAGATGGGGCACATTCACTCTGCTTATATAATGGAGAGATAATATTTCCCTGAAAGCAAAACAAAACAAAGTACCTTTGAACTTCCATTTGAAATTCTGATTTAGAAAACCAGAAATGCTGCAGAAGTAGCAGCCCATGTTTCCCTGTTACTACCTTTTCGGTAACCTTATTGCATTTGCTCATTTTGCACCTAAGACAACACTGTTTTCTGGACATCTGCCCGGGTTTTTCCCTGCTAACTAGCAATCCCCTCCCATGACTGAATTATTACCTACTAGTGTTCCAGTTAAAATACATTTGCATCCTTCTACAGCCACTAGTGCTACTAAAAATTTTCCACACATTGTGTTTTGCAGGCATGTCTTTTACAGTACATAGGAGATATCCAGCTCCTGTTTACAGCTAAGCTTCCCCCAGCTCCCTTGCAGAACCCAGGCCAGGACTTCCCCACAGGAGCTGAGACAGCAGATCATTACAGTAAACAATTATGTTAAATTATGAACTACTTTTAACTTAGAAATGGCATAAGAGTTGTTTGGCACACTTGTATCGTCACAAACGAGTTGCTCACACTGTAGGAACCAACACAACCTGGTATAGCATATCTCACCTGATCCCTAAACAGGATCACTTAGAGCACTGACTTCCCATGCATGTGCTAACGAGGAGGTGCCTTACTACAAATCTTACCTTGCGAGGTTGCATAAGCCTGTCCGTTAGCAATTATTGTTTTTATAAAGGAAATTATCTGAGGAATGTTTTCAGTCACTCTCATATATACTGTAGGGGGAAGGACCTTAAAAAAAGAAATGGTAACAGTTCATCAGACTGTATGAAATAGTCTACTGATAAGCCACTCCAATTTAAGAAACAAATTTTAAAGACCATTCTTCTCAATTTTATCTTACCAAAAAATGTTTCAAATATCATAAAAAGGTTGCAAGCACTATTTAAGATGCCGATAATATGAAAAAATAAAAATGAGGGACAGAAAAATAAATATACTAGTTTTTTTATACACTTTTCCCAGTGTTTTACTGCCTGCTTCTGACAGTACTCTGGACAAGAAGCAAAGTCACCCGAACTCAGAGAAAGAATATTTGATGTTTTACATGCTTTAGATCAGGATATTTCTGCATGACAGTAACTAAGTATTATCTGTGAACCAAGTCTGTGTTCTTAAATAAATTTAACTTCTTCCTTCCTCTTTCAGAATAGCCATGCTTTTTCTACCCCTCTTTATTCAAAAGGTGTGCAATATAAAGCCTTTTTCTCCCCAGAAGAATGAAAAAGTAAATCACTACTCAATTTATGAACAACACTTCATCAGACAAGCAATCAACTGTGTTGTGTTGTCCCCCCTCCCCCAAATCAAACTGTTAAAATCAGATTCCTTACCAGAGTAATTGCATTAAAATACTCTAAAATTTAGAAGCTCGAGTATCTATACCTTTAAGGCAGCCATATCTTGCTTAAAGTCTTCTTCATAAATGCGAGCAAGGGCTACTGGCGATATATTCATCTGAAAAAAAAGATCAGTAAATCAAAGTGATAACATAAAATACTGTAATCTTTTATCAGGCAGTTAATAGCTAATTGGATGACTTACAGAGCCCCCAAGGTAAAGAGTCAGAAAGGCTTATTAATCTAACATTCACAGGAAGGGGATGCAAGTTATTTATAACTTAAAAGTAATATTTCATTTAGGCTCCTGAACTAGCAAAATATTAATAGATAACTTTTAAGAGAAAGCAACAGAAGATTAAAATAATGAACTCCTTCCCTCCCCCGTTATTTTCCTCTTGAGAGGGTCGTCTTCCATTTGTATCTACAAGATATACTACAGTGCACAGATGTAAAATTCATTCAACTTATTGGCAGGGGACGCCGATACCACCTACTTGTCAGAAAGACAGATCAGAGACTTGCAGAATGAGACAGGATATTAATTTGCAGTGATTAAGAAAAATAAGATATTTTAGCTGATTGTATTGAAATATATGAGTAACAATCAGGGAAAATTAACTGAAAGTCAGTTCCATATTTTGCCAAGTGCAGTAGTTCTCAAACATCTCCGCATTTCTCATTCACAAGCTGACTGACAGGAACCGGGATCCTCGCAGAAGTGCACTCCAAAAGGAAAGAGGCAATTTAATCACATTAAGATGGCAAAACCTGCCCTAGCAGGCAAGAGCATGATATCAGTGTTTCTCAAATTCAGGTTTTACGTCTTCTCTGAGGAAAACCTACCAGGGAAGAGCCAACAGACTGCCACCCTCTCCAGCTTGCAGATAACTGAATCGTTAACAAAATCAATCCAGTTTCATTGCTTCAAGTTCATTACTGGAGCATCTTCAAGGGGTGGATACTGCTATTCGCACAAGTTATTGGACTAGGCAGGAGTTCTGGTGAAGACCAGATGCTCATCTGGCAATGGAAGGAGGAAGATGCTCAGCTCAAAGGCATGCTTCTGCCTGCAGACCGGAGGGAGCGCTCTTTCAGCAATGGGATTCACCTCAACAAACAACTCAGCTGCTCCTCTATCAACAGAAAGACAAAGGCATCTACAGGAAGATGGGAAAATTTCCAAACACAGAGATGCTCATCTCTTTTTCAAAGGACCACTCAGGGAATGTAGCATGCTCCTCAAAGACCGGATGCCCAACTTTCAGAATCCCCCTAGATGAGTCCCACCAGAGGTGAAAGAACAACGTCAGGCACGTTGATCCTAACACTGTAATACTTCAGCTACAAAGGTCAGCAACAACAGGTTGTACAACCGAAGTGTGCAGAGCAGGACATTCACAAATACACAAAAATGCTACATAAAATAGCTCTTCATAGAACCAAAGAATGGAGTAAATAAACATACATTATTTTAAAACACCATCCCCACACAAAATAAAATCTCCATGACGTTCTGATGATAAAGAAAAAATGTAAAATGCAGTCTTTTTTTTTTTTGGTGAAAGAGTACTGGCCTTAAACTGCAAATAAAAGGACTAAGGGAACAAACTTATTTCTACAAGAAAACAGTGGTAGCATTTTTTGAATGCAGTGCATTTAACTGCAATAGTAACTGTTTACTTAAAGATTCAAAGAAAAGTGACACCTGCCAAATTCTCTGGCTCCAAGAAACTAGCTTAAAGCTTGAAACTGTAATTGCAGTTCATTTTTATTTATGATCCAGAAGACATGTTACAGATTTCAAAAACCAATAAAATGTTCATTTGAAAGATGTTTAAAATGCAGAATAAATTCTTGGCATTTTAGGGTCCAAAAACATTTTTAAAAAATGACATTAAACATTCACCAAGCTCAGTTGTTAAAAAAGGCCTGATAAAAACCCATCTGAGAACTACTTACAGCCATAAAACCTTTAATCACCCTGAGAATTCAGTGAAAAGTTTGGTTGCATTGACTTATTTTTTTTCATTCTGTATTTTTATACTGATCCAGCCACCAGGCCCCTGTCTTATCAAGCCTTACCCAAAGTGTCAACTTTCAAGCAGGCCGTGAACTCAGACAAGACTGAGGACACGTCTCAAGGTGCTGACTTTGCAGCTAGACAGTGCTTGGCACCTTTCAGGAACTGCCCTCAACCCTGTATATCATCATTTATTGTCTTTAAAGATCAACAACACAAAACATTTTTTCAGAAAACAGCCAGAAGCTACCGACTTGGGTTTGCTTTTGGGAAAAGATATGCTTCAACTCTGCTGATGGGTTGCCATGGGTTTTTCTTTTCCATTGGCCTTCCAGACAAGGCATAAGGCTATAAGAACACCTGCCCCAGGAGCAGCTAGAGGGCTAAAAATCTCAAAATGTATTACCTACTTAAAAAAAAAATATATTTTTTTTAAATAACAACAACAAACTTAGCTCATTTCCCTACGTAACTGTATCTAGGAAATACCAAAAGTTTGGATCAAAGACTGTAGCAAATACCTACCTCATTGGCTCTTTTTATTATCTTGTCATCTATGTCTGTAATCCCCATCACCATGATAACTTCAGTTTCAAAAAAATGAGTCATTATCCTTCGGATTATATCAAACCTAACATAGGAGCTGGAAGAGAGAAACAAGAGCTTTTAAACATGCAGTAATAGGAATAAACTTTGATAAAAACGTCAAAGAGCACTGACAGCCACAGAGATATGCTCAATACCCTAATACTTGGGAAAAAAAAAAAAAAGGGTCTTGAGTATATAAAATGCTTTTCCAAAATTAGTTCCAATCTGCACAAAAGTCAAGCAAATTTCAGTTGAACTGCTCTACCCTCTTCTGGCATTAGTGACACATTACAGCAAATTTTCTCTGCTTTCTTTTCTTGCATCTCTTTATGATAACACTGAGCTCTGTTTGAAGCTGCCTCTCAACCAGAAGACTTTTCCAAAGCAAGCAGTACAAAAGAGAGACACAGATCAGTTATCTTTAAAATAAAAAGCCCTCAGTCTGTACATGCCAGCAGGCTTCCAAAGTCCACCACACAGAGTGACATAGAAACAAACCAGCTCGTGTTAACTTTGCTTGGGGTCGAGTAACAGGTAGAGCTACAAGTAAGCTATTACAGTAACACACCACAGATCTTTTCTGACAGCAAAGAAGAGCTGCTCCGGGGGGGTTATTTTATTTTATTTACAGCCGAGAATAAATTTTCAGTATCATCCAGGCTGTGCGTGACGAAGCTGAACATTCAGCGCAGCCAGACGGATCCACCTGCACGCAGCACAGGCCTGCGGCAGCCTTCTGCCCCTCACAGGCTCTCCGCTCTTCATTCTCAGAACATGCTTTGACTCCATAAAACCCAATTACTGTGCGAAATAACAAAAGGTGACTACAGGCTTGCACTCCATCCTGCAAGACAAGGAGAAACCTCAGCCTCCACTGGCTTTGAAGAAACCCGAGCGCACTGCACCTGCACAATGGAGTGACGAAAACCCTGAGGACCTGCAGCTTTCCATGGCACCCACACCACTGGACAGGCTGCACCCACTGTGTCTGTAAAGCAAATGAGCATAAACAAATACTGACAATGGATTTGCATCCTTCCCCTCAGCTGCGGGGACCAAGGCGGCGCTAAGATTCAGATTCTACGTAACAAGGACACGGACCTGGAGTGCTGCGTTCAGCTCTGGGGACCCCAGCACAAGGAGGACATGCAAGTGTTAGAGCAAGTCCAGAGGAGGGCCACAAAGGTGATCAGAGGGCTGGAGCACCCCTCCCATAAAGACAGGCTGAGGGAGCTGGGGTTGTTCAGCCTGGAGAAGAGAAGGCTCCGGGGAGACCTTACAGCGGCCTTCCAGTACCTAAAGGAGGCCTACAGGAAAGCTGGGGAGGGTCTCTGTGTCAGGGAATGGAGTGATAGGACAAGGGGGAATGGTTTTAAACTAAAACGGGGTAGGTTTAGATTAGATATAAAGAAGAAATTCTAGAGGGTGGTGAGGCCCTGGCACAGGCTGCCCAGAGAAGCTGTGGGTGCCCCATCCCTGGAGGTGTTCAAGGCCAGGCTGGATGGGGCTTTGGGCAGCCTGGTCTGGTGGGAGGTGTCCCTGCCCATGGCAGGGGGGTGGAACTGGGTGGGCTCTAAGGACCCTTCCAGCCCAAACTATTCTGTGATTCTGTGAAGATTTCAGTATCTTGATGAAGAAAAATACTTTTCTGTTGTTGTTTGCACTGTGACTATATTAAAAAAGGCCTTTTGGAAGGTGGCACACGCTGCCAAGAAAAGAGATACTACTGAACAGCAGCTCACTGGGAACCATGCGCATCTCATGTTGTGACACAGTTCCAGTAGATTAAATTCTTCTTTAGACCTCTTTCAAAGGGACAATGCCAGTATCAAAAGCTTAAAACTGTATTTAATGGTTCTGCAGCTTTAGTTCCCAGATCATATACAAATTTTGTGCTGTTCCCTTTACTCTGATCTTCTGGCACAATTGATGGAAGAAGCACTGCAATAGCCAGAGCAGATCTCCCGACATCTCGGAAAGCTGGCTCCTTACAACTTCAGTACCAAAAAACTGCAATGAAAGAATCGGATCTAATGAAGGGGGTGCCACACCAGGCACAATGGCATGAAGGAACTCCCTCCTATTTGGGCTTATTCTTACCATGGCCAGGAACTGGGGTCCTAACCAGGCTGCAGCCCACATCAATAAAATCCAAGCCAGTCTCAGTACTGAGGGAAAAGGTGACGTTTTCTGCAGCTTTTTTTTTTTTTTTTAATATATAGGATGAATTATGGATGCTGTCTGAAAACACATAGGGCACCTGTTTTGAAGTCTGGAAGCACAACATGCTAGAGAAAGTTGGATTATTTAGAGAAGTAAGAAATCTTAGTGGGGAAAAGAAAAATAGCAATGCAATGCTTTCCAAATTCTTCTTGTGGAGCTCAAGCTCATTTCCATTATTCATGATCTGCTGTGTTTGTTATGCTCACCGCAAATTAAATTGAAAAAAAGGATGGAAGAAAGGAATTCCAGTGATAAGATCAGATGCCGCAACGGTGCAACACCATGAGGGTATTTTATAGGAGTGACACTGTAGCAACATGCATCAATCCATGTGACTGTGCTATTTTCCAGGGTATTTCCTGATCTGTAGACTAACATTCATTTCAGCTGTGCCAACAAAAGCAATGTTCTTGTAGCTCTACAGGTAGGCCTAGTTACAAGGAAAAAATTAAAATTAAAAATAAAACATGCTCTGCCATACTGAACAGAGCAGCTGAGATGTCAACACCACAGACCCTGGGAGGGAACAGTTAATTCCTCACCTCCCAGAGGGTTCACCTGCTCAGAAGAGAGAGAGGAAGATCTTTAGCACAGGCATCCTGCTGTACTACAGGAAACACGTGAAGGCACTAAAGAGGCACCAGAAGGATGATAACATAGCTCCTTATCTGCATGACACACCACCGTGAATGTGATATTCAGCCCTAACTGTTTTTTCTTATCCTATACGTGGAAAGGTCAGGAATAGGCGGGACAGACATATGGCAAACTTTCAGACCGGGGAAGTTTGAAATTGTTAGTTTGGACATTGGATAAAAACGGATGGAAAAAATAGCAGGTCTTCCTACTCTTTTAATCAGGAGAACGTGGAGAACCACCGACTGAAAGAGACACCCAAAAGACACATAACGATCCAAGTTGAAGTCCTCTGGCTTTATAAATGCTGTACTCCAGACCCACTACACCACCTCGTATCTGTTCTAGCAGAGGAACATGGGCAGTGTGCATAGAAGTGGTATAAGCTGTTCCACTCCACAGCCTGGCTACGCAAGGCAATGCCCATACCTCTCCTTCCTCAGTACAGTCTGATTAGTGAAACTTTATGTTAAAAAAGCATCACACACACGTACACGGAGGAAAGACGCTGAAAGAAAAACGCGAATAAGATCAAGAAAAGAATAGCTGTAATAACAGGAGTATTATTATATGTGATAACATAGTATTATTATATCTTAGCATAATTTGCTGTGCCAAAGCTATGCGGAATACCAACAGAGAGGAAAGTTTTTGAAGAGCCCGCTCTGCTGGAAGGCGAGGGCAGTCGTCCCGAGCAGGGCACCCTGCAGCACCGTGCACAGGAGGGCTGCACCCAGCCTTCTGGAAACGCAGCACACGTGCTGTTCCCCCCGCTGACGGTATTAGTGAACCCAAAGGGGTAACGGGAACAGAAGCTACCCACATATACAGCTTATATATTCTCTGCTGGTATGACAGCAGCTAGCAGAGAGCTCGCTCCTCTTTCTCCCCACGATCCCAACGCATCCTCTGCCTGCAGGATTAGGAGACGGGGGGCTCGGGAGCAGCCCGGATCTCCACGGGCAGCACAAGGAGCCGCAGGAGACCCTCCGTCCCTCCTCGCCCCTCCGTCCCTCCTCGCCCCGCTCGCTCACTCACCAGGCGTGCCCGAGGTGCGCCCGGTCGTACACGGTGGGCCCGCAGCTGTACCTGCGGAGACACAGGAGGCAAACGGCGCCCGTCAGCCCCCGGGGGGACGGCGGCCGGGCCCCGGGGCACCCCGCACCCGCCGCTACCAGGTGGCCACTCCGTCCCGGGCCAGCACCAGCGGCTCCTTGCTCCGGCTGCGGCTGTTGTACGCCACCACCCCGCTGGGGCTGCCCGCCGGAGGCACCCAGCGCCGCCGCCCCGCCGGCCCGCAGCAGCAGCGGCCCCGCCGCCATGTCGCCGGCACGGCCCCGCGCCGGCCCCGCCGGGCGGCCGCCGCCATTCCGCGCAGCATGGCCGCGGCCCCGGGCCCCCCGCTTCTCCCTTCTCCGCCCCTCTCCGCCGAGCGGGAGCCGCCGCCGCCGCCGCTAAGGCCCGAGCCGGGGCCGCAGGAGGGAAGAGGAGGGGTCGGGGAGGCTGTCACCGCCCCCGCCGTGCCTCGCCGTCATCCCAAGGGGACCCGAGCGGCGCCGGTGCCCGGGAGCCGCTTCCCTCCCCGGGTCGGCACAAGCCGGGAGGGTGTGTTCTCTGCTCAGGCTTCTCGCGCTGGGGGGTTTTGTTTTTCTTGAGTCAGATCACGGAGAGGAAGCGGGGCCGAACCGGCTGGAGTGCCCGGATCTGCCCTGGAAACTCTGAGCTGCTCAGCTGGGGTGACTAAAGGTACAACGGCGCAGACACACGGGTTGCCAAAGGTATTTTTAAGCTGCTATTTGCTTCCAGAAGTAACTATTGCTCCCTACAGCTACCTGAAAGGAGGGTGTGGGGAGCTGGGGGTCAGCCTCTTCTCACAGGTAACTAGTGATAGGACTAGAGGGAATGGCCTCAAGTTGCACTGGGGAGGTTCAGGTTGGAAATGAGGAGGCATTTCTTCTCAGAAAGAGCAGTCAGGCACTGGGACCCGTTGCCCAGGGAGGTGGTGGAGTCACCGTCCCTGGGGGTGTTCAAGGAGAGGTTGGGCCTGGTGCTTAGGGACATGGTTTAGTGGGTGACATTGGTGGTAGGGGGATGGCTGGACCGGATGATCTTGGAGGGCTCTTCCAGCCTTAATGATTCTATGAGCAGCTACCAAGGAAACAAGCGAGAACTGCACAAGCATATATAATATTTCCTCCCCCTACTCTCGCAGCTTCTGACTGAGTGACTTACTGAGATGGACACATACTTTTTTCCCCATATATATATATATATTTTTTAACCTATTCTCAGTGAGTCACTCTTCTGTTAATTTCCCCAGCCACTGGGGAAAACCCACATCAGCTCCAGCCTCTGGCAAGGAGCACCACGGGTCTGCTGTCAGTTTTAGAAAGAGTCCTCGTGGTGTATTTTGAAGTTGACCTCCACCTGCTGCAACCCTTAGTCCTATATGGTAAGAGTGAACCACCAGTTCCAGCACGCTCTGGCTGTGCCGCTCCCTACTGCCTCTCTCCGCACAAACCTCTGGTTCAGGACAGAGCCTTTTCTCCTTTCCCAGAGCACTGCAGTGCCCACCGGCTAAAGCATCTTGTTGGCCTCTGCGTGGAAGGTAATAGTGCATGATTGCAGCCTTTCTTGACCGCACACTGCAGAGAATAGGGTTGGCTGTGGTAAACCGCCTTGCAGAAATCCTGATATTGTGTTCTCTTGAATCTGCCAGGGACAGGTTTCTTAGATTTTTTTCTCGTCTTGAATATGAGCATTTAAATCACTGCTTTTACATAATGACAGAAATCTATCTTCATCCAAACAGTCTGTCTGTATCTGGCGTAGTTGTAGAGAGTATCAGATATACAGCCCTACTACTGACAGATGTTTTCTGTTCTTTTTAATATACAGTTATGTTCCACAATGTTTTTCATTTATCAATGAACTTTTGATTAGATAAGAAACCTATTTTATGGGCTTGCTATTTTGAGACTTGCTAGGATAAAACTAAAGATACCATCCAGTAACCTTGTAAGTGTTTGCTTTAGATGTTTCTCAGCAAGCTAATTATTTCAGTTTCCATAGTCGGATGGTTTTGATGTCTTCACTATTCAACACACATCCTGTTAAGAGTTGTCTTTAACTCTGTTGTCTTCTTTGTTCTGTACAGTGCCAAGCACTTTGAGAGAGGCCGAATCAATACTAAGTAACAATGGATGTTTTTTTAGCTGTAATTCCAGGTTTAGCTGTCATGGATGAAACTGCCAACAGATTAGAAGAACGGAGAAACTTTTTCTTTCCCTGATGGTTTCAGAAGGCTTAGTGCCGCTGGTATTCCGACTAGCTTTAATTTAGCATTTAGTCTAGAAATGTCTATGTCCTGAAAATAAAAAAATAATAAAAAAAAACCACATTATTTTCTGAGGGTAGTAAAGGCTATACAGTTATTATTAATAATAATAATTTAATGCCTGAAATAAGCAGTTAACATTGTTAACACTTTAGATTTGGTTTAATGCAGCAGAATAAATTCATTGGAACTGTGGAAAGTGTCCTGCAAGCAATATATTATAACCATAGCTGATATATTATAACCATAAATTATGTACATTAGGAAAAACTAATAGACATTCTCAGAAACAGCCTGTGGCTGTAAGCACACCTCAACTTACGACACCTATAACCACCTCCCTTCCTGATACCCTTATTCCTATCTTTGAGCATGTGGAATGGGATCCTTGTCTACCAGAGGGGCAGAATAGTAGCAGGAAAGGATTTTCTGCCTCCATCAGGAGACTTGTCTTCTTTGCCACCTGGAGTGGAAGAAGATGCCTTCAGACGTTGCCAGCAGCTGGAGCCAGGGGACCAGATCGATACCTGTTACTTCTGTATTTTCTGCTGAATAGCAGAAGTAGGAGGTGCAGTATGCAGGGGGGTAAATCCCTTAGTCAAAATCCCAATGAGGTGTGTCTATCAGAACTTCAGGTGAACTGTCGTTTCAAGGGGGCACACACATATTTAATATTGTCAGCTCATGTTTTCACCTTTCTCATAGGAGCCATCAAGGCTAAAACTTACTTCTCTTAAATGCAAGCTGAAACTCTAAGGTAAGGCTGTGACTCCAGAATCCCTTAGAATGAGTTGATATATTTTCTGTACCTTTGTATGCAGGAAGGCAATGTTTCCCTTCTGGGCTTGACTGAAAGGGAAAAACTGGTGGAAGCACGCACGTGTTGCACGTCTGCAATGTTTCTGTGGTGGGCAGGGAGGATCTCTGAGTGTTCTGGCTCACCTGGCTCCTCGTGTGATTTCCAGTTTCCAGTCTCGGGTACCCAGACCAGGACCACATGCGAGACTGGTCCCCAAAAGGTGTGTAGTATCCACAGGCAAATCCCAGAGCATGCTTTGTATCTCAAGTAAAGAGCAAATAAAGCTTATGCTACAAAATCGTTCTTTTGTGTTTATTACTGGGAGATACATTCTTTGTAAAGTTTACAGTTTCCCAACGTATTGCTCAGGGTGCTACATTTATCTTCTTAAGAATTAAACCACACTGTCTTAGAATTGCTGACAGAGGAGAAAAGCAGCATTTGTTGGATTAACAAGAGCATGTTTCTAGTATCTAGTCTGATTCTAGTTCAGGAACCTGCAAAGGAATCTGGCCCTGAGAAGGTAAAGGGGGGAAAAAGGCTGTGAAGAAACACTACAAACCGAAAGGAAAGACGAGCTAAATCCACTGCAGGGGACTGAATTTATTCTTAGAACTCTGGAGTAGTCTGTAATTACAGACACATTCTGACTTACATTTTATAGCATTTTTTTATTTTTACCAAATTTACAAATTCTTTTTGTCTAAGAATCCAATTTAGTTTTTAAAAGGAGAATAAAAGTTGTTTCATGCTTATTACAAATGCGTGACTCAGATATGCTGTAAATGTTGAGTGGCCATTCCCCCAGAGTTCAAGAAGAGTATGTTTTATAAAGATGATAAATCATCTTGAGATACCTGTGCTAAAAGAGTAATTTTGGGGAAATGAAATAAAACTGCAAAAGAAATCTCAGGATTGGTGGACATAAAGAACAGTTAATGAAATAAACTTTCTTGCTCTTACCAACAGCCATTAGGCCTGGACCCTGAGTTCTCAGCACCATTGCTGTTCAGTCGACCTATCCATCAACTGCTCTAACAGATGCTACAAGTTTTTCATCAGAAGTATTTGGTTCCTATGCTGCAGTTTACAGAAACAAGCCGCGTATTTTGCATGAATTTGGTCGGAGGTTGGATGGGTGTCTTTGTCGGTTGTTTCCAGCTGTTGAGGTGCATCTCCTCGGAATTCATTCTGGGATTCTGGAGCCTGTGGAATAAGCTCCCCTTGATCTTTGTTATCTCCAGTCATACTTCTGCCTTGGCCTTGTACTGCAATGCACAATTACTGGTTCCAATCAGCATTTTTAGGGCACTTTTAGTGCCAGTGCTTATTAGGCTCATGAAGTGCGACAGGTGCAAATGGCAGCAGCCAGAAAACACGTGTGAAAGAAGTAGTGAGGTTAACAGTCTCAAGGCAAGCAAAGAGATGGGGAGCTGTATCCAGTGAAATGCCTGCTTTCTTAAGTAGGACTTAAAACTATTTATTATTTTTTAGAGTGGAAGGCTTAGGTTAGGTAAGTGTTTGAGAAGTTCTCGAGCCTTTCCTGGGAAGCAGCAGAAGGACGAACTCAGCTAGATTTTTTTTTCCAGATTTTAGAACGATTAATCCTGTATAATTTATGATACAAGCAGGTATTTCTGGCCCAAATACTTGTAAACGGTATACGCTGTCCACTGATGCCTGTTGCACGAAAGTACAAACTATGACTTGTCTCCTGGCCTTAATACCTGCAAAATTCAACTCTGCTCATCTTTCCTGCCAAAATTCTGTGGTTTTGTTTCAAAACTTTCAACCATAAGCAAGATTAATAGACTTGTAAAATTCTATTATCATCTCCCATGTAAGTATGAATGTAGCCTCGTAAAGAACAAACACAAGAAAAACAAATGTGACTGTAGAAGAAAGGGATTAAGCTATTAAATGGTGAAGAAACGGCAGTTTATTAGAAGGAATAACTCATATGAGTTGTCTGTATCTATAAAGTATAATGACTAATGATCAGAAGACACTATCTTTTCTAATAAAGAGGGACACCGCTGTAGTAATTACAGAGTATTTCATACAGCAACATTCAGCTAAGGTAGAGAAAGAGAAGGGGGGCAATATTTCTTATATGTATATATATGTAACTTCTTATATCCTCAGTATCTGCATTTATGGAATGTATTTGAAGGTTGTGAAATGTATGCTGCTCATATTAAGAATTGTGAACGTTATGCTGATGAGCTGGAAGAAACATAATTACTGGAATATTTATGTTACATAAATATATGATAGATATACAAAATATGTTACAAAGCAGTTGCATGATTTGTTGATCTGGTTGCAGGTTCCCCTGATTCTCACTGCTGTGAGTTTAGATCTTTAGTATCTACTTTTAGATCTACTTTTGAGCAAATTAGTGAAGACTAGCAGGCCATGACTACACTTAAAAGTTGCACCTATTTTTTTTTTCCTGTGATGATTGACAAAAGTTCTTGTTCAGCAAATTAGCGGGGACGTTTATGAACTGATACCTGATTTGTACGTGCAATTACTGCCGTGTGTGTGGAACGGTGGTTAACTTTTTTGCAAGAACGACACTTCCTGGGACTCGCTTGAATTCCTTCTGGATGTCTTGCCTCTACTGAGTCATAATTACTGGCTTTGCTCCTCGCGGCAGCCAGGGGACTGTTAACCACCTTTAATCGCTGACAGCGCCTCAGCGTCTTCGAGGCATGAGGGAAACAGGCTGCCACCACCGAGGCGGTGCCCGCGACTGGCCACGGGCCAGCGTCCCCTCAGCCAGGGGATCGCCGGTGACGTTTTGAGAAAACACGAGACAGAGAGCGGCCTTTCTCAAGGCGGAGGCAGGAGAGTTTTTTTAATTTTTTATTTATTTATTTTTTTACAAAACCACGCCCCCTTCCTCCCCCCCCCCCCCCCCCACCCCCACCACGCCGCTGCATTTCCAAGGGCGGGAGCCGAGGAGCACCGCCCCCCTCGGGCCGGGGCCGCCCCCTTCGGGCCGGCAGCCACCGGGGAACCGTGGTGGGGGCGGTCGCCCCGAGCCGGCCGCTCAGCCCCGAGCAGGCCTCCCGTTACTAACGGCTGCGCCGCACCGGGGGCTGCCGGGAAACGTAGTTTAAGGCCGCTCCCCGCGCACGGCTCCATTTTCTCCCCGCGCCGCTAGCAGCGCGCATGCGCACCCCCCAAGTGTCACCGCCCCTTCTGCCCAGGCCGGTATCCCGGGCAGCGCTGTCGCCGCGGCTCCCTCCCTCCCTCCCCCCCCTCCCGGCCGGCTGTGATTGGCTGAAGGAACCGCGGGGCGGGCGGCGAGCTGGGCGGCGATTGGCTGGCGGGGCTGCCAGCCGCCGCGGGGCTGATGGCTGCGGCTGCCCGCTGAGGACAGAAGGAGGGAGGGCGGGGAGGAGGAGGGAGCGGGGCTGCGCTTCTCCTCAGCGCCCGGCCCCACGGGGGGGCCGCACGGCTCCCGGTGCCCCCTCAGAGCCGCGTGGGTCCCGTGAAAGCAAGCACCCAGCTGCCCCGCTCCCCCCTCAGCGCCCCGGGCTCCCGCCCAACTCGTGGCGAGCGGAGGAGGAGGAGGAGGAGGAGGAGGAGGAGGAAGGGTGGGGGCGGCGCTCGCCCCGCCGCGGTTCCGGGAGGGGGAGGGGAGCGCGTGTGTGCGCGCCCGTGTCCGTGTGTCCGCCTGCCCGCCCGCCCCTCCGCCAGTCCGTCCGTCCGTCCGTCCGTGTGTGTGTGTACACAGCGGCGGGAGCGGTGCGCATGCGCCGTGCGCGGCGGGGCCGAATGTTTCCCAAGTGTTTGAAACTGGGCTGCGGGCTGCGCGCCTCCGGCCCGGCGGGCGGCACCGGGCGGCCCCGAGGAGGAGCGGGAGGAGGAGGAGGAGGAGCGGGAGGAGCGGAGGGGCTGCCCCTGACAGGCACTTCGCAGGGCGCGTTTTGTTTGCGGAGTGTTTCGGAGGGGCTGGCTCGAGCCCCCCGCCTCCCTCCTCCTCCTCCTCCTCCTCCTCCTCCCCCCCCTCCACGCACACACACACGGATCCCTCCGATTGTTCCCGTGCCGCCTCCTCCGTGAATTACCCACGACGACAGCCATTCAATCAGCTGCTGCTGGCTGGAGGGGGCTGGCGGAGGGTGTGTGTGTGTGTGCGCGCGTGTGGTGTGTGTGTGTGTGTGTGTGTGTGCGTGCGGCTCCCTCTGCCTCACACGAGAGCACTCCGATGTAGCTGCTCTCGGTTTTTGGGGGGCGAGCCCATCTTCCCCCGCCTGCCTCCTTCGGGGGGAGCAGCACCCGCCGGGCCAGGGGGACAGAGAGAGAGAGAGGGAGAGAGAGAAGCGTGCGGAGAAGGATCTATTTTTTTTTATTATTTTTTTTTTTATCCCTCCCCCTTTTCCTTTTCGCCGGATGAAAATGTTGAGTCCTGCGAACGGCGAGCAGCTTCACCTCGTGAACTATGTGGAGGATTACCTGGACTCCATCGAGTCGATGCCCTTCGATCTGCAGAGAAATGTCTCCTTGATGAGGGAAATTGACGCCAAATATCAAGGTAAGTGCTCGCTCGGTGCGTGTGTGCCGTGTGGGGCCGGGGGGAGGGTGTCTTTCTTCTCTCCGGAGCCGAGCCTCGGCTCCCTTCGCCCCCCTGCACCCCGCGGGGACGGTAGCTTTATTTCGGGGAGCCGAGAGCAGGGGGAGAGCCGGGCGAGGAGAGCCGAGGAGGGAGAGGGGCTGATCCGCAGCGTTAGCTCTTGTCATGGGGCGGAACAAAAGGTCTCCGGCTTCTCTTATTAAGCAAGGACTCTGCTTTTCTGTGTAAATTGCCGGCCGAGAAGGCGGGGGCAGGGAAGCGGGGTGTGCGGTGCACAAAGGGGGGCCCCCCCCGGCCGGGGGGCCGCGATGGAAGGGCTTTGGGGGTACGGCAGAAAGTGCCGTGCGGACGGAGAGATTACAGCACAACATTTAGGAATGTACAGTATTCATTATGGCTGTAGTAGGGGAGAGAGGCAGCTAGTGAGGGAGGGAGGGGAGGGGAGAGGAGGGGAGGGGGGCAGGGAGCGCTTTCCGCGCTCCCTCCCCGGTGGGTTTCGCTTCACCCCCTGAAGCAGAGGGCGGGGGGGGGGGGGGGGGGGGGGGAGCCGGGGCTGCCGTGTGTGTGTGTGCGTGGTGTGTGTGTACGCGGGGGGGGCGATACGACCGGCCGTGCGGATGTGCCCAGCTGCCTCCCTGCCGGGCCGAGGGAAGGGGCAGGGGCAGGGCCGGCCGGCCGGCGCGGGGCCCGGGGCAGCTTTGTGGCAGCTTTGTCACTCGCTCGCCGCTGTCCGCTGGGGAAGGCGAGGGGGAAGGGGGAGGGGAGGGCTCTCCCCAGCGCCGCTGACAGCCGGGCGGGGAGGGGACGACCGGAGCCCCCTTCCCTCCCTCGGCGTCCGCGGCTCCCTCCGGGGGGTGGGAAAAAAAAAAGGGGCCGGGGGAAAACTTCCGCGGGCGGGGAGCGGCGATGGCGGGGCAGGGCGGGCTGAGGCACGCCGCCCCTCCCGCGCCCCGGCACCGCGCGGCCAGCGGGCGCCTCGGCGCTGTGCGGGGCGCTCGGCGTCGGCGCGGCTTTTCTAACCGCCCCTCGTTAGCATAGCGCCGCTCGCCCCGCCCCCCGGCGGCTCCGATAGGGCGGCGCGCTCCCCGGGGGGCGGGGGCGGCCCGACTCCTCTCGCCGATTGGCCCGGAGGGCGGGACGTTCCGCGCGGCGCCCCGCCCCCCCCGTGACGTTTCGAGAAGCAACTTTTCGGTGGCGTTGATTTGAATATCTCGGCCTGCCCCGGCCGCCGGGCGCTGATTGGCTGCGGCGCCGGCAGCGGGCGGGCCAACCTTGGCCTCCCCTTTTTCACTCTCCCGGCTCCCATTGGACGGCCCGAGGGGGCGGGCTCTGCCCGCCGCCGCCTCTGATAGGCGCGACGCCGCGCGGGGCCACGCCCCCTCCCCGCGCCCCTCCTCCCCCGCCTCGGCCGTTGCGCTGCCAACCGGGGGCCCGCCGCCGGCTTCCGGCCGGAGAACAATAGCCGCTGCGTCACTTCCGGGGCGCGGCCGGTTGCTAGGCAGGGGCCGGGCCTGGCGGCGCGGCGCTTCCGGGGCGCAGGGCGGGCCGTTGGGACCCCGGTTAATAAAGCTCTCTCCCGGTTAATAAATAATTAATAAACCAATTAATAAAACTCCTGTCGTTATTGGGGGCGGGCGGGAGGGGCTGCGGGCGGCCTCCCCCTGGCCGATGCCGCGACCCGAACTAAGCCCCGAGGTAGCGGTGGCTGCGTGTGCGAGGGGGTGAGGGACGAGGAAGATATTTATGGGGAAAAACCTTAATTTCGCGTGTTCTTGAGGGGTTAACGTGGACGTGCGGAGTGTGCTGCGTGCTCAGTCAAGTATCGTCAAGTATCGCAGCAAAACTCGAAAACTTCAGCTCAAAATAGGTTCGTAAAAGTCTTCTTGAAACTTCAAGCACTTGCGGAACGTTCTTCCTTTTAAACTCCCGACACGATCCTTCAGGTGTAACGCAAGGTCTAACAGACTTTCAGTGTTAGCATTTTAAATCGACAAGGAGCTTTAGCCGTTCCTGTGGTCGTAGATCATCTTTAATGTTGCTCCTTATTTTTTTTTCTCCTTCCTTGCAGTAAATATTTAGTGAAAAATTACATAAAAAGTGAGTAACAGGTATTTTACAGAACCTAGAGGGAGAAAATAATCCCCACGGCTCCAGTACTGTAATGGTAATTCTGTACTCACAAGGAATTAGTTGGCCTCGTTTCCAGCAGCCACGCAGCAGTATCGGGTGAAGCTCGCCGTGACTTAGGGTCTAGCCCTGTGTGTTCGGAGTTCTTCTGCATCAGCTGTCAGGCATGATAGCGATTATTAAGTAATTTGTTGTCTGATTTCCTGCACTGATTTGTGCTTTTTTCTCTCTTCTCCCACTCTCTTTCTCCCACTCTCTGTCATTCACCACAAGCATTAACCTTATTGTACAGAAAATGTCCTAGTAAACAATCCATTAATTCCCCCTCTAATTCCAAAGTTGATGCTGGAACTTGTGGTGGTCTGTGTATTTTCTGTTCCTTTTAATTACCGATAAAGGGAAGAGCTGTCACCGTGCGTGAGATTATATTTAGTCTCTCTTTTTTTTCTAAATCAGCACTTGCATTCTGTTCCTCAGGGACCTACTGGGACAAAAATATTCCACTGGAGTCATGAGCCACTTGTCAGATTTCAGCTTCAGGGAGTCTGCCTTTGATCAACTTCGTGCATTACAAAGAGGTGTTGCTGCGTGGAAGGAAAAATGCAGGAAGGCTTTTCTTCACCGTTCCCTCTGTCTGAAATACTTACAGTTTTTACTTCTTCCTTGCAGAGATTCTGAAGGACCTGGATGATTACTATGAAAAATTTAAACGAGAGACAGATGCCGTGCAGAAGAGAAGAATGTTGCACTGCATACAGAGAGCGCTGATTCGGAGTCAGGAGCTGGGTGACGAGAAGATCCAAATCGTCAGTCAGATGGTAGAGCTTGTTGAGAACAGAACCCGGCAAGTGGACAGCCACGTGGAACTGTTTGAGACGTGCCAAGAGACTAACGACACCACTGGGAACAGCGGGAAAGCCAGCCAAGATAAGTCAAAGAACGAGACAATCGCCCAGGCTGAGAAGCCCAACAACAAGAGGTCAAGGCGGCAAAGGAATAACGAGAATCGAGAAAATGCTTCAAATAATCATGATCACGATGACATCACCTCAGGAACTCCAAAGGAGAAGAAAGCAAAAACATCCAAGAAGAAGAAACGATCCAAGGCTAAGGCAGAGAGGGAAGCTTCTCCTCCAGACCTTCCCATTGATCCCAATGAGCCAACATACTGCTTATGCAACCAAGTCTCCTATGGAGAAATGATAGGATGCGATAATGACGAGTGCCCCATCGAGTGGTTTCACTTTTCCTGTGTGGGACTCAATCATAAACCAAAGGGCAAATGGTACTGCCCCAAATGTCGAGGAGAAAATGAGAAAACTATGGACAAGGCATTGGAGAAGTCTAAAAAAGAAAGGGCCTACAACAGGTAGTTTGTAGACTTTTCACGGCAAAGAAAAACAAAACCACCAAACCAGTGTATTTATTGTCAGTGTCACCTTTGTTGAGGTGAAAGGATTGTAAAATGTATATTTTTAAAGGAGGTTTAAAACTGAACCATTCCTGTTATAGGGACGGCAATAAGAGCAATTTTTGTTTTTCATTTGGTAAGCTGTAACAAGAATATGGTCTGTGGACCAATGTATTCCAAAAGTAAAGTTATAAGAGTATAAACCGAATATTCAGGTGGGTCTTAAAACAGAAATTAATACTTTTTTTTTTTTTCCTCCCAGTGCTGGTAGCACTCTACCCATTAAAATTTTGATGACAAATATTTCCGAAATGTAATTTCTTTTTCTTTAATGAAGAATGTTATTTACATTTGAACGGAATTGTTAAATAGCTTAGCCATCTGGTTGTATCTGAATAAAGCTGCAGTACATTACAAATGTAACTTCTTTCGGTGATAAGCAGTGTGAGATCAAACAAAAGGAGGGTAAAAATTTGGTTCCTGCTACAAAGTGTCAGTGTAACAGTTCAATAGCAAATGTTTAAATAGGCTTAGAGGATTATTTTTAAAAGAAAAGAAAAAGTTAATGGTTAAATTTTACACAACAAATATTTTATATGCTGGCCAAGTACCACAAGGGCCGTTTTAAAATAATTGAATATGTTTTATATTTAACCAGGAAGTGGTTTAGTAACGAGACTTAACATAAATGAAGCTTTATACTGTCACAGATAGTAGTGTAGCAAACCTTAATTTGTTTAAGTTGTATAAATGTACATTCTTAAGTGGAGTTGCACTTACTGTATTATACTTGGAAATGCAGCCAAATGCCATTGTGTAACCAATGCGCATTTCCTGCTGTATGTATGAAAATTGTACAGCTGTGATATTAAGAAATAAATGAAACAACTTTGACAGTTTGCTTCTTTAGCAATCATGTTTAATGATCACTCAAAGAGTGTAAAAAGGAAATTTGCCTTTAACCTTAGCAGCTCCAGCAAGCTGCTGCTAGGAAGCCTGAAACTGTTGTAGTGGTAACCAAATTGCAGTTCTGATAATGAATCTCCACAGACCGTGTGACAAACAAGCGCGTAGAAGAGCCAAAGTAGGATTTAACTTTCCGTCCAGCTACACCTCTTGTGTTTGCAGTCGCTTCCAGACTCGGCCGTTTGTCTAAAAATCAATAGCGTAGAGCTGGTCTCCTTCAGTTGTTTTCATGCCTTTACACGGCGGATAAAAATTATTCCATGCTTGTTATCAGCAGAAAGTTCTTTTGCATGACAGCGTTTTCAGACTACTACTGCAGCCGCTCCGGGGCGGGCGTTTTCACGCTTTTTGGTCGCCTCACACCAAAATCCTATGGCTGTAATGAAGGTGCAGTGCTGTAGGTTAGGTGTCCTGATCCTCCGCCACAGCTTCGTGGCGAAGCTTGTTCAGGCGGTCTCGTGGCTGGAGGGGTGTCGTGCCGCTGGCTGAGCTGATCTCGTCCCGTCGTCCCCCTGCGGGCCTCAGCTGTAAGTGCAGAAGGGGCTGGGACCGGTGGTGGGAAGGCAGCGAACACAGAGGGAGAGGTCACAAAATCCACCGGGTCGGGCAGGGTCTCGTAAGAGTACGGGAGGCTGGGGCTGGGAATTGTTGGAACACAAAGCTTTCCTAAAATCCGTAACTGTCTTGTTTTGCTTCCTGGGCGCTCACACTATGCCACTGAAGTAATGCTGTTTTATTCCGATGTATTCCAGCAGGTCTCCCTGTTGGAAGCAGGAGAAACAAAACTCCGGATCCAGTTGAAGGGACTAAGTGTTCTCTAAAGGTATACTGAAAAGCCACAAGGTAACACCACCATGCACGGACGCTCCCTGCTAGGCAGGTACACCCACAGTGACAAGTAGAAGTTGTGTTTTACTTCTGAACAGGTACACTGTGTGTGTGTGTGTCACTGCAGGCTGTCAGGTTACACCAGGTCACCTTTGCCTTGACCAAACAACCACTCGATCATGTCTCCTGCTCCTGGCACAGTTCAGTGTTGGTCTTATCTGCTGATAACCTTCTTCCGTTCTCCATACACACCAGTCTTACCTGCTCCTCCCTCCACGCGCTGCTGTTACCTCTAGTCCTGATGTTTGTGGTCTATGCTGCCCCTACCGTTCTGTTGCCCTCCCAGCAGCTGCTGGGTGGCTGAGGACATGGAGACCTTATACTGGTGGAACCCCAGTGAGACGTTATCTGGGAGCTGCTGCAGACAGATTCAGACCTTAGCCTTTTTCATGAAATGTCTGCGTTGGCTCTGTGGGGCATTTTGAGCGTGAATAGCTAGAAGAAAACAATAAAAGTGCGAAGGAACATGGTAAGAAAGTTCAGCTTAAGGTGGACCAGTAAAGCAGTGCTTATGCTGCCCTTGAATGAGTATATTTCCAGCTGCTGAAGGCTTGCTGTGCTGTTGTGTATTTCAGTCTGTTGCAAACGGCAGCTGCTGATCTGCAAAGCAACGTGGAGCTACATCCTTTTCCACAGTTTTACAAGACTTGCATTATTTTCATGGCTCACCGTATCCTAGGCTGCAACTTTGTTTTGCTGCTTGTCCCTGGCAGCTGACTGTACCTGCGCTGTACCCTTTGACAGGTCTGGTTTCAGTCTGTGAGCACAGTTGCCTATTTCAGTTAAACTCAAGGTACTCTGCCATGGTGTTAAACTCTCTGTTGATGGAAGTAAAACCATCTTGTGTTATACCGACACACTGCCAAATGCTTCATACCATGCAAACTTTGTCCTGGCTTTGGTACCTTGTCTAAAATGCTGTCTTTACAAATGTAGTAATTCTATTCTTTGTAGTTGTTTGGAGTTTATTTAATGGTCATGAGAAAATGCCATCCTTCGAGCCAATCTTCTTTGCCTCTATGCGATGGGTGCAGCTAATTTGCAAGCTTCCTTATGCTGCCCAGCTGGCTGACACAATGCTGTGATCTGGGGACATAACCTGAAGGTTTGAGATCAGACCCGAACCTCTCGATGACCATTTCCCACTGCGACTGCCAGCAACAGGATTGAGAAGGAGGGAGGCTCTCTTCTAGGAGCTGAGCTGAGGCTTCTGACTCATTTCCCACAGGCTAATAAGCATCTATTCCATATTATAGGATTAATATAATATGCAAAATTCAGCAGATGTTTGTTGAGGAAGTCATAGCAGTAGGAATCACAAACTTTTCATTGAAAGCATTCAGGCGACTGTAACCGCCACTGGTCTGTGACAGATGTCACAGGAAGTCCTTATTGTGTTACTGAGCACTTGAACTGGCAATGAAATCCTTCCAACTAATGAAAAACAGAGTTTCAGCGCCAAAGTCGAGGGAGCTGGTAGCAGTCCTTACACTTGAGTCGTCCGCATCCTCAGGCGGCAGATTTGTTCTGCAGCAGGGCAGCTACGAGTTGGTGCTGAGGATACAAGTCAGAAGGTAAGAGCAGGCAGGGAGGGAACCCCTGAAGCGCAATGTCAGCTGCCACTGCAAAATGTTCCTAGTGGGACAGCTAGAGAGAGCCACCACGAGACTGAAACAGCAGAGCAAAGCGTCGCTTCCAACCATTATGTCACCTGAAAGCATCCCAATTAAGCAGAACTACTGTCTCCATTAAGCAGCAGCAACCCTGGCCGTGCGTATCATTGGGTTTAAATAGGTTTCATACTAATTAAGCACAGCCGCTGATTAACTGTGTCCTAATTTTGTGGAACATGCAGAATAAATACAATTGAATTGGACTGCTCCACTGGTCGTATTTTTCATAGGGTGTTTTTGGTTAATCTTTTAAAATTGTAATAAGATGCAAGAGCTAGGTGAATTATTGTAAATAGTATTTTAATAGAATATAATAAAAAAAGTTCTCAGCAGGAGTGCTTCAAAGCAAATTCGAGTATTGCTGGGATTCATTCCCTTGCTTTAGTTAAACTTATCATCATCTTCGAAGCCAATTCGATCCTTAGACATAAACCTCCTTGTGCTAGCTCCAGAAGAGGTACGGGTTTCCTGCTTCCAAATATCAAAAGTAGTGTGAGCGTTCAACGTTGTGTCAAAACTAGGTGAGCTAGGACTGCTACACACAGCTTCTTGTTTTCCCAGGTACCACCAAAGTCCCAGGTCTGACAAGTTAAAGGAAGGACACAGTGAGGAAGAACGCAGGAGTAAAGGAAGTATCTCTGTGAAGGGCTGAGAGGCAGTATTGAGATTTTCTCATGAGTTTGGGGTGGCTAGATTACTTTTCCTGGCAAACGTTTATTGTTGGTAGTAGCCAAAAACAAGCTACTGTACCTCTGTTTCCCCCTCAGAACCAGGAGCTGGGTTAGTGGCCAAGGTGGAGGCTCTTGCAGTTTTGGACTTCTACTTGTCATGGTGAAGCCTGACTATCGGGGTAGCTTGTTCCTGCAGCCCATGGCCGTGGTCACCACCCCTGGTGGGTGCCACCGGCCCCTCTGCAGGACCTTCCCGCTCTTGCAGCGGAGCTGCAAGAAGGTGAAAGGTGGTTGATACCAAATTTTCAGAAACTACACCTAAATTTCTGACTCTTACGTTAAAATTGTTAGTAAATGATGTGTCCTAATGCTCTGTCGTCTCCGAAAGAGGTTGGTACCTCAGCTAACCATTTTTAAAGGCCGCGTAACACCCATCTGGCATAAGGTGATGACGCCTCGTGCAGTACTGCATGGAAGTAACCAGCCAGGACTGAAGGCTCTGAGGCAACCTGCGGGAGCTGCAGGAGACGCAGTCAGCAGCCGACTTCATGCTGGTGAGATGTCAGTTTGCCACGTGGGCTCTGGCCAAGCTGGGCCTGAACTTCTGCTCCTCGTTCACGCCGTGGGGAAAGCACCATGATACAAAGACAGCCGGATGATTTTGCATTTGGCTGCTCGGTAAGTCCCTCAGAGTTCAACACACCTAGGGCTGCTAACTCAGCATATGAAAAAATTATATACTTAAAATAAACTCGGATCTTTCAAGTGTATCTCGTAAAAACTTGGTGAAGACAGATGGAGTCACCTTTTGTACTCTCACTTTGTGGAAGAATTAATGCAATTTAAATGACTGCTGTCCCCTCAGCGCTACCCATCCTGAACTCCCTCATCTCCGTCGTCATACAATTCACTTCACTAGTTTGATTTTTTTTTCAAAATAAATCAGACTTGCAAAAAAATGGTTTTTAGAGATAAGGATGAGAAACTCAAGTGAATTGTGCATAAATGATTTACCTGCATACCGGAAGGGATGTTCTGCTATGTTAATTATAAGATATATATCAGGGGACTTTTCATTTTGCCAGCCTCCTCTCTCCTTGAGATTCGCATGGTCTCGTCTGAAATAAAATGCTCCTTTCTCATAATAACTTCTTCAGTCTTATAACTTTGGGAGCAGACAATTTATTGAGAACCGTATCAGTAAAAGATGAATTGTTAGATGCATGTTCCACACAGTGATTTTATTCAACAACTAAAAGATTAAGGGCAACTCTTTCAGGAAAGTCCCCCGAGCTTTAATGCTTTAGTTTGTAGGTGCCCCCTGAGGATGTTAAAAGTAGAAGGAAATGAATGTAATGTGCCTTGAACTTTAATCAATTCTAATCTATGGTCGTGATTACTTAAAAACTTTGATCACGATCGTATCATTTTGGTATATTGTTACTGCAGGACAGAAGCAGGATTGTTTGGATGCACTGATTTCCGTGCTTTATCGGGGTTTGATCCATTTTGTAATTTGTCTCAGTTCTTTATCCGCTGAGCCTATTCTTGCTTGGGTTGGAGACAGCTTCAAGAAGACAAAAGCAGTATTAAAATTAAAGTTGCCGATATTACTCTCAATCTTTGTTGTCCACACACACACATACACACACACATATATATTTCTTGGAATATAGAAGATGTCAGGAGAGCTCTGTTGTGCCTGAGCTCTTAGAATCATCACAAAGAAACCTTCACAAAAGGAAGAGAGGGACTTGTGAAGAGTGGAAGTGAGAGTACAATAGCGAGGTGAACAGCTGGACTTCTATATCAGAAGTAATCCTTCCTGGTCCATAAAAGATTTAAAGGAGTTATATCTAATCGGGTTCAAGGGAAATAGAACATCAAATTTCCTGAAAAGATAAATACAAAGTATGTGGCACTTGTGCATTTCTGCTAGTTTTGATAAAAGGACTGGAGGCTATTATATGCAGAGGTGGTAGTAAAATCTTGCAAAGCCACAACTGTGTCATGCCATGCAGGAGAATATTGAAGAGCTGTTACAAGTGGATTACCAAGGTGTCATATCATCTACAGATTTTATTTTACAGGAGGCTCTGATGACCAGGAGATATCACCCGTGTCTGCAGAGGTGTCAAGGGAAGCCGTAGAGCCTTCTTTGTGCAAATCAGAGACTGAGGATCCACTTAGTGTGTCAGAGCAGAAACAGACAAAATTATGTTTGCCTTCAACTCACCGTCAAGCCATAGCTAACCAAGTTTCTCAGAAAATGGTGGGCCACCATCCAGAGGGACAGGCCAGAGTGGGGCACCAACACGACCATGTGCAGTTCAGCAAGGACAAGTGTCCTTGTGCGTGCTGCAGCATGGATGGATGAGCCTCGTGCAAGAGCAGAGGCTGGGCTGGTGGGGCTCGTTTCAAAATAGCAAACTTTTTAATTATATATCAATTAATTATAATATCAAATATATATTGCTGTGAATTAGTGGACCTGCTTGCACTTGGGGTTGGACCAGATCCCATCCAATGGTCCCTTCCATACCAAGTTATTCTGTGATCTTGTTATCAGGGAATGTTCTCAATAGTGATGGCAAACAAAGTGCTAAGATCAGAGTGAGAATTCAGCATGCAAAATCTGCATTTTACTATTGCTCGGAGAATGCTCTGCTGCCATAGAACGAGACCAGGGCCAAGACTGAATTTGTCAAAATATTACATAGAGCTGGTGTGCCTTTACAGGACAGGGTATGCAAGAAAAGCTCCACAAGTAACCTCAGAAACTCCTCCCTGTCCTCTGCCCTGACACAGCTCTCCAGAATTTCCCAGGGAAACACCCCCTAACTCCTGGTTCGGATGTAAGGACCCCTTGAGGCATCGGAGAGGAGCCTGGTGCTTCACTCCTTGCAATCAGTGCTATAGAGGCAAATAAGCAGAGGAGCCCACTTAACCCACCCTTAACTGATCCTGACACCAGCTTACAGCCCTAGGGTCTAGCCGGATGATTTTTTTTTTCCATCAGGAAAAAAAAAGGTATTCCATGGTTATTTCTTTTCTGTCAGACACAAACGGATGAGAATATATCACCGGTTTTCCTAACTCTTTTCTTAATCGGAGTGCAGGAGAAGGGAGTCCCTGGGTTGTATAATTTATCTGAGGATTTATGTTTTATGTTTGCTGTGCCTCAGCAAAATTCCCAGCTCCCCACATCTCATTTCTGGTTAAGTTTAGACAAATCCAAAACCTGACATCTATTTTTGGCTGCTGTCTTATATTACTACTTGTATATGATCAGAGCTGTTCGAAATGCTTGCAGTGGTAGGAAAAGTTTGATGCCGAAACACTCTACAACACTGAGTTTCCTAAATAAGCTTTGATAGCAGAGGAATTTTTTGATCTTAGTGGTGCTTGTGACCAGAACAACATGGAGCTTGTCTTCTTTGTGATATGTTCTCACAACCTCAGTTTTCTTTTTGTAAATCCTGAACCTCGGGGAGAGGGAGATTTGCAATGAAGGTACCATATTTAGTGGAAAAGAAGATGAACTTTTTGATGAAAAGGGTGAGAGAAAATGGCATGAAACTGTCCATAGGCGTGGACCTGAGGGTCAGGAACTGGTGCCTCTGGCACCTTACCCTCTGTGCAAGGCGCGATCTCCCAAGCCTGTAGGAGCTTGGAGGTGGGTGAAGTCTCCTGATGTGCCAGGGGGTGAGTTGCCTGTGCTCAGCTGCTGGTGTTACAGGCTCCGAGGAGCAATGAAGCTTTTCCTACGGGGTTGAACCTTGTCCAAGAGACATACATGGGGTCTTCCTCAGTGGTCTCTACTGGGACTGGTGCTGTTTAACATCTTTGTTGGTGACATGGACAGTGGGATTGAGTGCACCCTCAGCAAGTTTGCTGACAACACCAAGCTGGGTGGTGTGGTCGGCACACTGGAGGGAAGGGATGCCATCCAGAGGGCCCTGGGCAGGCTTGAGAGGTGGGCCTGTGCGAACCTCATGGAGTTCAACACGGCCTAGTGCAAGGTGCTGCACCTGGGCCAGGGCAATCCCAAGCACAAATACAGGTTGGATGGAGAATGGATTGAGAGCAGGCCTGAGGAGAAGGACCTGGGGGTGTTGGTTGATGAGAAGCTTGACATGAGCCAGCAATGTGCGCTTGCAGCCCAGAGAGCCAACCGCATCCTGGGCTGCATCGAAAGTGTGGCCAGCAGGTGGAGGGAGGTGATTGTCGCCCTCTGCTCTGCTCCTGTGAGACCCCACCTGGAGCCCTGCGTTCAGCTCTGGGGACCCCAGCACAAGAAGGACATGGGTGTATTAGAGCGAGTCCAGAGGAGGGCCATGAAGATGATCAAAGGGCTGGAGCACCTCTCCCATGAAGACAGGCTGAGAGAACTGGGGTTGTTCAGCCTGGAGGAGAGAAGGCTCTGGGGAGACCTTACAGTGGCCTTCCAGTACCTAAAGGGGGCTACAGGAAAGCTGGGGAGGGACTCTTTGTCAGGGAATGGAGTAATAGGACAGGGGGGAATGGCTTTGAACTGAAAGAGGGTAGGTTTAGATTAGATCTATGGAAGACATTCTTTTACTAGGAGGGTGGTGAGGCCCTGGCACAGGCTGCCCAGAGAAGCTGTGGCTGCCCCATCCCTGGAGATGTTCAAGGCCAGGCTGGATGGGGCTTTGGGCAGCCTGGTGTGGTGGGAGGTGTCCCTGCCCTTGGCAGGGGGTTGGAACTTGGTGGGCTTTAAGGTCCCTTCCAACCCAATCCTTTCTATGATTCTATGTCTCTATGTCATTAACCTCAGTGCACAGACTTCGTATCCTGGGCTTTGTCACTGAAGACTGAATCACTGACCACACAGCGTGCCCAAACATATACAAGAAGAGGGGTTGTCCCACACAACAAGTGTGCTGACCCACAACAGGAAGGTTTGGGACTGTTTTGGGAGAAGGTCCTCTGTATCAAGCTGCTTCTGGACATGATGGGTCTTTCTTGCTCCAGGACCCCGGAGGGGAGGTACAAGTAGCTGGCAAAGCAGTGGAGCAGGAGAGGGGCATTTCGACCAGAAACACTGCAGAAATAGGAGCTGTGAGCCTGGTGGCAGGGTGGCGTGAGCCAAGGATCGAGTGAGCAAGTCCCTCTTTCTTTGCGTGCCCCGAGAGGCCTTGTTCCTCCCCAGGGGAGCACAGACTGGCAGCTGGCATTTGTCTTGATTGTGGTAGCGTGCCTGTGAAACCGCAGTTTGTTGATTTCCTGCAATTTATTGGTTTTGTTGATGTTGTTGTTAATAGAGAGCTGTTTCTGCAACTTTTGAATGTATTTAGCCCAAAGCAAGACCAACTTTGCGTATACTAGAAGCAAGAAGGAAGATGAACACAAATGAGCTCAAGGAACAGGTGCTGCTGTAGGAAACTGGGAATTGGGACGAAACAGCTGTTTATGTCCATAAGCACAATTTCTACTGATTTCTCATCTCTGATTATCAGCATGCATCTTATCACCCAGTCCATACCATCCTTCCCATCCCTTTTAGCCCATTTCTGTCAGAGGAACTCCTATAGCTTTTGTCAAAGCCAGCTGGAATTTCAAATATGTTTTACAAGATATTTTAGGCCAGAAGTCTCATTTTCAGAAGATCCAGTGCAACTGCAGATTCATTTTTTTTGCGATAGTGGGTCTTGATTTTTCCTAAGCTTCCCATGATGCGAATGTTAGCAGGTTTTTATGGTATAGGATGCATTAAATTACTCTGTATGGTTCCCTCTGTTACAATTGAATGCCTTACCCACAGTAAGTGGGTAAGTGCAGATTTGCTAATCACAACATAGGGAAAAAGTAGCATAAAGAATAAGACAGTTGCTAAATTTACCAAGAAGGAAAATAAATTTGTGTCTGTAAGATGGAATTGCTAGTTAAAATGTTAAACATATGAATATAATAGGATGGTAGCAATTAAAAACTTCAAGTATTCAGAAAAAAATGCAGAATCAAAGACTGAAGTCTAGGCAGTTAGATATCTTGATACACTCATACAAAAAAAAGAAAAAGGAAAAAAAAAACAACCTTCCTCTGTCTCTAAGTCCTGTTACACATTGGAACAAAGATCCTTCTACGTTCACCTGCTTTACACCAGGCTGACTCCCAGTATCAGTTTCAAAATATCTCCAGTTGTTGCTGGTTTGTGGCCAAGACCAAGGTGTCACCAGGTATCTTCTCCCTGAACCTCTGTGCTCAGGGGTCCCCATCCCTTTTTGTGTTCAAGGAACCACAGTTGCTGTTCAGCCCTGCACTTTGCAGCTCCAGGATGGACCTTCACTCAAACCTGATTTTTCGGCAATCCCTGCTGGGTGCACAGGAGTCCCCATTCACACACAAAGTAAGGACAGGGTCTGGAGACACCTGAAAGGAACAGCTTTTGGCCTCCCGCAGCACCTTCCCATGGGGCCACCCACACTCTCCTTTGCAGGAGCTGAATGAGGTAGCGTAGGTGAGGCACCCTGACACAGAGTAGAGCTCTTTTACACATATCCTTGTCACTGCCCCAGCAGTCTTTGCTTGTATTTTGCATACAATGAGCTGATCTCTTTAGCAGGAGAGTGAAGAAATTGTGTGAGTGATAGGGTAACACTCTCAGTAGCTAGGGCTGTCTTGCTCCCTGTTATAAGGAACGAGATCTGCAAGGGTTACATCTCAGTTAGGCTGAGGAAAGCTACGAAATGAAAGAGACAACTAGCAGCTAACTGAAGAGAAAGAGAGGGAAAGAAAGGGAGATTGAAAAATAAAGGTCTCTATTAGTGGAAAGTTGTAGCCCTGCAGCAGGGCTGTGAGAATCCAGCCTCTCATGCCTCTACCTCTTTCATCCTCTGCAATGCGCTTGGAAAATAAAATTTAAAAAATAACAGTGGTGAGAGGACAAACAAAATCCACCATTTTTGGAACAGCTGATAAATATCTATACTTGTTTTTAAAAACCATCAACTTGTTACCTGAGAATTTCTGAGAAGTCTGGAAAAAATGCATCATCCCGTCTCTGTTTTGAAGAGAAGTACATGGATAGCGCCCATGTGTTCAGGGTGATGCAGCACGTCGACGGAAGGCTGTGGAAGCCAGCTCCTGCCTTCCCCGTGCAGCCCACAACGCTTTGGGAAACCCACGAGCTGCTCCCCACTATCTTCAGGTATTTAGTGCCTTGCCTCAAGCCTCCATCAGCCCTTACACAGAAACTGTTATTACTGCTCCTCTGTAGCCTTTTATTTACCTCGTTCGTATTCTTGGGTAAGTTGCTAAATTAAAATAAATTCTGTAAATTCCATGGATAATATATAGCTTCAGTGACACTGCCTGAAGCTTTTATTGGCAACTGTTATCTCTAACTACAGACATACATATTTTTTTTGCGTGACTTCTTCCCACCAGCTTGGTTATATGAGAGGCTATTGCCGAAGCAATGATTTTCTCATACACCTGTTTATGATTTTGTTCCTTCAGCCAGCAGGAGAATGAAAGTGACTGCCTGAAAAGGTTGTTCAAAGACGGGTGACTGCCTTGAAAGCATGCAATAATTTTGGCGTGGGAATAGCTTGAAGCAGAATCTGCCGGATAAAATTCCCCAATTTGTGCTGTGCAGAAGTCATGGCCTGCGGGATTTGTCCCAGCACCACCTGCAATCAGCAGCATTTTTTTCAGTCCCCTGCTTTCTGCCGTAACAGCAAATGGGCAGGTGCTTGGTGTTTGACACCGAACACCCTAAATGCCTGTGACTGCAAACTGTATTCCAGATGGACTTCTGCAGTTTGCTGCTGTTGAAGAGGCAAAACAGCGAGCCTGATTCTCACCTCCACCACGACTGTCTTCATGTCTGTCACCTGAGACGTGCTGAGTCTGTTTTGCCCATGACGATAATTGTTGAATGATCTCCCTGTCCTTATCTCAAAATTTGAGCCCTTTCCATCGTATTTTCTCCCTGTTTTCCTTTGAGAAGGGGGAGCAAGAGCGCGGTTGTGGGGGAGCTCAGCTGCCCAGCAGGGTAAAACCACCACAGTGGGTGAGGAACCTGTGAAGGTTTCCTGTTCCTCAGGCCATATTTCTTATTCAGGTGTTTTAGCATCGCCTGGGGAGCTCTGGTTGCTGGAAGGGTTGGACGTAGGTTGGACTCACCTCCCAAGCAAAGAAAGAGCTGAGGGCAGGAGGGAAACCATTTTCCACTGGAAATGCAAACCACGATACTACTTAATGCGTATTAATGTTCTAGGTACAACAAAATAAATTACCTAATCTATTCATCTATTCTCTGATGAAAACTTTCTGGTTTGGACTGGCCTCATTTTCTCTTTGTCTGAAGCTCTCTGATGGCATCCTATTTAATTTTCCCTTTCATTGAGAAACCGTGCTTCCAAATGTGAGCATTGTTAGCACGCTCTGCCTAATTAGTGATAATAATCTTTGTTGAGGCATGCTGAATTCAGAGGCATCCAGTAAAAAGTGATTTATTTATTTATTTTTTCCCCATCAGCCTTGTCTGCCAGGCAGCTTTTTGTTGTCCCAGTGCCAGCCACGTCTGGTTACGTGGTGGCTGAGCCCAAGAGCACGTGGGCGGAAGCAGGGAGGCAGCCCAAGGCCTGCAGTGGGGATGTGTCCTACGGATCCGTGCTGATCTTGGAGATGGACCCACCAAGGATTTGTCCCCTCGGATCCTGCTGTGCAACCAAGCCAGTGGCCTGGCGGCCTTCTGAAAGGTAGGCCGGGGAGTAGGTAGGCCAGGACTGGCAGCCTGGGGTGCCTGGGCCCAAGGCTTCACACAAAGTCCTGGCCGTGTGAGCCTGCAAGTCTTGCAGAAGCAGTGAGTTGTCTGATAGGTAACTGCACCCCTGAGCCTTCCATGACTGATAAATAACTGTGTCCTGGACTGGACCCAGCAGGTGACCCAGCTCTGTGCGGATCTGGCACTGCTGGCCGCGAAGCCATGTTGAGGCCAGTGCCCTGTATTTCTGGGGCTTTTGACATTTGAGGAGCATGAGACCTGCAGGACAAGACAACAGCAGTTCTGCTGGCAAAAAGACTTTATAAAACAAGACATAGAGAAAAACTGCTGCAATTTTACAGAACTCCCTGAATATGAAGATGGGATTTTCCCAGAGAAGCACTGTCTCTACAGTACGCAGAAATTTAGAGTACACTGCCAGATTGATCCCTTGTAGCTGAAAATTACCATTACTGTTCAATCGCATACAGACACCTTAAATTATTAATGGGATTCCTGCCTGAGGGTGAACATTGTAGACTCACATTCTGAGATTTTAAAGAGCTCTTTGCTCACAACTAGGGCTGTTAAATACAGTTATTTGCTTTATACGTCTTATATAGATCGATATCAGCTGAAGAAATACCAGGGGGATAGAGAGCGAGAGTAAAGGTGTAAGGAGAAAATCTATGACCACTGTGCCTCAGGTCATCAGGGATTTCTAGATCTGACCAAGGTTTTCTCCCCTAACCTAACTCTAACCTTGTCACTGGCCAGCCCTTGAATCACGGGTGAAATTCATGCAGCTGCACTCAGCACATATGCTTTAAGCAAAAGCCAAGCTGTCGCTTTTAATCTAGCCTTTTCCAGCTGCTTAACGTGTTTCGGAAAAGATTCTGTAAGGTGGTTCTCTTTCTGAGGTGAAGCACTTCATCAAAGGCTACTTTGAGAGCCTCTTTTCTCTTGTCACTTGAAAAACAAGACTTCGTGGACTAAAATTTCCATGGCAAAGTAGCAGCAGGCTCTGATGCTCTCCCTTGGGCAGGAGGCTCCATCTTTACAGCATCCCTTGCTACCGAAAGCAGTTCCCATGCACTGCATGCAAGCAAAGTTACTTCCCGTGGAGCAGTTTGGGAACCTGCCCCGGAACTGCACAGCCCTTTGTCCTTGCAGCTGTCGTGGATATCCTGTGGGCCGTTTTTGTGAGGAACAAAAGACCACAGCTTATGAACCAGGAAGGAGACAGCCAAGCAGTGACACAGGGACCTTGCAGCAGCTCCCGGAGCCAGCAGAGATATTGTCCAGGCAGTCCCATGAGTTCCTGGTGGCCCAGAGGACTTGTTTTGTGCTTCACTCTCTGTATAGGAAGCTGTATTTTGTTTCTGGATCCCGTTTTTTTCTTGAAAAGACACCCCACTAGAGATATCATGTGGGTCTTCACTCTGCCTCTTCGTCTTTGTGCTGTGCCTTGAACCTACACCTGCATGTACTGCTGCTGCTCTTCCCACTCTTCTCTCACCAGTGGTAGCTTCCTAAAGCCGCTGTCACATCAGAAAAGTCACAGTGAGGTAGAAGCTGCTTTGCCTTGTCCTTTCCAGGTTCCCGTCTGTGCTGTTCCTCCTTTTGCAGCTGTCTTAGGGTAATGTTTCACACGATGGCATGATCCAACGTAACAGCCCACCGCTGCCAAACAGGGATGGTTCCCATCGCGTCTCCTGGCCAAGGTTCCTCCCACCACCTCTGCTTGGTATGCCACATGCCAGGCTCCTTTGCAAGCAAAACCACTGGGGAGGTTTTGCCATTTCAGTAGGTAAATAGGCCTGGGAGAGGGTCTGAAAGATGCTATCCATGCAAGCCAGGCAGTAGGACAGAGTGGCCAGCAGCAAGACATGGGGGATCAGCTCCTTTTAGCCAGCCACGGACAACTCTGCTGGCTCAGCTGTGTGTAAAACTCCAGCCACAGCCCCCAGGTCATCTCTCTGGCTTTTGCAAGTGCTTCTCAGGTGCCCACTTCTCCCCGTGCAGAACTGGAACGCCGTTGGAGCAGTGGGCCCTTCTTCGTATTACAAGCTCAGTCATGCAGAAAGAAAAGCTGTTCTCCAAACAAACAGGGCAAGCAAACAGTTGTGCAGCTTTGAAAAGCTCTTGTCCCTGTGCCCACACTCTGAAGGATGGCTCATTTTAATTCGTGTGAGTAAAACAACTTTCTGCTCAGGGATCCCGTTGAAAAGAAAGACCAACCCCAGCTATTTTATTTTTTAATCCAAGTTAAACCTATGCAGGCACTGGCATATCCTTTCTTATATGAAGAGTCATTCTAGCCGAATTAACTCATTCCGCTACCATCTGTGCCATTCAACCTACACGTTTCCTTATGCAGCCCTGTTGAACTCTGACTTTCCAACAATGTCAAGAAACTTTGGTGCTGAAGCAGTGAAGACAGTGATTTAGTAGGCCATATAGGCAAAGAAAAAAGATTAGCTTTCTAATTTTTTGGAGAGAAGTGTTGTTATACTTTGCCACAAATGGTATCTTAAAACAAGCATGTTTCACAATATGTTAATCTTAAATCAAGCATCTAATTATTAAGACTGATGTAACACACTTGGAATCACAGCACAGTAATTAGTCTTCCCGGTGCCACTAGTTCAGAGCATTTTGAAATGAGCAGTAATATGGAGAAATGTGATAGAATATGTTCACAATTCCCAGTGAGTAAATCAGATAATGCCATCCATCCCAATGTCACCTAAAAAGTGGTCAAATATGCCGTAATATATCCAAATGTATTCAGGATTTGCAAATGAGAATGAGTTAATAAGACATGCTAGTCTGAATAGACTGGACAGATTTTCAAATCTAGCATTTGAACTGGATACTAAATGGATTCTTCAGTACTTTGTGGTGTGATCCATACCTGGTGAACTAGCACAGCATGAGATTCAAAGGTCATCAAACCCCCAAAAAAAACAACTGGTTTGGTTTGGAACTGCCTCTTTAGAAACTTTCAGGAGGAAAATTATCACATTAGCAAAGCATGATCATTCAAAAATACCCAGAAAATGAAATCATAAGGGATGTTGATACTAGAATAAGTTTTTGAAGACTGAAAGCTCAACTCTGATCCCTGGAGACGTATTTAGCTAGACTTGACATTCAGGCCCACAAGGCTGTGCCAAGTCATGTAAAAGTCCAGGACTTCATTTTTAGTCAGCCATTCCTACATTACAAGTGCACAAATGCCATTCAAAGCTGACCTAGAAAGAATTACATGACACTAATATCGTAACACGAGTCCATCTTCAGGAGTGGTTACACAGCTCTGGTTTTGTCTAATTTGTCACATTTGTAAAGCTGAGGTTGAGAAGTCACGGTGAAGTAATTTGTTAGCACTACAGTGCAAAAGCTATCTAACATAAGGCAGGAAAATCCAAAGCTGTGGTATTTCAGCCATCCCCAGGGCTTCAAAACCAGCTACGAACAACAAAAACAAAGGAAAATGCTCGAGGAAAATACTTGAAAGCATCACAGTCAATAGTGGGGATATCCGGGTCAGCAAGGTCAGGCCATTAACCATCACCAAATCAGCATTTTACAAACATTTCTCAGACATGTACATGGTCCAAACCCCTCAGTGGTACAAACCAACCTGTTTAGATTCAAGGAGATGATAAAAGATCCCTGTAAATCACAAAACCCTCCCTGGCACATCACTCTTCATCAGAGACTTCTGCAGGGGCCACGGGCTAGCCTCCATCACTCCTTTGCTAGCAGTGGCTGTGAAGAGCCTGTGGGTGAAGGCAACACACACGTGCCCACACAACGAAGTCTTAACACCTGTACCAGGACTCTCACTTCTTGTGGCCTTCACCTATTTGTTATATCACTGAGCATTGAATATATTCTTCTCAGCTGTGGAAAAGCAGGAAAAGAAAAAGTGGCAAAGAGGCTGTTAAATGAAATATTCCTCCTCTGGTTATCACCCGGTATTGCTACCTCTTACACTTAGAAGATGACTTCATGAAAGCATGTGTCCCTGCTCCTGATGGCCTCCAACACCCGTGCTGAGCACCAAGCCACCCATCCAGCAGTTTGCTCTCTCTGAAAGGAACATCTCCTGGCTCCTTACAGGATCACTTCTTCACCAGACCAGACTCAAAATGGAAGAAAAACAGGTTTACATGATGAAAGCAAAATGTTAAGCAAGTATAAAATGTCAGCTTGCTTACAAAGGGAATGCAGCAAGCAGATTGTTTTAGCCGTTTTATTCTCTTTAGCTGTTCTCCCTGCTTGGTGGGGTTTTACTTCAAACAACATCTTTTTAGTAAGGGATCCTGTTCTCATCTTTTTTGTTCCTGTTTGCACCTGGGAATGTTATAGTTGCTCTCAAAGTGCCAAAGCATGTAGCCCTACAAATGTAAGCACCTCTCTGTATTGGGCTGGTGCTTAGCCATTCCCTACATCACTTTTTTGACTATGCGAGAATGCTAATGAAGTATTTTTAAATGTGAGCTGTTTGAGCAAAAAGACCTTAATGTGCTCGTTTTCTCTCATCTATTCATCCCTTCTCTCAAGAGCCAAGCAATTCGCAGCCGTCAGCTGACTTCCAAACATTTTACAAATCACACACGCAAAGGGAGCCCTCGGGGACGGCACTTTTTGGTTTCTCTTCCTAGAGACAATAGCTTGCAGCAGAAACCTTTTTCTGAGCTGCATAAAAATTTGCAACTTATCCACTCTAAAATGCCTGACCTTTGATATGATTCTATTTCCGAAGTTCACGTGATGCCCTCAGTATCTGCAGGGGCCGCACATGACTGTTGGTAGCATGGGTGCCTGACCGGACACACCGAGTGCCAGGAGGTTTGCTCACAAAGCACCGGTGTTCAAGTTTCGTGGAAGAAGCACGCCTCGGGAGGAAGTGGAAAAAGTAATAAAGTCACCATGGCAATCAGCCTCATTTTTTCACTTCAATTTTTTTTTCAAATCAGACCGTTCTTGATCTCCCTTGGCAATTTTTCCAGATTTCCCCTTCTGAAATTGGTGCAATGATGGGTAGCAAAGGCATAAGTGGTGAGTTGTATTACTCCAGTCTTGACCTCTAAAATTCAATGCTAATGTAATTTGAGGCAAGTAAACAAAAGAAGTAAAGCTATTTTTCCTTTATTTATTTTTTGTCCCTTTTGCACACTAATCATTCCTGCTAAAGGGATCAAAATTGAAAAAAGAGGAGGTCTCTGTGTTATGTTGAGTACCAAGACTGCAATTTGGAGTCAAGTTCTGCAGCCCTTAGATCAGGCTGTGGGAAAAGCAGTGGATGAGGAAAGAAAGGAGAGGATGAGCTGGTCTGTCTGTGCAGGGAAAGGATGGGGCTAACAGCGGTTTCCAAATTCTCTTGGTAGCTTCATCCAAGTGGAAAGCAGCCCAAGAAATCTCTGATGCTCTACGTGCTCCCCCTGATTCTGGGCAGGTGAGACCAGGGGTGGACCTCGGCTGCGTTTGCTGGATCGCTGCTGCACACCAGCAGGTCCAGGAGCAAACGGCACATGAGGTGTGTGGGACAAGGATGCTGTGTTTGCTCTGGGACAGAAACATCTGGAGCTGCTGCTTAATGAAGAGCTGGTCTTTGTGCCCTGTGCTGAGTGAAAGGCTGGAGGAACAGGACCATTTTTCTGATCCTCACATATCACTTTTTGTCTCTGTGTCCAGAACGTGTCCTGAATGAAGAAGCACGTGGTCCTTCCTTCCCAGGGGACACAGAGGGAGGTGGACTTGCGTGAGAGCCCAGTTACATGGTGATGGGTGTCCAGCAGTGATGCACTTCTTCATATTTAATCCCACCTTGGAAGAAGCTGTCCTTGGACTGGTGACACTCTTGTGGCAGCCGTTTCTCAGGTGTCCTCTCCCAGGTCCTTTCCCCATCTTAGGCTGGGTGACTTTTGCTCGCTTTTCCTGGCCCATGGAACGAGGAGGAGCGGGGAGCTCACACCAGCCGTTCCTGGGGTGATGTCCTGCACGCAGCAGTAGGAGCTCCCATGGCACATCGGTGCTCAGTGTGCTGGTGCCACTTTGGAGCTGCCACTTGGCAGGGTCCCCACCAGCTTGGCCTTTGCTTTGGCTGGAGAAGGCGTTGGGAAGGCTGATGGTTAGAAGGCTGATGTAGACCAGGTCTCCAACGTGCGAGCCCCCTGGCTCTCACAGCTCTGCCTCCCACCCCAGAGGCCTGGCCTCGGCCCCACATGCCCGCCTTTCCCTCTGCCGTGTCTCCCCCAGCGCTCTGGCCCTGCTGTGCACGTGAATAGGCACTGCCTGGCAGGGTGGCAACTCACGGAGCAGTAACAGCACATTTCGGATGCAGGACGTGTCAGTGAACAGCTCACCACCCACCTCTGCTCCGGGTGGCTTCAGAGCTTTCCTCAGTGAATTACCCGCATGACTTTCAATTAAAAACCGCAACCTCTACCTGTTAAAATGATATGTCGCCTTGTATATAGAACGATTTCTCAAATGTTACAGTGAAAGGCAAACAAGTGACAGATTTACAACAGGTCTGTCTTCATTTCAGGTAGGTTACAGGAAAACACTGGGTTTGTTGCAGCCAGAGGTTGCCCTCTCTCTCCCCTGATGAAGCCATACGTTTCAATCGCTTGCTGAAAGGAATGCAATAAGACTCCCTGTGGTGCTTTTCAGTACAGAACTGCACAGACTGGTGTCTCCACAGAGCAGCATGAGTCCTCCTCCCTCTTGCAGGATCAGATCATTTTCCTTATGGGCCTGGTGAGTAAGCACCCTCTCTTTCCCACAAGGGACTTCACAATGTTGAGGCCACTTCTCATCCAGCCCCCAGAAAAACAGCCTGGTACTAAGCATTTCTTAAGAGCCTTTATTTATTTATTTATTTATTTTTAAAATGTTGATCCCATGTAGTTTCCTAATAACAGATGAAGTTTTATACCGTGGGTACCTTCTGGTGTGGATTGGCCATCTTCTGATGGTCAGCCTGCGCCAATTAAGATTTTGCCCTAGGTAGCACACTTTACCTATGGGAGAGATTTTAAAGACTATTGGTGTGTCAGCGAAGGAGGTTTTGCCCAAGTAGCAGTGCAGTCAGACTATCACATCGGTAATGAAGCAGCTGAGAGGGAGCGCTCCTGTAGGAAACCAGCAGCTTTGCTCTATGGGAGGCAGCACCTCTTTTTTCCTGGTGTGTAGAAACCCTTACTCTCCACTGACACTGCAGAATAGGTTGTGATAGACCACTTGCTGTATTATTAACAATTCCAGCAGCATTAAAGAAAGGAAGGAAGGAAGGAAGGAAGGAAGGAAGGAAGGAAGGAAGGAAGGAAGGAAGGAAGGAAGGAAGGAAGGAAGGAAGGAAGGAAGGAAGGAAGGAAGGAAGGAAGGAAGGAAGAATAAAGTAACCCCCATCCCAATGCCCATTCCTTGTACCATTCCCAGCTGTTAGCTTAATGGTGCAGATTTTCTGCCTGAAGGATACACATGAAACAGATGCTCCTGTGTCCTGAGCCAGGTAATGACCACAAGTACAGTTTGTAGGGGATGCACGGGGGGGGACTCAAGCCTATCAGCCCTAACAAGTGCTGTAGGTTGCTCTTTAAATTGCTTCCAGAGAGTGTCTGTGCTTTGGTCTGATGAGCTTTAAATAGTCAGGAGCACCTTCCATCCCAGAAAACTGTCCCATATAACTGTCAATGGGCCCTGCTGTGCACCAGACACTGCTGCAGAAGGTGCATGAGCAACAGGTTTGGGCTCAGTCAGTGGTCATTTGGGGTACAGAGCGTTCAGGAACGACTCGGCACTATCTTGCTCCAACTGGAGAATGGTGCTGGAAATATCAGGAAATATCCTAGAGTGCAACCAGGTGGCAGTGTCTCAGCTGGCTGCCAGGACTTCTGTGAATATGAGTTTCATATCTGCCTAACTCTACAGTATTAGGGTTTTGCTAGCAGCCGCCTGGCCAAGACGGCGACAGGGACTCTGAAAAGCTAAGGGAGATCAGAGAGGCTGAGAGGAGAGAGAACACAATACATTTCTGTGATTCCCATGCAGGCAAGAAACCGTCACGACAGAGCACGGTACAGAGACTAAACTGCTAGACAAAAACCAACCAACCAACCAACCAAACAAACAATTAAAAACACATGCAGAGTTAGTCACAGCAAGTCACCAGAAACCTCAGAAGATACAATTCCCAGTGTAATCCTGAACAGTGCACTAGGCCTGGGTCATATTCAATATAAACACCCTTACAGGAGTGGAAAGACTAAGAAAAAAAAAAAAGTCATTACAATAATGTTTAACTTCAAAGAGGCAGACCATGTGTAAATAAGTACACATATTAAAAGGTACAGCCAAAAGGATCGAGTGATTGCTAGGGGGTTCGGAGATGCTTTATGGACACTGACACTGCATCAGAGGATGAAAAGAAAAAGTATACATTAAAAGATTCAAAAAGGAACCCCAAAAAGGTACACTCACATATTTTTAAACAGTAAAGAGAACTGCTATAAGGTAAGTAAATAAATTCCTTCAGAAAATGGAGGACATCTCCCAGTGAGAGTGATTCAAAAAAAGATGAGCTCTGGCAGACTGAAAGGGAAAACCACAGCATGGCAGACCTAAAAAAAATCCCTCAGAACTGGAGGGCATAAAAGCTACAGACGCTTTTGCTGGAGTTTGCGTGTACACAAAAAATACCCTTTTCTTTGCAGAAGACAAGCCCATGGATCTGTCTCAAATGAAGGTGCCAGTAGAAGGAAATCTGGACCTAACTGATAGGAACAAACAGTGAGAATAGCTGGGGCTCTGGCTGGGAAAATGAGGGATTTCAGATGTTGATCTGCCAAATCCATGGGCAGGTAACCTGCTGCTGAGGTGGGGCCTCCGTACACTGGGGTGGATCTGGGTGATGTGGTGCCTGTTCTTAATACGTCCAGTCCAGTTATCACAGAATAACGAGCTTTAGTTTCTGGAAGACACTCTGGTTGGTGGGCTAATAAAGGACAAAGTAGTGGACACAGGATGAACAGGACATATAGGAAAGAATCAATGTGTTTTTTGTAGGGGGAACAATCCTGTCTCCTCAGGCATATTTAATTGTGCTGAGGAAATTGGGGTTGTTTAGTCTGGAGAAGAGGAGGCTCAGGGGAGACCTTATTGCTCTCCACAGGTTGGCCTCTTCTCACAGGTAACTAGGGATAGGACTAGAGGGAATGGCCTCAAGTTGTGCCAGGGGAGGCTCAGGTTGGAAATGAGGAGACATTTCTTCTCAAAAAATGCAGTCAGGCATTGGGACGGGTTGCCCAGGGAGGTGGTGGAGTCACCGTCCCTGGGGGTGTTCAAGGAGAGGTTGGATGTGGTGCTTAGGGACATTGGTGGCAGGAGGATGGTTGGACCAGATGATCTTGAAGGTCTTTTCCAACCTTATTGATTCTACGATTCTATGCTCTCCAGCCCTTCTGCCAGCTTTGTTGTCCTCCTCTGGATGTTTTCAAGAATCTTAATATCATGTTTATATTGTGGAGCCCAGAACTGCACACAATATTCAAGGTAAGGCTGCACCAATGCTAGATATAGTGGGAGAATCATAGAATCATAGAATCACCTCTGTGTAGTGCGAGAATCACCTCTATGCATGTTGTGACGTACATCATTCAAAATACTTGTAAGTGATGTAGGAAAAAAAAGCATACGTAGTGAAGTGAGAGATTTTTCTGGCCCTACACAACTATCAGAGTTATTTGAACTAAAACCAACTGCAGAGAGTTGCAGAAGGATCTCGTGGTACTGAGTAACTGGAAAATAAAATCAGAGATGAAAGTTGGTCTTATTACATGCAGGGTAATTCACATGGGGAAAACAACCTTAACTACACACATACACGTAACAACGGGATCTCCATTTCCTCTCACACATAAGGAAGATCTTGCAGTGCTTGCGAATACTTCTTTGAAAACATTGGTTCAATGTTAAGTAGTAAAGAGACTGTTGGTAATTACTAGGAAGGGAACAGACAACAATATAGGCTACATCAAGGCTACATCGTTATACCGTGAATTTATGATGCTTCCTCTTTTCATACACCATCTTCTCATCTCAAAAGGTTATGGTAGAAAAAGATACAAAGAATAACTAGAATTTTCTCTACAGATCTGTTTCATAAAAAGTACTAAATGGAATGTGATTCCTCTGCTTGGAAAATAGATGACTGAGGAGAAATAAGATATAGCTCTACAAAATTGTGTGCTGCATAAGAAAATTTGTTCACTGTTTTTCACAGTACTAAGGGTCACCAAATGAAACAGTCAGAGAACGAGATTAAAATAAACAAAACCAAGCACTTTTTCACACAGTGTGTGCTGCAGTTGTGGAATTGCTCATTGTTGAGAAAAGATGTTGCAGAAGTAAGAATCCTAATTCCTCCAGCTAGAAGCTGTCAAAGGTCAGAAAGCTGTATCAGGGAAGATATGATATTGGATAAGACCGTCCCTGAGCCAGACTCAGTGCGTCTGTTTCTTTTTTATTTTGTTCTTACAAAAAAAAACATAAACAAATGTAGACAAAGATGGAAAGAGCCCCCTCCACGACGAGCATCCTCAGCAGGTTTCTTTGGCAAGTTCCTATTATGGGGCCAATCAATCCCGCCTGCCCGTAGCTGTGGCCTGGGGCTGCAGAGGTGTCAGCAAAAGCTTCCAGCACCCTGCATGGTCTTTAGTGCACTTGCCACATGTGAGGGCTGCAGGAGCACCAGTGAGCTCCCAGTATGACCATGGCACCGAGAGGAGATCTAAAACCAGTCGCTACTTGGGCTACATGTTGGGCAGGGTGTGAGAGGCATTCCCAACTCTTTTGATTACAGAGAAGTCCCTGTGGTGCTGTGAGACACCCCTCTTTTTGTCGTCTTCTGGTATAAGAAGGACAAGCCATCTTTTCTGCCAAGTACTAGCAAACTGTTGTTTGCTCACGTAATGGGGCTTTCAGAGATAAGTCTGTTTTCATGACTCATTTCAGGATGATGCAAATTCAGTTTTACCCCCACGTAGCTTTTAGGAATAACTGGGCCTTTAGGCAGAGGAAAAGCACTGGTAACATTGCACCTGAAATCTGGACCTAGGGCTGCCATCAGTTGTTTTCCAGTCAATGCTTTGTTCCACTTTGTGTAAGAACCAAGGAACAAGCTTAAAGCATCTTATTTCTTTATCCCTACACGGTAAAGCCTGACTCCCTAGGGAAAGCCTTACACTTTCAAGTTAATTGGTATAGATGTTTCCAAAGTTTGGTACTCCGAATCAAGCAAGAAATTCATTTCAGAGAGCAGGAGCCCCATACTATCTCTCCCTCTCCAGTCAATTTCAAATGCTCCGCTCTACAAGTTTCTCTTCTTTTCAATTACAGTTCTCCCATGGTAGTAAATAAATTTGTTTCAAGCACACGCGTTTCTCTTCTTTTCAATTACAGTACCCTCTCAAGTAATCTAATTTCTTTCAAGTCTTCAGTTCACATCCAACTTTCCCTCCAACAAATATATACATCAGGTAGCAGAAATACATCCCAGGTTCTGGCTTTATATTGAGGTTTTTGAAGGTGTTTTTTGTCTCCATTACCTCCAAATTGACTAAAAACTCTTCACAGGTTCGGTAAGAGGTACACAGACCAAGTAACATGCATGAGAGCTGCACAAGCAGGCTTTTGTTTGGGCATCTCCTTTCGTCCCAGTAGCTGCCCTACTCTAGCTGCAGGAGTGATGGGAGTGCTGAGTGTCAGAAATTCAGCCTTAATTTGATATAAATACATTAATTTTATTTTGCAGCTATAGCTGACATGATAGTGAAATCTTAGGAAGGCTTCATCATTGTCTGTTGCAGGCTGATATTTATCTCCCTTTTATCTTCGCAGAGCTTTAGAAGATGTGCAGAGGATAGGGCTTTAAATGGATGTGAGGGATGGACGGAGGACTGGAGGAGCTGGAGATTGAGGACAGCTTCAGAGCTGAGTCTGGGACAATCCATACAGCCACAGGAAATGTTGCTCCATTATGTTGCCTTATCATGCCCATAATGTTGCCTTATCATGAAAGACTAGAGGGCAGAGCAATCTGCCAGTAAACGTGCTCTATTTGTCCTGCAAATAAACACAGGGCTTCAGACTGAAGTGGCCATTTGGGTACCCTCCACATGTGCAATATTGAATATTCAAAAACTGAAATGTAGGAAAAAATGCACAAACTTCATCATAATAGGTGCCTCCCATAAACTGCCCACATAACAATAGGGGTTCAGACAGCGAAATGATGTGTGGTTCACACGTCGCATAGCAAGTAAGTATGTGGTTGGGCTCTGGTGTATGTGTGAATTAAACCAGTTGTGTTAGCAGCTTGATGAACAGGTACAAATATTTTCTGATACTTTGCTACAGCCACCTGTCAGCAGATGAGTATAGCAGCTGGTAATCCGTGAAGATCCCCATGATTCTTTCTTTTGATTTTGTTCATTTAATCATGGCAGCAGGAAAAGATAATTCAGCCTTTCATGAGGTCCATAGAAGGGTTATCAAAGTGAGGGACAGACCTCCTCTGACAGCGCTCTGGAGGTGTTGGTATGTGATCGCTACTGCTTGTGTCTGGGGGACTGAGGTGCTGGGGTGTGTTGGCTGTTCCTGTGGCAGATCGCTGAGCCTGCAGCCCCTCTGCTTTCCCACAGCGCTGGGCAGGTTGACTTCAGCACCTCTGATGGAGAGCCATTGCCTGCCCCTGATGGCTGTAGGAAATGGATGTTCACAGTCGTGCTCATTTGGTCATTAAAATAGGAAGCGCATTTCTAGCTTCAGCCTCCTCAGCTAACTGCAGTTAATTTCTCCATGGATTTGGCTTTTATGTGCACCCCAACTAACACCCGCTGTTTTTATTTAGTGAGTCGGAATTTGATGAGATTCTGCCTTCCTCTTTCTTTACTCCCCATTTCACTGTAGTTGTAGTTCAATCAGTAGCTCCCTAATTTGATAGCTCTGTTCTGGGATCTGGCCACAGTATTCATTCAGCCCGTCTCTTTGCTGATACCGTACTATTTCCTTCCTTACAAAGAGTTGTTTTTCTAGCATCCAAACTGTGCAGAGAGGCCCATATGTTCCCATAGTCCATGTGCTCTAAAGCATAGCAAATTACTGTTTAGAAAAAGCACTCTGCAGTCCCCTGCGCAAGCCAAAGCGAACTCCTTGGCACGATGCCATTCCCACTGACAATAAAAAGTAGTCTCGTGGAGGAGGTTCTCAAGAGGGCTCCAGAGCTGGTGTGCGCAGCGGCAGCGCAGGTGCAAGCAGAGACCAACTCAACCAACACGATCAACCTGCAGCATTCGGCAAGACAAAAACCTCCCGCTATTTAAATGCTGCACTAAGCACATGCTGAGCAGCGCTCCCCTTCCCGCTATGAGCAACGATTTCAGTCCTTCAAAGATTCCCGAACGCACCAAAACCCACCTTCAGCATGCGGCGCAGGCGAGGCAGTGCGTAGGAGTGCACAGACCTTTCTCCTCTAGCAAAGTGTTTGCAGGGGCCTCATTAAATGCCTTCCCCACTTTGCTTTTGTCTCTTCTCAGTTTTCTTCTGCGTCAAACCTTCCTCCTCACAACCTTTTCCCAATTTAATCCCTTCACCATTTGAGGAGGCTGAAGTTACCGAGCAGTTTGATTTTACTATACCAGCACAGCTCCTTGTAAGCCTCAGGAGTGGACATCATGGGAGTGACTGGAGATTACTTCTGATGTGGCTTCTAGTTTTATTTCCTATGTGCCATTATTCCTTTTTATTTCTTCTTCTTTTTCCCCATTTCCCCAGAATATGTGGAAAAATCAGTTTTGGTTTTTATGTCTCTCTCCGTTCACGTCTCCTCCCTTTAGTTTTAGGGTATTGCCCGTGCCCTACACACCCTCACGGAGTGATGCAATGGAGAATCAGGAGGAGGCTGAGAGCAGAGCTGGAGTCCTGGCCGCAGACAAGAAATAGGGTACCTACAGATGGGCTCTGGGGAACCCTACCTGTTCATGTTGACTGGAACCCAGAAGGGGATCTGAAAATAACACCTCAGGTGAGGTTAAAAAAAAAGGAGATTTTGAGCCTGACATGCTATAGGAGTAGGATTTGGAGGAAGGCTTTTTTTAAATACATAATAAATCAGCCTCTTCTTACAAATAACCACAGTGGGACAGAATTAATAACATATGTATTAATTGATATTTTCAGAAACATTTCTATGGAGAGCATGTAAACAAGGAGGAGGAAAATAATACATCACAGTATTACTGTCACCAGATATTGGAATTGCTGCTGTGTGCTGTGGCATCCTGTCCCATCGTACCGTGGAGTAGATGAGTCCCTGGTTATTTTCTTAATTTATTAGTGCTGTTGCTGCTGTTGTCATTATTGCTATCACTCCTGGAAGACTTACCATTAGACTAGAGTTTCACTGTGCTAGACGCCACCGAAACACAGAATTAAAACAACATCCAGGACAAGAGATGACTGGTGCACGCAGGCAGGCAGTACAAGAAGTCAGAGAGGTAGTGAAGGCCAACATGATAGCCAGAGACACAAAAGTTAGTGAAAAATGACTGAATCACGAGCAGATGATTTCAGTTGTGTGGGCTGGAAAGAAAGAGCAGTGGTGTTTCCACAGGCAAGGCCGACACACAGCACGGATGGAGAGCCCACAGAGAGAGGAGGAGAGCTGAAGAAGCTGGTCAGGCTGGCTGGGGATGGCCAAGAGGAGGGCAGCACAAGTCAACTTTCAACGCACAACTTGCACTGGGGCTGAGCTGTGGGCCACAAGGCCACACCTGAAGGAAGTTCACGCTGACTGTCCTCCTCCTGAGGGCAGGCATGGTGGGACACATGTGGGGGTACAGGAGAGGGCCCGAGTGAAGCCCAGCCTGCCCTGACACCCCGAGCCAGCACAGGCCACCCCGAGCAGGCCCTGGCTGCCCCTCACATCTTCCAGGTGACACTCGCCCAGGCCCTGAAGACATGGAGGGCCTTACAGCCGTCAGCCTTGCTGTGCATGCAGTATTTCAGCCACTTTAATGGTGCCCCAGGCATGGTGGCAGGAGACTGTGCTAATAGCTTGGAGGTTTGGAGACGTCCTGATGCCCACCAGCCCCCACAGACTTCTGCTGCTGACCATCAGTAAGAAGCATTTTACAGTTCCTCAAGCCTGTGCTGGGCTTAGATTGGGCAAATTTATTTGCTGTTTCACCAAAGGGAAACTCAACACCTCTATCAGGTAATAGGAGCATTGTGTGTCCTTTGTGCCAGGTGTGGGCTTTGTCCTTTTGAAAACATACAGCTGTGAAATGTGTAACTCTGCTCTAAGTCTGGACAGGTTTTATCTTGCTGGTCATAGCAGACTTTGGTCTTTGCATTTCTTTTTTTCTTTTTTCTTTTTTTTTTTCTTTCTTTCCCATGCTGCTCTTTCTGCTGCTCCCAGAAGTAATACACCTGAAGCTACAGGTTGGAGAGTATATGCATAAATCGATGTCAAGCATTGTCCTGGAGTGCCATTAATTGAATACCATTTCTGGTAGCGTTTATCTTTGTTCAAAAGTAGTTTTGCTTTATATAGATTTCAGCCTTTGTAATTTTAAGTGGTTTTCCTGTCAGAGCCAGGCAATGATCTAAAACGTCCGAATGCCTGTGCCTGCATAAATTGCTTAAATTTGGTACAAATGAATTTTGAGTCTAGCATCTGAATCTACACGATGTGGGAGCACATCTATACTGAAATCCTTCAATGCTTTACATAGTATGGTCTCTATAGGACAGCTATATATAAATAGGACAGATACAGGACAACTCATTTTATCTATAATTTGAAAACTCGCTAGTGATAATAATGTTGTTGGTACCACTTGTGGCAAAGAGGTGACTACTTTGCTCTCAGACCAGTAGAACAAGCTGAGTATTTTCATCACCTTACTTTGCTTGGCCTGTGTTCCTTTATTGGTTCCCCAAATCTCTGCTGCCTCAGATATGTCTTTCTACACTGGAAAAGCTCTAGTGAATCCTTGAGGATCTCTTTCTCAAGGAGAAGCCCTTATTCAGGAGGCCACCTTCGTGCTTCTTTTGTTTTACTGCATGGTGAGTTCAGTGGCCATTTCCTCGAAGTCTTTCAGGATGAGGAGCTCATGTTCATATTTGCTCTCCTTAGTCCTGTACTACTCAGTTGTCCTGTGCAAGAGGTCACACATGTGAGTATCAGTTCTTTCATTGAGCAAGTTTAGTCTGAGGGATGATCTTATTCTCCTGGCTTTGGGTTCAGCAGGATTATTCCCTCAGCTGCTCTGCCTTTTACTATTGAGGCCACGGCAGGCTTAACCTGACAGCGTACCAAAGACCTAACAAACAGGGCGTATTATTTTGGGCTCAGTGCCACACTGACCTGGTTACAAAGCTCCCAGCTGGCACTTGTCCATCTGGGGCTGTGCAGTGCTGGTCTGAGCAGCATCCTGACACCCTGAGAAACGCACCGAAGTTGGAAATCAGTTTTTCAGATAAAAAACCTGTTCTGCCCAGCAGCTTCCAGGAGCATTTCTGCAGCTCCTTGGTCCAGGCATGTGTCACGGTGGTGTCCCGGCTTCAGGCCACCACAAGCAGTGCCTAGGTGCCTATCAGCTCCCCTGGCCCTCGCTGTTTTTGGGAAGCCGTCTGGTCCAGAGCCACAACATGACCGGGCACCGAGCTCCAATGCACTGGTGGGAGTATTTCTGCCTCCTGCAAAATTGCCATGTTCCAGAAGGCAGAGGACAGTGATGTTTATTGACGGAGGCAGCACTGCTCGTGCACACAACAAAAGAACTGCTATGCATTCAAAAAAGCCATCATCCCCTCCACCTATGTGACAATAAATTCTTTACACAAATGTTGCACTTGGCTACTGTCAGCAAAGCCAATCTGTACCTTTGCAGGATGATGCTCCAAGACGGAGAGTGAAAATCCATCTGGCAAATGGTGACAGTCTCTAGCATGACAGTGCTCAATCTGTCAGGGAGTGGAAGACACTTCCATGATTTATCCCTACTAGAATTTCAGCTGAAAATGCAGATTTGAAACATTAATTATGAATGCAGTCCAATAAATACATCCCTAGGCATTTTATCAGCTGGATTATATATAACAAAATCCTGAAGGTTTTACATTTACTTTAATTTACAGAACTTTCTAGTTGGCTGTCTTATTGTTTGTGTTGCTGTTGCGTTGATATCTTGTTGTTTGGAGTGTTGCTTGACCTACCCAGGAGCTACCATTGAAAGAAATGTTTCTCTGCATCATGCTTATACTTTTGTTTGTTTCTTCTTACATTGAGTACCTACCTGATCTTTATATTTTGTCTTTTTGGTACTGATTTTTATAAAATGTGCTGTGCTGTACAATGTGTCAAATATGAAAAAGAGAAGACTGGGATGCCAAGCTATGTGTCAAATGTTGCTGAGGACCCAATCCAGCTCCCAACACCTTCTAGAAATAATGAGAATAAAATAAAAACAAACCCCAACCTCCTCCCCCAGAATGAAACTCGGCAAAAACTGCAGGCGCCATTAATTTTGCAGATTTTGCAGTAGCCACGGGAAGGCACACGTGTGTTTGGTGTGACCGAGCTGCCAGCTAGCACCTGCAAACAATGCTTGACCTTTCAGTAGCGTCGAGGGAAGAGCGGTGTTAACGTGTTCCTTCCCCTGCAGTACGATTACATCCTGCCTTTGCAGGATGAAACATTCAGAATAATGCGTTTTCCTTCTTTAACTTACAGCTGTAGCCTGGCAAGAAGAAATATGACCGATGCTATGCAACTTAATATTTTGCTCAGCACTTGGAATCTGGTCATTTTTCTTGTGTAGCGCTGGTCAGGGTAGCGATGGCTCCAGGGACGGACCATCGTGACGATTGCGTGGCCCTGCTGCTGGCACTACAGGCAGCAGGGCCGGCTCCTGCTGACCTGGGCACGGCCGCGAAGCCCAGTGCGTGCAGCTGAGTCCCACGGCACCAAAATAAAGCTACTCATTACATCTGGGCTTCCTGGAGAGAGAGGATGGCTACTTTTTTACTGTCACCCTACAGGTAGCATCATTATGCTTTTAGGGGTGGGTGCTATGTATAGAAAACATGATTTTCATTGTGGCAAAACTTTTGGATACATACTCCAATACTCCAAGTGTCAGGTACTGCTATGAACTATTGTAATTTTTCTTTTCTTTTTTCTTTTCTTTTCTTTTCTTTCTTTTCTTTTCTTTTCTTTTCTTTTCTTTTTCTTTTCTTTTCTTTTCTTTTCTTTTCTTTTCTTTTCTTTTCTTTTCTTTTCTTTTCTTTTCTTTTCTTTTCTTTTCTTTTCTTTTCTTTTCTTTTCTTTTCTTTTCTTTTCTTTTCTTTTCTTTTCTTTTCTTTTCTTTTCTTTTCTTTTCTTTTCTTTTTTCTTTTCTTTTCTTTTTTCTTTCTCCTCTCTTCTCGTCTCTTCTCTTCTCTTCTCTTCTCTTCTCTTCTCTTCTCTTCTCTTCTCTTCTCTTCTCTTCTCTTCTCTTCTCTTCTCTTCTCTTCTTTCTCTTCTCTTCTCTTCTCTTCTCTTCTCTTCTCTTCTCTTCTCTTCTCTTCTCTTCTCTTCTCTTCTCTTCTCTTCTCTTTTCTCTTCTTTTCTCTTCTTTTCTCTTCTTTTCTCTTCTTTTCCTTTTCTCTTCTCTTCTCTTCTCTTCTCTTCTCTTCTCTTCTCTTCTCTTCTCTTCTCTTCTCTTCTCTTCTCTTCTCTTCTCTTCTCTTCTCTTCTCTTCTCTTCTCTTCTCTTCTCTTCTCTTCTCTTTCTCTTCTCTTCTCTTCTCTTTCTCTTCTCTTCTCTCTTCTTTTCTCTTCTTTTCTCTTCTTTTCTCTTCTTTCTCTTCTTTTCTCTTCTTTTCCTTTTCTCTTCTCTTCTCTTCTCTTCTCTTCTCTTCTCTTCTCTTCTCTTCTCTTCTCTTCTCTTCTCTTCTCTTCTCTTCTCTTCTCTTCTCTTCTCTTCTCTTCTCTTCTCTTCTCTTCTCTTCTCTTCTCTTCTCTTCTCTTCTCTTCTCTTCTCTTCTCTTTTCCTTTTCCTTTTCCTTTTCCTTTTCCTTTTCCTTTCCTTTTCCTTTTCCTTTTCCTTTTCCTTTTCCTTTTCCTTTTCCTTTTCCTTTTCCTTTTCCTTTTCCTTTTCCTTTTCCTTTTCTTTTTTTCTTTTCTTTTTCTTTTTTCCTTTTCTTTTCCATTGTGAAGCCAGCAGTGTGTGTCTGGTCACTGTTTTGAGACAGAAAGCTCAGGGAATGGAAGGTGTGAAATATCTGGGAGTCATTAAGCAGCGTGGCAGAAATATAGTTCCCAATTGCCAGGAAAAGCAAACCCTACTCACACAAGCCTCCTTGTCTTTTCTTGGTTGGGCTGGGACTCAAAGCTTTCCTGCCCTGTGGATCTGCGCTCCCCAGGCCAGTGGCAGCAAGCAGGTAGGGTGCTCCTGGGGTGCCTTCTTCCACCACCATCTCTTTTGTCACAGCAGTATCACTGCTGCAGCTCTAGGTGCTGCCCAGCATGGGAAGTCCCCACTCTCTTCTCTCTTAGCAATCTGGTAGGAAATCTGCACCACTGCTCCATCCCCAGCTCACCTGCCTCCAAACCAAGGCACCCAGGACTTGCTCCTTGGAGCATCAAGAGATTTTGTTTTAGCTGTAACTTTACCTGAGAGGTAGAGCCAAATAACAAGAAAATTCACATAAAAGAATGCTAGGGAAGGTTTACTACTACTACTGCTACTACTACTACTACTGCTACTGCTGCTACTACTACTACTACTACTACTACAATGCTTTTAAATTATTTTTCTTCCACTATGGTCATAAGCACCCTGAACAAAATCTCTCAATATTTGAAGGGGCCAGTGGGAGTCTGGAGCATGTGCCACAGCCCGCAGTGTGGGAGGATCCGCCCAGCTGCTTCACTCACTGCTGCCGATTGCCCAGTGCCAAGGGGGATGAGGGACTTAGAGGACTCAATGCCCTGGATGTGCTGGCATGAACAGCACTTTTGCTGGGGAAAAAATGCTACAAAAAGTTTGGGGGGTGTTTGGTTTCCTTTTTCTTCTTCTTCTTTTTTTTTTTTTTCCCCTAAGAACACAGTTTTTCACAGGCTAGAAAAAATGGCTGGACAAAAAGTAAGTGTAGAAGTGTGTGAGGCTGTACTTCAAAAAGTGTGCGTTGCTAATAAAAACTTGTACTGCATACAGGACAGCAATTAATTCTAGATTTGTTTTGTGCTCAGGACTTACTTTGATGTTTATGAGGTAGCTCTTTCAGATGTGTTACCTTTATAACCCGAATGGTAAAAACTCCTTACTGATTTATCCTTTGACTGTAAATATTAAAGTGGGGTACAACTTCAGATTGCAGAAGGATAGTTTGTTAAATAAGTTTAATAAAGTAGACTCAGAATCTTTTGCTAGCTTAAGGAATGTGAATCTGAACAGGGATCAAGGTCCGACTGCAGTCAGGTGCAAGAACAACATTTAGAAAACTTTACAGGGTCTGAAATCCTTTGCAATGGGTCTCAAAGCTGAGTGTCATCTGATCTGATAGATGTATTTCAAGTTAGAGCCTTCCTTCACAACTTCTAGAACGCCAGACTAATATTTTATCTGTAAGCATGAGCTAGAGCTTTAAAAATATTAAAGACTGAAACAATATTTAAAGGTGTCTAAAACTCCCCTAAAAGAACTGTTCTTCTCTTCCAGCATCACCAAGCTTAAACTACTTGGTCAGAAATTTTCCATATCAAACTACAGCCTGAATCTATAATTATTTATATTTCTGCCCAAACTTTGCGGATGGTTTTGAAAAACAAAATAGGAGAGCAGTTACATTTGGGGAGAATTAGGGCAAAAACATCTATATAAACTGGAAAAAAATCAACTGAAATTTCACACAAAATCAAACCTCAGTCACGGGGGCAACCAAGAGGATGCTGACAGTAACTGGGCAGTGCATTCCATATGAAGTACGTGGAAGGGCGATGGTGTTAAATCTAGGTGAAAGCAGAAATCTAGAAAGTGAACTTTAGTTTCAGAGGACCATTCCCAGAACCAAAACAATGCTAAGACAAAGCATCACATAGAACAATGGTCAGCTGATAAAAGCCTTGAAAGGGTCTGGAGGGGAAGATGTATGAGGAGCAGCTGAGGTCCCTTGGTTTGTTCAGCCCAGAGCAGAGCAGGCTGAGGGGAGGCCTCATGGCGGCCTGCAGCTCCCTCACGAGGGGAGCGGAGGGGCAGGCGCTGAGCTCTGCTCTCTGGGGACAGCGACAGGACCCGAGGGAACGGCATGGAGCTGGGACAGGGGAGGGTCAGGCTGGGTGTTAGGGAAAGGTTCTGCGCCCAGAGGGTGGTCGGGCACTGGGACAGGCTGCCCAGGGCAGTGGTCATGGCACCGAGCCTGCTGGAGTTCAAGGAGCGTTTGGACAAGGCTCTCAGACATTGGGCTTTGTTTTTGGGTGGTCCTGTGTGGTGCCAGGAGTTGGACTCAGTGATCCTCGTGGGTCCCTTCTAACTCGGGACATTGCATGATTCCGTGACTCTGTTAACAGCATCTGAAACTTCATTGTGCAGGCCTGAAGAGGGCTTGTGAGCCCTACCAGGCTTTTAGAATTTCTCAGCTGGTTTAATGAAGCAAACCCAGAAAAGTCCTCAGTATTTTAACAGCAAAATATTTTAAAATAATGCCTCTGTGTCATCGGTGATTAAATGTACAAAGACATGATTATACCTGCTACAACTAAGTCCACACTTGACGGTATAAATTCTTAATCTAGTAATTCCTCACCAGCCAGTGATGCAATTGGGTCCATTAGCTTCGTTACTTTTACAGGTTTATTGCCTGCATACACTTGAAACTACAAGTTAAATTGGAAAACAGTAAATTCCAGAGGGTGCTATGGGTTTGTAACAGTACCCTACTCATGCGCACGTATCTGCCAACCTCAACCATGCTGTGATTTGATGACTATTTCATGTTGTACTGAAAATTTATGGAACAATTTAAAAACAAGATTTTGGTTGGCCTCTGATATTGTCTCAAAAAGCACCTGTAAAAAAGGCAGTCTCAGAATTCTTATACTTTTTTGTGTTTAAAGAACTCTACATCTCAGCTCGTGTCAGAGATCATACTGTCACAGACTTCTGCCTTTTGCAACATTACCAGTAATGGAAGCTACCTAGCAAACCCACACAGCACGTCTACGTCGTATGGTCTTCATTGGTCTTCTGCATTTAATTAGAATTTAGTATTTAGCTTCCATTGTGCCTGTCAGCAGATACACACCTTGAAATCCGTGTGTCTACTAACATATGGCTGAACACACACACACAGATGAATTCACAAGAAGTGTTTTTTAAAGTAAAGCTGCAAGCCCTCTCTTTGAATTTGAAACACAGCGTCTTCCAAAGTATTTTAAGGTGAAGAGATGTGAAAAGTAAATGAAACCTGAGTGTACACAGTTCTAAAGATCGTGTCTTACAGACTACAAATCTTGTCATGTTAGAGTCATGTACCTAAAATTTTAATATGTGAACAGACACATGCAAACTTAGTTGATACCCAAAGAAAATCCTTGAGGATTCAGTTTATAGCTAAGTACTTAAGATGACAATGCTTATTATAAGATGCTTTGATGTATTAGAAAAACAAAAAAACAAGCACATGCAGCAAACTCTGGAAATACTAAAAAAAAATCCCCAAACCAAGCACAACAACAAATTTAAGCTAATGTCTTTTGTTAGCATGATGGCAACAGCACGTGCCTCTAGGCACCACATCAGCAAATTAAATCTAAGAACACAGCCCGGATGCAGTTCTTCAAGCACATGCAAATAGTTACATGCATGCCAGAAATAGCTTGTCTCAGGTGGGATTCACCTTTCCTTAATCATCCTGTTTGTCTGCAGAAGGCACCAAGGAATTTTGCTGGTCTGGCCAACAATCTGCAAAATGCCCGCTCAATTTTCCTACCAGGGCAGCTCAGCGAGAATGCAGCTCTCCATCTGAATACACCGCAGGTATTGTATGGTGAACCACACGGAGTGTAAAGTGTGTTTAAAATATTGACTTCTCTGCAGTCTGTACCATTTTATGTGAAAATGTTCAAGGGAGAGTACAGTTTCCAGGAAAATCAGACAGCCAGTGTTTTTAACGTGTTTTTGCAGTTCAGGGCTGATACAACCTTTACATTCAGAATATCTTGTGTGTGTTTCTGTGATTCAGTCAAGGACAACTTACTCAGTTGTTCACATTTGCTTCCACACATTGACGAAATTAAGCAGTTCTACAGTTGCACTGAGAAAGATCACAGAGAAACATGATTTAAAGCTATTAAGGACTTGCTCAAATTGCCAACAAAAATATAATGTCTAAACACGGTATTCAGATACAATGTAATATGTTTATTTTTTAAATCCAATTTGTAAAGGTCCCTTTTTAAACAAAACAAACAAAAAAATCAACACAATTCAGAGGGCTTATCTCATTTACCATATTCTTCCCACCCACTCTTCATTTATCATATCACAAAGCAGCAACTTATATTATTAGTGCTCATATAGTGCACTTATATGAATTTTGATTTGTGTATTAAGCTTTAAATACAATGTATATCCATGAGCATAGCCCGGAGTACACAACATTACATTTTCAAAGCATGTTAAAAAAAGGACAATAAATGTATATCCAAGACAGTCAAACTCAAATATTTTGACCTGGCAAATTCTCTAACAAGTAACAGTAATTTTAAACTGCATACAAAGCAGAACAGTGCCAACATGCCTCCAGTCTGTGAGCTATGGTAAAATATCAAGCATACACATAAAGAAGAGAAGCAAAAGGAAGATGCCACAAATTCAGAACTAACCTGAGGCACACCCAACTGCGACTGAACAAAGGCAACCCACCTTCCCACTCTATAATGCAAAGAGCCCAACAACAATAAAAAGCACTCCTATGCTACGGAAAAGTTAATGTTTAACTTTTTCCAAATTTCGTCTCCACATTTTTAAACAACTTGCTCAAAAAATGTAAAGATGAACATCTAATTATACTGAACAAATGTACAAAACCGTAAAGTCAGAGAAGCTCCGTAAGATTGCCACTTTTCAACCTTGCATAGTGATAGCTGGCATTGATATTGCTACCATAGCTTCAGCAGAAGATAGGGAAAAGGAAAATCTTTACTTCTAAGTATGCACATATGTAACATTTTCTTCACAAAATTCATTTAAACGTTGTTTTAATAAAAGGGGAAACAGCTCTAAAAAGGGAAAGATAGTGTTCACAAGCTGAGAAATAAAAAAATACAAAACCAGAACATTCCATAAAAAATGAAAATAACCATTCCATCATAACAGCACCTATTTTATCACTAAATAAGCCCCATACATGCAACAAACTACAACTATTGTATAAGGCTGTCAAATTAAAGGTTTACTTTTCATATAAACAAAGTGTAAAAATAGCAATAAGTTGCAATCTTCAAATTTAATGCTATGTGAGGATTTTGTCCCCCCAGATTCATTTGGTAGCAATTTCAATATGCATTTGATATAAAGGTCATTGATCTAGGAACCATGGTACAAATACATTGTGCCTAAGACAGTATTGTCATACCTCTGTTCAACTTTAACAGAATTGGAATGCTCAACAACACTACTAAGCTCGGGGATGCTTTCAGCAGTATCCCCAAAACCATGGTAGTGTCCATAGTGCAAAGTATCTCCAGGGTCTTCCACCCACGAGGGCCGGTTAGAAACGCAGCTACTCGGGCTTCCATTCAGATGAAGAGACCCACACATATCAGTGGGATTATTCATGGCCTTTTCCGCCTCCTCGGTGCCATTACTGGTATGAATTCGATGCCTACCGGGAGAAGTTATTCCAGGAATGATTCCGTTAGGTGTTATTGTTAAACACTCCTCACGCCTGGCATCCATCCCACTGAGCTGTTGTGCGGCGGTGAAATCCAAATGTCCATTGATGGCACATCCATTTGTCAGTGCATTCAATATGGAGCTACTGCTATTCATATCTGCATTAAGAAATACACCTGTCACCAAAAATTAAGAATAAATCGAAATACATCAAAATGTCTCCACTATACTCCACTGATTTTAAAAACGTTTCCATACACAGCTTTGTAAATAAATCTACCCTTTCTTTATTTGCAACAACATAGGTAGTTCAAAGTAAGGAGAGCTGATCACTAAGCTTGAGTCAAGGATTGTGATGTCGAAATCTACCTACGTTCAATGTGCAAATATACTCGTATTAACCTTTCAAAGACAAGGTGAACTGCTCAGAAATGATTTCATTTAACTCTATGAAACAAGTGTAGCAGGCAGCATTCCGGACAGCATTTTGAAAGGTGGAATAAAAGGCTTCTTTCCATCCTAAATGTAGTGCCCTCATGGGATAAAAGAATATATATGTACAAGAACTGAGTATCTGTGAGAGGGTGATGAGTTGTTTTTTTCTTTTCTTTTATTTTCAGTAATAATTAATCTGTGTTTATTTTTTTTTTATTTTCTATTTTTTTCTTTTCAGCGGTCACTCTCACAGCATGGTATACTCTGAAGTAGGCCAAAAAAAAAGAAATATTATGTTGGGAGGCTAACATAAAATGTTTCAAAGTTCCTTTATTCAGAAAGTACTTCAGTTTATCTAGCAGCCTGCTAGATAAGATCGTGAGCAGGTTTATATTTAATGAGTTTATAGTAACATCTGTACAATCCACATGCAAAAGGCCATACAATAGCAACAGCAGAGTGCACAGAAGACTAAAAAAGGTTAATGGCAGGAAACAAAATTCTAAAAATGTGCATGCAAAAAAAGAGACAACTGTTTTAAAGCAATTTCTCTTTTGAATTTAGTAATTAGTACAATAATTATTATTTCCATTAACAGATTTCAGCAGTGTGTCTGAAATGTATTTTTTTGCAGTGGTACTCAAAAGTACTAGCTCAAAAGCTGCATGATATATTCTGCCTTAAAAACGCCTACTAGTAAAGATTAGCAAGGCAAACGTAGAAATACAGACCTATAAGGTAACATTTGAAGATTTTACATTGTTCTTGAGCTTGGATACGTGCACATATGTTTGAGTATACACGAATGCATAAACCTATGTGCAAAACAGGGTTGTATTTACTCTGTATTTCCAAATCAAGCCCATAAGTTAGTCTGTGGGTAACTTTCCACAATTATAAAACTCTGGGTTTTTGCTTAAGTGATGTATTATGAGTACCACTGTTTGACAAGGAAGAACCAGAAGCTTTGGTTCTCTATTAGTCCTCCACATGGATATGATTTGAAATATGGATTACGATACTGATACTTCACATACAGCAATACACAATGCCAAGAAATGTATTAATTTTCTAAGTTGGTGGATATACTAACCAGAATTTCCTGTTTCATCCCTTCATGAGTTAAAATAACCACATCAACTGAACTTGCTAACCACAAATTCTTACTAAAGGTGGAAAAAAAGCACCCAAACCCATCAAGACATCAGAGCTAATACTTCAGTGATGAAAACGCACAGAAGGAATTTCAGATAGTGTTTATTAACTGAAAAGTGCAAAATGTTAACTGTTTAAAAATAAACCCTCATAGGCTGGCTTTGCCAAATCAAATTTAATAAAAATGGCACTATTGTTAGTTAATACGCAAAAGTAGGTAATGAATAATTCTAGTGATAATTATAGAATGTTACTACTTTTTAAAAATTAGCACCTATAGTAATAAAGAATATTCATGAAAGACAATCATTTTTCCATAAATAAGAACACTTGGTAATTATCACTGGAAAATATCATAATCTACTTTTTAAGTACTGACTGTATATATATGTATATATATTACTTCTAATATATTAAAATATCTATCCGTTATCATTCCCTTTGGCGAATCTGATCTGTGGTACAAAGCATAAACATTTTTATCACAGAACACACTAAGAAATTCATTTCTCAATATAATAATAACGCACTATAATAGTAACTCTATAAACACCCCGGGGTTACCAAAAGCATCTTGATTCAGCAGCCCTGAAAAAATCTTAGACTATTAATATTCACTAACACTACTAACATTATGACTGTTTCATGAAGATCAACGTACAAAGTCCAAACAATTTTCCAAGGTACTTTAGTTCCAAATACCAGTTTAAGACCAGCAATATGCAGCTTTTTATTTGCATTAAAAACCACAGATTTGCTCATAGCAGGATCCTGCACTTATATTGCTGTCTGAATAAATTTTAAACACACTATGTGTGTCTAGACTACCCTATATAGCATTTTTTGAACTATTTTGAATATAGTTTAGTTGTTATACTATTTTCAAAGCTATGTAAGTGCTACAATGTTTCCCTATCAAATCTTATTAGCAATTAAATCTATTTAATGGAAATGAAATGATTCATTTAAATTGTTTCTGAATTTTCTTTAACCTGAAATCATAGCAACTAAAAGCAAGGCACAACATAATACAAGCCTTAAGTTAAAAGTGAAACAGCCATTGTCAATTTCTGTTTATCTGAGAACTACCAACAAACCTTCTCTTTCACCATTACAATATTTGTCATGAAACAGCTAATTTTAGATACCCACTAAAACCCCAGAATAGTGGGCGTTACAGCAATACAACAGTTTTCAAGACTCTAGATGACAAGGTGCAAAATTAAAGAATTAAGTCTTATACTTAAAAATAAAATGCATATTGGTTCTTGCAACGACAAGGCGTTTGCATTGCAGAAACAGTGTATATTTCAATTTCTTTTGGTCCAACAGAACTACTCTCCTGTTGTTTGGTGTCTTCAACCATTTGAATGTTGTTGTAGTTAACAGGAAACTGTCCACTCCCACCTGATACAACAGCAAACTCTCTGTCAACGTGCATATTGTCAGCATCGTCCTCAACTCCTCCATTCATCATTGGTATTAAGCCATCAAAGCTGTAAGCTGGTTAAGAAAAAGAGGTAAGCTTAGTCACTGGTGCACACTTGAACATTCAGCCAACAGATGAGTATTTTGGTTATTAAAACAAAAACTTTCTACATAGAGATCTTTGAATCGCAGAATGGTTTGGGTTGGAAGGGACCTTAAAGCCAAAGTTCCAACCCCCCTGCCAAGGGCAGGGACACCTCCCAACAGACCAGGCTGCCCACTGAAAGCTTCTGATGTGTTTTGAGATTCCAAATGTGCAATAAGCAAATGCTCAGTAGTTGCATTTCCATTTTTATCCCTCAAAATGGAGAATTACCAGAGCACCTATCAGACTTTGCACCTGTATATCAAGCAGTTATTAGCCTGACGTACTAATAGGTTGACTAAAGAGTAATTTAGGTTACCCATCTTTAGGCTTTACAGCATGCCCGATGGATAAACAGCAGTCTCTATCCCAGAGGATGTCTGCCTGGCCAGCTGGGACTGCTCCCTCCTTGGCTCCCAGTTCCAGAAACCCACATCCCAGCCACACAAGACTGCTCCAGGGATCCCTTCAAGAGCTGAACAAACCGATCTCTTTTCTGATAAAGCCAAAAAGTGGCTAGACTGCTGTGGGAAATGCTTTAAGAAGCCAGACGGGCTTGACTGCACTGTCTCTTATAGCTACCAGCCACAGCACTCCTCCGGTATTAGCCCAGCAGATCCTGCACTGCTCTCACACTGACACTAACACACCTTTTCACCTTTTTGTACCCTGCATACACTCACCGTTATGTTTTAAAGGGCTACAATAGTAGACTGCGAGTCAACTTGCATTACCTTGGGCACAACAGAAATTTAGTAGACTACTTGTTTGTAAGGAACCTTCAGCAATCACAAACGTGTTTCAGGGCCAAAGAGCTCACACAGGGCTTAAAGGAGACCAGGGCCTTGGATCAGTGAACCTCACATCACCCTAAACCAGGAAGGGAAAGGTGTTTTCTGCAGCTACCCAGAGGAATATGACGTGCAGTTCCACGCTGGCACATCCAAGGGTACACCCAGCAGTTCCCTGTCCCCATCCCACAAAGGGCATGCAGCAGCAGCCACGTTGAGAGCCACGATGCTGACAGTCGGGTCACCTCTTGCGCACAGCAAGCCAGCGTTGTGTGGAGCACGCAGGGCAGTCTGCCAAGGGCCAGGAGCTAGATGGACAGGGATAGGACTGTGACAAACGCACCCATGCGAGCGGTTGGCCTGCTGTGCATCGCCTTTGCATTTGACCCCGTGCACCAAGCAGCCTGGGAAGCAGGAAGAAGTTGCTGGATCCGATTTCAGAAAAATGGACGTAAAATCCTGCTAATGTTTCTAAGCCAAAACTATCTGGTGTACATTCTGAATGCTGTCCTGCACCAGGAGTGGCTACAGATGTGCATTCATTAAGTTCAGCTTATGGTGCTCATTTTTATATTCCAATAGCAGAGAATAATTCGTTTCCATCGCAGTGTATCAGGTATCAGTGCTGCATAATTTTGAAGCCAAAGGGCTTTAATGTTGCGTGCCTGATAGCAGGTATGTGCGTGCATATAAACAAAATTATGTGTACGTAACTCTTGCCCCCTGCCCAGTTTAGCTATTTCAGGACAAAGGGTGAAGCACAGCTCAAGTATTTCTCCCAACTCTACTGCCTACAGTCTCATTGTAAGGGGCACATGCTGTGCCTAGGCATGACGTATAGATTTTTCCAAAGGAGTGATTATTCTAATTCAGGGTATGGCCATCAAAACCCTACCCTTTCCAGCAAACACAGGGCACCTGCACTCTTTGAAATCCAGAATCTCCCATGCAAACAGTTTTAAAGTAAAGGACAATAGGAGAGTGTGCCTTTGATAAGGGCAAAATTGCCAAAAAATTGGTATTGTTTTGTAAAAAGGCTAGCTAAGCACAAAGATATACTGATGATTTCTCATTACTCACCTTTACTGTTTACAAAGTGCCTCAAGACCAGTGACTCATTCCCACTCCAACAGACTTTCTGCATTATTATGACAGATATTTCTGAAGCTGATGCCTTTGAAGGCAGACATATCAGATCAAAAACTTCAGTTTCAACAGTTTGGATGCACCTCTTAATTACTCTATAAACCTTCAAGCAAATGCAGCAAAGCATTTACCTTTGCTTGCAAAGGTCTTAAAAAATCATACTTGTAAAAAAAATTCAAAAATTACCCCCACTGCTTCTCTACTCTAATATCTCCATTTTTGGTTAGGAGACCTCATTCACTTAAACATATTTTATTTGTTTGCCCCATCCACAGCTGCAACTGTTTATGCTGAAAGGAAATGCAGATACTGCTATTTCTTGGCAACATGTATCATAAAGATAGCTTGCCTTGTGCCACTCCCGCACATTTTGGGGAAACACAACCTTGTGACTAGATTGGAGGAATTTTCTGAAACTAAGAGATTGCTGGTTATGAACATTCAGAAGGAACAACTCTTCAAAAAAACCAAAAAAACAAAAAACCCCTTTCCGTTTAACTGCACAGGCTCTCTTCTCCACCAGGAATGTATTTAGTTTAGACCAACCACATAAAGCAGCATACCCTAATTATGGTTGGCCATGGAGTCCCATGTTAATGCCCGATTCTGGGATAGCTGAAATGGTGGCTGGATGGCAAGTACTAAAGCAAATACTACAGAGGGACAACGTAAATGACATCAATATTGTCTATACCAATTTTAAAACGTTGTTTTGGCCTCATTTCTACTCTTGTTAACTGGAATTAAGCACCAGTTGAGCCCATTTTATTTGGCTTAGTGGAAGCCACACCTGTTAGACCAACATAAACTTTAACTGACGAAAAGTGTCTTCAGTGATGACCTGCCAAGTCCTTCTCCCAATGCTGGATGTGGGAACAACAAAAGTTTGAATACCAAATGCTGGACTCCTTTTATTAAGAGTTTAATGGGATGACCATAGCATGGAATAGAGGATATTCTCTCTCATGTTATTCAAGGTACTTATAAAATTAAAAAAAAAGACTTCTTCATATAGCCACCAAAACTATCAAGGTACTACTCCATCACGGCTGGCAGGGGAAGCAGTGTTATCCTCATCGTACAAGGCTGAATATCAATCCTCCAGATTCATTCTAGTCTGACATCTTCCTGTAACTTATCCATTCCCCTTGGAACAAAATCCTGGAGATTTAATGTAAGCTCACTTAATGTCACAGATACAATCTTTATCAATTGAGAAACGTTTTTGCATCACGTTTATTTCATCCATCTTGCCTAGTAAACAGTTTCTGAAGTGTGAATGAATCCTGAAACGGAAAATTACCATCAGAACACCCGGGCTTCTTTGTGAATTAAGGCAATATTATGTTGCTCTCCAAAACAAGAAGAAATTGAGGAAGGAACAGAAGCTAATTTCAGCTGCTGCTCTTCTGCATGTTATTCTTGGCATCATGTAACTGCAGAACTCTCCGGAAATAGAAATTTCTGAACATGCCAAGATGCTAACAGGGATCTTATGGCATATGCATATTCTTCAAAGGATGGAAAGCTTTATTTACCTACCTCTTGTATTCATATGTATTTTAAATATGTTGGTGAGTTTGTGAATAATACTCAACATCCAGTCTGAAAGGCTTTAAAATGTTTATTTTCCTTTCTTGGCAACAATATCACCCCATCCCTTTTACCTCTAGTGTCTCACCTTCCGTTCTAGCTTTCTTTACTCCAGCAGACTCCATATCTTCAAAGGATCTCTTTCGACTTGTCCCACCACTGAATGGATTGGGACCTGCATTCTGATGAACCCCATTTAAGGTGCCATTGTTATAGTAACGATTCAGGTGACAGTTCTGGAGGTTCAAGAGAAACTGGGCACATTCTTGGAAGCCCTGGGTATGTGCAAGGTCTGCTGCTGTCAGGCCACTGGCATTTCTCAAGCTGTACAATACAAAGAAACTGAATTACACTCATTCATCAACCTAGCTGGCTGCTGCTGCTGCCCTTACTGACTATCTATCTGTTGGCGATGAGAGAAAGCATACACTTAGCAAATTTCCATTAAGAAATTAGTTATCAATCTTAGTATTATAACTAACTTAACTTTTCTCACATACATCTGGCTTCTAAGCAAAATTTGGGAGACAAAACACTTTAAAATAAAATCAATATACTATATGCCTTAAAAAAGCATCTTCCTATTTAAACTTCTCAAAACGCTTTATTCTAAAATAGTCTGAAGACCTGATCTTTACATAAACTTCAGACTAATTTAAGCCTTGAACGTTACCATCTTCTGCAGTTTATTTTGCAATCTATATCTTGAGTAAAAGATCAAATACTCAAAACAAGCTTAACATGACTTGGCAATTGTCCATGGCATTCTGGTTTCTAAGGTAACAACAACATCACTGTTCCTCCTAACAATAAAATATACACATACATAGAAAAAAAAGATAAGGTGCTATACTTAGTTATGCTTTGCTTATAGTTTTCTTTTTTTTTTTTTTTTTTTTTCTGGTTTGTTTCTTATTTCAAAGTGTGTGACATCATAAGTGTTGGGACTTGCTTTGTTATTTGAACCAAGACTTTTTGCATGTACAAGAGAAATGGCACTGGATTTTGAATATCCTAATATATCAGGGAGCTTATAAATGAAACCAGATAAGACATGTAGACTTGTGGAGGTTTAATTTGCAAGAATGCTGTAGGACATGTATTTACACAAACATACAGTATGTCTGTGCTTAGAAATACAGAATCCTGTCATAAGGAAGCACAGAGAACTGGCAACAAGAAGGCTAGAAATGACACAACTAGACTGTGAAGCAAAAGAAGCCAATGTATCTTTCCTATTTTTTCCCTCCTTTCCAAACATAGCTAACTAGTTAGAAAAATGGATTTTTGTTTCTTGGCTTCATTAGTTTATACTACTGTATATCCTGTAGTAGTTGAAGTCTAAAACTTGAAAATCCAGAAAGAGACTAGCCACAGAATGAGAATTTAGAAGATGAATAGACCTGATTCCTCTGTTGTAACTCATATGCAGTAGAAAACTCAATCCAGCTCATGCAAAGAACACAAGGAACAAAGCTCAGCTTTACTTCCTAGAACACTGCAATTTATTTGCTATAACAATGAAAGACCAGAAAAATCTTTAGAAACTATTACAGCAAGACTAACTCCGTAAATGGATACAGCTACATTATGTAAGATTTGGAAGGGTAAATTGAAATACTACAGAATCAGAAAGCTTATTAACTAGGAAGATCAGGGTAATTTCATTCCATTCTAGAATTATTCTAAGTGATCACTTACTTGGACTACTAGTGAAAATCCAGAGAACAGCAGCCAAGAGCGTCCAAGAAAGCAAGACTTTAGAAGACTGAAAAAACTATTTGGTCAAAAGAAATGAAATCTCAGGGTAGCAATATTAGCTTCAAACACCTAACAGACAGCTGCAAAGAGACTAATATGTTCTGTGCATCCAGTGCTGGCAGTATATGAATGGGATTAACAAGAGCAAAGTATATTTCAAATAATGCACTAGGAGAAAGTTTCAGAGTATGAAGTTAGTTAGGGTTGTTGAATCTGCAAAGTGTTTTCTCACCTCCTCCTTTTTAAGGACAGACTATGAGGCCAGAAATTCTGTGAAATATAGTCGATCCTTTCCAATGCTACACTAGATGGCCTGTTGAGGTTCCTGCTAACCTGCATTCAATGCTCTTCTGGTAGTTCTAATTTACTTGTGTTGCAATACAGATACAGTATTTCAATATTGATTTTGAACAAAGTGAATAACTCCATTCTGTCTAATCTGTTTTAAATTTGCTGGCCCAAAAAGGAAAATACAAGAAATCTAAATGAGCAAATTAAAGATATGCAAAGATAAAAACATGACCAAAACAATATGGTGTTGACTGAACACCTAATTTAATAAAACATCAACAGATAATAATTCTACATTTTAGCAAATGTTACTGAACAGTATATCTCTGCTTTGAAAAATGGACTGTAAGACATAAAAACAGACTGTAAGATTTAACTGTAAGACAGACTTTAAGTCATCATTTCCCAAAGTAATGGTGATATAAGCTGCGAGAGGCATTTGGAGATGTATGAACTAAGACCTAAGAGTAAGGCTAAATGTAAAAAATTTTGAGAAAGTTTGTTTCCCAGAAACAAAAGAAATGAGATCTAAATTAATGTCTGGCAGATTTCAACATGTAATCAACTTAGTAAGATTTTTTTTAGATCTCTCCCCTCCCCACTTCTTCTTAAACACCTTATTCCTAACAGGCAAACAAAAAAGTACTTGTCCTAAGGAAGTACTTTAGAAATACTGCATAGATTTTGTAAGGACTCGAGCAGATTGGATGTAACATTCTTGATTCCAAGAGTTTAGAAATTTCTCTCTTAAAAATCTGAGTCAGAATTTAACCTAACAATTTCACAAGGACTCACTTTGTCAGGAAGTTAGCAAAAAAAAGAAGAAAAAATATAAAGTAAAATCAAATAAAAGGGGATGTAGATGACTCTAGAAACTCGCTCGCCAACTGCTACTCAAGAGAAAACAACTGTAAAGTTCTTTCTGCTCTCTCTCAGTGGGCATAATATGAGGAATTCTTCTACATTCAGTTGTCAAGTTCTGTGAATTTAATAGAAACTTGATTATTCTAGGACTTTCAAATCCTTTCACATTTCAGTTAAACGTGCTTGTATTCCAATATTTTCAGGAAGGAGTAAAGCAGAAGTCAACAGAAATGGCACAAACTTTAGGTTTCATTTTCTCAAAAAACATCTAGAAAAATAACGTTTTACTACTTTAGCAGCTTTTTTTAAGCCTTCTCTAGGAAAAATACCACCTGTCAGTGGGAACAAAAATGGCTAAAAGAACTAGCCATGCTACACTAGCTCATCAGAAGTGTAAGAAAAAATGGCAAACTCAATTAGCCCACGCATAAATCGGAAAGATAAAGCCCTTAACAGGTATCACAGTTTTACCAGATTGGAATAGCTTTATGACATGAATTCATCAAGAAGTGTTTCCAAAATATGTAATTAAATAAGAAGTAATGCCATCACTGTGAGGATTCTGAGTGCGTAACAGAAAAATTCAGTCTAATACAGCCTTTCTAGAAACGCTGAAGTGGAATACTAGAAAGAATTAAAAAAGCTCAGACATCTATTCCACCGCTCTTTAAAAGCACTAATCTGGACTTTGAGTAGTACTCCCCTGTTGCAGCAGCAGTTACAAGGAACTGGGAACACTTCTACTGAATCTCAAATTACCTCAAATGATGCCAATGTTTGGAAATGAAGCAGCTAGCTCTGCTAGGTCCATAAGCCAATATAAAAGCTGTTAATGTAAACAGACTTTATTATGGAAAGGAAAACAGCAATGGTTCACTGCACTGACCACGTGTAAGACACAGAAGGAGTTTAATCTCTTACATGCAATCTATCTCTATGTCAGTCCTTGATTATGAACTGCAATTATGCAAACTATCAGGTGAAAAAGGAGGAGAAATAATCGAAGATTCTTTTGGATATTAAGCAGACTATATATGACACTGACTGCATTGTTTAAAAAAAGGAAACTCAGAGAGGTAATCACTATAATTAAGTAAGTTGTCAACTACCTCAGTTATTAGAGATGTCCCATGAAAGGCACATCCCTTCATTTCTCACAGCTGCTTACAAGAACAATTTGACTACATAAAGGATACTTTAACTAAAACCAACTTCAAGACTTGAGTTGCAAAAGAAAAGCAGTGAAAAAAATGCAAACCTTTGGACAAGACAGATGGAAATACCTCAAAATTTCATGTTTCTTGAAAAAAATTCTTTTCCACCCATCCTTGATTTTTTTTTTAAAGTTAAAAATCCTTTCAGTACTAGTTTTGAGCTGACTTTAACCCTAACCTTGAGATAGCCAAAGAAACTGAGAACATACTATTTGATATTAAATCTTCAGGTAAGCGGACCTTTTATTCCTTCTCATCATACTGCAAATATGACAGCGCTATTTCTCCAACTATTACTCAGAATTTATAACTTAGCAAGGAACTTTTCTGCAGGTTTTCTCTCTCCTTCCTTCTCTCTCTCTCTCTCTTTTTAAGATATTGCACTTGAAAACAAGCTTGTATTTCCTTTCAGGTGTTTTCTCAAAACTAGGCTACCTAGCTGAAAGAAGACCAAGCACGTAACAAGCTAGACTGGTATTTTCCAAAGATGCTTTTACGAAGTAACTATCAGTAAGGAAGATGTGAAAGGATTTAAGGAAGTCATATTAAAGAAAAGAAAGTCAGGCTAAGCCTTGCAACATTACATGCATTTTACAGTTAGACAGTCTTTTATTACATAGTATTCATTGACTCGATACAGTATTTTCTAAAGGTTGTCCTATTTACCCTCAAACCCCATCTCTTCTCCAGTAAATCAAGTCCAAAAAAGTAGATGTCTCTGAAGGTGGTCAGTTCAGCTACAGAAACAGGTGGAGAAGCTCAGGAAAGCACACTGAAAACTATACCTCTGAAAAGACTTTTTTTTTTTTTTTTGGCACCGACTCCAGACAGGAATTTGAATTGAAAAAAAGTGAGAAAAATCTCTGACTTAATCTTACCCAGAACTAAGTGCAGTTTTCGTTGTCAGAAAATTGATTCACTCTACGCTTAGAAAGCACAAGCCTTGCATCATTTCCATTTGATTTTCCATTCATATTTGAAAAACAAATGAGTCCTCTTAAGATAACTTGGCAGTATTTCATTTTGCTTTATAGTTTATTCATTGTATTTATTACTCTTATTACTGCAGTTAAATTAGAATCACAAAGCATGATGTTATTTACCCTCAGCCTTCTTTGTAGACAAAAATCCAGGAGCTGGGAATGATAAAGATGTATTATTTTCCTTGAAGAATGGAAGTTTGGGATGCTAATACCAGAGCAAAAGAAAAAAAATACAATTGGAAAGATACATTTTCATACTATAAAGTTGTTATAAATAGAAAAGGTCCATGAGAAAAGTTGAAGGAAATCTGGATATGGAGAAATAGGTGATCTTGAGGTTTCTTGACAGATTACATTTAACACTTGAATTCTGTAGTGACAAGTGTTTTATAAATGAACTGAAAGCACGCACTGTTTGAGTTAAAACTCTGACTTTTGTATATACATTTATTCACATACCTTCTGTAGTGCTTAAACAACACTCTTACAACCCAGTGTTTCTTCATCCATCATGAGATGTCCACAGGTAGTCTTCAAAACTGACTAATCTTGGCATGAAGAGCACTTTTTTTTTTTTTAATTTTGTTTTTCTCCTTCCAGTTGACATCACAACTCCCATTTTAAAGGCCCAGTTCATCTGAGAGTCTTGGTATCAAATTAAAGCAACTATAAAGAGGACACTGTTGAAGCTTATGCTTAGTTATTCCCTACTTCTGAAATGCTTTTAAAAGGGCTGTGTGTGTAACTCAACTGTTGTTCATAAATAAATATCCTGACCAAACAGGATTTGCATATAGAAACACAAAGTCAACTTTCAATTTAGCCTTAGTTTAGGGAGATTTTTATTATCTCAATCTAATCACAATTTGTTGTTTTGAGAAGTTCACTAAAGGAAGGAAAAAATATGAGGTTAGCTCTCAGAAAATATGGAAGATAATTCCACTGTGATTAAGGTACAGAAAGTACAAAAAAATTAACTCAAAATTGTTTAAGTGTACTTTCTTGTAAGGAAGATTTATTTCAAGTTAACTCTAAAAAAAATACTCTTCGAAGGATCTGTGGAAAGAAAGACTTGTGTTTCTTGCATTGACTTATAAATTATACTGAATTTACTTAGACGAACTTGATTCTAAGATGTTTCAGTTGTTCGTATTTTTTTTATATTCATTGAAGGAAAAAATCAAGTACATTTCTATGTGTCTTTGATATGTACTACTTGAAATACTCTATCTTCCACTTATAATGTCACATACCTTGAAAAACAAAACAAATGTTTGCTACAAAAATTCAACATTCAATCTTTTTGAAAAAACATTCATATGTAAAAAAAATCCTCTAATTTTAAATAGTGATTACATCACCTACAGCTCACTGTGTTTTTGTTAATGCCATGCGACAATCTAAGAAAATAAACCACAGTTTCTGTATATCAATGTAATATCTGTTAAAAAATACTGATCTCAACTTATCTATTGTTAGTTTACAAATAAAAAAAAAAGTAGATAATTGTAAATTAGGGTAAGCAAAGCATGCAAATCTATAGATTCTATATCTGAATTCCTAGATTAGCATTAAAACCAATCACCGCAACAAATACCTCAACAGTATGCCTTGTGTGCAGAAAGGAAGCGATACTGAACATTCAATGCCACAACTGTAAGGTTTTCGGAGAAGCACCTGTGGCAGTTTCAGCAGTTTCTATATGGAATGCTCCCCCTTTCTAGGATTACTTGAAAAAATCAAGTCAATTCGAATTACGTAGCTGTAAAACATTGACATGTGTAGTTTTCACAGTTTCAGAATCTTCTGTTTGATTTAAACGGGCAATGGTGCATAAACAGGAAACTTATAATCATAAGGGATCACATATTTGCAGGCAACATTAAGATTAAAAGTTACATAAACATACATAAAGTGCTGTAGCACATTATTCATTATGTAAGCCATTATCATGTGACCACCTTAACAACAAGATACTAAGCCTTTTATGCCTTTAAAGCATTATTACGTTCATCCTGAAACCAATTTGTCAGTTCTTCACCGAAATTTATATAGAATGGATTAAAATTACCAGTCAACTCATGGCTTCAATTACTTTAAATTTAGTAGGCTGTATCTCAAAAGAATTAGTAACTATTCCTATACAAAAATTAGCAGATAGAAGGATTAAAACAAAAGGAGAAAGAAAAAAAAGAGATCAGAACACGAAAACGCCCACAGTGAGAAAAGAATTCCTATAAACATCAGTATACTAATCTAAAATTTCTACAGCAAAGTGATTTTAAAATACTAAACTTTAAGTGTTTTAACCCTTTGGTGTCCAAATACAAAAGTCACAAAATTGTTTTGATTTTTTTTAGATACCAAGAGAAAAATTTTCTTAACTAAACAGATGTATTCCACTGCTGGGGACAGCTACAAAAAAAATCACGCTAGAATTACAAACTGGGCATCTACAAACGCACAAGTTGGTGCCAAGTTTTTATTTCACAACAAAACATGCGGCAGCTGAAATTATTTTAGACCTTTTAAAACAAGGGTAGGGATTTTCAGAACATCCTCCAAAACCATAACCAGGTGAGCATACTGGAAAGAAGGAAGCTCTTCTTTGTGAAGACACGTTTCACCTCAGTATCAAGGTCCACGAAGAACTACACAGCTGTAACAAGCTCTCATGTGTATTAGACACATTTGCTCACGATTGAGCAAATGCTGGCACAAGGAAGAATTCATTAACCATGGCATGCAAGGTAGAAATACTACAATCACCACCATCAGATGTTGGTTTATTGATTTGGTTTCTGATTTAAATGCTTTAAGACAGACCTCAAGGAGTTGACTTTGATTTTCAGTATGATTGATTCACATTTCCAAGTAAACTTTTATCTGAAGAAATATGTGACTTTGCCAGAAAGTAGCAATCAAGAATATTTTTTAATTTACGCTCGATTACATAAATTATTCCTACATACAACTCACAAAGGTATTAACGACTGTTATCTCTTAAAATGACAGCATGCTTGCAACACTGCATAACAGAAAAGACCTTCACTATGAAAATGAAAGTAGAAATTTCCTTGATCAGTAGCAACAATGAATTCCAAACCAGCTTCTTTTTAGTATTGCAGCCACTTTAAGTCCAAAGACAATAGAAGAGTTATTTAGCCAAAAAACTATGAAAATCAGAACCATCACTGCTGTTACTAGTATGTTTCTAGACACAGACAAGGAACACCAGATAAAGTTGCTTACAATGAGAAAAACATTATGGAAGACTACTAAGGAAAACTTCAGAGTAAACTCTGAATTGAAAAGATGAACAGTGTTGTAATGAAGATTCCTCAAAGATGCCTCTAGTAGCAAATACAATCACCTTATTTCTCTTGAATGTATGAATTGAGAAGCAGTGACATGAGAACTTGACCTGGAACTTGAAAAATTAAGAAAGCAAGCTTTTTCCAAATGTGCCAAATGCAGAAAAAAGTTCAAGAGATTTAGTATAAAAATTATGGACAGTAAGAGCTTGGGAAAACTAAAGAAAGAAGGTAAATTGATTTTAAACAGGTATTTTTGTGCCAAAAGGGGAAAAAAAAAATCAAGAACTGCAGGACTAAAGGTATCAGATGGACTTGTTATTTTCCACTAATAAGTGTGGCAAGGGAGAATGTCTTTCAAACTACATAAAAATTTATTTTTTGTTATGCTCTTACTCAAGTAGACAGAAGATCTTTTGGATTAAGAAACTACTGACACGCATGAAACCACTTTAAAGGAGCTTCACAGAGTATTTTCAACTGAGGTTTTTTTTATTGAAGGAAGTCCGTCTACCAGGTATTGAAAACATCTCGCAAAATAGAAAGAAGGAATTGATCTGAAACAGAATAGTAACATTCTCCCTAACTGATAGCTTCCAACGCTCTTCCACGACTTGCTAAGCTCTATGCAGCGAAATCCAACGCATAACCTGTAGCACAAGTCACACAAGTTACGAAAACTGTTTCTGATCAACCTGAACATGTTGTGGGCCATGCTACAGTTGCCTGTCTTTTTTTTGGTCCAGATTCAAAGACATCAGTTAAACTATGATCAACTCAACTGAAATGACCCAGACTAGAATAGCAAATGAAACCCAAATCACCGCATCTACTACCAGAAGTTAATTGCAACTTGTTTGCTCTAACAATTCTGCAGTCAAAATGTATCAGCAGATCAAGCACGGCATCCATGCAGATCGCCACCACTATGTCAGGGCTAACCATCAGAACTAAGCAGACTATTGTATTTGGGAATATACTGCATCCTCGTTTCTTCTACTGTACCTAACATGATGTGCTCCATCCAAGTTTCATTCAGTAACACTGGCTTCTCCACCTGACTTAACTGCACCTAGTAATAGTTTATTTTACAGAAAAAAACAACTCATCTGAAGGGAAGCTACACAGTGAACATAAGCACAGTGTCATATGTAAAGGAAAATCACTTGCCCCTGAAAAAATCCTAACATTCCTGTCAGAAATCTGAGTTATCAAGACTTTAAAGTCTTGGTAAAGCCTCGTTTTTCTTTATCCATGTCTTTCTGGACTGAAGAAAAGCCAAGAAACCACTGTTATAAATCACAGAGGCTTGTCACTAATGACTAAGCTCCTCTATCAAGCTGGACCATATCCTGTGTCCTCTTTATGTTCCAGAAAGGTCACAAAATATCACGGCTTTAATGAAGAATTTAGCTTTACTCATAAAAAGTACCACCTCTCACATTTTTCTCTATTTCTGAACTTATGTCAACAACTACTGTTGTTATTCCACCTCCACTAACAATAATCCACTCTCAAACTGAACAGCAACTACTGAGTTTGCCACAGCTTCCTGTAATTACTCAGAACAGCTTTAACTGTGAAAACTACCCTTTTCCATCCTGATTTACTCTAAGACAGGGCCTCTCCCACTTTCTGGTTTATCAGCTATCCATAGATGTATGATTTGCTTCAATATTCCCAAATCCTTCCTTGAAACTAACCCAAACTACCACCTTATTTCATGGTCACAGATCATATTAAGTTCTTCTACAACAACAATCAAATATGAAACGAAACATGCAAGAAATTAGCAAGCTTTATTTGTAATTATTGTGCAGAAGAATTAGAATTTCACCACTGAAATGCACAAAACACTTTGACTCTGCCTCTCTGTATGAATTTATATAGGACGGGAAAGGAAGAAAGAGACCCCAAGCCTGTAGCCTCCATACTGCAGAATGGTAACTACATGAATACTGTGGTGAAGGCCCTAAAAATGTTTCTGATATATAACGAAAACAGAACAGCCACATTTTTCTTAGCTATACCGTACTGTCTAGTAATGCAACAGTAGTTAATCCAAAAGTTTAACTGCTTAATGGGGAGCTGGCAATCAGGTTTGCAAAAAGAATCACGTATGAAGCAGTTTGAGTTTGAAAAGTACCAAACAGATCATGTAAGTATTAATATACTAATTAACGGATAAGAACTATTCTGTTGAAACAGTACATAACTGCTATTCCCCTAAACAAAAAAATAGTGAGAATCAGAAGCATTATTCTCAAGACGGGGTTATGGACCATAAAACAGTAGGATGTTGCTTTTTCTATGGTGAATCAGTATAGCAGGACAGCTTTGGAAATTAAGAGATGTGACTGTAATGGCATTTCACATCAGAAGTATTGTAACACCACACGAACAGGCTGCAGTTCTATATTCAAAGTTTGGTAGCTAAGTTAGCTAGCTAACAAAAACAAGCATGTGCTAAAAAAATTGCAAGTCTCTGCTAAGTTTTGAAGAAAGCAGGAAGAAAACCAGAAAGATGAAGCATTACCTACTTCCAAGTAATAAGTGCAACTCAGCTAACAGAGGAGATGTCTAAACCCTGAGACCCTTTCAGGGAACAAGCCATATAAGTTTCCTTAAAAGGGGAACTGATAGAAGTAGGAACTCACTTTTGTTCACTAAAGAGGACTGAGTTTCAGAAAGTAAAGTTGCAAAAGTACAAATGAGAAGAACAAAAGCTGAGATATCACAGAAGTGGTCATAATTAAAATGTGAAAGATGTCACTTCAAAGAGAAAAGTAAGACAAGAATTTCACAATTGGCTAATCGAAAGGAGCTAAAAAAAATCTGTTAGACTTCTGTTGTGAAGCATGAAGATCTGTTGTGAAGAAGTAAAATGAAGTTAAGGATGCTTTTTTACAAACATCACAATGTAGCTCATGACACATGAATTTGCAAAGAAGAATTAACATTAAGCTACTGTCAAAGAATGGTAGTAAAGTTCTTGCTGCAAAACCACATACTGGAGATAGGATGCTTCTGGCATTATAGGAGTGAATTTACATATTCAAACAAACCCAAGACAGCTTTAATAAGAAAGTGGCTGAAATATCTGCCTCAGCTAGAATTATAACATCATGATAAGTCTGTCATCTGGTAGAAACAGATGTATGGGTATTATTTATTCCAGCACGTCAGTTACTTTCCCCAGACCTGACAACCAGAGCATGAGAAACCAGAATGGAAAAGGAACTCTTCAGGGTCTTGCAGCATCCCATCACGGTATATAAAATGATTTCTCCAAAAACCGTACGATTTCTGGTAAGGAGATAAGAAGATTTCCTATCCCAATATTCACGCATTTTGACCAAAAAACCTCTGAAGTGAGCCAGTACTCGTGCTCAATTGGATGGATGAATACCAAGCCACATCCTGACCCTTAGGGTGCATCTCTATCCCAAGAGAACATTGCATTTGAAACTTCTCTCCTAGCTCTAAATCAAGTCACTAAGAAATGAGCAACTGTTCAAGTGACAGTTGCAGATTTGTTATTCAGAAACAGGTGAACATGATGATGCACAAGTGAACTGCATCGAAACAGCCAAGGAATGAGAGAATTAAGTTCAAATTAGTATAATTAACAGCTGCATCTGCTTACTGTTTTTTTTTGATTCAATAGTATTCTGTGTTTATATGTGAATTTTATATTTATATACATGCTGTGATACAATCTTTAAAACTGTATGATATCCAGCATTTCAAAAATAGTGTAAAAGAGCAAAACAAAACATGGCACCAAGAAGGCTTTTCCCTGTAAAGAGCTGTGGACACTTGTTCGTCACCATTGTAAATTATACACAATTAACCATACATGAATTGCATTAATTATGCCGTTTCAGTGAAAATCCAGCAGTTATTATGGATACTTTAAAAGGTACTATCCACATTAAAAAGTCAGTTACACAGCAAACCTTTTCACTCATATGAGGACATTGTGACCACCTGCTTCCCCCTCTTCAAGGGTCCATGAATACCATAGTTAGTGGAGCAACCATTTTTATGGCTGTAGGACATACTGTGCACAGAATATGCTTCAGCTAAAATGAGAAGGTAAATACCACAAAAAAAATCAAAATATTTTCACTAGGGTACAATTATTATTTTTTAATATTACTAAAAATTTACACAGGAATAGAGTCCCAAATTCTCTCTCATCAATTAGAAAAACAATGCAACAACTTCATGAAATTTAGAGACTGCAACATATTGTATTTCTCTGCAAAAGCAATACACTAACAAACCTGAAATAAAGTAAACTAGAACAATTCAAGTGAGGCAATTACTTTTATCCTTACTGGACCACTGTTAATATTCTTTGGCTTCCAACATAACCAAACAAGTGAAACATGTAGGAACAGGGCAGACACTGATATCGAAGATTACACTAGTCCAATTTACTTTATTTAAACAGCAGTATTTGAATAATCACTCATAAATAGAAAATAGTTCTCTTGCACTATTACACTATTGATTACTAACGTTAGTGTAATAATGAAATCTTCGCATCCCTATTCTACTTTCTGTATAGAACTATATAAGGGATGGTGCAATACTTATGTAAACTATAAATATCAGGGATAAGTGGCATATTTGACTATTTGCAGTCAAAAGAGACATTGCGTCTTCATGTTAACTAGATTTTGGTACCATAACTGTATGAAGAAATAAAAACAAAATTGTATCAGAAAATCTAACCTCCACAAAAAGGCCATGTTCACCATCAACAGAGATCAGCACTTTAGTCTTAAGCTAGTGCTTAGTTCTCTATTTAGTAAAACTCTTGCCTTTGTCCTATACAGTCAGTGAACATTTCAGTTAAAATATATTAATTAGAACTAAAATATATGGAAATGCCCCTCTCCTATTCTTCTAATTGAAGCCACAAAATAAAGGAGACAAAGCTTTCAGAGCACCTACATTTTCAAGATGCTACAAAAATCAGGAAATCAACATAACCATTAGAGATATGGGTCCAGTTTTCAAGCCCAGATGATCCAAAGTTAATCAATGTCAGAACTGTACCTATGGATTTGGCCTAATTTAACATCCTGAGCCTGAACACTATGTTCTATGGAATAAATCCTTCACCCTAATCAGTCAATTAACTATCTTCTCTCAGATGGCAGGGGCAGGCTTTTACCCAGTTCCTCCAAATGAGGAACGTGGGCTGCTCCACGAGTCTATTGCATTGGCATCACTTACTTTACCATTTATGGGATAGGACCTATGGAAACTGTGACCAGTCTATCCTACTCTAACACAGATGGAATTCAAAGTTAGAAAATTGCAAATTCAAGTGATTTCCTGTTCCTAAAACTGATAAAAAAAAAAGTCAAAAGGCCAGAAACACATACGAAGTTTTTTGACTATAGCTTGCAAAGACAACATTTAAAAAGCAAAATTTCAAGTATGTAAATTAAAGTTGCAGCCACATCTCCAACCTCCGCCATTCAGCTCCTACTTTTGAATCTCTATGGATGTAACATTTTCTCTTCATTTACATCAGACCCAAGTCATTCATTTCATGCTGTTTATGCACTTCTGCAACTTCTCTTTTGATTGGAAACTTTCTGAAAAATCACAAGATTACATACTAATTGATGATGATAATTAAGGTTTGCTCAATTCCACAGTAAATTTAAATCCAAGTTTATCTTAAAACATCTGGAAGTGAGTGCAAAATGGGAATTTATGAATTTACAACTGATTTCATGAACTTGTCAATAACTGACCTTGACAGCTGCATGAGTTACCTCACTGTAATTTTTCTATGAAGTAATCTCTCATATAAAGCAATTTGTTCATTACTATTAACTTTAAAGGTTCTGTATTTCCTGACTACTCTGAGACCATTGAAAAAGTTAAATTTTATGGTAGATTAATCAGGGCAGCATTACAAAAACAGTAAGATGGAAACCAAAGGGTAAAACAAGAAATTAACTACACGATTCTTATTTGACTTACAACTCAATAGTTTCATCACATTGCAGGTTAAAATACAGTAACTAGTTACCATTTAAGATAAAAAAGGCTAGTTCTAATTAAAACAAAGTTCTAAAGTATTTACATTATTATAAGCCATAGAGCTTATACTCAACATTTCTAGGTGAAAACTGCATCCATTTTGTCCATGCTGTAAGTTGCAAAAGTTTGTGAGATTTTCTGAATGTTTTTGCAGTACATAAACCTTTAAAGAAAAAAGTTAAGAGGGCAAATATACACAATACACTAACAAACAGCATTAAACTAACTGCAAAGAGTGTGTGAGTTGCTATTTTGCACATAATGTTGCTTTTGCATTGTTTTCTGTATTTATTCACCAGTGTAAGGTGTAAATTAACTGTAAAAGTAACTACATGCTAGATAAAGTGTATAATTTGGGGCCATCTCACAGAAGCGAGATCCATTTTTTAATATACCACATATAAATGTAATACTAATGTAGCACACTGGTACAACTTCAGTTAAATAAACTTTACTAGACATGCAAAACATCTTGGGCTTTATTACAGTTGAACATGTCTAGCTGTCTTTTAATCATGTGTCTGCTGTTTTGATTTTTCTTTTTGATATTAGTTATCTATGTTTACTGGTCTAAGTTAGTCAGCTAAACACACAACAATCAACAACGACACAAAAAAAAACACCTCACTTACTCTATTTGCGCACCGTGAGCCACAAGGGCACTTATGGAATCCACACTACCAGACCGTGCTGCTTTATGAATAGGAGTTTCACCAACATAATCCTGTAAAGACAAACTACATTTTGTCAAGCATAATCTTTCAAAAAAAGACAATCTTATTTTTACACTACTCATTTTAATTAAGAAAGCAGATATACATATATAAAAAATAAAGCAGCATTTATGAGCTAGCAAATACATCAGGTACTTAATCAGTATTTTAAATTTTGCAGTAGGCTTTCATGTACTTTTAGGAACAACAATAAGGGCATCTGACTTGCACATGCCTTTAGCCAATGACTAAGTAATCAGCAAAATCATACGGAGCAAGACCTGTTAAAGAAGAGATCTATACATACTACTGGAACAAGTTACTCAAATATTTATTTCCTAGCATTTTCATTCCCCAGCACCTTGCCCTGAGCAAGCCATCTTAAATTCAGAAGCACTATGGCCAAGTTGGTGGGACTATATTGCTTTCAAATCCCGCTGACACACTTACCCAGTACTGCATTGCACAATAAACACCCTCCAGGTGAGATGTATCTGTGAATAACTCTACTGTAACATAAGCATGCCCGGTGCTCACAGGCCAGGCCAGATCTCTCCTGAGACATGCACGTTTGACTTACGTGTCCTATATACTATTCTTTTTTGTCTACCTTTATTCGTTTAAATTCCATTAGCATTAACCATTAAAAGCATTTTGTTTTTCAGGCAACTCCTCTCTACAAGCTAGTTTCACAGGTAACAGGGAAAAATCTACACGATTTTACAAATGCAATTGGTAAGCAGCAGGTGAATTCCATGCATCATGACCTCAGGATGCAGATGAAATTCAGGACTTGAAATTGAACAACTATTATTAATGATATTAATGATTACTTATTTTTAATCACTATTAATTGATATTATTAATAATAAGGTATTAGGAATCACAGAGAAGAATTCATAATGAAACATGGCCTTGAGGTAGCAAGTAAACGTTCAGTTAGTTTTGTTATGTTTTTTTCAGTCCTCAACACTTTCACTGCACAGCAAGCTTTTCCTTCCTCCCCAAATTTTGTACAGACTTCTCTGTCTGCTCCACTGACATTAAACATAGTCTAAGCGTGAGTACCTCATTCTTGCTTCTCTGTTGTTTCTTTTATTAAAACATCACCACTAGCTATTAAAGTAACATAACACCTTTACCGGCTTGACAGTCTTTACACACAACGGTGTTCAACGCTTAGCTCTGCAGTTCTGGCTACGCTTCAGCTCTATCTGAAACACGAATACATTCACAGTATGATCTTACCACCATCCTGACTGAAGGTAATGTGCTTTAAATTGTCTGCCAAGCTTCTTAGAAATTCAATCACATTTTCTAGACCATGTAAATGTAACTCAAAGATTAATTTTGGATTATGTTTCATATACTCTCAATTTGCTATTTGCCAATTTTATTTTACAGTGAAGTATTTTTATAACATGCTACAAATTCACTAAGGGTAAGCAAGTTTACCATTGCTTAAGACATGTATTTAGCCAGAGTGAAACGCCCAGCATCCCCAGCAGGGGATTTTGCCTTATAAAACTAAGGCAAATTGCTGAGGCTGACAGAGTTTGGAGACAGAAAAAGGCAGAAAACTCCTTGGAGTCCTTAGTGATTATGAAAGAGCCATGCACTCCTTCCAAAATGGCTGTCTGTAGCTGATGGATAGAAGACTGCTTTTCAATGAACTTTATATAATTCTTCCTATTTATAACTTTTCTAGAAATTACAGGAAGACAGACATATTGAATGGAGGACACAATTTTATTAACTGCCTACATGGAAACTCATCTGGTACTAATTTATCCAGGATTTTCTTAATAGTGTAATACATTTCCCATCATAGCAGCTGTCTTCGATTCATCATTTTGTTATTATTTCCATTCCCCCTCTTCCGTTAAAGAGATGAAAGTGTAGAAAAGAAATGATTGGCCTCTTAATTTTGTTCAGCATTAGTATTTACAACCCTACCCCTAACTGAAAAGATAATCATCAATATAGAGTTCAGTTTAGGACAAGTTAGCTCATCTTGCCAATGCATATGACACAGATGACAGAAATCTTCACTAGACCCACAAATCCAGCATGTTGCCCAGTTAAGATCTAGATAGCTGAATTACGAAGTACTGCTGAGGGAAATGTTAGAAAGATAAGAAAGGACCTTTGCAAAAGAGCTCCTCACCACTGCATTATAAAAATAAGCTGAGCTTAGAGCAGTTAATAAACATGTCACCAATGACCAGAAAAGGGTTAGCATCTCAGAAAGAGAATACATGTCTTGAGAAGGGCTTCTTTCAGTCACTGGCCCAGAAAAGCATGCACCTTTCTCTAAAGCTAAAGAATTTAGAAAATACTTTGAGATCAGAATATATGAATTTAGATTCTTATAGCGTTCCTCTTAATTATGGCACCTCATTTTCCATCTTCACTAACATTCATTGTCATCTTTTGAAGTTCTACTACAGGACCAAAACTATTTGGTCTTCCATTTACCTGAAATAAGTTTCCAGCTCTGCAAACAAAGAAATTCTCTTTGGGTTATGATCTAGAGTGAAAGGAAATATATATATTTCCCACTGAAAATGGCTTGGAAATGTATGCATTTCTCAACACATCCAAAAATCACCCATAGAGGCAAATAAAGTACTCTATGAGACCGAGCACAATTCTGTTTAGATTTAACAATTGGAATGGATGGCACTAAACAGAAAAAACAATGTAAGTTTTTTCTAAGAACAGTGCCTAGGTTGCTTGGCTTTATGCTCAATTTGCACATTACCACATTGTCCTGTATGTTTTCATTTCACCTCTTTCATATGCCTTTTTTTTGGCTGGGAAGAGCAACCCCAGTTATTTTATTTTGAAGGACTCTAAAAATTCCCTGATACTACCTGCTAATTGATCGCAGTTCCCACATATGAGCTTCAGTTTGATATAACCCCTTCTGCAACAATATTGCAGGAAAGGAAATATCAGTAACTTGTCTTTCATAAATAGAGCACTGGTCTTTACTGGTCTTTCATAAATAGAGCAAAACACTTCAGGGTCCCATTTATCCTTCTTATGTAACACTGCTCCAACAGGCCAAACTTGACTCACGATCCAGAAGTCCCACAGCAAATAAATGACCAGAAAAAATAATAAGAGTTCTCCCAATTTTATTAATTTAGCATTCAAGGTAATAGAAGTTTGTTTGCTCTCATGAAGACCAAGTACACTGCTCCGAAGTAGGTGACAAAGTGTCACATGGCATCACAGGCACAGTCACTTTTTGCAACTCACTGCCACTGTCAAGCCATGTCTTCCTCCTTTCCCTTGGAGGAGCACTACTTTCCTTTTGCAAAGACGAAGGCAGTTTTTTTGTTGTTATTTTTTTTAGCTTGGGGTCATGGCTGGATTACATTTGACTATTTAATTTTACTGAATAGGTATCTTGCTCTTCCTTCCTTCCTCTTTTTGTTTACATGTCTGAGTCTTTCTTATCTTTGGCTTAAATTCTCTTCAGTAAATCTCAGCTTGCATTTCATCACTATGCTACTTAGCCTCAGACATTTCCTGTACAAATTAAATCTCTCTCAAACTCTTTGCTTATTCCAAGTCCCTTTTTAGATATTTGTATTTGTCCAGTCTAAAGCATTTTTCCTCAATTTTGGGATATACATTTCTGTTGGCCTTAAGATCTTCCAGTTCAACTTTGCGCAAACTTCCTATTTTCTTCTCCAAGTGCCTGAATATAATTCAATTAATCTCACTCACTGGTACTTTTATTCCTCTTTCATCTAAAAGTTACTTACCTGTAAGTTTTTCTTCTTAAAATGTCCCCATGAACATTTACACTGAAGGCTTTTAACTATGTATGCACTTGTACAATACTTCTAGTATCAATGTCCAAGATACAGCATTATTTTACCTGACGAGAAATAAAAGCCAGTGCCATTTCTTACTCAGCTGATTGAATATCAAAGCCTATCAACTGATCACACTTCCAGAAAGCGTTCAGACTTCTTAGACCTAGCGCCCTGTCCTTCCTGAATCTAGAAAGTAGAGGCTGGAGAAGATGGAACATTTTTCCTCATTCTTCACTAAAAATCTGCTTTGAATTCACGGTGGTTTCTCCTTCTGGATTTTCAGTATAGATGAGGAATGATGGAATGTTTCTATTTATCGGGCTTTAGTCCAAAATGCATCTAGTTTTATATTTTAGACAACCTATCACACAAAATGAATGAGTCTTTTCTCCTCCCCACCAAGGATATTAGTGGGTTTACAGTTCTTGTGAGTTTGGGTATTCTAACCCCTCCTAAATCTGTCTGCCATCACTACCAAATTACGGTAACTGGCGGGATGAAAAGTAAGTTAACGTCACCTGTAAGGATGCAATATTTCTTATCATTCCCCTTCAAGGCAGGCCACATGATTATTTTTGTTTGTTTTTTGGCCAATCAACGAAGGCAACATACAGTAGAAACATTTGATATGCTGAGGTCAGATGGAAAATATATTTAAATGAAGCAACAGGCTTTTTATCAGAAAGAATTCATGATTATCTGATGCTAATATGCACAGCAGCACAGAATCAGTCTGCATTGTGACAAGGATAAAACATCAAAAACTTCATGGAAGTAGCAGTGTAATTGCTTTGCACTGTTAGATTGAACTAAAGCAGGCAGGAAGCTAAATGCAGGTCTTGTCTCACAATATTGAGAACTATTAGCAGGCACTGCTCACTGAATATAAAAATAAATAAGACTTTCTCCTGCACCCAGCGGCAGGTAGAAACAGACAGGAATATTGCTTGGCAATTTGGCTTTCTCTGAATGTTTATGGTGACCCTCAGGGAGGTGAGGGACTTGGGGTAAGAACTGCCCACCAATCAGGAGAAGAAAAAAAAAAAGACATGATTCTAGCCAGCACATACAGTTATACAAGAAGGCTGGACATCATGGGATATACTCACAGAATTTATTTTGGAGAGCAAGGTACAGTTGGGACAAGCAGCTTTCAGCATTTGTCGTTCATTGCTGCTGCCCGAGAAAGGTCCCGGGCAACTGCCACCAGCACTGAGATAATCGTTTTAATGTTTTCCTAAACTTCAGGGCAGGCAGCATGGGCTACAGTACCTCAGGGCAGATATGAGAAAGCATGTATGCAAGTTCTACCGAGTACCAGTGGTTTACATTAGGATTGAGAGACTTGAGGAGATTCCTTTTCAGAAGCTATCCTTTTCTTTTTCCAGAGGTGATTGGTTAGTCTGTAGCCAGTGACCAGGAGTCAGTTTGGAAGGAAACTTTTACTAGTTTAAATATCAAGTATTCCCAGATCTTTCTCAGCATGTGTTTTGTATCCAGTGTCCATGGAACACTTGTCCTCACACAAGCATTAGCCAGTGACTATGTCTGTCTGAAGTACAGCATCACTCAGCGAGCTGGAAGGAATAAACAAAATACACATCAGGAAATAGTGCTCCAAAAGCTCAAAAGTGTGGGTGGAAGCCCTAGATAATCACCTGAAAGAGCTTGGAAATTAAATAAGAAACTAGAATCACTTATAAAGCAGTGCAAATCAAACAAGAATAGTAGATTTTGACTGCAATTCAATAAACATCTGGAAGGAACTGGGGAGAGCAAAGCATGCACTGTGCTTTACATACTCGTGTGCGAAACATTCCAAGTTATCTGTGGGTTGTTTTGCTGTAGGTGTCACAAAGGTACGCTGTCTAGCTTTGAGTGCTCGTGCACGTGAAACCAGTGTGACTGACCAGCTGCATCTTAACAAAGAGCTATTCTTGTTTCAACTGTCATTTTTAATTAACCAGAGATTTCTTCTTTTATCAAACCAGATCTAAAATACCTCTTCTTGTATGCTCAATTAATATTTTGTGGGTCAAAAAAGTTTTTTATACAAGTGTAATTTGATACTACCACTATCAACAACATACAAGGGTTCCACAGCATCAGCTCTCAGTACTGTCTATGTTGGCACCCTTTGCCTGTCAGTATCTAAATCTGCCTTTTGAAGTCTTCCTAGGTCTTCCTATTATTTAGGTTTGCTCTCATGACAGGCCATAGATTTATAAAGACTCCTGAGTCACTGGCTAGTCACTAAGACTAGCCCTTTCTAAGACGGAGTGAGTTACCAGTCTACTTTTAACTGCGTGTCATACTGCCTTCTGCTTTCCCTTACAGTCATCTGCATGTTGCCCTCAGCCCATGGAGAGTTCTCTCTGCACTCCTCTCCTCTTCTGTTGGGGGCTAGCTACCACTTTCTTCTGCGTTATAACCTCACCCACTAGATGTTCCAGGAGAGTAAGCTTGTTCTTCAACTCCATTTCAACCTCACTGGTCAGTTCTTCTCTTTATCCTCTTAGCAGGAAACTTTCATTCTTCTCATTCATTCATTTTCATTCATTCTTCTCTTCTCATTTAGCAGATATCTGTACATCTTTATTCTGTGCATGCCATGTTTCCTCTCTAATCACAGTTTCTTTACATTCTTACCTGGGCTCCAGATGCATTTCTAGTTCTTGTATTTTCTCTTCTGATGATTCTACCACTATGCAGCAATAACTTATTGTGTAAGTTACTTTTGTCAGGTATCAAGGAGAAGATGCGATCTATAGCCTCTGCATCCAGTCACCTTCATTGTTTCTATAATTCTCCTGGTGTCTCACAGCTGTTCTCAATGCACCAGCCTTCTTTTCTGAAAACTCAACACAAACTTCCCCATTTCTTATTTTTTGCATAACTTAAAAAAAAAATATATAAAAACAAGTCTAGAAAGGCAAAAGTTCAAGTTCTTCAGCAGTCTTAGCTTAACTCTACTGCATTTAAAACAGTCTGGCCATTAAATATTTTAGGAAAAGTATGATGTAAATTTAACAGAACAGAGATTTTACAGATGCTGTGCTGTACTACAGTTTTAGTAAATGCATATGCTCTAGTAATAATTACTCTTATAGGACATAAAGAATCATATTTTTAAGTACTGTTTTTAAGGGAACACATTATGTATGCACAACACACATAATAGATCCATTCAGTACTGGAAACATTTTCTCCAAATGCATTTTTTTAAGCACTTGATTCTGTTACCATACCAGAGTGTAACAGTCCTTTATGTGCTTTTTTACTACATTAATGTACTCTATACTACAAAATAAATTGATATATATACCCATGGTAACAGTAATGGGAAACTATCAATTAAAAAAAAAAACAAAACACCCCCCATTCTCTCTTTGATAGTCAAGTACATGTTTCTGATCTACTTGAAGGAAATTACTAGAAAAGCTTTGGAAATAATCTAAGAAAGAAAAAAGTATGCAACCAAATGCATCTTAAAATAAATCATGTCTTACTAGATTTTACTAGTTAGACATATGACTAAATCATCAAGGACCACAAAGGTCTCGTGGTTCTGTACGTAGTGGCAAATCCACTGGCTCATTTTTCAATTCTTACATATTAAGTAAGATGTTTCTCACTAGTCTCTTTTTCCTTCCCCTAAAGATGCATTAAAATATCAGAGCATTTGGTAATGCTGCCAGCATCAGAGCAGCGTGGTACCATTTTGTTCAGGGAGAAAGATGTCAGCTCCTAAACCAAATGTTCTTCAAACCTTTAGTGGCCTAAGACAATTATTAGTCCTACCTCTACAATAATCACAAAGCCCTGTACCCAACAATTAAGTTATTTCACTTCAGGGGATGTTAAAATTATTTTACCTGTATGTGAACATAAGGATCATACACACTGTAAAAAGGGACCGAGACACTTCTTTCAAAATTATATGCAGACATGAAATACACATTAAACCATACCTGTTTGTTTATGTTGGCCCCCACTTGAATCAACCAATTCAGGCACTGTGGATGTCCTCCAAAAGCAGCAATGTGGGCTGGTGTTTGAGCAAAACGTGTTGTACTGGCATTTACAGAAGCTCCGGCTCTTACTAACTGTATTAGGCACTCCAGCTTTAAAGACATGAGGGAATAAAACCCAAAAAACATTACACAGATATGCTATGACACAATTAGCACATGCTAAATAAATAAAACCCCAAAAAGCTAAACTTACTGTCGAAACTAAGCAGACACAAAACAAGAGAGAACATGAACACTGGATTTTCCCCTTCCTCCTTATTCCTGCCACCAGCCACAGACTGCACCTGAAAAATCCTAAATTCTCATTCCCTAAACTGAATTCTGACATTTATTTTTGGGATGGGGGAAGAGAACAAATAATACCTCAGAGTTAACCACTAGAGCTACTTGGTTCACTTTTGTTATGCAGAAAGTTTCTGATCTGGCAAAGCTGCAAACATGATACTAAACAGACATCATTAGCTAATGTTTGCCAAAACAAAAGTGTTGTTAGGAGATACGCGGACCTATTTTCAGGAGAGTTCAGAGGGAAGTAAACCAGAAAACACAAGAAAGATTTTAAATTTCTTTAATATTTTCTGAAAGTGACAGAACCTGATTATTAATAACCAATATCATTAATACTATGCTAAATCTATACATGAAATACATTGTGTTTACGGTTTTCCTGCTATTATAGGTGAAGAATTGTTAAAAACAGCATGCATGTCTGTGGCAATACCAAAACCAGCAAAGCTCTTTCCTTTAAAAAAAGGAAAAAGAGTATTTTGTCACACTATATTCTGACTTATTTTCCTATCCTGCTAACCAGAAGTATCTGATATCCAGCTACTATATTTAAGTGTTTGCAACATAACATTTGTGGAAGCTGAGCAAACCATGATGACCTCAACTTTCAAAAATAGTCAAAAAAACAAAGCTCCTTTCCTGTCACCCAGTAACATTGCCCTTTTGTTGACAGGAAAAGGAACGCACTATGCTAAAAAACAAACAGTTTAGTCTAGGCTTCCATTTATTGTGGTCAAAAAACGAACACCCCCCCTCCTGCACACACATGCTACAGTACAACAAAGAAACTCCACACTGACTCTGTCATTTTACGTGAAGCAATGCCCCATCTCCTGGTCTGTCTCGCTTAGTTAATTAAAGGAAACGTTTATTAGCTATAGAACTGCTAGGGAATAATCTGTTCATAAAGAAGTGATGAAAAAGCATCAAAAAGCAAGCTGGCAGCTTGATTATGGATAGAGGCACGAACATCACAATTTCAGCGTCCTTCTCTGCCTCTGTACAATGTCTTTTTTTTTTTTTTAAATCTGTAACTTCCTGATGTAACTTCCATGAGTTACATGAATAGGATCAACCACTGTTAGTTTTTCAGATACATTGTTCACTTCAGCTGTATTTTTTCCCTGTATAGTTCAAACACATTCGAACTCTATCCTGTAGGATATACAAAACCACTTTTTTTTTGGACAGTAATGGACCTGACATAAGAGTACCATTAACATACCATAAATTAAGTGTCCAAGAGGGAGGGGAACTGAAATTTCACAATGCTAACAGCTCTAGCTCCATAAATCTCAACATTACCAAAGAAAAAAAGTATCTTTTCAAAAGCAAACAAGTAAGTTTGCTGGAAAAAAAAAAAAAGAAAAAAATGCATATATATACACATAAAAAAATACAGTAAAAATGGTGTAAGATAGCTTGTAATTCCAATGCTAAATTACCCAAATAAATTTTGTATTTGCTACCCTTAAGGCTTTCCTTCCTGTCTACAAGTTCGCACCCCAATATTGCTGCTAACCCTTAATGATTACTAATAATTGTAATCATTACTGTAATCATTAACAAATGATGTGACAGAAAAAGCACCAGCTATACCAAGATGTTTCTCTACTATAACTGCAAGCAAAAGTAAAATTCAGACAGTTTTTAAAACAATCATCTTTCAATAAAATTAACTTGAAAACGCTTCCAGAAAAGCACTGCAGCTTCAGGAAAGAATATTTCCTCTACAGAAACCGGGCTGCATCAACTTCCCTAATTATACAGGCATCACGGCTTGCCAATCGCAAGGGGAAAAATATTGGAACTGGTGCACCCGTGTCGTCTTGCACTGTTTGAATCTGCTTTATAAAATGGCTATGCGTCACCGTGGACTTCGTGTTTAAATTTTTAACTTCGTGTTTGATTTCTTTTCCCTTGTATCTCCCCCTCTCCATCTCCTACGGGGTTTTAACAATGAAGATAATGTTTCATCCCATTAAAAGCCGAAGCAGGGTTCTTCTGCATCATGGCGGTCAGAAAAGCCTGCTTCTTTCTACGCTACTGAAAAAGGAGGCAAATTATTCTGTGAATAGAAAAAGACAACATGCCTAATGACAATACCCCACCAGAACACTTAGGCTTTAGATTAGGACACGGAAGTCCGTTTTCACTGAATAACATTTCAGAAGGTATTTTCCACTGTATCGTTATACCTAAATTGGAGGTTAAACTGATTTAACGGAGACAACGGACAAGCCTCCATATAGGCCACAATTCTGGCACGATACCAAGGAAGAAACGTGTGCTTTATCTGTACTACTTTTGTTCCAGAAGAAACAGAATGTACTTACTACTGTTTTGCTTCCTTTAATGTAAACAGTCAAACGGCAAAAATAAGAGTAGGAGAAGAGCACAAGCCAGCAGATATAATCAAAGGAAGCAAAAAATACACGTGCGAGCAGTTAAAAATGAAATTAAGGTAAGCATAAAATAAAGTGAATCAACAGTGGCTTTTCCTTTAAATTCAAGCTCTTTATTTTCTACCTCTCTGGTAGCTTTTTAACAATTTTACATTCTGACCCATCTTCTCAAAAATCTGCATAACATCAGTGTAATTTAGGGCGCTATATAATTAACTCTAATTTGAACACAGCAGCTCTAATGGGAATTAATTTACTTCTCAGGATATAAGCACTTCTCTGCAGTGAGGGAATACCCTGAAAATGGAAACTCCACCACAGACATCCAACACGGCAAGTACATTTGGACATGCTACCATCTATGATCAGTACTATCTTCCAGAAGGAAGTGGGGGACAGATGGGGATGGACAGAGGTCCATACTGTCGCCATAACGTCAGATATTGCAACCAGGAACTCTTACCTACTGTTTTTAATGGTCACTGTTGGTATTTTAATTATTAATTGTAAGGTCTACAGGTATGTTTCATAGTAAGCTATATAATTATTCACAAATACTGTCTTTCCCTTTTTTAGTCTTAAGATACTATGTTTTTGTTGACTAGCATTAGATCAGTATTTCCCCAATAAAAAGCTCTATTATCTTTTGCATATTCATCTGCGAGGGAACTTTACTTTTGTTGCTACTTCCCTATTGCAGGGCATCTGCAACTGTGCAGGAAGGCAGTTCTACAGCTTTATTTATAAGTGATTTTGCGTTGCCCTTTGATGTAAGGAGGGCTTTCCTTCTACATTCAGCTTGCGAAAGAAGTGAAGAAATATCCATAGATTGCTAAAGGTCACCAACCCTAGACTGATGTTCTGTGCGCATGCACATGTATGTGTAGGAATTGTTTTGGACTTGCTCACGGCAAGTTGTTCCAGAAGTACTTCTTCCCAAAAATAGATGAATCAGTTTTGTCATTTCAGTCTCCTACAGAGATGCAGTTAAAATCATTTGTGTCTGATGGACCATGCTGCTGAAGTGTCCTATACCAGGACAGCAATGAAGTTCTGTTGCCATTTAATTTCTTGCAGGCAAAGAAAACCAAGTGCAAACCCCACAAAATCTAGCACGACAAAGAACCACAGCAAAAAAATCTTGTTCAGTAATTTTTGAAATGTTCATTTGGAGTTAAAGTTTAAGACCCTGATACTTTAAGAGGCAGAAAAACTTTCCACTTGCAATTATGATCAATCTTAATTTGAAAAAATAAATAAATAAACATGAATAAGAACATAAAGACATGCATATGGATGTCTGCTAAAAGCAGCTATTGTTTCACTTTTGGCAATCGCCGGTTAGCTTGTGAAAGGTTGATTTATGACTACGCCAAATGAACACAAAGTAAGTCAAGTCTGAGATCCAATTACAATACTGGAGCTTTTCAAGTGTGTTGAAACACAGGAGGTTCCGCCCAAACGTCAGGAAACACATTTTTCACTGCGAGGGTGACTGAGAACTGGAATGATGGTGGGGGGTCTCCTCCCTGGAGACCTTCAAAAGCCACCTGGACGTGGTCCTGGGCAGCCCGCGCTGGGTGGCCCTGCTGGAGCAGGCGGCCTCCAGAGGTGCCTGCCCACCTCGGCCACTCTGGGATTCTGTTGCAGTCTCTGCCTCAAAGAAAAACATTACCTAACAAGACTGTAAAACGCGCAGATGACTTTCATACGTTGAAGCTGCCTAGCCTCTGCCACAAAGCTTTTTTAAAAAATATATATGCAAAGTGATATCGAAACGTTTGTAGCCTGTGTCATCTTTGCAAGTTTCATTTCAGTTGAAAAATGCTCCCGCCTATTTCACATGCAACAGCAACAACAAAGAGAAAACACACCACAAATCAAATTTGGTGAGGATACCTAAGAATAAACACAGCAAATACAGTAGCTTGCAAACCGACTTGTTCCCTTCAGCAACTTTTTCTGCAAGAGTCTCTTGCAAGAAGCGAACAGCGGGAAGAGAACGTATGCAAGAACTCTCATATCCTAGCACGGCTGGTAAGAAGCTAAAAATACTTAAGGAAAACAAAACAAAACACACGCTTGAAGGACAAAAGCAAGACTCCCACATGCACGCACAAAAATTCCTATGATAACAGTTAAAGGAAACGGGAATCATAAATGCAAGACAGACAGAAAGCCTTGATGCCAAATCAGTATCTGCACGTTTTGTATGAGCTTACTTCAGGACAAAATTTATGGTACTCCATTTCTGAACATAGAAGATTAGCTTCTGAATAGAGAGAAGGGTGTTTTTTGTTTGTTGTTGTGGTGGTGTTTTTTTGTTTGTTTGTTTTTAAGACTGTAGGATTACTCGGCTGTGTTTCTAAAATGTTTGCTGGGTACCGCAGATCAAATCGCTTGCTGTACAAAATCCATCTCTTAATGTACTTGCATTATGTCCGCCTAAGTACGTTCATTTTCCTTCCCTGGCAGACAATCAATACGTAAATAGAAATATATTGTGAATGGGAGGGAGAACAAGAACAAAAGGCCCTCAAAAATCAGAAAACAGACATCGCTGAGGGAAAAAAAACACACCCTCCAGGCCTGAATTCTGCACAGGCTGGAACACTCATACCATTATACATAGAAAAAGCATATGTAAAGTGAAGAAATTAAGATAGCATTCATCTTCAGATTTGAAGGTAAAGATAATTCGAAGAAGAAAGGTGGTTAGGAAAAACGCGGATAGCAGGCTTTTCCCATTTGCCCCTTCCTGAAAACGGGAATTAACAGCTATTTAAGTGTGTCAATCCAATAAAGGCTATTTATAAACCCATTTATTTTTGTAATGGCAGCAGAAACCTCATCTAGCAGGCTTCAGCTGCTGCCCCCGGGCTTAGAAAGATCACGCAAGGTTCTCGAAGGGAGAGGTTTCAGGCCAAGCAAACTCCGGGCCGCGTAAACTCTACCCTTCACCTAAACACGGCGCTGCCCGCGGCATCCAGAACCAACACCTACGGCTCCGCGTGGCTGCTTTTTTACGTTTTGACTTTTATCCGCCTAGCAACAGGGCGCTTAGCTCCGCTCTCGCACGCGTGCACACCGCCGTTCGCTCCCCGCGCCGAGGGCTGCCCCAGGGGCACACGCATCTCCTGCCCCAGCCCCCAGCGAGGCGGTGGCGCCGCACACAACAAAAGCGGCCTCCGGGTGCGGCGCCTGACGACGGCAAGGGCCGCCACGACAAGACTCCGCAGGCGAAGCGACGAGGCACGGGGAGAAGGGGAAGGGGTCAGCGGGGGTGGCCGCCGCCCGCTGCCCCTCGCCCCGGCCGTGCCCTGAGGGGAGCGGGGCGGCGGCGCCTCCCGGCCGGGCGCGCAAGGGGCTAAGATGGCGCCGCGATGCGCTGCGCGCGAGAGGGGCTGGCGCCATCCCTCTCCTCCTCCATCCCTCCCGTCCCTTCTTCCCTTCCTTCCCTTCCCCCGGCCGGGCCCCACCTTGCCGAAGTGCGCGGCCCAGTGGATGGGCGTCCAGCCGTAGAAGGAGTCCTCGGCGGCCAGGTCGGAGCGGGGCGAGCTCTGGAGCAGCGCGCACAAGGCGGGCAGGTCCCCATCGCGGCAGGCGCGGTGCAGGGGGAAGCGCAGGGTCAGCAGCTCCTCGCTGGAGAAACCCGCCTCGGGGCCGGCGCCCAGCGACATGGCGGGCAGGGCGAGGCGAGGAGAAGCGAGGCAGGGCAGGGGGAAGCGGCGCTGGGGGCGAGGGGAGGGGGAGCGGGAAGGAGGGGGAGAGAAGGAAGGAGCGGGCGGGGAGCGGCGGCGGCGGCCGTCAGGCACCGAGCACAAAGGCGGCGGGGCGGGCACCCGCGGCCGGTGCCGCCCCTCAAGGGCGGGGACGGGAAGGCGCCGGGCGGGGGCGAGGCGGGAAGGGCGCTCGGCGGCACGGCCGTCGTTCTACCCCCATCCCTTCACCTCCCCTTCTCGGCACCCCCTTCCCTTCCCTTTCAAAATTCCCCCCCAAAATCTGCCCCCCCCCCCCCCTCTCCGAGCACAGAAGCAGGTTGCGGTAAAACCGTGCCTCATCGGCCCCTAGCGGCCCCCGCCATCTCACGGGGGCTGCTCGTGTGGGTGCTGAGCTGCCAGCCCAATATGTAGGATCACGGAATGGTTTGGGTGGGAATGCACCTTAAAGATCACCTAGTCCCAAATATATAGGATCACGAAACACCTCGAGTTGGAAGGGACCTTAAAGACCACCTAGTCCCACTCCCCTGCCATGGGGGGTATAGGATGTGTAGGTATGGCGTTGTTTTCACACCACATCCCCATCAGAAAGCGCGTTCTGGCTAATTTCAGTGCTCTCCAGCGCTTGGAGATTGCTATGGTTCTGTGCTACATAACGGGTTGCAAAACAAAGGATAATTTCATTAGTGGCCGATTCCGGGGATGGTGCCAAATTTTTACTTGCAACTTGAAACCAGTCCTTGAGTAACTGACTCCACAGAAACCTTAGGAAACTTTTGTTTGTTGCTCCTAATTATTTTCTGTCAAAAGTACTCGCGAGATACTTTTCAGGCAGTAGTAAACTTAAATTGATGGTAATTTGTTTGCGTAAATCCAAGTACATTCGTTTACCCCCCAAAATCGAGAGATATTTCTTTTTCAGTAAACACTATTAAATGGTGTAAGCCAGGAATTATGTCTGGGGGCAAATAAGATACAAATCAACTTTTGGTAAAAGTACCAAGAGGCCTAAACAATTTTAAAGGCTTTTCTTTAATATCAAGTGAAATTGATCATTAAACACCTTTTAGCTATTATATGTGTACTTCACCAAAATAAAATACTACGTTTCTACAGGGCTGTCAAGTTATAAATCTCAGAATAACGTGTAGAGGAGGGTGAATTACAAATGAGCCCTTTTATAGCTGGTTACACCGAAGCACAAAAAAGCTCAGTGCTTTGTCCAGGGGAGGGAGTGCTTCCAGCTACAGCAATTTGCAGTTCAGTACCTGATCCTTTGCCTTTCAAAAACATTCAGCTGATGCTGCGTCTGGCCCCAGCTTTCGCAAGTTCTGAGAGTTTACCATTTGATATACACTTCTCTTTCTGTGTTATGTGGATTTTGTTTTCCCCATATCAAACTTCTCTAGGCAGATGCTAATCATTTGACTTGTTTTGAGATTAAATAATAAAGGTACCATAGGATAGAGCAGTTGAAAGAAGGAAGGAAAAAACCAACAGCTTACGTTATAAAAATGGTCATTACCAGAATGGCTGGTATTAAAGAAAACGGTTTCTTAGTTTGAAAACAGACAAGCTGTTTTTCACTGCTCTGTGTATAAGCACTGACATTTATAGTCACTCGTGTATTGTTTATAACTGTCATAAGAAGTGATGAATATTTAAAACTTGGGTTATAGGGAAGATGAGCGAAAATTAAATATTGCGTTACTGAAGATTCGTATTGAAGATTTGCATGTGGTTTTTGTCTCTTACTGGCATGTGGAAACTGCCACACCAAATAAAGACAGTGGTCTGTCTAATTTCCTTATAGACACTGACATTAACGTATTTACTTTCCAGCACTGCCTGCAAGATAGTTGTGTGCTGTTATACCTCTTAAAAGTGGGAAGTGTAATACTGCAAGGGGAAGTGGCTTTAACAGCGACATGCAGAAATCCTGCTTGTGGAACTGAGCTCAGGCATCTTCACTCACCAGAGGGCCGCGTGGCCATGCAGAGGGACCCCGACAGGCTGACAGGAATCTCATGAAGTTAACAAGGAAAAGGGCCACCCAGCTGGAAAGCAGCTCTGCAGAAAAGAAGCTAGAGGTCCTGGTGGACAAGAAGTTGAACATGAGCCAGCTATGTGCCCTTGCTGCTAAGAAGGCTAACTGTATTCTTGGTCACATTAGGCAAAATGTTGCCATCAGGTCAAGAGAGGTGATCCTTCCCCTCCACTTAGCATTGGTGAGGCCACTTCTGGAGCACTGTGTCCACTTCTGGGCCCTCCAGTACAAGAGAGCCCTGGACATACTGAACAGAGTCCAAGGGAGGCCACCAAGATGATGGAGGGCCTGGAGCAGCTCTCCTGTGAGGAGAGGCTGAGAGCTGGGACTGCCCAGCCTGGAGAAGGGGAGGCTCAGGGGGATCTCATCGATGCCTGAGGGGAGGCTGCAGAGAGGACGGAGCCAGGCTCTTGTCAGAGGTCACAAACTGGCCCCCAGGAGGCTCCCTCTGAGCCCCAGGAGCACTTCCGTGCTGTGCGGGTGAGGAGCCCTGGCACAGGCTGCCCAGAGAGGCTGTGGGGTCTCCTCCTTGGAGGCCTTCCAAAGCCGCCTGGAGATGGGCCTGGGCAGCCTGCGCTGGGTGGCCCTGCTGGGGCAGGGCTTGGGCCTGGTGGCCTCCAGAGGGCCCTGACAGCCTCAGCCATTCTGGGATTCTCTGATCTCAAGTTTCATGAGTAGATTCCTTGTTATGAGGTCGACCTTTTTTATTTCCTTGCTAGTCATCTACACCAGGTATTCCAAAATAGACAACCATAGTAATCACCGTATGATATTGGTTCCTTAATCAGTTTGTAGTCTGCATATAATTTGGAGAGTCATAGCTGTCTCTCTGTTTGCTTGTTTACTGTGATTAATTATCCATTAAAATATAAAAATAGGTCATTTTTAATATTCTGCTTTCCTATTGACTTCTGTGATGTATTTTGGCAATGGGCTTCATAGGATAATTAATTTTAATTGAAATTTCATTAAATTGTAATTAAAAATGTTTTCTTTAACTGCTGTCATATGTTGTGAAACCGGGACATGGGAATTCTGGTTTTAACTTTTTTTTTTTTACACTTCATTCCAATTACATTGTAATTCATTCTTTTCTCTATCATTATCCTTGTTAGCCTCTGTACTGAACAGTACAAGTCTTAAACATATTTTTGACAATCTTTCTGTGCAAAAGTTCAGGTAAAGAGAATATAAATCTGTATGTGGTTCCAACTTCTTTCTAGATGATGGGTGTGGTTTCCCTGACATATATAGCTGCTATTACGGTCTGTGTGCATGTAGAGTAAGTCAGGAAATTGATGGTCATGGGTTAAACTGTAATTTACACTCCTTTATGAAAAAAAAAAGGAAGTTTAATATATAAAAACGTGTCAGGTTCATTGCATTTTCTGGCTTGTCTGAAGACAGATTTTAGCATTTAGTGTGCTTTATAAACTAGAATTCTTTAATGGAATACAATAACTAGTATGCTTACTGTATTATATACACAACAAAATATGTTCCTAATTTTTATGACTTGGAAGTGTTCATCCACTATGTTTAGTCACCCATATTTTTGCGTATTTCGGAAAAAAAAAAAAAAACTTATTTGCAGGCCTATTTGCATTAATTTTGTCCTCAGTTCTATTCCTGGTCTTAAAAGGGAAGTGAGAAGCTTTATTTCAGTTTCTGTCAGTCCAAGGAAGTGGGTCTTATGTTTTGCTGAGGAGTGCAACAGAACTAAATTTCCCTTAAGAAAGAAACAGAAAAAGACACGGAAGAGCTTTTAGGCAAGGCAGGGTGGAGGAAGAGATTGGTTTTATTTTAGCTAAGTTTGGTTTTCTGTTCTCTTTTGGCTAAAGGTTAAGAAAGAAAATAGTCTGTAAATGACGACTTCTTGAATATTCAATACAGTCTAGTAAGTATACATTCAGATACTAAATAAATTATTTTAAAGTGTTTTGTGAAAAATTATTTGCTCTTTTACACAACTGTGTAATGTACTCAGTGTCCTCTCTTTGCCATTCTGATACAAATAAATTATATTTGCCCATTTTTCTTTGCAGACGGGTTGAAGATGGAGCATTTTATGACAACTCATGCAGAATGATGTCAGGTATTTTTCTTAAAAAACAAACAAACAAAAAACCACCACCACAAAAAAACCCACACAACCCTCTCCTCCTGCCCTCCTGCTTTAGAATTTCATTGAATACATAGTAGCATTCAAATCCCTTCTTCCTTGCTATGGTTAAGCTTGCATTGGTTAACGTTTAGGGCTTTATTTAGATACTCATACATATGAGTCTAGTGCCATTTGAGATGCCCAAGAGTATTCTTCCGTGTATTCAGCTGCTGCTGCAGCAAAAAGTGATCAGTTTATGCAGGTCCCCTGCCGTGCCTGTGCAGACTTAACCTATCCTGGAAGTCCACAGGCTTCTTAGGCTACATTAGGCACCTATGTTCTGACAAACAGATCCTCCATAAATATAATTTGCATTGATGGTCCTAGTTGCACCAGGAGTTCCTCACATTTTATCTGGTCCCAAACCCCTTAAAACAGCCTGTCTTTGCAGGAGGTTGTTGGATAATGAATTCCTTGCTGCCCAAGTCCATTTTTGGGTCAGTGGGGCGTTACACTAGCTAATTGTGTTTCCTTCTGTTTACCTAACGGGAATCTAAGAGGGGGATTTTGCAAAAGGACAAACTAATTCAGACATTACTCATTATTCATTCTATTTTGGAACTATGTAAACCGTGATGAAAATGTAACATTTCTTTAGATGCCATGAATTTGTTTTAGCAACGGTGAGAAACTTTCCATCATTTTCCCAGTGTAAATAGAGTCTGATTCATCATCTTCAGGGAACAGTTCAAAGATTAGGTTTACTTCCTGTTTCTGGTTGCACGGAAAACCACAGCTGAGTGGTGTACCACTTGAAATATGTTTTCTTATGTAGATTTTTTTGCTATTTTCACCTTTCTTCCATGAAGACCAACTGTTTTGTTGCGATCATTCCTAGAACAGAATAGGAAATAAACATTATTCTTTCGGATGGAAGTTAATGGTAGAAACAGCTGGAACATTTTGTAAAAGTTAATTTAATAAACGTAAAAGCATTAGTGCTCAAGTGCTAAAACTAAGTTTGCATAGTATGTGAGGCCTCTCAGGGCACAAAGACCAGAAAATTAATAGCAGCAGTAGCTGCTAACATGGAAAAAAAAGCCGTGAGTGGAAAAACAGTAAACTGAAAGTCCTTTATCCTCCTTTCCAGTCTTCAGTTCTCAGAGTTTTGTCTGGCAAGGAAAGCAGGGAATCTGTCTGACTTTCAAATAATTACTGATGTATTACTCCATTGCAGGCAAGTAGCAAAGAGCAGCTGCTCGTTGTAGCCAGAGCCAATTTCTCCCTTTCCCATCCCCCATTTCTTACTGCTTTCCCTGGAGAAAGCTATCTCACTATTAAACAAACTTGGGTTGGGTTGCAAGACATATCAAGATTTCATTAGAAAAATATTTACTCATGCATAAAGAAGCCTTTTTAAAAAAAGTTCACTACTTAGGAAACGATGTGATTTTGTGGGTAATAAATAAAAACAGATTTGTTATGCTACAGTTGTAAAGCTGCCATCTTTTATGAGCCTGGGAAGAGTGACCTTACTCATCATAAGGCTTTGTCAATTCTGCCTCCACGCAACTATTCTCTTCCTGATACGTGTGACTCATCTGGGCCATGCTTAACAGAGGTCTAGTGCCTAACAAGTAAAGGATTTAATTATACTTTTTGGTTTATTGACAAACTGTCCTTCGTTTTTCCACATTCCTTACCAGGTTTAACTGAAAGTTAAGGTTTCTTGAGAGACAAAATACCAGCACTGTAGTAAAAAACAAAACAAAACATAATTCTGTAAGAAATCGGCATCAAACCATTTCCATTTATAATGAGCCTAAACGACAGAAATAGAAAGCTCCTTCAATGTCCTTGTCTTAAAAAAAAAAAAAAAAAAGGTAAGTTCATTATATCTCCATTTATCTTTACATTTAGGATGGATATAAAACTGAATTCCTGAGAAGTTACATTCAGGAATGATCTTTCATCTGAAAAAATGCATGTATGTGTGGAGGAGTGTTGCTCAAGTTGCTCTTTAAGTAATTCACATGATGACTCCCTGAATTCGTCCTGATATTTCATTAGAGATGCTGTCTTCCTCCCTTGCAATGGTGAGTAGCTTCCTGCGGTTCAGAGACGGGGGAAGCAACCTGTATGTGTTACTTGAGTTGTGCTCTGCAGCATTTTGAGATTTAAAGAAAGCTAAGAACTGCACAAAAATTTCATCTCTTGCATCCAGAGGAAAGATACCGTGGGGCATTGCACATTGTGATTCCTGGAATTCAGACCACATTCATACCATACTTCATGGTACGGAGTCTGTGCCATTAGGCATAATAAACCTTTCACACCAAACAAACTTTCCTACGTTAAGAACAACATTTCTGAAATTACTCTACGTACTGTTTTGATTTGTACTTGGATGGAAGCTTGAAGCATTTATGTAATTTTTATTTAAATGTTAAATGAAACAAACAAATCAGTGAATTGACTGCTTTTACCCAGATGTGGAGGTAACAAACCATCTTCTAATTTTAAAATTCAATAATCTGGAAATCTTTCCATGGGGAAAAAAATAATAAAGGGAAAAAATGTCATATCCTCTTACAAAGAGAACAAACAAAAATCTTGAGAAAGGTGAAGTGTGTGAAACGTCTGTTTCTGAGCCTGGCAAGTGTTCTTGAAACCCTCAACCTGTTCAGTGAGATTAGATGCTGCGTTTGAGGGTTTTAGTCCTTACTCATTCAAGAGAGAGCATGCTCCTCTCTAAACTGTGATTTAGTCACGCAATTGTAGCACCATCTTTTTGTAAGAGAGGATGGTGCCTGGTGTTTAAATTCTTCATGAAAAAGAGTGAAAAGATGAAGCAGCCTATGTTATCAGAATAGGTTTCCGTTCTAGCTAGCGTAATATGAAAGGAGCCATCTTGTGGTTGTCTCTTCTGCAAATAAAATGTTGTAACAATATTGCCCTGAAAAGCTGAAGTTAAAGTTGCATCCATACTTCTGTGATATTTTTTCTTCTACTTGTTCACAAATGTTACATTTTGAGTAAAACCCTTTTCAAGCAGAATCTTTTTCATTCTATCAGATTTTTCGTTCTACCAAATATTCTGAATTAAAATAACACATATAACTATTCATACAGAATTAAACTTGATACATTCATTCTATGTACCCTACTAGTCAATCCAACCCAATATTTGCTAGTCCTCAGAGCTCTTGCATCCTTTAATCTGCACTCTAAATTCTGTTTTAAACTGTAGTCAACATCATATCCTCTGAAATATCTTGGTAAAACTACTTTCTAAATCAATGCTAAGTGATTTATTTATTTATTTATTTATTTATTTAATAAACTCTGTTAAAATGTAATCCTTGGGAACTATATGCATTCCAGGCGCAAATAGGCAAAGTATCCTTTGCTCCTGGACTTCAGCCTTGACTTGGAGAGACAACATTTAGACAGTAAATCAGTGTGATTTCTTGGCCTCTTTGCCACTGTACAATGGCACGTATCAGTTTTAGAGTCTGATTAAGCCTCACAGTCCTGAGCATGTACAAGCAAGTTTATTTTACATAGATTAGCTCACTGATGTTTGTATTAGTTTAATTAAATATAATTTAAAAAAATCACTTAGTGAACCCAAAAGTTATGTATAAACACAAGCCTCTGCCATAATTCCTGAAGTTCTATATCCTTAATAATACTGAGTAAGGTCATGTATGATACAACTTGGATAGCAATTTGTCTAGTGCAGTTGTTAACAACTAATTGTAACTTCACACCTAAGGGTCACCATCTGCTGAAAGCACAGAAAAATGTTACAAATGTCATTTGACTGCCCTCTCTCTATGGACTGAAGGCAAAGATGTATGAAATCTATACTTTCAGGTAGATTTATTCATTTATTTCAACTAACACGTAAGCAAAGTCTTACTTCAAAATGTGGAATCATTTGAGGTTTATTCTCTTCTTTGGTCTAGAAAAAAAAAAGAATTTTCTAGGAAAATGAAAATCTGGAAAAGGGATTTTAAGACTACTTATTTCCACTGGAATGGCAGGTACAGTTTGAGAAGATGAGAGACGGGATTGGTAATAATTTTTCCTACAGCTGATTTAGGAAGACAATATAAACATTTATTTTGGAAAGTTATTTGAGCCATAGGATTAGAATGAAATGTTATAGGTCTTTCAGTCAGAAAATAAACATTAACTAGGAGAAAAATGCAGCTTCACAACTGAAAATATTTGAACTTTTTTTTTTCATTCAAAATTATGCTTTCTTTGCTTTAAAACTGGAAGTAGAACTTTCTTAGATGAAAATCTGATTTCTTTGAAACTGTTTTGTTTCAAAGCAGTAAAATAAAAAGTCAAGCTTAATATGAAATGTTTTAAATTATTAAACAGGATGCTTAAGTTGTTTTTCATTTTTTAAGGTTTTTAAAAGTATTTGTTGTTTTACAGAGGTATTTACTTTTTGTCCCCAACTAATAGAAAACTTTAAAAATGATAGTTTTCTTGACATGGAAAAATGATTTCCAGTGTTGCTAAAATAAAATTAAAAAGTCAGGTGGCTTCTCACTATTTGAGAAAATTGCTTGGATGAATGAAACAACATGCTTGTAGAGAACGTAAGCACTGAAATCAAAGGTAACAGACCATGTAAGACTTTGACATAAATTTCTGTACAATTATGTTTGAACCTCTATAAGCAATAATAACTCTCATTTGTTTGAGGCATAATCATACATCTTTACTTTCTACTTTATGAATAGAGAACTGTTCAAAAATTATTAGTGTATCCCCAGTTAACAACAGAACTGTATTTAGTCTATTAGAATTACCTGGATTCAACTTCCAGAAATTTCTTGTTGCTAGGGAAATTTATAGTCATAGATACATTTTTTTACAGGGGTCAGTGCTTCCATATCAATAAACAAGAAGTAGGGTAAGATTCTCCATTGCTGTCCACTGTTTAAAGAAGCTTATAGCAGCTTTAAAGGTACCTTTGCACATACAGGGTTTTTTTGTTGTTGTTAGTTGGGATTACATTGACTCTAGGACCAGAAATTGTTTATTCAAAATTGTGAGGAAATAATTTTTGAACTGAAGAGTGAAGTAGCTAAGTAGCAAAATCTGGAGGAGAATATTGTAATAGCATTATCTGGAAATTCATCCAAACAAGAAACTTTTTGTCTCTCTGCTTCTTTTTCCAATTTGGCATATAGAATGAATGTCTAATTTGCTTGATTGAAACCTTTTGCTTCAATAGTAAACTACTGGTTTGCTAAAAATAAAATCCTTTCAGTACAGAGGGACATTTCATACATCTGTGCAGAAATACGAGCTCTATTTGTACCCTGAAAAGCTGTCAGACATCATATGTGTAGAACTGAATATACAGTGTAAGAGTCTGCTGGATGTTAATCAGTGATGTTTCCTGTGAATTCACCTCCAGATGCCTGTTGTCTCTTTTTGTCATTTACTTTGGTATTCAGTTGTTCCTTCTTCTTTTTACAAAACTTTAATATTGAGTAGCATAGCATATTCTTTACCATGTCCTGTAGATGTTAGACATCGTTGGAAACAGCTGAAAATAGCTGCTGGAAGCCTATTGAGCAACCTCAGCTCTTGCAGACACCAGCTTGTCCTTCACCAGTGTCATCTCTTCTGCAGTAGCTGAGTCCTGGCTCTGACCTAATTGGAGTGGGGTGGATTTTCTTTGACCTCACCAAAACAAAACAGAACACTTGCAAACTAAAATACCAAGTTTGTTAATTAGACTGGGAATTTTACTAGACAAATCTGTACCAGTGAAAACTGCTTTTCTGCACCGAAGAAATAGTTACTGCCCATATTCAGCTATGTGGTCTGTTACCGTGAAAACCTTGCCTAATGTGCAACCTCAGTACATTTTTTCCTGTATCTGCTAGGTGTATTAGAATACACTCGGAAATAATACAGTTCTGAGCAGAAACTACCAGGAGTAAAAGCTGGCCTGAAAACAAAAGCTTTAGGCAGTGTAATACAGGAGGTTAATCTGTAAGTACCTCCATGTAATACTATTTAGTCTAGCAGATGCTCTCTCTTCAGCTGTAGTAGTGACATTCTTACATTGAAATTCGGTATCCTAACATGCAGATATGCTTTCCATTGACCAGACTTTCTCTGACAAATACACTGACATTTTCAGGGGAAAAGAAGATGTGTCTTATTTAGTTTTGGTACTGCTGTTCTGAAGATGTTTATGAAATTAGACCTAGGCAGCTTTATGGAGCGTCTTGCATGGAAGTTTAAACCACAGCCATTATTTATATCAACATTAAGTAATTGTGTAACCCCAAAGGAACGGCAATGTGTTATTTTAAGCAATCAGACAGGACATAAGAGACTGTCTGATATCACATGTTGGCAAGAAGATTAATGCTGAAATCTTAAGCCATGCCAGGTTTAAAAATGATGAATGGTACCGCTCAGTGTCTAAAATGTGTTATCTTTTTTTGAAACACACACAATTTTTTCCCTGGGTAGGGAATAATTGTCTGCCTATCACAGTATGCAGATGGATGACCAAACTTGCAAAACAACCTTAATTTTCAGGTCTTGGAGAAGCTGAAGAATATCCAAATAATTAAGATACCGGCCTGCATTATAGCATATAGCATAGCCTGCATAGCATAGCATTATAACAAACTGTTACAGGTTTTGTATGATATCCTGAATAAGATAAGGCCCAGATCCACAAAGGCTTGATGCTTCTATGGAGAGCAGCCGAAATCCACTTCAAATAGTAGTTAAGTTTCTTAAAATCTTTTGTGTGCCTGGGACTAGGTCTGTATCCATTGGGAAAATAAAGTAGAGTAGAACTGCTAGAACTCCATCGTTTCCAGTGTTTGCCAGGCTAAATGTAATTAGTGTGAAGTGCTCAGCTACTACAAAAGCTGGAGGCATAGAAATATGTAAACAAAATAAAAAAGATGGAGAGCAACTCTGCTCAATCAGATAATGACAGGACAAGGGGGAATGGTTTTAAACTGAAAGACAGGAGTTTTAGAGTAGAGGTTAGGAGGCAATTCTTCACTCAGAAGGTGGTGAGGCACTGAAACAGGTTGCCCAGAGAGGCTGTGGATGCCCCATCCCTGGAGGTGTTCAAGACCAGGTTAGATGAGGCCCTGAGCAACCTGATCTAGTGGGTAGCATCCCTGCCTATGGCACGGGCTTTGGAACCGGGTGGTCTTTGAGGTCCCTTCCAACCCAAGCCATTCTATGGTTCTGTGATTCTGTGGTTCTGTGATTCTATGAAAAGTTTACACATTCTCTAACAGATGAACCATGAAAAATCTTTAATATTAAAGGTGGATTACATTCATATTATAAAGCATATATACAAAGCAAGTAATACAAAACAAGTATAAGCAGTAAGTCTGTTGTATGTTTGGAAAATGTTTTTTTTTTTTTCTTCACAATGAAATGCTATGGAAATAAAGCCCTGGTTTATGCAGGAGAGACATGTGGCTCAAATAACTCCAAATATTGGTACTAAGGGAAAACTGATATTGAAAGAATTCCAGGCAATTGTGATACCAATATTTACATGAAACAATAGTTCCTTGCTTTCCAGGAGTGTAACATTATGTGAAGTTTTGGCAAAATAGGATAACATTTATTAATCTGTTTTCTTAGCTTAATGCAATTTATGAGTTGTATTCAAGTTTCGTAGATTGAAACCTAAATGCTTACATGTTCACCTGTATGTCAGAATCAAGCTGGAACATTTTTCACTTTTAAAAATCAATGTTCCTGACTTTTTAGTATGTGTGACCTGGAGCTTGTGGATTTCTGCTGTCTCACCAGGTGACTGCTGTAACTATTCTCCAAAACAAATAGCAGCACTGTCACTTTCTTCCTCTTCTAAAAGGTATTTCCACTGCATTTTGAAGGGAATAATGTAGGTAAGTAATTACAAGCATTCACCTCACTGAACCTCAGGTTAAAGCCCATCAATTTTGCAGGCGCATATGGTGTAAGACGTAAATGATGCTCTTTCCCCCAGCACCCCTATTGGATAGTCCAGGGAGCCCAGACTGAGCATACTGGCTGTTTTGAATTCCCATCTGATCAGATTTGCTCTGTGGGCACACCTCTGTTCTGCATTCAGCTTGCTCTTGTCTGGCTGCCACTACCATGGATCAAGTGGATCCATATCCACCCTCGGGGGCAGGCAAGGAGAAAATCTGCTATTTTAAAATGCTCACGCTGACCTGGGATTCCCCCTGGCCCCAGCTGCACTGTAACAGAGGCAAGGCACCTTTCTGGGTTTAAAAACATCCAGGGTTGGATGTTGCAGTGCTCCCCATCACAATGTCTAAATCAGTTTGTAGAACTAGTGTATAAAGTTTTTGATAGTGCCAGAATGAAGCTTTTTGTGTAACAGCAGACATGGCAAAGACAGCAGGAGGAAAACGGTGTTCAGAGTCACTGCCCTGCTGGTCTGCCTCAGCCTTGGCCAGAGATTAAAATCTTTATGGCTCATTTTTGATGTCTGTTCAACCTTCCATTTTCATTAAAAATGCTAGAGAAGAAGTGGATGTGCACCACTGTTGATGCTTTTAAAGATTCTAGACTAAAACTGTTGAGGTTTGTGACCTCAGAAGTTGAATTTATGTATGTACCATATGTATTTTAACCTTATTTTGGAGTTTAATTGTTTTCCAAAATGTATAGGGCTGGACATGAAACTGAAGTATATTTAAACATTTCAGTTTGGGGAAAAAGCTCTACTAAATGGGAATATGAATTCAGAAGTCCACTGATGAATTGTAAGGATAATTGGGGGTCAGGTCTACAGCGAATTTAGCGGCAGAGCTGCTGCAGGCAGATGTAGCTAGCCGAAAAACTGGGAATGTGCACACTGCCAGAGTTTCAAATTAATGGGATGTCTCCTGGGAATGAGCGTCAGGAAGGAAAATCCTACTGGTTGTTTGAGCCTAACTTTCTGCTTCTCACCTCTAGCCACCTGCCTGGGCCGTTCTGCCCAACCACTAGGGAGCTCTGCCAGCACAGGTCTTGCGTAAGAAGTTCCATTATTCAAGTTTAATCCAGCAGTCTAGATCTGGGACATACTTTGCTATTTCCTAGAAGTGTTAGCTCAGTTTTATTCAGGATTTCCATGGTTTTATTGCTAGGCAGTTTAACTGAGAGTAATTCAATTTTCCCCTGCATCTTTTATTATGGGAAAGAACCCATAACTGCTGGGAGTTTGTATGATGCTTCACTCTTTTTTTTTTTTTTCTTGTGATAGTGATGTAATTCCTGCACGATGTATGTGTTATAGTATTACCTAGGCTTTACGGTTACTATTATACAGATGACATACTTCAGAGAACACGAATGGGAAACTATCACTCAGGACTGTGTATTTATAGCAGCACCACGTTAAGAGCAGGAGCAGGGCTCTGACTCACCGTTGGTGATGCTCACCTTGTGATGGCTGTGACACGTCCTGCTCCCAGCTGCCCCTTCCACCCTGTGACATGCCGTTTCCAGGCCCCACTGCAGACATGGCTCAGCTGCTCATGTAGCAGCGGCTGAATTTCGGCAATTTGCAGCTCAGCATATTAAGGCAACCCCAAATAATTTTTGGCTTACCTTAAAATATTGGCCTGCCAACTGTAGGTCTTCAGCAGCTGTTCTCCAACTGAGACAGAGTTGCACCAGAACCAAAGATCTCTGGGGAAAGGGAGACAGGACTTCTATCAGTGGCTCCAAAGAGTCAAGATGCTGGATGAGAGAAAAGTTATGTTATATACCGTGTGAAGAAACTCAGGAACATTTTCAGGCCCTTTGGGAGGAGTAGGTGCCATAGCCTTAACCCAGTTTCAAGTTCAGATGAAGCATATCCAAGATAACTCATCTCTGATCATCAGTCAGAACTCCTAGAGTGGGAGTTGGCTCCAGGTTCACAAACCTATTTAGACGTCTGTAGTGTGGGCTTCTACATATGAGGTGCGTATTTAATGTGCAAAAGATTCAGCAACTACAGTCAATGGGGCCTTGAGACCAATTTTGTATCTTTGTGGGTTATACCCTCTCCTTTCATTGACCATGCCATGAGTAATGTTCAATGAATCATATTCATCTCTTTATTTCTGCAAGTACTAACGGCCCTGTGCCTCTATTCTTCCTTTGTCATTGTTTCTCTTTCCCATTTGTTGGTAATACTTCTCGAGTCTGTTTGGGACATAACTGTCAGAGACTTTAGGCACTTTTGTAGAAATCTTATGCACATTAGTGGATTAAATAGTTTTTGCTTTATATTAGGGACTCAATTTAAAGATGTGCCAGTCTGGCTCAGCACTCTGAGGCTGTGTGCAGAAGAGGGGGCAACCCACATCATTTGGTGTCCCTCCTCCAACACACAGACTGTCAAATGACTCACTGGATCAATAAGATTTTTAAATAGTACAGAAAGGCTTGCTCTTTTTTGTCTTTCATCCACATGAAATGGCATTGTATGTTACCTTATTAATCATTCGGTTGTGCCTTTTCCTCCAATAGTCTCTTTAAGAGCACAGCTGTTATCTTGGGCTCAGTCATAGGGAGTCCTTTGTGGTTCACTTTATCCCTTGGTGACTTCACCCGCCTGTAAGATTGCCTGTATAGCCAGAGCACCTACATTTTTCTTCCCGTATTCCCAGCATTATAATACTAGAAGAATTCCCCATAGGTCTGTGAAACGTACCCTTATGCTGACCATCATTATGTTTCCCTTTCCTTCCAATGCTTTCCAGGGTTTTTCATTAGTTTGTCGTTTAAACACTATTCTTTACAAGTGTGGCTGGGATTAAACAGGAACATTGTTCAGAGAGAAAAGGGCTTCTGGTAGAACAGATGTCACTTGCAGGACCATATATCCCCTTCCCTTGGCAACAGACAGAAGATCTGGCTAACTTGTAAGTGGGCATCATGCCCTCCCAACAGATGGTCAGGAGTACGGGGAGCCAAAAACCCATCTATGGACATGAAATATGTTTAAGAGGGCATGTCTAGACACAAATGTTGAACTAGCTTTTTAAGCTGAACTTCTGTGCCCGCAGTCAATCTAGATGAAAGGACGTGTTTTAAAAAAGGAACATTCTGTGTCAACATATGGCTGCTTTGGTGTTTAGAGCTGCTGATGGTTATTGGGAGGGTTGAGGAGCAGGAGATCATAAAGTAATCACCATAATATAAGAGGTCTCCATTTTGGGTTTCTTTCTGTTGGGAATATCTAGGAAGAGACCAAACTAAAGTTCTGGTTCAGCTGAGTGAGTTTCACAAAATAAGTTCAGGAAATCAGAGGAATCTTCAGTACAGTTGCTGACCTAAACGTGCAGCCTTAGAACAGAATATCACCTCTGTTTTGGTAGAAAGTTGAACTTGTTTTCTTATGGTTTTGTCATATTTGCCAACAACATTAAGAATCAGAGCAGTTTTTATTGTCACAAATCTGTCTCACAAAATAAAGACGTTATCACATGGATGAGTGAGAACAGTTCAGGTGTGTGGCTTTTTATTATGCTTATAATAGTTCTTAGCAAGTTTTTAGGAGAAAGTCTACGTGTGCTACTGTAGCTGGGCAAGGAAATGTATATTGCAATAAGGATACATAACTACATCAAGACTTGTGCCCTAAACTTTCCTACAGCTGAAAATGCTCACTAGCATACAGTCTATACTTTACTCATGATCTGACTTTGCTCTTACCTGTTGAACTCTTACCCCTCTGAACTTGAAAATCAAGTAGGTTTAAGTCGGTTGCCTGGTGTGCTAGATAAAGCCATAGCAAGCTGTGATAAACACTGGTAAGAAGTTTACTGGCTAGCATTAAGAAATTGGTGGAGATTTATATGCATCAAGGCAGCTCAGCTGCAGAATTTGTTTTTGCATGTGTGTAATGGAGCAGCTGACTTCAGCTTTGAAGGAAAAAAGAGTCAAAGATTGATGAACTGAGAGAGGGACGGAGTATTTCTCTGTGAGATGAGAAACCGAAGGAACCGGCTGGTTCATTGCTGTGTCCTGAGAGCGATGGTGCAGGTGGAGCGTGTACCAGTACAAAGAGAGCCAAGTCACTCTGCATCATCAGCGCAATCAGGCAGCTCCCAATAATTGCCTTTCTTATGGCAAAAGAGAGGTTAACCTCTAGCTAGTGTGTGTTCTGGCAGAAACGCTACCAAATGCAACAATGATTTGGTAGTGTATGCACTTCCCTGGGGAGGCCTGGCTAGAGACTGTTAGGACGTTTCACTTAAAAGTGGAAATAGAAAACTATTGCGTAAGAATTATTTTCATTCACTGCCCAGCCTGTTTTGATGACCCAGGGCTGAAAAGTCACGCATCACATTGTCACTCACCTACACTTTCCACATGCTGGATCCAACTCCGTTCTGCTTCATGCTGATTTCACAGCTATACTTTTCACTGTAATTTCAGAGTATTTTGAATTCTGGTGTTTTCTGACATAGCCAAGATCATTTGCCTTGTGTGTTTTGTTTATTTTTTAATAACTGTATTCTGTATGGATGTACTATTTGACTGCATACATGTTGTTCCGTAGTTGAAGGAGACTATGAAGGCAATTGCTAAGTGATCTAGCAGTGTGCATTCAGGAGCACTCCTCATCAGTTAGTTCATAAAAGCCTTTTTTTTTTTAATTTCTTCAGCATGAAGTGCCCTGTGAGCTCAGTACCAGCTTCCTGGTATTTACCAGCCTGTTTTCCATTCTCTTTTAGCCCAGCTAAAAATTACTTTGACTAAATCCTAGCTGACACAAAGTCTCATGAGCAACATGAGGTTTGCTTATTAATAGTATTTTATTTCAATAATGAAATTCACAACTGTGTTGAATTGTAGTGCCCGCTTCTGCAGTGTTTCCAGGCTCCTTGTCTCTCTAGCATTAAAGCATGCACAGAGCTTGTAAGGAAGGGGAACACAGCCTGACCCGTGGGGTAGAAAAGTAAGTCTGCGTGTGAGTGCTGCGAAAATGCTCATCGAGGACCTAAATCCGTGCTTCTGTATACTGCCTGGAGAAATCTGACTGCAGTCCCACCTGCTCCAAGCATGCCTTTGCGCAGCCAAGTGTGTACACATGAGTACTATACCGAGCGCTTGAGTAAATCTCCAGACAAGTCTTATGGGAGTGTTACCTGGGTGAGGACGGTGTGGCTTACCTCTTATCATCAGGGAATCATATTTTCCAGTCCAAGACTTGCATAATTTGGCCCCAGTGCTTCCAAATCTGAATCTACCTAATTTTTAAGGTGTTGTTGGATTTTTGTTTTTTCATATTTTGCTAGGAAGAAAGTATTTTCATCCTCATTTACAGGCATGAGCTAAAATACTACCCTAATTAATAGATAAATTCCTATGTTTACAGAAAAAGAAAAAAAAAAAAGAATAATCTGATAGCAATTCATACTACTGCAAGGTCATCAGAAGGAATCTCACTGCGATGACTTTTGGTGGTGATGGCACACACATCACAAGCCACAGACCCAGGTGCACACTGAATGCAGACATAGGCCACAGGGGCGGTTCAGCTGCTGGGCTATAGGCCAAGGTGAGGGCAAAACTTTTCATCACTCTTGTGCAAGCTGGGCCACGATGTGGCATGGGGAGCTTGAGGAGACTCTAAAGTGGTAAACCTTCAAGCTGTGGACAGTGGGAAAGATGAGTTTTTAAACTGTGTGGGTTCAGGTTTCCCTCCATTCTGCATATAAAATAAAAAGGTCATCTTTGAGTTTGAATATGCAATAGGAGTGTGCACAGGGTGCTGCCGGTTTTCCTCACTTAGAAGCTTCTAGCTTATCAAATTACAGTCATTTATTTAGTAAATGTGTCATGTCAATGAACAATTATTAACTGAATATGCTTATGCATGTTACCATGGTTAATTCTACACACTTACTGCAGAACGGCTGCGTAAATTAGAAGATTATTGGTGTGGTTAATTTGTATGCCACATCTGATGCATAAAACAGAACTTTGCTTCCGATTTGTAGACAGAGCCATCGGGACACAGGGTGGCCTTGGGACAGCCAAGCCAGCGGGCACTGCTGCCTCATGTCGTTTGGTCTCAAGTTATTCCTCAGGTTAGACAGATGCAGGTTGCTAACCTTCATGGTTTTACTGCAACATTTGGTATTTTCCTTGAAACTTCAGCTTTTCTTTAAAAACCTCATTTCTTTCAAATAATAGTAAAGCCTCTAGCCCTAGATATTGGAGGGAGCTGCCTGGAAAGGTTAAAACAATGTGGGAAGGATCCTGGAGGACAAATAAATGGAGCTGAGAATGAATTACTGGAAAGCAAATCTGAAAATTTTTGCAGGCCCGTCCTCTTTGTATCTGAGGAATCGGTCTGGAATTTGTAAAGGTGTAGCGTGTTCAAAATTGTAAAACTATATGTAACAAAAAGCCTCTTTTTTCTGCAGTTCATTGTTTTTAATGCTTATTGAGAGGGTAAATGAGTTGGTACACCAAGTGGCTTGCTACATTAACCCCTAAATTTTTGAAGTTTATGTTCCTTGGCACCACAAGAAACTTTCCTTAAACTTTTCAGAAATGCTGATGTATTTGCAGGCTTTCTGGTGTCAGATTGGTTATTTTCTCCACAATTACATTTCTAGTATGGTACAGTGTTGTATTGCTTTAAAAAGAAATTTTAGGATTTTTTTTTTGTAGAACTTCATGTTTCTCTGATGAACTCAACTTCTGAATTACTAGCTTTATAAACCAATCTCAGCTTTCATTATACATAAAGCATCTACACATTTAACTTTGTAAAGAAATGCTTGAAAATATGACTGGAGCACACTCTAGAGGCTTAAAAACTCAACGGCAGATAAATAACTCTAAATTTATTCATATTTCAAATTTCATGATTTTTAAGCCAATCTCATGATTTTTTTTTAAGCTTGATTAGTTTCTGAGGAAGATTTGAAGCATGATTTATGGATAATATGGATTTACATATCTGCTGTTCATTAGGAGAACTATCTTTTACTACTTTTTATCTGCTGATGTGGAACTGAATGTTGTATGTTCCTGATTGCTAAGTCCTACAATCTAGGTCAGAGATGCATGAAACTCTGCCAGTTCATAAAGGTGGTGGTGCTATTTCTGGAGTGTTTTGGAAGCTTGCAAAATGTATCCTTGATAGATTTTATGAAAGGATTGTGTCCTGGAAAGGATGAATGCTACACTTCATAAAATTATTTGGAGGACTAAGACGTCTATATGTAAATGAAGATTTTAAACAGGTCTATGGATGTCATTAGGTTTTACCAAACTTAGTATGCCACTTAAAAAGGGTCATTACCCTATATTGAGGCTATATGTTCTGTGCCATTTTACATCTTGTCACTTGACTTGGGAACTTGCATGGAGAAATGGAAGTGCAAGCTTGATAAAAGTCTTGATTTATATGTTGCTTCAAATTGTCTGAGTTAAACCATGAGTCTATCCATCTCCACTCTGCAAGTAATTTTTATCTGCATAATATTTCCAATAAAACATGAAGCTCTTCAAGTGTAGCGAAAGGATTAGTGAATTCTTGGACTGCTGACACTTTAGAATAATGTTTAGCAATGGGTTCGAGTTACTCTCTTGAAGCATCGTGCAGCTATGGCTAGATGTCTAACTGAGTGACCTAGACAGCTGAGCGTTGTCACTGTATCTGAGCAGCAGTTCGTAAAATCATTCATGCTTTTTTTTTCTGGGCTGTCAAATAGGCAGCTATCATCACTGTCACATTTTTGTTGTTATTTTCAGCTATTTATTAGGCATACATGTTGCCTGCTTGGACCGTGTTGATCATATATTATTTTATGCTGGCACTCCAGAGCCTCAGAGATGAATCAAACCAAGGCATCCAAGTCTGGGTGTGGAGCACACATCCAGTGGTCACAAGACCTTTCCTTTTTTAAACTGCAGTTGCTGTCTCTGTTCCCACTTCTTTGGCTGGTCATTGCTTCAGGAAACAGAAGATCCATCCTCCGGTCTTAATTCCTGTGTTAATTACGCTGCCTACTGGAGCACCACAGGGCAGGACAAATCATAGAATCACAGAGTATCCTGAGCTGGAAGGGACCCACAAGGATCTTCAAGTCCCAACTCCAGGCACCACACATGTCTACCCAAAAATTCAGACCATGTGACTAAGTGCAGAGTCCAAATGCTTCTTACACTCCAACAGGCCTGGGGCAGTGACTGTCCCTGGGGAGCCTGTTCCAGTGTGCGACCACCCACTTGGTGAAGAGCCTCTTCCTGATGTCCAGCCTAAACCTTCCCTGCCTCAGCTTGACACCGTTCCCTCAGGTCCTGTCACTGGTCACTAAAGAGAACAGATCGGCGCCTGCCCCTCCGCTCCCCCTCGTAAGGGAGCTGCAGGCCGCCATGAGGTCTCCCCTCAGCCTCCTCTTCTCCAGGCTGAACAGACCCAGTGCCCTCAGCCGCTCCTCGTACGTCATCCCCTCTAGACTCTTCACCATCTTTGTAGCCCTTCTCTGGACACCCTCCAGTAGTTTCACGTCCTTTTTGTACTGTGGTGCACAGAACTGCACACAGTGCTCGAGGTGAGGCCGCACCAGCAGAGCAGAGCGGGACAATCACTAAATTTGGAGATGGAGACGTGGGCAAGGCAGCTGAGAGGTGTGCTAATTCAGTACGTACACACTGGAGCAGGGATTTCCAAGCTCTAATGCAGGAACTAACACTTACCTTCAGAACTACATTTACATTGAGTTTCTTTTACTTCTTCTTAGGCAGTAGAGAGCCTTTAGATTTTGGAAATTGTTTGAACTACTGCTATAGGCCAGTGAACTGCTGCGGTTGTAGTTACCAAGGCCTGGCAGAAACCACACAGCTGGAGGTCAGGGATAAAAGGGTGAAAAACCCTCAATGATAAAAAAATACCAACCAGGAGCAAAACCAAAAGCATTTATTCCCCTTACATGAAGTACAGCAAGAACACACCTGAACCGCTACATCAAAGTAAGACCTCTGATGATTATTAAGGTAAGGGAAGGCCATGGCTACAAAAAACGGTAGGAACAAAAAGCCTGAGTTGCTTTTCTGAAGAAAGAAATGTTCTGCATATCCCTATGGTTAGCTGGACAATGCATCTGGGCAGATTTGTTTTCCCTAAAATGTATGTACCACTCCAAAACAAAACAAAATAAAAAACCTCACTTTTGATTGAAAAATGGTTTACAAGTTGGGAAAACCAAAGCATTTTCTTTAAAAAAATAAACACAACTTTTTGCTTTTTTTTTTTTTTTTGTAAAACACATTTCTAGGGATTTTTTTACTTTGTCGATGCTACACATTCCCATCAGAAGATATTTTTACTCGTCTTACTGGTTAGTTTTCAAGACTAGATCAAATACCTCCAATTTTTCTGCCAACCAAAACTTCCCACCTTTCTAACTCCTCACTTTCTTTTCACCTCTCTTTCACCGCTTTTCTAATACCATCTGTGCTATTCATCAGTGTTTAATTCAATCTTTGCCAGCATTCTACATCCCTTACAATCTTGGGCTAGGCCAAACTCTGGTTACAGAAACAGTTTTGGCAGTACTAACTCTTGATTTCTATGCACACGTAGTTAAATTCATCTGGAAAGAAAATCTTATGTTTTCACAGTAACTACCTACAATGATAAAAGAGAAACAAAAAAGGGGAATAAAAGGGGAAAAAGAGACAAGGCATAAATAGGGTAAATATGAATGAGGAAGAGCGCATCAAGAAAAACAGAAGGAAATAAAGGCATGGGTCATGTAACTGGTCAGAGAGGGAGATAGCATGTAAGACACCTAAGAGAGTTTATATATATATCACTTCATCTTTCAACAAAGTAATAATAATTAAGATGAGATCTTCTTAGAGAAGACTGCATTCATTTTTGCTTCTTTCAGTGAGTTTGCTACAAGTCAATGTCTGATTTTTTTTTTTTCAAAAATTGTTCCTGATTGTGCAAATGCAAATAAAGACATGGAGTAATTTCTGCTTGCTTTGTAGTCTTTGTGTGTGCAAGCAGTACCTCCTTATATATAGCTAGAGGCTAGGGGAAAGCCGGTGTGGAGTGTTGCCAAAAGGGCTTGCTCGTTACCAGATTTTTAAAAAAATATTGGTTTTTTAAATACCACTGATTTTAAGTCTTGAGAAAAAAAAATACTCATTTTGTTGACTTTTTCTTTTTTTCAGAATTACAAAAAAAAAAACCACAACAAACACAGTTTAATGGCTAGTTATGTGAGGATACTTTGTAACACCTTTCTATAAACATTTTTTGATTTATTACTCTTTATGTTCTCCAGGTTAGTGTTCAGCTCTGCTTATTTTGAATTGCTTGTATAGCTGCCTTTGTCCTTTGCTAAAATAAAGAGGGATGTTCACACTAGGGCAAAATTAAGAAAATCATGCAGTGGCTCTATAGTTTTTAGCTACTATTATGCACGAGGGTGTGTGATATCAGTCAGTGTGGACCGATAAAATCGTGGTGCCTGAGTAAAATCCGTATGTACGCTGTGGTCTGAACTCTGCAGTGAAAGTTGGAGGGAGCCTTTCACCGCTGGGGACGTGACAGGAAGCAGAAGCTGCTCTGGCTTGGATCTGTAATGAAGTTAGCTCCAATTCATCTAGCTCGTCTTACTGGTAGGGGGAGGCACTGTGAAAGCAATTATTAGGAGACAGAGCTGAGAACATCACTGAGCTCAGCATACTAAGCTTTTGAGCTTTTGTGATTTTATTAGATACGTGGATGAGGTCACCTTTAAAAATAGCTGAGAGGAAGAGAAAGGAGAAAAGATGTGGGTTGCCTAAAGTTGTGCTGCTAAAGAAATCATGGAGCCTCTTGCTAATACATGGTGGTTCATTTTGGGCTGCTATTTTCGTTATTCTTAAAGATATGCTGAGAAATTGAGATTCCTCTCTTCCATTTTGTTTACCTGAAAATTCTTGAGGAGTAAATCAGAATCATTTTTGTAAATGCAGCCTCTAGTCCTGGAAATTCATAAGGAATCACTGCAGTTTTTTTGGTCTTTTTGGTCTTGGGTGACCAAAGAGAAATTCTGTTTTATGCCTGCATTTTAAGGCCAGAAGCATGAGCGATTATTTAGTTTGACATTCTCCATTCACAGGTCTCGTCTGAAGTCATATTCATGGAGGCTCCATTTGATAACTGGCTGCTGTCTCATCTGCTTGCTCAGTACTGAGTAATAAAATGCCTTGAGCTTATTCCTATGCAGTTTTTCTAATGTCAAGGTAATTAATATGAATTTTCTTTAGCAAATACCATCTAAAACTGCTTGATTATTGATCTTTCTCTTAGAGCTGTAACTCTAGTTCACATTGTATTTTAGACTGTAATTTAGAATCGGTGGTATCTTTCTATTCCTGTGTTTGATATATAAAAGCTTCTGTATGAAATCGTCACGCTTGAAGGGGCAGCAAGGTTCACGTAGTGCATCTTCCTGTTCCCAGGCAGGAACATGCAGAGATACATCACTTCTGACAGATATTTGTCTCGTGTTTTCTTAAAGGTTGCAGACAATGCTAAGATTACAACACCTCCCCAGAAAAATTGTAAAGACGTTTCCCAGTGTTGGATCTGAATTTGCCTTGCCACAGTTTAAACCTGTTCCTTCTCATTTCATGCACCACAGACACGGAAAACACATTATTTCCATCTGTTCTGCAACAGCCTTTCTATGTGCTTGAAGATTTGCTCCATCTTTTCTCATAGGCCATACGTTTTGTGTCTTGTTCCTTCCTCGCATTCTCACTTTCCCCTTGCTGTTATCAGTATCTTCATTAGCACATGTGCCTGTTGTTATTCTTAATGTTATTTTATTTTTGCCTCAAGTACTTGGAGTTAGAATCTTCACAGGGAATAACTCCTGGATAGTGAATCATCAAAACTTGTTTTTATAATTTAGCTGGATTATTCTATTCATACTGGTAAAGACACAGGATTTCTAAAGCCAATACATCAAGAATTTTTGCCAAGTCATTGGAATTTAAATAATTTATTTAAATGCTGATTTCAATATTTATATAAATACTGATTTCAGTTTTCAGCTCCCCATTGTAAAAGTGCTCTCCACCTGGAAAGCGGGTAGGTATCAGTTTTGTTTGCCTCTGGTTTCTGGATGTCACAGTGGATGATTTTTGTGCAGGTGTCATTCCTTCCAGTGAAGGAATCTATATCATCTATCTATATCTATATCTATATCTATATCTATATCTATATCTATATCTATATCTATATCTATATCTATATCTAATCTACATCTATATCTATCTATTTATATATACATAATAGATATAGATATCTAGATCTCTGTATCTTGTCTTCCAGAAAGATTTAGCTTTGAATTAGCTAGAAGACTGGCACTACAGGCTGCCGGAGGGTTTGCCTGGCTTGCCTCTAGCAGGTAGCTCTTGTTGTGTGATGGTACTCACTTCCATGCCCTGCTTTCAACAGCGAAACTTCAGTGCTCTCTGCCATGCAGACCTCAACCATTTCCTCTCACCTCATTGCAGAGCAGAATCCTGGTAACTGAGGTCAGAAGGGACCCCTGGATGTCTCTAGTCCAGCCTCCTGCTCAAAGCAAGGCTACCTGCAGTTAGATCAGCTCATGCCAGGCTTTCTCTAGTCAAGTTTTGAATAACTACAAGGATGGAGTTTCGACACCCTGGAAGCTGCTTCTTCTGGGCAACCTGTCCCCATTGCTCTCCCTGTGGCTTTTCATTTCCCACATCCACTCAGAAGTTCCTTGCAGCGACTTGAGTCTTCACCGCATGTCTCCGAGGAGTATCTGGTCCCATCTCCTCTGCAGCTCCCCATTAGGTAAGTTAGGCAGCAAACATGCCTCCTCAGCCTGCTCTTTTCCAGGCTGAACTAACCCAGCTTTCTCAGCCTCTCCTTTTATCTCACAGGCTCCAGCCCCTCAGCCATCCTCATCCTGTGCTGGACTGGCTCTAGATGGCCGAGAAGTCTCTCGTTCTGCAGGGCCCAGGACAGGATGCAGCGCTCCAGAAGCGGCCTCACAAATGGGAAGCATCCCTTCCCTTGCCCTGCTGGCTGCGCTCTAGCACTGAGCACACGAGGCAGCAGGGCTTCAACGTGGCTGAGCTAAAGTTTCTGTGCTGAGCTAAAAAGTTTCTGTACTGACCTAAAAGTTTTATACTTTTTTCCCCTTTTGCTTCAGGCTGTTCCAACGAGTTTTCTTCAGAAGTAATATTTTTGCCTAGTCACCACGCAGGCAGCTTTATCTAGAGCTTTATCCCTCTCTGTAGTCCTTTGCACTCCTTTGTGCTACCAGCACCATATGCTTCCCGTGTCTTCAAACAAATGGGAACTAATGGCTGTGCTGGAAATTGATCTGTGTACAGGCTTGCGTTGTATAAAGCCTGTTTAAAGGAATAACTCTCTGCAGATCTCATTTTCTTCTATGTGTCAACATTGTGTCAACATTATTAACTGAATATTCAGATCGTTTGCAGCATTCCTCCCATCACTGTATTAATACCTCTTGCAGAAGTGAAAAGCGGAGGCTTCGTTGTACTGTGGTTGGCAAACTCTTCTACGCTTTATTTTGGGAGCTCAACTGGCTGCTGCAGAGGGGCAGTTTCCGCTCCGTCTGAGCACATCATGTGCTGGTTAAATACCTCAATCATGAACATATGTTACAGGAAATGCAGTCGTAGCACATAGCTTTTTTTTTCTTTTTTTTTTTTTGTTATTCTTAGAGTTATGACTAAAGGGCAGTGTCAAAGTTCATGGTCTAAAAGTGAAGAGTTCTTGACAGTCATCCTTTTTTTTTTTTCTTTTTAGGTCCTTTAACTTGAAACACTACTCTTCTTGGCTTTAAATGGTAACTTAAAGCTGTAATTTACAGTAAACAATTAAATACCTTTGTTGAAGCTAAATTAGCTTATGAGAGACAGATTCTAGTGTTTACAAAGCTAATAAAAGAATATTATTTGACTATAAAAAGTTAAATTCTTTCAAAGTTTCTTTGTGTATTTTCTTCTGAGTTATTATTTCCACCATTTGGAAGAGGAAGCTAAATTATATCCAGCTTTGTAGTCCAGCAGGCTTGACATGTCATCAGTAATTTTTTCCCTTTTTATTAGTTTATTTTGCTGTAAATTATGAATACGTATATTTCAGATAGAACTATACAGTTTAATACATACAGCTCTAAAGCATACTTTAAAATGAAGCAAATAATCTGCCTTGTACTTTGCAAATTAAAACATACAAACAGAGTATTAAATAAAAGGGCCTGGGGTCCAAACTTTTATCTTATTGTATGGAATAGTAGCTCTTCCTCAAACAGTCCTGCTGTGTCTTTTTGAGGATTAAAAGCCCTTTCCATGCAAATAAGACTATCCAACTTTGTCACACAATACATAATTATGTTTAATTACTGCTATAGAAGATCTGCTGTTATAGTTGTTTAGGCAAAGATCCCATGGTATTTAATAGGGACTGAATAAAAATCGTGGCGTCAATATGTAGTTACTATGAAGCCAAACGTGCTATGGACTGGTTCTGTGTATTGGTTAAATAAACTTATATGGTGTAGGACTATTTGATCCATAATTCTCACTGGCTGGAGGCTTCTAAGGCTTAAACTTTTGAAGAAACTGGGATACTAGCAGAAAGAGCATAGATAAAGATCTCAAGTAATTGCAGAACTCATTGCTTTATTATTTTCATTTATATTTTATGTATGCAGAAAAATTAGCTCTGGTCCAAACGCAGTGTTGCATCTGTAGAATGAATAGTTCATTGCAGCTTCTGTATAAAAAACAACCTTTATTTAGATCAATATTAAAAATCCTGAGAGATTCAGAAAAATTTTACCTGGACATGAGTTATTTTTTCATGAATTAAAATCAAGAGGAGAGAATGATGAAGGAAAATCCCTATAAAGTTCCCCCTGGAGTTTTCTCTGCAGTCTTTTAATTTGGGAAAAATGAAGCTTGTATTCAACAGGATGGGGGAAGGAGTCTGGAAAACATATGGTCTTCTTGTGTAAGTGCTTCTCTGGTTGTTTTGCACTCCCTCCGTACCCAGTTGAGTCTCCGGATCCATTCTCCATAGGGCAGGAAAGTGCAATGGTGTCTGGTGGGGTATGATGCATCTTCTGTAGCAAAAGTGAAGCGTCCTTTTCCGATGGGTGCAAAGTGCAGGCTCTGAGGGGAGCTCCCCTGCTGGAGCTGGTGAACGGTCCAATTCCACTTTTAAGGGGATAGCAACAGTGGGCAGTGTCTCTGAGTTTTCATTTGTCATTTCAGAGAGTTATTAATGACCTTCCTTTCTTCCTATGGAGACAGGCTGAGAGAGCTGGGGACGTTCAGCCTGGAGAGGAGAAGGCTCTGGGGAGACCCCACTGTGACCTTTCAATACTTAAAGGGGTCTTATAAAAAAGATGGAGAAGGACTCTACTCGGGTAAATGATGATAGGACAAGAGGGAATGGCCTTGAGCTAAAAGAGGGTAGATTTAGACTAGACATTAGGAGGAAATTCTTCACTGTAAGGGTAGCGAGGCCCTGAAACAGGTTGCCAAGAGAAGTTGTGGATGCTTGTGGTGCAGGGAAAGTTAACTCCATCCCAGGCAGATCCAGTACAATGCCCCATCCCTGGAGGTGTTCAAGGCCAGCCTGGATGGGGCCTTGGCCAACCTGGTCTGGTGGGTGGCATCCATGGCAGGGGGGTTGGAATTAGATGATCTTTAAGGTCCCTTCCAACCCAAACCATTCTATGATTCTATGACAGGAAACAGTGATGTTTGCCTTTTTCTCTTGAAATATTTTACGTATGTGTGGAAGATGTTCAAAAGACTTATTTTTAAGTTGGTTTGAGCAAAGGGAGTGCAGTCATACAGGCATGACAGTGGCTGATTGCATTTATCTCCTAGCTGGTCTGGAAAATAAGCCAAGCTTAAAGCTGAACTGCTGAACAGCTCTAATGTCAAGAGCAAAAAGTTGGAATTGGTGCAGAGGAGCCCACTTGTGAACAATCTGCTTTCTGGTGGCTAAGCCTCATTTGTTTTGTATTGGTGGAGTTGTCTGAGCTTGAAATCTCAGGTGGAGCAGTCCTGGTGAAACTCTGTCCCCTGTGTGTGTAGTCATGCTAGACAGATTTCGATGGTCAACTCCACAGCTTGGGAAGTTACACTAAAGAAACTAAGAGTGCTAGCTTTTAAATATTACTCATCTATGAGTTTGATGGAAGGGATTATTCTTGTCAGTAGAAGTTGCAAACAGAAGTTCCCACAGATTAATCTGATGTGCTGCAATGTCTTTTGAAAAAGAGATAATATGCAATTTCATACTTTATGATTGAAGCATTACTTTCCCTTTCTTTTACACTGAAATCTAGGAGAACAAAAAGAGCAAGACACTGAGTGTTTTTTGAATATTTTGTCAGTCCTTTCTCATGTAAAACTCTCAAGTTACGTTCTGAGAGTTTGCTTGAGAATGGACTTCAGTGTTTGCCTTCTCTATCACCTAATTAAACAGGCCTGTTTTTGAGAAGTATTTTATCGGTAGGCACAAACAAATATGCTGGAGTGTAATGATGTTACAATAGTCATTACTGGTCCAGACAGTCTTATGAGTTTGGATAGAAGAAAATGACGTGAAAGCAACATGGATTTGAACCACAAGGATTCCACAAGGATTCCAATACTCAATTTCAACCTTTTTTTTTTTTAACCCCCCCCCCCCCCCCTTTTTTTTTGGAGGCTTTGCCTCATTTCCTACTATATATTTGCAAGGTTAAATAGTTAGATCAAGTTATTTTGGTGGTGTTATTTCTGCACAGTGGCATTAAGCCATGACATTCAATCCACAGCAGTAGAGCCAAATAACATTTGAGAACCTCTGTGTGCATTATTTATGTCAGACATCAAAGTGGGAGGCTCACATTTAGGTCTGACCCCACCCTTGTTATTAAGTTTAAAGGCGATGGCAGTGCTGTTATGAGTTACACATCAGCGATAAACTGGTTACAAAACATATCTGAATATGGAAACACCTCAGATTGTCTCGGTGTGATTAGATGGTGAATGTAATTTACATGTTGAAGAGTGGAGAAGTTCTTCCTTGTACTAACAAGCATACATAAAACAATGTCTCTAGCAGGTTTCCTTCCCTTAATGTCCTTTGCTTCTTAAGTTATTGTTTTATACACTTCCTAGTCCCAAATTAGTGCAGGTAGTACTGATTTAGCGCTATTTAGTATTGATGTAGTGATTGCTCATGTTTTTTTTTCTGACCGACATACATAATGAGAAGCTTTTCATTTCTGAACTGAACAGTTATGGACTTGTTTTGCTATTGAACTGAATATGCAAATAATTATGAGGAAAATAGGCAGCGCTCCCAGAAAAGCCTCTGGTTTCCAAGTCTCGTCCAATTAGTAAAGAAGGAAGCTTTCTTACACAGCTTTTATCACGGCCCGTTTCACTGATCAGATAGTGATTATGAGCAGAGATGAGACTGAATACTCTTCAGATCGGAAAGCAATTATAGAGTCAATCCATTATAGCAATTACCGATTAATGTAATATAGCCATCGCATGTAGTCATCGCAGGTAATATGCTGAAAATAAACAGAGATCTCCAGTGCTCTGGAAGTGCCCTAGAAAATCCAAGGTAAACACTGAAAAGCTTATTTTGCTTAATTTAAAAGCAGATTTTATCTTACCTTTGCGATGTGTTTCCCTTTTGCAGCTATATCTGATAAGGAGCTGGAATATGCCTGCTGGAAACTAGATGAGTGATGCGGAAGCAATGACTGCAGAGCTGTCTTTCAAAATACGCTTTACATAAATGTCGAAACTCTCCATTGGGAGCTTAGGAAACATCAGCACCGGAAAAGGAGACAAAAATTTCAGGCAATCTTCAGCCCAGGGTTCTTACAAGGTTTTATTATCCAGTTCCTGTGCTTAAAAGCAAGAATATCCCATTACTTTGTCGGAAGCGGGAGGCTTTATACGAGGCCACTGAGTGATGGAGGCCTGACTCATTCCTTGCAAGGGTCATTTTCATGTGGGGCAATAGCTTCACCTGAAATACGCCAGGAGAAATTAAGTGAAGGCAGACCAAACAGATGGTTAATCGCTAAGCGATGACATTACCTAAGCTTGAGAACTCTAGGAAATCCAGCTTGATGGTGACTCTTATTTCTCCTCTCCGAGCAGCTGTGATGTGACTCTGTGTATACACCTTGGCTTTTATAAATTTATAGATCTTCAGGATTCAAGGCCTCTGGAAGATCTTATTTACGAAGATGCTTGTCATGTGATTACTAGTTAATCAGGACACACTTTGTAGGTTTATTTGGCTAAAGTTAAAAGCACTAAAAATGCTAATTGCTGCAAACAGGGCTATAAAAGGCAAGGAACAATATCCAATTTCTTTAACATTGGGAGCTCAAAGAGAAAAAGGCAAAGGGCTGAGCTGAATAACCATCTCCATAATCCATCTCCATCAGGTGACTGCAGTATTCACCTGCATGAAAGAGAGCAGCCAGAGGTGCGTGGAGCTTGTGAGGAGAAGCAGAAGGGCAGGGGGCAGCTCCCTCAGGCGGCCCTCTGCCCACCTCCTGGTCCTGGTAGCAGCACCACTGCAAGCCCTTTAGTCTGGGTAGGTAAAGGTTTGGTAAGCTAGGTGGGTCTTCAGCGAGACTTTTGCTGGAACAGTTCATTTTGTGCTTGGCTTCTTTGAAAAGGAGCACTTGGAGAATGTGTTACTGCTGGCTCAGAGGGGCAGAACCAAGTCTGAAGTGAACCAGCGGTGATACAAAGGTCTGCAACCTAAATGGATGTAATATAAATATAAGATCATGAGGGCTGAAAGGGTGCAGGTGCTAACTGTAAGGCAAATGGTGACATTCGTTATCTGCAACATTTATTGACTGTAACATATATTGGCAGATCATTAAACGGCTTCTTTCACCTTGACACTTCAATACCAACTGCATGCGAAATGTACGTAGTCAACAAATCGTACTGTAGGACTAAAAATAAAAACTCCATAACCTCACGTGGTCTGCTGCAAAAATAGTCCAGGGAGCACTTAAAAGCTTGATCGAGCTGATAGCCGCTCTCGCTGAGCCTTGCTGCGTGCCACACGCGGGCTGTGGCCAGGAGCCAAAGGGAGCAGGCTCCCAAAGCCCTCCCTGCCCGTACCAGCAGTGCAACCCCTGCACCCAAAAAACAGAAGGAGGGAGCAGGCAGGCGGTGACACTTGCTGTGCCATGTGGAGACGGTGATTTCCCATGTAAATAAGGAGTAATCCAGTTTTCTGGTTGTATCAGATGTACTGGGATCAACGTGTGGAAATGTTATCACACGCGTGCTGACCGGAGAGTTGCTCATTTTGTTGCTGCTGACCAACGCAGTGACCCAGAACCTCTAGCATCTCGCTGTTCTCCTCCCCCCTCCTGTCCTATGTGCTGCCTTTCCACCCTCCTGTACTTCAGAAACTTCTGGAAAAATGCCTGCCTACTGCCCGGGCCTTTGGAGTCAAGGAGGGGACAGGCTATTGGCACCACTAGCAGGACCCTACTTCGCTCTGGTAGGGACTGCATTTTTAAAAGCAAACTGGCAGAGATCTGTGGCAAACTTTCATGGGGCTGGAAAATATTTACGGAAAAGAACACTACAAAATACGTGCAAGGGTCACCATGCGTGGCTTCCAACCCAGTGGCCCTGTACCTCAGAGAAGAGGATTTTCTTCCATTAACCTAGTTTACCAAGTGAATTTTCCATGCAGCGCTGAACGAGTGTCATTAGCATTCACTCGGAGTGAAGGAATGGCTTTGACTGTGGTTCTGCTTATTTGACTCCTCACACTAAACGGTATCCATCATGATGAATGCTTGGCCCACTTTGATTCTGGTAGGCAAAGCACAAATTCTGCTGGGTGATTTCTGCTGAGGAGCAGAGCCTGGGCAAAGCCCAGTCCCTGCTACTGCAGTCGAGTCGTATAATCACTTTAGTCCTCTCGTTGCACTTCTTTCTAAAAATGGCTGGGTGACTCGCCCCACTACTTCTTATTAGCACTGAAATATTTTATGGCTAGAAGAATCGAGCCTTTTTCTGATTTCCAGCATAAATTTATTCAGGACCTCTTTGTATATTCATTTGTTTTTGTGCTAGCATTGTCCTTAAGCTTAAATAGCCCTGGTCTATCTGTGATATTTACTCACTGATGTATTTATAGACAGCAATCCTATCCCCTTTCTCAGGCTTTGTTTTGCCAGGCTAAACAAGCCAGGCTCTCAGAAGATCACTGTCACTCTTCTAATGACTCTGTTCCAGTGTGATTTAATTTTTCCTGAATGTGGTTGTCCAAGTCTCTGCGCTGTACTCCAAATGAGGTTTTACCGATGAGTCTGCAAAACTCTTACCCTTACTCTGCCCAAAACCCTCTGTCAGGTATATCCTACAATCCTCTTTTTCTGGACGGTCATGTCAGTGCTCTGTAGTAAGAGTTCAGAGCAAAAGTTTTAGGGCTCACTGTTTAAAAACGTCACAGATTCATCAACTTCAAGGCAGCCGTGACAACTGCTACCAGCTGGGGATCTGCATTTGATATTTCAGCCTGCAGGACACAGCTTTCTCTGTGACTGGCCTGAAACTGCAGAGGCACTGCCAAATTCCCTTCCCCCAACACCTTCCCCAGGGGAACCACTGATTTGCTTCCGCCCAGCCTGTGTTGTTAAAAAAGCACTTACTCCATCTCATGCTAACAAAACGCAGGGCAAATTTTGGTAAATACTGTCCATTCAGAATGCACACATTAAAAAAAAAAATCAAAACCTTGACTCCTTTTTTGGTTTAAATTCAAGCCCTTTTCAATCATTTCTAGCCATTTTGATTTCTAGACATTCAATCCCCGTCCTTCATTTCTTCCTCAGTCCTCATTACGTGTGAATAAAATACTTCCAAAATGGCAATTAAAATAGATTTCTTTCCACAGAGAGAGCTCTTGTGTGACTGCACCGCTGACTATTGTCCTTCTTCATTTCTTCCTTTCTCAGGTCTATCCTTCATCTTCTATCATGCGTGATTTAGACTAAGCCCTCAGTTGCGAGGACCGTTATTTTATATTCATCTCTGCCTGAAGTGGAGATACTTATTATTGGTTCCTGAAAGAATAAGGAATATAACAGATCAATGCCATTATCCTGAATTGCACTTAGAGGACAAAGGTAGTGTAGCTGTTGAATTGATGGTCTCAGGAGCACGGAAGCAGAGCTACATTTGGGGCTATCACAGGCTTGCCAGAGGACTCTGCGGGTATTTCCATCTAAAGATCACAGCCAGGATAAAAGCTACAAAAGCACCAATGACCGTGATAAAGCTTATAACACAGAGAGTTGTCTTAATTGCCCTGTAAAATGAAACAGACCTTAAAAAAAAACTTCAGACTGTTAAGACCAAGACTGCTCAGGCTCTGCACTCAGCACAGTGTGTACCATGAAACCCACTGGGGATGCCCAGTCTGCCTGGCCACCTGTCCTGGAGCTGAGCACCATGGTCCCGAGCATCAGGGTGCCTGTGTCCCGTTGCCAAACACGCGCTCCAAGAGTCCCCTATCTGTGCTTCTGCACCAGCACTGTAACTGCACTCCCTATGGTACTCATTCGTTTATGCTTGGTTGACAAGCTCTCGGCACCAGAAATTTTGCATCTGCCTATATAAATACTTTGGCACCTCGAAGATAATTAAAGATATTGGGTATAAAGTTATCCAAATATAACCATGTCTCTGTTGTTGGTCTATTTTTTTCCCCCACTCATATCTTCTATCCATTTTTCTCTTCAAGTTCATTTTATTTTATTGATCCATTTGTATTTATTTCCTTCCTCTCTCTCTGTCTTCCTTGTACTCACTAGAAAACAAGGCACAGCTTAGTCCGGAGGAGAGCATACTCTCTTGCTGCCCTCCTCACTAAGATTAATGCTTTTGGAGAAGAGAAGCCGAGGCTGACCGAGCCTATGCTTGCTGCAGGTTCCTGTCCTGCCTTAGCTACTAAAGGCATCTCTCCGAGAGGAGACAGGCAGACAGCTCTCCAAGTGCCTGCCCTCGCTTTGTCAGAAGCAGCAGCCTCCTATTCGCAATGGGAGCGCAGAAAACGTGACCACGTGGCTTCATCCATGTAGAGGGGTCCTCTACTCTGTATTTCTCCGTCTTCACCTGTGCTGGTACTGTGAGGCTGGCGGGTCTGCCTTCTGAGGTCTCTAACTCCATCTCTGGCATACAGATGCATGTGTGACAGCGGGTAACTGCGAGAGCCCTAGCTCCCCTGCCAGCTGGAGGTACTCCAGGGCACTTTTGAAAGGTAGGTTCAACCAGACGTGGAAACATACCTCTGAGTTTAAAACAAGTGTTACTTTGTTGGAGTGAGGCTTTTACTTTAAGGGTTGGAAAACTCCATAGGGCAAATCTACAGAGACAGTTACCTACTGCACAGGAATCCCAGGACAGTGATTGATCCAGTAAGACCCCTACATAGCTAATTACAGTCTGTCAAGGTGATTTCTATCCAAGCTGGACTGATATTTAATTAGTCTCCTCCCCATTGAAATGCTGACCTTGGTTTGGCACAGGGAAAGCAGAGAATTGTGTATCTGGCCAGAGCACCTCATTGCTGCTCCAGGAGCTGACAGATGAGGTATTAATAGCTGGAAATGAAAAATGGAAAATGGGAGTCCAAAATGGAGCAGGAGCTTTCTCTACCTGCTATTTCCTTCCTCTCCTTTTCTCCCTTCCCTGAAAACTGTTGCTCGCAGGCTGAAAGATGGAATAAAACATGCAGGAGTACGATTGCCTTTTCATCACTTTCAGCTTGGGGTAAATACTCAGGACAACTCAGCCTATACTGCAGAATACAGGAGGTATCTCCAGCATCAACTTTTCATCAAATTGAAAATTGGCAATTTATTCCCGCTGTTTTGTCTTTCAATCACTAGCTAATCCATGGCAGAAATTTACCTTCTACCTTGTGACTGCCTGGTTTCTTTAGTAACTTTCTGTGAGACAAAAGCTTGCGAAAGTCCAAAGAAATTATCAACTGTTGAATCTTTATTTGCTGAAAACGATGTGCTGCTAGATCTACAACATCTCTGCCAAATCTGGCTAACGTATGTCTTCATCTCTTTCAAAGAGGGGTCCAGATCTTCATATTAAACTAAACTAAACTAGAACTAAAACTAAAAATATAAAAATCTCTTTGTGTAAAGAGAGTTTCCTGAAAGTTTCCTGAACCTACTACATATATGCTCTGTATCTATTCTTTATGAGTCAATACCAAAATGACTGTTTCATCTTTGTGTATATTTAAAAATGTTTTATAGAAAAAGGTAGTTAAAGTCATGCCTTTTGATGTCTTCAGAAAGGTTTTAGGTTGCTTAAATATTACCATATGGGGTTCCCAAATACAGGGCATCATCAGCTTATGAATGGTTTAGAAGCAAAAGTGGGACCGAAGTCAGGACGTAAAATAATCTGAACAGCTTTGATGGTGAAACAAAGAAGAGAAAGGAGAGAAAACTGGTCATGATGACATGCCTCATCCTTCGTGTTACTTCAAAACCTTCCCCCCCGATATAGCTTGCGCTCACGGGATGAGGTGGATGCAGAATATCAGTCAGTCCTAGCAGCTTTTGGTACAAACAGGACCGAGACTGGCAGGAGGAAAGCACAGAACAGGCAAGCACTGTGGAAGGTTGGATCACGGTAAGCACCTTCCAGGGGGAAGCCTGAAAGGAAAAGAAGCTGGGAAGAGACTGGCATGTTCCTCAATCTTTTGGGCACCTCCACCCAGATTTGGAAAGATTTGGAGGCCGCTCCCCTGCCTTGGGGAACTCTTGGACGTGGTTAAGCTATCCGTGCTGCTTTCTGAGCACAAGAAGTAGGTGGGCTTGTCTTCTCCGTAGCTATCTGGTAGGCAGCTGTTGCTCCAACGAGGCATCAAAAAGGCAAAGCGGGAAAACAAAAGTCTCAGATGGTTGATGCCGAGAAATGTTGGAAGAGATATTGCACCTCAGGTGTCAGAGTTTAAGAAAATCCGCCTGTATTATGGATTAGGGTTGGCTTATCTCATCCTGGGTCCAAAGGCACCACTGCCCTTTGGCAGAAGATTTGATTACAGTTGGGGGATCATGGAGCCATTTGGGCTGGAAGGGATCTTAACGATGACCCAGTTCCAACCCCTCTGGGCAGGGGTGCCGCCCTCCAGAGCAGGTTGCTCAAGGCCCCATCCAACCTGGCCTCGAACACCTCCAGGGATGGGGCACCCACAGCCCCTCCGGGCAGCCTGCGCCAGCGCCTCACCGCCCTGAGAGCGAGGAATCCCTCCCAGCGCCCGACCCAAACCCGCCCTCTTTCACCCGAAAACCTCCCCCGGAGGCGGCCGGGCTCTCCCCCCGGCCCTTGCGCGCCCGCGGAGGCGGCTCGGTGAGGGGCGGCCGCTGGGGGGCAGCCTCCGCCCGGCCCTGGCGGAGCCTCCGCGGGCGCGCAAGCCCGTGATGTCAGGGGGCGGGCAGGAGGCGGCTCTGCGGTTGCATGTGTGTGTGTGTGTGTGTGTGTGTGCGAGCGTGTGTGACACGGGGTGGCGGTGTGACGGCGGGGCGTCGTCATCTGCATTCACATGGGGGAGGCGGGGGCCTCCGCTTGAAGCCCCCCCCCTAAAAATCATCCCCCCCATCATCATCATCATCATCATCATCTCCGCGGCCATGACTTCGGCCGAGCAGACCGTTACGTGGCTGATCGCCCTGGGCGTGCTGGAGTCGCCCAAGAAGACGGTGGCCGACCCCGAGGCTTTCCTGCAGTCCTCCCTGAAGGACGGCGTGGTGCTCTGCCGCCTCCTCGAGCGCCTGCTGCCGGGCTCCATCGAGAAAGTAAGCGGCTCCTCGGCATGGCGGGGACGGGGAACGGGCTGGAGGGGGGGGGGCTGCACCGGCTTTGTGCGGCCGGGGGCGGCGGCGAGGCGCGGGGGGGCACGGCGGCGGCCTCCGCCGCCGCCGTGCCCCCCGCGCCTCGCCGCCGCCCACGGGGGACCCGAAGGTTGGGTGCTGAGTTTCCCCGTGGGGACGCCGAAGAACCCCCCCCAAAACCCCCCAACCCTCCCCGCCCACCCCCCGCTTTCCCAATGATAATAGCAACCCCCAATTAAATTCCACGGCGTCTCTCCAAAATAACGCCGCGCGACGCGGGCTGGTTTAAGGCGTTTTGTTTTGTTTTGTTTTGTTTTGTTTTTTTCTTTTCGGTGGGCTGGCGCACCTGGGAGGCCCGGTGGGGAAAGTTTCCCCGCGGGGATGAGCGAAGGTCACGCGCCGTGCTGGTGGCCAAGTGCGGGGTGGAGGGGGGGTGTCAACTTTTTTGGCTTTCGTGGCTTCTTCAAGTCGCCCGCCGAGCCACGAAGTTTGGGAGCCACCACTCCGAGTTTGGTAGGGCGCCGAGCTCGGCTTGCCACGCACAGGAGCTGTCGCTGCTTTGCGCTGCGCCATGACACAGAGGTCCGGGACTGGAGTCCCTTGGGCTCAGTGGGGTCATTCCTGTCCCCGTGAGCAAACTGGGGACATAGAAACCACCCAGGACCACCACCAACACGACTGGAGCCGTGAGAGCTCCTGCACGAGCAGCATGAGGCCCACCACAGGTGACGGGCAGAGCTGCCTGGGATGGCCGCCACCACCTTTCCCCTCCAGTTGCCACGTGCGTGTTGGAGCTGAGAACGCTGCGCGCCCGCTCCAAGGCTTTAGGTGCTGAGCTGCGGGGCAGGGAGAGGCGTTGGGGAAAGGCCTTCCTCTTCTGGAGGTGTCGGCCAGCATGGTGGGACGGTGACCTGAGCTTGTCATGAGGAACAGGCTCTACAGCAGGCTTGAAAATAAACACGAGCGTGACAGAAATAAGTGCTGGAAGAGTGTTTCTCAACTTCACGTGCTTTTCTCTGTACGGTGTAGCTAGGAGTGGCTCTGCTGATGTGAACGAGAGGCTCTCTCTTGTTTCCACCTCAGAGCAGCCAACACCTCAGATGTTGGGGTCCCTTCCCGACCCCAAGTCCAGGGGAGGCTTTGCAGAGGGGCAGAGCTGCCTGCAGCCTACCCCATGCCCAGCGCAGCGCACCGGGAGCTGTCCGTGGGGTGTTGGGATCTGTCCTGTGCACGTGGGTGTGGACCTGGTGGTGTGGAGACAGGAGGTCTGGCAGCAGGTGGTGGTGGGTGGGCTGGGGCCGCTGGGAGAGGCGAGGAAGAAGAGCTGCTGTGGGAGGAAGGCTGCTGCTTCTCTGCCAGGCAGGGCATGGGGTGGGCAACTGCCCGAGGTCCCATGCTGGTCTGAGGTCCCTTTCTCCTCTGGCTTCAGTTTAGTCTGGGGGGAAATCACTTTTTCTGCCCCTTTTTCTTCTTTTTTGAAGGGTTCTCTATTTCTTTGCTTATTTGTTTTGTGAGGGGGTCCCAACTTTTTTTTTGTGGGTCTTTCACACTGCACTTTCTAACTCACAGATGCATCTGAAGGACTCATGAACTCATTTTCCAATCCAACTTTGTGAATATTTTCTCTGTAGCTTCAGAGTGTATACCACGCAGGCTGGCAGCAAGAAAGTGGTATAAGTCTGAAGGAGGTATAACTCTGAGATATTTCCATAATACTTTTTCTCTTTTTTTTTTCTTCTGCGTTGCTAATAAAACATAAAATTTGCATCCTTCCCTGAATTCGGTTATTTTTTTTCCATGCCTTTTTTGCTACTGCTGTTATTTATGCATTATTTTTATCCTGCGAGCATTTTATATATGAGCCCTTTTATTCCCTATTTGTCGCGAAAGCTGACACTTCAAATTGGGCTTTTTTTCAGGTTTAAACAATGCACAGTTTGGCCCACAGATGTAGGCTGATTCAGCTCTCAAACTCATTTAAGATCGGAACTTTCTATAAATACCTGACATCAGCAGGCACTTTGAAGACTGACAGAGCTCGCTTTCCTGTAAATACAAAGTAGCAACTAAAACCAAAAAGAACCTTAAAAAAATATACAAATTAAAAATAAGCAGGAATGTTTATCAGTTTCTTGAAGGTGTTTTCTAGAAAATGCTTTAAATACATTTCTTTCCTTCTAAAACTGTTTAGAAAGAGGACTCGATATGTGTAGGAATGTAATAACACATTTTTTGGCATTTTGTGCTTTTAAAGCCTCTGGGTACCCTGCGAGTAATTAGTAGAAGAATTTTAATAAATAAAGGTTGTTTGACCATAAAAGGAATAAAGCACTTGAAGGTCAAAGAACAGATTTTTCTTCAGTCGATAAAAACAAATTGGTGGGTTTGAAGGCTGGATAGTGTGTTCTTCCTTTAGATTGCTTTGTATTTGTGTGCCGTCTTTGCACAGAATAACTTCTTGTCAGGAAGTTTTGGCTACGTTTGCTTACGTGACAGTCATCTGTCTTGAACAACAGCAGAAGAAAGATATTAAATTGATCTGATTCCAGGAACTGTGAATGAAAACACGTTGGAAAGTGATGTTAGTATGAATTGTGTCTCTCACTTTTGGGCTGCTGTTGGACATCCCTGTGCTTCCTTTGCGTTTCGAGGGAGGACGTGCCGAGGTAAAACAGAACAGCTGGGCTGGGCGGTGTGATGGTACTGCCGAGCAACCTTCGCCTGGGGAATAGGATAAGGGAAAGAAACAAAAGGGAGAGCAGTTACCGAACCCAGCACCCTCTGCCCAAATCCAGCGGTGTCTCAGCTCTTGTAAGTTCTTGAGGAGTCGCACTAAAATCATCGTTTGAATGAAGCCAAGGTTTCGAGTTACAGCTTCTCGCCCCCGTGCTGTAAAACTGAGTGGCTTGGAGGGTCAGGGAGAGGATCGCTGTGGAGGTATCGCAGCGCGATACTGCTCGCTGCGTAGATGCTTTTCATTGCAGAGATCATTCTCCAAACAAATCCCTCCATTGCAGACCCGTTTGACCCACTTTTGACATTGTAAATAGAGATTAAAACTGGAGCGGGAATTTTCCTTGTCATATTAGACTTCGCGCTCCATTAAGTTTCGTTTGTACTTTCATTTTTTCGGCCGGTTGTTCGACCGATAAGCGTTTCTTTGAGGACAGCTCCATTCGCCTGAAGGAGAAAACAGGGAAGACGCCTCAGGGGAAGGAGTCCCGGCTCTCGGCGTCAGCCCGGCCTCGACCACTGCGTCCAGGGGCTGATATCTGTGGCATGTGGGGAGCCTGGCCTGGGGAAAGCAAGGAACATGCTTTCTCGCTGGAGGAGGCTCAGCGTGCGGTTGGAACATGAGTCGGTCCTCCGCGTGGAGGACTGGGCTCCGGTGTTGGTGTTTGGTTATTTGTTGGCACCGTGACAGGATTGGTGGGAGGTTTGACTTAGCGGTTGAGGTCTTTGGCGAAAAAAGGCATTCTGGGTTTTAATTGAGGAAGAAAAGGCTCCTAAGGCAAAAGGATCGCTCTACGTGAGTCCCCAAAAGGAGGGCCCAGGCTGCCATGTGTGGTGGCCATCTTGTCAGCCTTAGGACAGGTGCAAGCACCAAGTGAAGGCAGGCCTCACTCGTCTCTGGTTTCACATGGATGTCTCGGGGCCGAGTACTTCTGTCGTGGTGACGAGGACTGACCTGACCATGGTGTTTCAGGCATTGCAAAGAAAGGGAAGGTGCTTGGGAGCCAGCGTTAATAACGAGCAGTGCTTTTGCAGCCAGGTGCCTTTGCGGAGAGCACGGGCCAAAAGCCTGTCCTCGCTGAAATCCGCAGGGAAGGTGCTGCCGCAGCAGGCCAGCCTAGGACTAGACCAGGGAGACATGAAGCTAAATCTGCATTTCAGTGTGCATATGCTCTCTCCCCCGGGCAACAGTCCTCACGTAGAGCCTCCCGAGGAGATTATTTGTGCTTCTGGCAAGAATAATCCCCGCCGGGCAGCTGTGCCTGCGGGCAGGCTGCAGTGTGGCCGGTGTGCGTGCGGAGGGTGCTGCTGCAGGGTGGAGGAGCCGCGAGGGCGAGCCCAGCTCCTGGGGAAGGTTAGCCCAGGTGAGAGCATTAAAACGCCTTTTTTTCTAAATAGGGCTCAGTCTCGTAAGTGCTACTGTGAGCTTCCTCGTGGGATCATTTGGTCGTGTTACAGAGTTGTCACTGACCACGCTGTCAGTCACCACGTTACTCCTGTTGCCTTGCGACTGCAGGAGTACAAGAGAGTCACTGATGGAGAGCGCTGCTGCTTTTTGCATTTATTCACTGGCTTTGTAATTGTGGTGGCTGTGATGTTGTCCAGAGAAACACAGTATTCTGAGGAAGCAGAGGACCTGTGTCTGTATTTAGTGTCCCCTTCTCCTTCAAAAATCAGACCCTGTTAATGCCGAAGGGTCTAGACAGAGTTAAATAAGGGAATGCCAGACCCAGAGAAGAGGGGGAAATTTGTGAAATTATTTGTGAGGAACTCATTTTTTTGAGAAAAATATGGAGAGTGTAGTTTTGCCAGCCTCACTCTCTCTAACATCCTTTCCACAGTCCCTAGAAGATGTGTTCTTTCTAGGTCTGTGTGTAATATGGACAACGGAAGAGGCGATACCTTAGCCCTCGGGTACCCAGACCATCCTCCGAGCACCACATCTCTGTGGGGAAAAGGAGGAGCTTTGGGGTGCCATCAGTGCTCTCCCTCTGGTTAATACAGTGTGCTAGGGGGCAGAGTGCACAGCATCGTTCAGGTGATGATGCCTGCGATTGTAAAGCTTTGGAAAAACTGCAAGTCTGGCCTTAAATTTAAGTTTATAAATTATATATGTATGTATATATTTATTTAAAATCTGCCTTTGAACCACTGAGGGGAATTGAATATACATCTTTCTTAAATAGCAATTTTCATTTGTTGCTGCCCAATGTTTGTGATGTGACCAGATGGAACCTTACCAAGTTTCAGGCATGACAGGGCTTGCAAAAATACCGTGAGCTGGCAGCATGGAAGGGACATCAGTCTTGTGCTCTGCCTGGACTTTGCCTTGGCTGGCTGAGCCTTACTGCCCGGTAGTTAGCCATTGTGGTAGTCTGTGCTCTCCCTCATCATGCCATGTGGAGCAAAGTGATGCTCTCCCCACATCACTTCCTATAATGCAGCCGCAGCCATCACCCACCACTGGTGCAGGTGATGAACTGAGAAATTCCCCTGGCTCTGTTCCTCCCTGCAGACCTTGTGGGCAGAGTCCCCTCTTGGCCCACAAAACACTGTTTAGGTCTAGGAGCATTCAGGTCTAGGAGCATTTGGGTTTCCATTTTCCTGCTCTACAGCAAGCACCATAGGAAAATGCTGGCAGCTTGCCCGGGGTAGGGTCTCCGCTGTAGGGTTTCTGTAGGCCCGTGGAGTATTTTCACACACGCAGAGGGGAAAAAAGCCGTAAAGTCCTACGCCCCCAGCTGATGCAGCTGTGCTGACAGAGCAGTGCTTTAGTTGGCTCCGTCGATGTCACTGGGGGAAGTGGTACGGTTAGACTGGCAGAGGAATTCCCTCTCTGGCATATGTTACATCCACACGGAGGAGCGATGCCAGCACCGCTAGCAGCAGAGCTCTTCCAGTGTAAACAAACCCTGAGTGATTGGACTCCTGCAGCCCGAGCTCACGCTGCATCCGAACAGCGGCACTGCCTGCTGCACCGGGGGCACTGCCGGGTGCCGTGAGAGGGGGTGCAAGACCCCTGCTTGCCGGCCTCCCTGCACGGGGGAATGCTGCAAACAGAGCTCCCAAATTACCCCTTCAGCTGGGTTCTCGTCAGCTGCTGCCCTAACGCTGGTGGCAGCTGGAGCAGCACGTCATCGTGCTTTGCCCACTCCAGTTTCAGGGAATGCTCTGTGTCCTGCGTCGTTCCTGGAGCCCAGCAGCCCCAGGCTGGTAAAGTCACAGGGGGCTACGACAGCTGCCTGCTAGATGGCGTCACCTTTTTCTTTAAATAGACAGGAAAATAAGAAAAAAAGGGGGGGTGGGGGAGGGAGGCTAGGAATTTTTGGAAATGGTGGAAATATTACTTGTGCAGTTGTAGCTAGACCTCATGTGTGCCTATGTGTGATGCTTTATGCATTTATGCATTCTCACATGCACGTGTGTCAGCAGACTCAGCCTGATCTAGTTCACAAGGTGGGCCTACAGGTGGATTGTAATTGCAGTTGCAAAGACAACTTGCAGTCTTGTGTTTGCTAAGTTTTACATGCTTGGCATTCTCACCGCTGTCTTACTGGGTTTTGTTTGTTTGTTTGCCTTTTTTGTGTGTGTGAAATATAAAAATATAATGGAAACTTCTGAAAACGAAACTGTAGCATCTGGAACACCGTGACGCCCTTAACTTACTGTGTTTGTATCTTAGGGAGTGATCAAATACCTGTCTCATGGGAGTCTGTTTATAGATTTTGATGGGAATTTGATCAGGTTCCAAGGAAGGTAACAAAAATCCAGTGCTTCCACTGCAAAGAATATACTGTTTTCCTGAGCATTGTTTAATGCAGGTGGAAATCTGAAAGGATGATCTCAAACAGCTGTATCAGTCTCACAGTATCATTTCCGCAAGGCAGTTTAAAGAGAAAAGTGGCTCTAGGTGTTGTGTAAGACTCAGAGAACCAGTTTATCAAGGCTGCCACAGAAGCGGTTGGCATTTTAAGAGGACTGTAAATTTCCTTCCCAAACTTGCCAGCGTTAGCTGAACTGGGTGTTTTGAGGGCTGTTTCAAATAAAAGGGCATTTCTGAACATGTGCAGAAGAAGAACTTGGAGCTAAAGAAGTCTTCAGTCAACCGAAGCGCTCCTGTTCCAGCTGCCCTAACCGGGTGAAAATCGAGGGATCAGGGAGCCGTGGCTGGTGAGTTGGTACGGCCCATTGGGCAGTAAAGGAAGGGTGGTAGGCTCCTGATGAGTGGGATAAGGTTGCAGGGCAGAAAGGTAGGGTTAAACATGGGATTGGAATTGCTGGTTTGAAAGGTGGCTTGATTCTTGGTTTACTTCCATCTGGGTATCCTTCTCAGCATACAAGAAATTTAGGTTGTATTTTAAGGCACCTACCTCTCGGGTGTGTGCAGAGCCCTGGTAAGTTTTTTGAGTGAGCGCTGCAAATTTAGAAATTTGGTCACTGGAGTATGTGGCCTGTGAGAGTCTGTTATTGGATCCGGCTCTTACTGTCCACACTGTGTCTGCTGCTGGGTTTTCAGAGCATGGGTTTCCTCGTGCCAGAATGCAGGTGTGTAGCACACGGTAGCTGCTATGCTGCTCATTATTGAAAAGTTTGTGGGCAGCAGGTTTTATAGGTTTGGAAAAATCAGTACTGAAGAGCCACGGTACAGCAGAAACAAACTCATTGTGAGATCTGGTGCTCCATCAAGATGCCTAAAGCCCAGAATGTGTCTTTCTAAGAATCTTGCTCCATGTTTTCAGTTTAACTGTAGAATCCTGCTAGTGCCACCTCACTTCACCAGCAAGACCTGCAGTCTGTGAAGTGGCTGGGCTCGAGTGCGGGATGCTCCTCAGTCACAGGCATGAGCGATGCGACCCTAAAAGTGCAGCTGCACCTTCTGCTGGGACTGCTCGGCTGTCCTCGGTGTCCAGTTGTCAGTGTCTTAGGCAGATACAGTGCAAACAAGACCCCAGGCAGAATGAACAGGAAAAATGATTGGCACGTTGTGACAGAGGACAGTACCCTCGTCCATAACACGTTCCCTTATGACTTCATTCTTCTGTAATGCTTTTTAAAGTGCAGGACTGCCTCTACAGGATTTTTTCCCTAGCGTGCCTGCTTGGAGGCCGAGTCTTTGAACTTTGGACTCAGGAAGCCACGCTCCTGGCACAGAACATTTTGAAGTGTCTGCTGGACGCACCTGCTAGTTGGCAGGTACCTCTTCTGTTCGCTGGTAGTTCTGCTTTCTTGTAACTGAGACGGTATTCCTTCGTACTGAACCGTGTTGTACATATTGTGTGTCATGCTACATAAATGATTGAATGACAGCAAGCTTCCTACATAGAAGTTTAAAAAAAATCAGTCTCGTCCTACTGCCTTCACTCCAGTTTGTTTGAAAGACCTCTCTCACTTTGGCTCATTTTGCTCATCAGATGAATGCAAATGAACAGCTGATTTTCCATACATATAAGCAGAAGACATCAGCAGCTATTAATTTATAGAGTTCAGTCTTTGCAATCGAAGGGATATCTTTTTGTGTTTTAAACTCATTTATTATTATACATTCCTCACTTATTTTCTTGGCATACTTCCGTTGTCCAAAAGCTAGCCTTTTTCTTTCTTCCTAAGACAGCCCCCGTCATACCTTTTCTCAATAATTCTTGTCTCTGCTTTGCCCTTCTTTATGTTGTTGATTAAAATCATAGAGTTAAACTGAATCAAAACAGAGGTAATTTTAGCTGGGCGCCATCTATTTGTATCACGTTTTCTGCCATCCAGAGAAGATGGAGAACAATGTAGTCCACTTCTTGACAGCTGCGGTGCCTCGCATGCATGTCCTCGTTGAACTATCCATAATTTCTAGAACTATTCCCCGAGAGATTAGGTCTTAATCAGAACCTGTCCCTGAACCACGAAGCAGTGGTTTAGGCTGTTGCTGCCGCTCTGTGCATTACCTTCGCTCATCGCGCTGAATTCCTCTGTGGAGCCCCGGTCCCTAATTAAGAATCTGTCAGGTCCCTCTGGAAGTCCTGTCTTTCCTAATTACAGTTATTCTTTTTTATTTGTATTACTGTAGCACGTAGAGGTTCCAGTTGGACACTGAGGCTTCTTTGTACTGCGGGTGGTATAGGCTTGTAGTAAGATGACAGCCCCTGCTAATGAACTGACATCGTTGGGCTGTGACAGCAAGAGGAGGAAGCAAATACCGGGCGAGGAAAGCGTGTAACCTCTTCTTGTCATTGGCTTTATGTACATGCACTCTTCTTTCTGTTAAGCTAAGTAGTGTTGGAGTATGACCCTCTTTGGTTTTGGTTTGTTTATTTATCCTGGCTTTCTGAACGTGTTTGCTTTCTTTTGGGCAGACTAATCCTTGCCTGCCTGTGCTCTGCTTGCGTTTATGCTGCGTTACAATGTGAATAGTCTGTGGGCTATAAATGCTACCTGTGTAGCTGCCTATAAGGGGATCAAATGTCTGCTACCACAGGTGTAATTTTAACACTGACTTGGCCCACACAATTGTACTGGGAGATTTGGTCAGAGGTTCTGAGTGTGCCGCTCAGGTCATCGTGCTTCTTAGTAGAAGATTGCTGGAGTCATATTGAGGTTTCCCAGTTAAATAATCTAATGGATTTGCTTCTTTTTATGGGATCATTAGCACTTCACATTTCCAGCAGGATACAAGTGCTGTGATATTTTTAGATTCTTTACCCATATGCTTCTGTCTCCCATTGGATAAAAATGCCACTGTACCCATAGAGCTAAGAAAATGTAGCCTGCTTGTGTCATCCCCCTGTACTGCTCAAGTCCATTACCCTCCCTTGTTTTGACAGAGAAAAAAAAAACCACAATTTTAAAAGATTTATCGTATCTTATTCTATTCTTTTTGAGGGAAGATGATTTTTAACTGGAAACATGCATTTGAGTTCTGGTAGGACTGAGATTTCATGGACATATCTGGCATGTTTGGCCTTTGTTTTTTTTTTTTTTTCTTATTGTTTCTTTAATAGGAAGGTTTTGCCCTCTAAATCAGGTGTCCTTCCTAATCCCTTTTTTGACCTATTCCCTGGTACTGTGAAATCTTCTATGCGGTATGTGCAGTCTCTTCTGAGGTAGTAGTTCACATATCTGGGTTTCTTGCAGTTACTGAATTTGGTGCTTAACTTATTAAGGACTTTGGGAATAAGGAGTGTTAAGTTGACACACCTGACTGTATTATGAAGCAAGAAGTTGTTTCTTTTAAGAGAAATCTAGATTTACAGTGATTTCATGATAGAGATTATTCTTGCTTGGAGATTATGGGTAATTTTAAGCTTAAGAATGAAGAGGCCTTGATGAAGTAGAAGCAACCAAGAAATAGCGGGTGCTAAAAAAGGGATGAGGCAATATGACCTATAAAGGGAGATCAAAACCAGATATTTTGCAACTAGTGTAAGAAAAAAGTTACTGATTACAACTATATAATTACCGCGTATCCCATGTTAGACAGCAATATGAGGCAGGAGCATGCCAGAAGCGTAAGCCAGGAGTTACTAACAGAATTCTCCAGAAACATTTCTAACAGTGGGTGTTGGGATCATTAGCTAAGCATGAGATTTCTTAAGAAAATTAAGAAGTAAATTAATTGGAGCAAACAATAAACGCAAAACTGGCAAAAACAATGCAAGGGGGATGAAGCTCATGATATTTCCAAGGGGGTCCTGTTTCTTTGTGTCCTTTCCAAACTTATTGTGATTCCCATTTAGGCTGTCATACTCACGTGGGACTTCTTTGGCACTCCCTTAACGCTTTTTATGTACTAAAAGGGTTATGGTTATTCTTAACCCACAGCAGTTTATCATAGTACCAAACAATTGGAGGAGCTCGGTGTGTGTGCGTGCTTGCTTGAGAAAAGGAAACTTCTTCAGTTGATATTGATAGCAATCCCTTGTATTATGGAGGAGTGGCATTCATTTAAAATTAATCTGAATTTTGTGTTTAGAAAGTGAGAGCGACTGGTGTTGTAAGTGTCTTTGTTCCAGGTTCAGCCTGTCGTGCTGTTGTGTTTGTCAATGCTTGTGGTACCACGGGGTCAGAAATATCTGTGATGCTCTATTAGCTCTGCAGGAAGGCCCTACCTTGGTTCTGGCTTGATGCAATGTTTGGAGACAGCCTTGCGCTAAGTTTCAGGTGCTCTGGAGATGATGGATTACGTGTGAGTTTACATAGCCTTGGCACGTGTTCATGCAACAAAAATTCCTTTGCAGTGTACTCTGTAGGCAAGGGACGTGATGGCTTGTGGTGCCACCTTTGCTTCCAATGACTTCCAGTATGCTTTTGCTCTTGGCTTTGATGCTCAAACAGAGCTACGTGTCCAGGGCTGTAGGTCTGTTTACCTCATGGTTTGAGCAATGTTTTCTTTGGTAAAGTACTTCGTAAAAAATCAATGATTTTTTTTTTTGGTGAAATGATGCTTATGTGCACATGGTAAGTTAAAACGATGGCTGCTTTTCCTTGGGCAGCTCTCCGTTTGAGTTTCAGGACAGAGGCTGGACAGTGTGCAGTGGCTCCAGCAGGTACCTTGCAGAAGACAACTCCTTATTGAGTTCCCTTAGGGCTCTCCTCTTCGTGAAGCGCCTTCTCCGGGCTAGGACGAGGCATTTTCTGTGCCTATTGAGCAAAGCCGGTTGAAGCCGGGCGCTGGAGCCGGCGGGTTATGAACTGCGGGCAGCGATGCTGCTCCCTCTGAGCCCTCCAGGCTTTCTGACAGACTCCAGCCGTGCCAGACCCGATGCGGGGGGGGGGGCGCCCGCATTTTGAGGGGAGGCTGCGGGTGGGGCCGGGGCCCTCTCCCCCGAGGCGGCTGCGGGCGGGGGGTGGGTCTTTAATCCCTGATTTTACCGAGCAGCCAGTCTCCGCGCCCTTCCCTTCCCAGCCCCGTGTGGGGGCGGTCCCGGGCCGTCCCTCCCCTCCCCGCCCACCGCGGGCCGGGGCCGCGCTCCTGCGCTGCGTCCCTCGGGCCCCGCACGCCATTTCCTGCGCTCCCTGTTTACTTCCCGGGTCGGCCCCTGCCCAGGCACCCGTCGGCGCCGCCGCCGCCGCCCGCGGAGGGGAGGTGAGGGGCGAGGGGGGAGCGGGGCGGCGTGGGGAGGGGAGGGGAGGGGAAGGGGTGGGGGACCCCGCGCTGAGCCGGCCGCCTCTTGCCTTGCAGGTGTTCCCGGAGCCGCGCACGGAGGCCGAGTGCCTGAGCAACATCCGCGAGTTCCTGCGGGGCTGCGGCGCCTCCCTCCGCCTGGAGGTGAGTCCGGCTCGGGGGGGAAAGAAAGGGGGGGGGGCCGGGGGGGCGCCGGGGCTGCCCCCGCTTTGAGCACAAGATGGAGGAGCCGCCCGTGTGCCCCCCCGGGGCGCTGAGGGGGAAGGATGGCTGCTGCGCCTTCCCCGTGTCCTGACGCCGCACCAGAGCCCTGCCAACTGCCATCTTTGCCGTGCCTGCCGCCGCGGGGCTGCGAGCTAACCAGCCCCCCGGCGCCGGTATATTTAGCTGTAACAAGTACACGCTGCTGTCGAGCTCGCCTGATGCCTGTGTGGGAGAAGGGACTGATGTAATCCGAAATAGTTTCCAGCTTCTCCCCGGTGGCAAGCGGGTGGTATTGTGATTTTGGTACTCGCAGGCGCTTTTTTTGGGTGGAAAAAAGCGGCTTCTGCTGCTCCCGAATGCAAATTAGCCAAGCGTTGCCTTAATCAGTTCTCAGGTTCTTACAGTACCTCTGGTCCTGCCTGTAATTTCGCCAGGCAGTAACAGAATAGCGTTAAAAAGACTCCGATTGCTTTCACGAGGCCTCTACAGAGTGAAGTACCATTAGTGAAATTAACGATACTTACAGGGCTTGTGTTTTGTCTTAGGTTCTGTCATGGGGGAAGATCTAAAACCTATCTTTTTTTTTTTTAACTGTTCCTTGTGAAATAAGACTTTATGCTCTTAGCTGCCCCCCCCCCCCTCCAGCCTCCTAAAAAAAATCTAAAATTGAAAGGGTGGAAAACAAAAATCTACAGGATTCAGAAACCAGGTTTTGGGGTGAGCTTTGCATTGTCTTAAGCATTCTGTTTTGCCTTACAGCAGCTGACTTTTCTTTTTAATGGCTGTGCTAAGTCATATTTTGAACTTGCACATGTGAGAACCGATCTAAAATTCAAGTAGTAGACACGTATGAGCTAGAGTGAGTTGGTGAGGGAGACGCTTCAAGTCTCCATTCAGAAATAAACGGAGTATTGCAAATGTCAAAGCAAAAGGTGGGAAAAAACACCATGAATATCCATCTCTCTTTACTCATTCCCTAGGGCAGGTCTCTCACTAAGCTTGGAGTTGTTTCAATTGTAACAGGCTGGGAACAGACAGTGTTGCAGCTTGGTCGCTTTTGTAGTTGTGGTAAGCTTTTGTCAGCTCTTTTGCTGAGAAGGACAAGAAAGTGAAGAAAAACGGTTTAAAAAAAAAAAAAAGGATAATTTTGGTCTTACTCTCGGAACCTGAATATTTTTTGAGCATAACCAAATTGTTGACATGGCCTCAGGGGCTTCTCAGCCAGATTGCCGGAAACTCCTTTCTTACGTGGAGGTAGCTGGCTGCCGTAGCTTCCAGCTCAGCATGTTGGAACAGGAATTATTCCCAAGCTACCAAGAGAGGTGAGAAGCTGGCAGGAAGGGGCACAAATGCTTGGGCGTATGGAGCCTTCTGTGTGTGTCTTACGAACTTTGGTTATGCTCCTACGTTGGCTGTTCCCTGTTGTTTTCTCATTAATTTCTCCAACCCCCTAGCTGTGGCCAGAGATGAGAGGAATGGCAGCCCGGATTCAACAAGTGATTATCTGGCAGGGGCCTCCCGGCTGTCCGCTGATCCTGGGCTCTTTTTCCTGCCTCCTTTAACAAGGTGTGAGTCAGCCCTCGTGGATCTCTGCCTCGCTCGCTGTGGGAACTGGGGAGATGCCATAGCTTCTCTGTGCAGTGTCTGTGTAACGCTTCCTTACCTGGCAGTCAGGCTTTGGAAGAGGGTGGTTGCTCGCTTTGAAGGCTGCCTTTGGTTTTTGCATTGAGTGAAGAGCATCTCTGGAAACAGTGAGAGGGATTTTTTTCAGGGGCAGATTGTTTCAGGGGGCAGATGATCTAATGAAGAGCTAATGGTGAGTATAAATAGCTGATAAACTAGTGGATGTGGTTGTGATAATTTAAATAGAAGAAACATTTGAACAGTGGCAGGTATCAGAGGGAGCTCTAGAATGGTGCTGGGAAATGTGACCTTGTTCTACGCGTGAATGTGATTTTCCTAAGTGTTCTTTGTGGAGTTTTGCGTGGCTCTACCTGAGACTGGCATTGAGTTGTATGTGGCCAGGTTGGGTGATTTTCTGTTTGATTTTTGGAGTGTGGTACAAAGACAGCACTGGTTTGCTTAGCTAAGGTTCAGCATTGCACAAGCACTTTTAGTTCCTAGATCTGAGGTAGTCACGGGTATAGTGGAATTGTAATTTGACAAAGCTGTGTCAGAGCTCCTTGCTTCTTAGTCTGTGCGGTTCTGCCTTTGGGGCCTCTGTTATGGCACGTTTGAGAACTTGATGAACGGCCGTGGTTGATGGAGAGCTGCACTGCAGTAGTTGCTTCTTTTAGATGTTTTCCTCTGTGGTGTCCATTTATGGAGGACGTGATGACTGCTGCCTTCCTACCATAAAGATAAGGGACAGAGGTGAGAAACATTTTTGATTTGGGAATGTTCTGGTGTCTAGAAGTTATCATCATCTTCCTCTCCTCAGTAAATTTGAGCTGTTAAGTTACATATTCAGAAAGGATGTTCAGGTTCTAATGAGGACTGCTGTTCCTAAGAGGAAACCAGTGGTTCCTTTTTTCCCCTGCAGTATTTGATTTTAAGTGTTCCAGAGCAAAATGAACGCCTAATCTGGAGTTTGCAGTAATCCTTCGTAAACTGAAATCTGTGTTGGTAGAGCAGAAATAGTTTTAATAAATAATCAGAAGATTGTTCTGCAAGTATTGTCTTTTAATACTTCTTTTTAAAATAAAGATTTCTCATATACGGATTAAAAATTGAGACCTGTTCATGAAAAGATGTTCCTGAGATCTCAACTAGGGACTGAATATGCAACTCCATATTGCTTTTTTTCCCCTTCTGGAAACTGTTAATGTTTGCTTAGAATAATTGGAGTGTCGAGCAGTTTAAAGCTTCAAGGCTTCATTGCATACGACAAATGTCTACGTAGATAGAACAGACTGTGGAACAGCTGCCTGCGTTGTAAGTTCACAACTTACTCTGCGGTTTCCTTCGGGAGGGTACAGTAGCTATATGCTGCTCTTACCATTCCTGTTTTAAGGGTCGTTTTCCCACACAGTTTTATCTTTGGGTGAAAAGACACTTTAACTATATTGCCTTTAAAGGAAGAAAGACCTGCTTGTCTAAATGGGTTTGGAGGAAAGGCTTGCAGCATAACCGTTGTGCATGGTGGACTCCGCTCTGGAAGAGTATTGGTAGATCCCTGTAATTGGTATGGGACTCACTGCAGACACGCAGCATCTTCCACAGAGGTCTGGCAAGAGACAGAAATGAAAAGGTGATGGTCACAGAGCGTTTGTTCCTGTCGGAGCCCTAATATGTTTCTCTGTAATGATTGTCTTGTACCTGTGTCGTGTTACTCTGGGTTTGTTCCTTTTTCAAAGGAGTCTCAGCTTCCTGGATAGATGCACTCTTTCCTCTTTCTTAGATCAGAGCTGCTTAACAGCTTGTTGGGCCAAAAACAGGACTTAGAGAAATCTTTGTCTAGTTCAACAGCAGAGGAATTTGTTTTGGGAACAGTTAAACATAGAATAAGTAATAGGTTAATAGAAGAACAGAACTGCACGATGCTGTCCGTTGTTTAAAGGACTGAACAGAACAGTTGACGTATCCTGTGGACACCACCAAGTCCTACTTCCTCAAATTCCCTGAGTCGTATCTTGCAGCGTTTCTCTGCTGGCTTTCATCAAAGGAAAATGATTATTGCCTGCTTAACTGCAAGCGTGTCATGAGCTCAAAAATATTTCTGACTGTTACACTGATGGGAAAGATGGCAACTGGCTCATGGAAAAAGATAGGCAAGCCATGGAGTTGAGCCTTTTCTGTACCTGTTGGGAGACCTGCGTACTTCTGCCATTCGGGATGCTCACTTTATTACAGAGGCAGCAATGCCAAAATCAGGATTTTATTTCTATAGTAAATTTATTAAAGGAGAAATAAAACAAGCCTGGTCTCTTGTACAAGAAGGATTTACCTTTAAGGTTCAGAACACTGCATGCAAATTTGGGGAATGAAGTCTCAAGAGCTATGAATTCTATCAAGATAATACAAATGTGCCTGTAACGCAGCTGTGGCCCTGGGGAGAAGTTTGCGAGGGATGCCAGTATTCTGTTAGACCAGGTAATCGTTCGGGAGCAGGTTTGCGTGTCTTTCTCTTCCCTCCCCACCCAGGCGTGGCAGCTCATCTGTTAGGTGATGGTGCTCTTCTCCATGAGCCTTGTGTATTTCCTTAGGTTGTTACGGCTGCGGTCCTGCTGCCTTTGTGGCTTTTGGAAGGTATTCTGCAAGTTGGCGTTGGAAGATCTGTTTGTACAAGGTGCAGAACTAAGCTGCTAGCACGAATGGGCTTAGCCGATGTCTGCTAGTGAATTAGGAGCGGCGAGGGTTCTCGTACAGAAGAGCTTTAGGCCAGTATTACAATGATATTATAGAAATTCAGTCACACACCTACCCTTCTGGTGCTTGTTCAGACTCTCGTCTTGCCTTGTCAGGAAAATATTTTCTTTAGATTTGCTCCTTGGTTTTATTCCAATAGAAGGAATGTCTTTCTAACACAGGAGGTGTGCTACCAGATGTCTTAGCTGAGCGCCTTTCTGCTGCTTTGTCATAAATATTTTCCAGCATTTTGATGTTTTAAAGTTACTACTATTTATTTCCAGTTAAACACTGGAAAGTTTTTATTTAGAGACTGGGATCTTGGGTAGATTTTTGTTAAGAGAGGAATTATACAAAGAATTTATGCATCTTTAGTTAAAGATTCTTCTTCTGATTTCTGTCCTTTTTCTCACGTATTAGTTTTACAGTTCTGTAAATGAATGTTTCATGCAGTTCTTTCTCAATTTTCTTAGTCTATTTTGCTCATCATAAATAACAGTCAAGTACAGCCTGACTTGCCTTACCGGAATTCTGTTAACATTTCTAAGACGGGAAGATGCTATTACTTGGCTTTTTACATAAAATTTTTACAGAATGGCTTCTTTGTGATTTGAAGGATTCTTGTGCTCAAAGAGGAAGTCTAGAGCAGCGATTCACAAGTTTACCAATTCTTTGTATTCCTGTTGAGGAGAAGGCTTTGAATATTACTTTGTTAAAGGTATCTTACAATAACGTGATGGGAGAATTCTTTTTTTAAAGAATTCTTTTTTTAAGGTCAAACCAGTTCCTCATCTGCGTGCTGTTATCATGGCTCTGTGCGTGATGAGGTGACACAGAGGCAGAACCATACGGTGTGGGACAGAGGAAAGTTGGTACAGCTTTAGTGTGTAAGACACAGCCTAACACATGAGAGTGCCTGACAGCATTTCAGATTCTCGCCCTGCTCACTTTAACCTTCCTTCTCTTCCCATGGGAGTTTTTTTTCGTGGCTCTGCCTAAACTGTTGCAACACTCACAGTGTTATGTTGTGCTATTGCTTGTAAACCAGTGATTTCAGAGGTTTTCATGAGATAGGAGGAATGATTCTCTCTGTTGAAGTACGTGTTCAAAAGCACCTCATATTGATTTGAACAGTGAAATTTTAAAAATGGGGGGGGAAAAACCCAAACTCTTACAAAAATTACAAAAGTGAGTTGCAGGTGTGCCTCCCTAAGGAGTACTGTAACAAATGGTTGGGGAATGTGCTAGCATTTTTTTGGCTACTTAGGGGCTGTATTGAATATTCCTTGAGTAAAAACCTGTTCAGAGATCTTGAGTTAGACCTGAAATGTTTGTATACCTGCAAATTATTCTGCCTTGCATGCTGACATAAAGCCTGCAGCATAAACGTAAGCCCGCGTGCTCGTACAGAGTCCAAGTAGCTCGGTGAGTCTGCCACAGACATCGAGCCGTTTGTCTTCACTGCACGGGCCACGTGTGAGGGGCGTCTGGCAGGGCAGACCGGTCCAGGACATTTCAGTGCACACAAGGAGGGTTGCGGAGATGTGCTGCTCTTCTCTGCTCCAGCTATTGTCTGGTTTGTATCTGCTGAGGGCACTTTGTGCCGCTGCCTGGGTGAATTGCTCTGTGGTTTGGGAGAGGCCTCAGTGTAACCGCTTCACTTGTGGGGTTCGTTTTGTTCCTGAGATCTGAATAAACCCTCATTTCACGATTAAAAGAAAAAAAGCGTATCGTGCTGTTAATGTAGAGCGCACAGCAGATCTCAGCATTGCAGTCGTGTGCTCAAATATAGCCCATGGCTTTCACTAAAGGGTTGCTGTGCTCTTTTGATAGAAGAGGAGCTGATCATGTGAGGGGGAAGTGTGGGAGCTAGGAAAATCCAGAGAAACGAGAGAGCCGGAGGGGAGGAGGCTTTTGGGCAGAGCTTCAGAGACCCTGAGGAGAAAAAAAAGAGAATGCGAAGGTTGCTTGCTGGCTTGTGCTCTTCTCCTGACTTGTCAGAGGGGTTTGGGCTCTCTGGTTTCCTTAGCCCTCCCCTGCCTTCCAGCTCTCTGGTGGGAAGCTCAGCGGGGAAGGGCCGGTCTGCTCGCTTTCTGAACTTCTTTTCCGCTTGGCCCTGAGCGACGAGCAAGCAGCGCGGTGGGAGCTCCAGGTGAGAAGACAGCTTGTGGGCGAGCTGCTCTGCTCCTTCAGTCCCAGCAGGAGAGCCGCAGCAGCGTGCTGACCCGCCGGGCGAGGGCAGGGAGATGGCGGCGGGACAGCGCCGCACCTGCCGCAAGGTGAGCGCCGAGCTGTGAAGTGTGCTTGGGGAGGCGGTTCTGTGCACGCGTCAGAGCCTCTCTGCCTCTTTTTCTTTCCCTGTCCCTTTACAGAGAATGGGTATGGTCGTGTTGGATGCTGTCGTGGTATTTACAGGTGACTCGTGAAGTTGTGCTTCAGAGGTCCTGCCACCTCCCTTTTCTTAAATGGTTTTTAAGACTTGTGAGAAATGTAACTGACAGATGTACTGTAAACAGAAATGAAGGTAAAGCTTAGGCTGTACAACCACAGATGTGTGTGCTGAATGCAATTACCTTGTTGTTAGGTGTCAGCTAAATTTCCCAGGCCTCTGTGTGACGCACAGAATCTCCCGACTTGAAAGAGACCCACAAGGGTCAGGGAGTCCAACTCCTGGCACCACACAGGACCACACAAACCCAAAACCCTATGTCTGAGAGCGTTGTCCAAAGGCTCCTTGAACTCCAGCAGTCTCGGTGCTGTGACCACTGCCCTGGGGAGCCTGTCCCAGTGCCCGACCACCTCTGGGCGCAGAACCTTTCCCTAACCCCCAGCCTGACCCTCCCCTGTCCCAGCTCCATGCTGTTCCCTCGGGTCCTGTCGCTGTCCCCAGAGAGCAGAGCTCAGCGCCTGCCCCTCCGCTCCCCTCGTGAGGGAGCTGCAGGCCGCCATGAGGCCTCCCCTCAGCCTCCTGCAGGCTGAAGAGCAACTCTAGCAGAGCAGTGGATTTGAAGATGACCCGAGATGAGGACTATGCAGAAGAGAGTCCAGCTCCCCAAAACAGGCTGCTATTTTGCTTTTGTTTACTGATTTCAGCAGAATCTTCTCGATTTTTATTTGGGACTTAGGTGGTGTTTTATGTCGATGCTGTGTGAATATGATGCAATATCTAATCTAGATTGTGTGTGGTTTGCTGTGATTTCTTAAATGCTTCCAGCTTAGCAGCTATTCCTGACTTCTGCTTGCATGCAGATTTGTTGGTATGTGTGGGAAAGGTGCTGTGCAGTCTCCTCTGGAGACAAGGTTTTGCAAGCCTGATTTTTGCATTATTGTCTTGATGAGAGGAGAAAAGTACCTCACTCACTTCCTCTAATTTAAAGGAAAAGGCGTATTTAGAATATGGTGATTTTTGCTTTTCCTTAGGGGGAATTAATCTTATCTTACCAAGTTCAGCTGAATACCCAGATGGCTCTAACTCTTACATGTTTCAGCTTGAACCCTCTGTTCCGCTGTAGTTACCTGGATTTAGATGTTTCATCAGATGTCAGTGCTACTGAGAGCTGGAACAATAAGTCTGCCCAATGTGGGAAACATTTCTTTTTTTTATGTTGCTAGCTTTTTCCAGGTCTTTACGTCTTCCGGGAAATATTGAAAAATCTCTAGATAGGAGAGAAAACCGTAGTGGTGGTAACCTCAGACTCTTGTTACTGAAAATAAGATGTCTTCAGCCGTGTTGCCTCAGTCCATCGCCTCTCCTGTCTGATGGAGCAAACGGTGTCCCGAAGGCAGGTCCGGAGAGAGTAAGTTCAGTGGGAAGACGATGGGGCATTTCAGCAGGTGGCAGTCTCTTCTCTGAATCCGTGCGGGGCCGGTGCTGCAGCCTGCTGTGGGAGAGAGGGGAATAGAGAGAACGATGTCTTTCTGTCAGTGCCATCTTGTGGGCCAAGCATAAATACAGACTGAGTGCTGGTGGATTAAAAAAGAAGGGGGAAAATCCTTCTTTGGGGTGCTCTACACGGTTTCCTAAGGTCTTTTCGCCCCACTGACAGACTTTGCTTCTTAAAAATGGGGCCGGGTGTTTTCAGAGTGAGCTGTGTTTCCTGAAGAGGCTGGGCTAAAGACTTATATCCAGCAGGTGAAATACTTGATTGAACCTTCTTTCGCCATAAGCTGTAGCTGAAGCTGGGGGGGAAACACCAGCCAAGAAAAAAAAAAAAGAGAAAAAAACAATTTTTTGACTTTATTTCGCATAGCATAGTGTTGCTCTATTTCATCATCAAGTTGGCTGCACTTCTTTGTGTGTAGTATTTAGAAACAATTAACTAGAGTTGCTTTTGGGTCCGATTTAGAAACAAACCATGAAAAGCTGAGCCAAGCCCCTGCTCCAGTACAAATCCTCAGTGCGACGGGTGGAGAAATAATAAAGGAAAAACTTGGGGTGGGAAACAAATGAGCAAACAAATACGAGGCACGACTAGCTGTTGTACTAATGGTTTGTGAAGGGCAGCCTTCACAGATTCTCTTTTAGTAGCACTGGGTGATTTTTATTTATTCTAATTTTTAACACACCCCCTCCCTATTTTCTACCCTTTACTCCTCACTTATTTCCCTTCTTAGGGTGGTTAGCGGAGAGAGGATTAGTGGTGTGGTTAGTGACGATGTGGTGATGCTTAATAGTTTTATTTATATGTGTACTTGTTGAATATCCTGTGAAATTTCTACCTGATCAAGTCTTCTCCCTCTGACGTCCAGTCTCGCTTCACGAGAACCTCCAGGCTGCTTTGCATGGTCATGTTAGGGGATCTTTTACTGGAAGTGCCAGCAAAATTAGGTCCTGTTGTCATATGTCATAGGCTGGAATAGGTGCTGGTGCTGCTGCAGAACAAACCAGTGCCCTGGTTTTAGTTAAATCATCCCTCCCTTCTTTCCCTCGTCTCCCAGTTCTCTGAAAAGGGGCTTAACTGGTTTCACTCCCTTGCAGATCTGAGCGCATGGATGGGAGGGCAGGGAGGGCACCTTTCTGCTGTTGGTGTTTGCAGAGCTGGAGAGAATGAACGGATCCTCAGTTTGCAGGGTGACTGAAGTGTGGTGGGACCTGTCTAAAGGGGTTGCCACCCTCCATGCCCAAAGCATGCACACTCTGTTTTCTTCTTTGTACCAAGTTTCCCTCTAGAAACGTTCAGAGCAGGGACTGCAGGTGTCCCAGGGCAGTCTGCGTGCTGGTGACGGTGCTTGCATGTCGTGCCGTGGCCGAGCAGAGCTTCCGCGTGTTTCAAGCACCTCCGTGCGTGGCTGGGCGCCGGGCTGCTTCCTCTGAAGCCAGAAAAATGAAGCTGAATTGAAACGGCGTAAAAATATTTGGTAGCGGGATTGGTGGTGGCTCGGTGTGACGTTTGCTGGTGGTGAGTCGGGGTGAGATGAAGCGAGCCGAGACAGCAGGTCTGTCCCCTGCCTTTGTTCTCCCCGACCACCGCTGCTTGCGCTGCTCCAGCCCGTGCTGCTTGTGGCGTGTGCCAGATGCCTCCTGGAGCCAGCTGGCTGAGCAAATCCACAGAAATCCAACCCATTCCCTCCCGCCCCCTAAAAAAGGAAACAAAACAAAACTGCCCGCAGTGCAAAATCGTGCTTCCCCCAAGCCCACGCTGCTGGGATAGCGAGCGTTGTTCGACTGGAGGGGAAAAAAATAAAAAAGAGGAGGAATTAGGGCCATGTCGTTAAGGCTATGTGTTTCAGCAGTTGTCTGGATCAAGTCCAAAATCCTGCTCTAATCTTCAAACACAAGACGTTAGTTTTGATAATCCCGTTGATGGGCAATTGCTCAAGGCCCTGCCTTTGTAAGGGGAGGCTGGTCGGGTCGGAGGCATCCACCAGGTCGGTGTTTGGTTTCCTTATAACTCCGGCAGCAAGCAGCTACTGCCTGAGTGTTATTTTTGCTGCCTTTAGTTACATTTTGCCTGTTTCGTGTTTATTTCTAATGAGTTATGAGCAGAAACACCCCTTGCTGTATTTTTAGGTGAGCTGCCGTGGTCGCTGCGAAGGGTTTGCTGCTTCCCTGCCGGTCTCTGGCGATCGAGGTTATTTTCTCCCATCAGGACCAACCCCCTGAGCTGGATCTCAGTGTGACGGTGGCACAAAGGGCTCAGTGGAGAAGAGAGTGCGCCAGGGCCTCCTCTTCGGCAGCAGCAGGCTCCTGGTGTGGCTGAGCTGTGTGATGAACGGCACCTCACGCGTTCGGTGATGCCAGCCTCAGACGCTGCCCTTCCTCGTTCCTCCTCCTTGCTGTGAGCCAGCACGAGCGTTTGCGGGGCCAGTGGGTGAACAACGGGGACACCACCTCCACCTACAGTTAGTGGAGCTTCTCAGCAGGATCAGGCTGCTCCTCGGATGTGTTCCAGTTCGTTTGACTGGTACAAAGCAGCCAGAAGATGGGGGGGTGGAATTGATCAGCCCCCCTACCCCCGGACGCTCTCGCTTGTTCGCTCAAGTAATGAATAAAAATGAGGTTTAGGGAAAAAGACAGCCCCTAATGCTAAAAGTCTGTCGGCAGGCAGTGCCTAGAAGCACTTTTATTTAAATCAGCAGCCACAAATGCTTCTACCCTGTTAAATGAACTGGGTCCCCATGCAAAACGCGTTGAAACATTTTTCTTGCATGTTCTGTGTGTTTATTAGCTGCATAGAGCGCCTTTGGAAATGCTCGCTGAACTGATGACCGTGTTCAGTGTAAAAGCAGCCTCAGTGCAGAAATCACAGTGTAGCTGATCATTTTCTGTCTCTTCTTCAGGTTCCTTGCGCACGTTAAAGCGTTTTAAGTGTGTGGAGATAGGGTAATATCCCCCTTCCTCCTCCTGACGATTGATAGCCAATGTTTAGGAAAGTGCTTACGCTACAGATACGGAGCAGGGTGTTAATCTCTACTAATCTAGTCGTCATTAGAATAAACCATGTAAATCTCTCCGCCCTGCGGGCTGGGGAGCTGGGTAAAGTAAATCACAAGAAAATGCGTTTTCACGCCCTCTGCCTTAGGCTGGTTCTCGTGTCACATGAACGCTTTGCAGAAGGTAGCTTTCACGTACAAGTACAGCTGAAGCATTTTTGGTGCTTGGCAGTGAAACTGAACGAGCAATCCTTCATTGTTAAGATACAAAGTTGTTGTAATTAGCTGACTTTGATATTGTAAACTGCTGATAGTTAAATTGACCACATCTGGGTGTTATTTATGGCCTGAGTTAATTACCTGGCTTCGAGGGCTCTGCAGTTTTGAAGATGCCTGTCAGCTTGTTGACTTCTTTCCTGCCTCGACTTGCTTGTTAAGATGGCTTATCTTCTAATTTTTTGGTAATACTGCTTGCTGGGAGAAGTACCCTGTCTTCAAATGTCAGTATGTCACTCACAATTAAGTGACTGATTGTAATTTTATTCATAGCTGTTGTCAGCAAGTGAAGAGGAAAATGTAGACGTTCCTTTAGAGCAGTCCAAAAACCTCAGATCTAGGGAAAGCACCATCTGAGGCAGAAACGAGAGAGTACTGTAACTTACGGTGACACAGGCTGGTTTTACGAATTAAGGCGCTGAAGAGCGTGCAATTTGGTCTTGTTTTGCACAGATGTAAAACAAAACGAACCAAAAACAAACAACAAAAACCAGAAGAATTGATTTAAGGTTAGAAGTAGGTAGGTTGGGTGCTTGTCTTTATATTTTAAAAGCATTTCAGGACCATGAAGTAACTTGTGTGCCAGACTTCCCTCAAATTATTGTAGCTGTGAATGCTACTAAGGCTTTGAGAAGACTGAAGAAAAGCTTTTTGGTTTTGGCACAACAACTTTACCGGCCCCTTCGTGTGTGTGTGCTGTGATAACATGCCGTCGCTTGGTTTTCTGTAGGAGCCTGTCCCGGTTTCCCTGGCAGGCTGTTGGGTACTCTGCCCTGTGTTGGCTGCAGGAGGTGGTCTCAGCCTTGTGCTGGAGTCGTAGTTTGCAGGCAAAACCACTAGCTCCTGCGCGGACATCCTGCGGCACTTTCCCCAGTAGTGCTGGGTACTCACAGGCGTCAAGTATTTCGGCTTTAAGGTCGTCGATGAAGGATTACTGTCCCTGTTTCCCAGAGCCCTCAGCCTCAGGCTGTGGTATCGGTGGCAGGGCACAGCTCCCGCAGACCTCGGCTCAGCGCTGAGTGCTGACCCTGCCGCCGGGCAGCCTGAGGGCAGGCCGTGGTCTGTCCCCCCAGCAGCTCCTACTGGTGCCTGCTCCTCGCCCTGCCCTGCTCCAGCACCTGTGCTGGGCAGGCTCCGAGGTGAGGTGGTGCAGGAAGCTGGGCTGGCAGGGCTCTCCAAGCTCACCCTTTCTCTCCCTTTCTCTCTCCTGCCGATCCCGTTGTCTGCAGGGTTCGGGGCAGAGCTGGGGCTGGCAGAGAGCAGGGGAGGGCAGCTGGCAGCGCTGCCTCGAAGCCACTCGAACCCTTGTGGAACAGTAGCCTGGATTTCTGAGCTGCTGAGGAGACGAGCAGTGGATCAGCTTGAATGAGACGACATTTTTGCAGTGATGTAGGAGTGTTGTGACAGGGGGAAGTCAGTTCTCTGCTGCAGCCGTCAGCTGGCTTCACCGCAAGGTGCACAGTTAGCTGGCTTCTTACTGCGCCTCCTGATTTCCGCAGTAAATGACACGGGCATCTACAGGGGCGGCTTTTGTGAGCTTCAGGCTCAGTGGCAATTCTAGTTCAGCACTGCCTACCGCTGCACCAGTCTCCTTGAGCAGCAGACAATTCATTTTGGAGCTAAATTGCAAACCAGGACCCGTTTTTCTGAAGTTGTTTTTAATCCAGGTGAGTGAAAAGACTTGCCCGAGTGATTTGTAGAGCAGGGGAGTTAGGACATCCTGGGTGGGGGGGAATGGACTGGGAAATGAATTTGCCAGTAAGGGCATTTTAAGGCTTCCTGATCCATCCTTTGACCTGCCTTGTCCTCAGTACTGAACGGGGGCAGAGACCTCGAGGGAAACGTTAACAGTTGCACAGTGTACAGTGAACATGCAGGTCACTTCTAGGTGGAAAACAAGTCTTACTCTAGTCCTGAACCCACTCAGTGCCTTACAGTGAAAGGGGGTGATAGGCTCAAAAACCAGTGGGAAGGAGAAGGGGCAACTTTGTAGTTGAGAGCGTGCCTGGGGAGGAGTGGGATTTCCGAAGGCTGTCGTTCTCTAACATTTTCCTTCCCTTGCTTTCAGCTCTGTCTCCTGGACCGCAACTGAAGTTAGTGACAGAGCCTTCCTTTTATAGGCAACAAAAGAAACCTCTCCAGAGGGTGACCTATGGTGCGTGGGATGTTTGCCCCTCTGGGGACAGAGAGGGAGACAGCACACGTCTGAAAATCAGTTTCCTAAAATGAGACGAGACGCAGTCTTGGCTTTGTCATTCTTCATACCCTGGCTCCTTAGTTCTGGATTTAGTTGTTGCGTCCTGGTGACGGAGTGGGACAGTTGCTTTCTCGTAGGGGCGCCCTCCTTTGGCGTTAGCATCTGGACATTTTGGGACTTCTGAGAAATGCCCTGCTCTGTCCTCTGCAGGTGGAGACCTCTGGGAATCTGTCTTTTCTGTGCGTGCAGATAGGCCAGTTTAAAGAGAAGAAGAAGGAAAAAAAAAAAAAGTCAAAGGGTTTTAAGCTGATCAAAATAGGGTGGTTTTTTTCCTTTTGTTTTTTAGGGGACAGTTTCTGGTACATTTTGGAAGAATTTTTTGACAGATAGGATAGATCCAAAGCAAGGGGAGCTGAAGTGTTTCAGACTTTGCATTTCCCCAAGGTGAATTCTGACAAGCATTGTTTCCTTGTTCTGAGTTCTGGTAATGACAGAACGGGGAAGGTCTGTACAGGATACTGCTAATATGGTAAAGCACAAGGCAAGTGCACTTCATGAAATATGCCACAAATGTTTGAGCTTCAAGAAAGCTCTGGGGAAAATAAAAAATTATTACTGCGAAGTGTTAGCATTGATGGGGCTACCAGCCTTGATGCCACACTTGTGTACTAATGACAAGATCTTACACCCCTGCGTGGTGCACATCGCTTGAAGGTGGAGCTTCTGTGTTGTGCAGGGGTCATGTAAGTTGGCCTTCAGTCGGACTTGGGCTGAGAGGAGCTGTGGTATCATTGTCAGTCGTTAATGCTGTGCTTCGGCAGTACAAAATTGACCCAAAGCAGCCATAGGCGTTTGTTAAAGTAAGCAAAATATGTACTGCAGTAAAGTAACCAGAATACTCTGGTTGTGGAAAGCCTGCTGATCTGCAGTAAAGCCCGTCTGGCATCTGTGGGTGTCTTTTGAAGAGACTGGAGCTGTTGGAGTGCTGTTGTACTGCAGTGCTCTGCACCTGAAATAGGGCCTTGGTGGTTTTGCTTCACCACTGGGAGTCCTGAAGCAGGATTGATTTTCACCTAATTGCCATCTGTGACTGCTCTGAAGTTTGGGTTTGTTCTTGGTAGTAGTTAATGCAGGTCTCAATAGAGGAGTGTCTTCACTGCTTGCTGAGTTCTAGCAGTTCCACGAGATAAAACTACCCGAGTGAAATAATGACACTTTTGTGGCAGTGCCTGCCTTCAGGAAATTGGTGATGCTTGAGGTGAGGTACGCTGAGGTTAGTTTGAAATGATCCTGATTTTAATATTAAGGCACTTTTTCATCTTTCTGCGTTTCTTTTGCTTCTGTAGAATATGGAGGCTTTGCAGTCCTGAAGAAGCTGCCTCAGGTGCCGTTCCTGCAAGTTAACGAAGGACGTGAAATTCCCCTCAGAACATGAGACTCTTCCCCTTTGTCTTCCCGGCTTTTTAAAGCAGTCTCTCCAAGGGGATCTGCGCAAGCAGATGCGGCCTGCCTTTGGAGTCAGCGAGCTGCCTTGTTCCATAGCTGAAGAACCTTTTGCTCAAGCAACTTGCAGTGAGCACAGCTGCAAGTTCCTGCTGTGTCAGAGCTGGAAAAAAGCTGGGCAGAACGCCTTGGCCAGCAGAGAAGGCAGCAGAATGGCACTGCGAAGGAGACACCCTTGTGCCGGAAGGCACTAGGATGTTTCACAGACCTTTAGAGGTTAAATTTGAGTCACCATCCCTGCAGGTCTTTAAAAGACGTTTAGATGTAGAGCTTAGTGATATGGTTTAGTGGAGGACTTGTTAGTCTTAGGTCAGAGGTTGGACTCGGTGATCTTGGAGGTCTCTTCCAACCTAGATGATTCTGTGATTCTGTAAATTGCTTGGGAAGCACTGGTGGCTGATCCTGGAGTTAGGGTGATGAGTTGTCATGAAGCAGAACTTGCGTTACGTGGGTACAATCCAGACATCACATCACAGCTTCGTTTGAAGCACGTTGTAGGAACTCAATTTTAAAAAGTAGTAACTCCATTTTAAAAGATAGTGAAGGTACAGGTTAGAGTGTGCCTGTGTCTGGGGGAAACTGCGTTTAGAGCTGCCAGAAGGTATCGCGGAAGCTACTGCGGATGCTTTAAGAGCAACCTTCATAGCTGGTTTTATTGTCTAGGCGCTCTAAAACGAATTCTGCTGCAAGGCACTAAAATAAGGAGTACGTACCGTGTGCGTAGTATTTTACCAGGTGTGCAGGACTGGGCACCATGCCCGTTTTGTACAAAATGAGGCAGGCTATTCTAGGAGCCTTGCAAAGGCTGGTGTAAAACCAGGGCTGCTTGACTAACTTACTGTACAAAATAAGCACTTTCAGTCTGCTTTTAAAAATGAATAAGAAGTGTGTTTTAATCATTATTTTACGGGTCAGATGTGTCTAAATAGTGTATGTTTTCCTTTCAAACCCACTGTGTTGCTTCCAAGAGGTTAAAAACAGGGTATTCACTTGGAATTTTTCACTAGGAGTTGGGATGTGTTGAAAAACTCCAGTATGGTCCTAGGTTTTTTTCTGTTAGCTTTTCCTTCTATTTCTTGCAATGTATCTAGAAGGATTTCTGTCCTTTGAAAGAACTTAAATATGTTCTTCTGGATGCAAGGCAACTTCTCAGTGATGTCTTCCATGAAGATAATGCTTGAGCCAACAGCTTTTTGAGATAGTGTTGCTGGAGTCTCTGAAGCAATTCCAATTTGTTGGAGCTGTATCTTTGTTCTCTGATGCTTCTGGAACATCCCTTCAGAAAGGCTTCAGCCTAGAAGTGTGTGTTGTGCTCTGCTGTATTATCCTGTAACTTCAGTTCTTCCTGCTGCAGCATCTGATGCCACTTCTCATTCAGATGAGAGGAAGCAGTGGGACTTTGGAAAGCTGTCAGTTTGCAAACGTTTGTTGCTGTTGATTGGGAAAGAGGAGGATACCCAGTGACTGTTCAGGCGAGATTTGGGTTTAGACAGAGGTGAATGAGATACTCACTCCACAGAAGGTGAGCATTAGCATCGCTGTGCCAGGTACACGGAACAAACCTAGTACTGCACCTGGAAGCTCTGTGCTACTGAATAGCTTATTCATAGCTCCTTTGTTACTGAATTTGCTCAGAATTCGAAGTCTTGCTGCCACTGCTTTCGGTGCCATGCTGCTCTGCATTGGTGCAATCCTAGTGTGGATTAAAAATTGCTGCAGTTGCCTCCCCCTGTTCCAGGAGCCATCCAACAGCACACAAAGAGCTCTCAGGGGGCAGCTTTGTGGATTCAGCCTGCTTTTGCTATTTGCCCAGTTGGACACGAGGGAGAAGCCTTTGCTTTTATTTGGTCAGCTTAAGGCACTGTCTGCAGTAGGCTTTAAATGCGTGATAAATTGCAGCTCCTGGTTACGTTTTATCTTTAAGTCTTAGGCTGTATTTTTGGGTGTGATTAGACACGGAAAAACTTCTGCCTCTTGTGTAGCCAGTCTAGATGTTACTCGCTGTTACCTCCCCTGCTTTAAGAACCAAGGGAAGCGGGAGGGCATCACCTTGGGCGTTGCTTGATGTGAAGCCTGCTTTTGCCCTGTGCAGGACACCGTGCCTGGTTTCGTGTTGAACTCCTCTGAGGCTGAGTTCTGTTCCCAGTGTATGACTCTGGAGCTAAAGGGTGTCTGCTCTGATCTCACAGTCCAAGGGTGGAGCTCTCAAGATTGCTGTCAGTCGCATCAGTATCCTCAACAAGGGGTTTCACGTGTTCTTTGGGGGTGTTGTAAGGAAGATTACAATCTAAAAAAGGTTTGTGTGTCCTCTTATTTTGGCCGGTTTTGGTTAACACTAAATGACAGTACTACATTTATGTCAGTACAGTGATTTCTGTGATGAACTGTGTTTGAGGATGCTGCAGCTCCATGTGATTCGTCTGGTATCCTTTCTTCTTAACGTGTTATGAAAATGACATTTCAGTTTTAAGTGCTTCCCCGTGGGGCTTTTGCTTTCTCTTGAAGCCTCGTCCTTAACGCACCGTGCTTAACTTTGATCTGGCGGAGAAAGTCGTGAGCCTCCAGCAGAAGTCCCATTAGAACCGACCGTCTCGTCTCGGTAGTACCAGCTGTGAAGATGGGGCAGGGTAATAATCCATAGCTCGTTTCTCTAGGCTCAGGCTGATTTTTATGGTGTTTAAATAGCAAAAATTAAATGGGGGGGGAAAAAAAACAAAATGTGTTGATATATCACATGAATTTTTTTATAAGAAAATGTTATCATCGGTATTCTCTGCTGTAGCTATTGGCATAGTGATAGGTGGAGCTGTTTCTTCTCACTTGTCTCTTTCTTTATTTAAACCTAGACGTGCTCGCTGGTTGGTTTTGGTGTGGTGCAGTTTGGTGCGTGCTGGCGTTTAAGCTGTGCAGTCGGCGATGCTGGCCCCGCTGTGCTCACCTCCCTTAATGGTGAGTGCAGCCCATTAGCTGTGGGCTGCCGATCCCAGCAGCCTGCTGCCCCGGCAGTCCCACCTCTTCCCCAGGGACAGACGGACAGCATAGTTGCAGGGCAAGGTCTTCCACATGGAAGGCGACGGCTGAAAAGCTTCCTGCAGCTGGCTGCCCGGTGGCTGGATCTAGCACAGGGGAGGTGTGTGGGGTACACCCGCAGAGGGCACCGACTCAGGATTGCCCCTTTGGGTAGCGGGTTGCAGTTGTAATGGTGTAGGGAAAACGTGCTGCCGGATTTATTGCGGGTAGTCTGGCGTTACGGCGTTCCTTTATCTTTCAACATGACTAATCAATTGCTTAACTCTGCTGTCATAATTGAAAAACCAGGTCTGGTATGCGGCTTCGAGAATCTGGGCAGTAAAGGCTAGTTATTGCTGCTCGAGCAGTGTTTTACTGAGGGGTTTTCTGTAGTGATGAAACTTTTTTTTCCTATCTTGATTTTGGAGATTAAAAACGTAGGACTAATATGACTGTCTGCTGACCTAAAGATCATAGAACCATGAAATGGATTGCATTGGAAGCAACCTTAAAACTCACCCAGTCCCAACCCCCTGCCAAGGGCAGGGACACCTCCCACCAGCCCAGGTTGCCCAAAGCCCCATCCAGCCTGGCCTTGAGCACCTCCAGGGATGGGGCATCCACAGCTTCTCTGGGCAGCCTGTGCCAGTGCCTCACCACCCTCTGAGTGAAGAATTTCTTCCCAATATCTAATCAAAATCTACCCTCTTCTAGTTTAAGACCATTCCCCATTGTCCTATCATTATCTACTTAGTATCTAGTGAAGAGTCCTTCTCCATCTTTTTTATAAGCCCCCTTTAAGTATTGGAAGGCCACACTGAGGTCTCCCCAGAGCCTTTTCTTCTCCAGGCTGAACATCCCCAGCTCTCTCAGCCTGTCTTTGTAGGAGAGGTGCCCCAGCCCCGATCAACTTTGTGGCCCTCCTCTGGACTTGCTCCAACAGGTCCACATCTTTCTTGTGCTGGGGGCGCCAAACCTTGATGCAGCACTCCAAGGATGAGTGTACAAACTCAGGTAAAAGGTCTGTTTAGCTTGTAATCCTGTCAGATAGTGGTCTGTAGTGGGTGCTTGGGAGAAACGGTATAAGAAACGATGAAAATGCAGAATGACCCTTTTGCTGTTAGATCTACCCAGCTACTTACAGTCTGTAGCTGAGGAGCTTCTTGAGGCGTCACGGATGCTATTTGTGTCACTGTATTTGTGATAGCTCCATGGACCTCCTGTGGCTTTTTTGTGTCTTTCTGAAGTTATTTTGAGCTTTTTTGACCTCCATGACATCCTATGACAATGAGGTCTATGGTTTAACTACGGATGTTATTTAAAAACCAAAAACACAAAACCAACCTTTCTTCTGTTAGTGCAGCTGCTGCAGCTGTTGGGAATGGGTACTTCTGTTCTTACGTTATGGATGATCTCCAGGGTGTATACATGACTTTGTGTGACACTGTAGTATACCTTGCTACATCTCTGTACCTTTACTTGCTCTACCATATTGTGATGGACCAGAGCAGCATTTAAGATGTGGAGGTAGTATGCAAGTAACAAAAGCAATTCGTTTGTTGCCTCAGACTTTTCTAATTATTTCCAGTATTGCTTCTTTTGGACTTCCTGATTTGGCTGATCTTGTATCTGGAGTCGTTAGCTGACTGTCCTCTTTTATCTGTTGGTGGGAACAGCTAATTTAGAGCTCATGTATTTATGCAAGTGAAATTCAGGTATCCCCCCTGCCCCCTTGAGGTGGTGGTTTTGCTTTTGTTAGCACTGGATTGCACTTGCCATTTTGACATGCTCATCTACAAAGGTCCTCTGGTAGCTATTTGCTGTGAATTCAAATATTGGTTAGCTTGAATTTGGTATTTTCGACAACAACAGAAAGCTCACTCTTCATGCCGTTTGTGAAACCACGTGTGCAGTGTTTCGAGAACGGCAAATCCTAAGTCAGAACCTCTGGGACGCTTTTGATAATCCCTTCGTAGGGAAAACCAACTATTTGTCTAGGGCTTTTGTTCCTTCTTGAGCCCTTCTGAATCTTCCCAAGGAGTGCTTTATCGCATATTGCCTTTGTTTAAAAACAAAAATCATCCCTCGCTGAGGTGCCTTCTCAAAGGTCATCCAGATAGGGTGTGTTAACGGGACTACCCTGTGCTTGCTGACAGTTGTTTCAAGGAGTGTTGATGTATTTTTGAAACATTACTTCTTTCTACAATAGCACTGTCAATTCTTTTATCATATTTATGCAAACCCCTCCAATTCTGGCCTTTATTATAGCTTTTGCTAGTTTACCAGGCTTAGGCATTTGCTTTACTGGTGTGCGGTTCTCCAGGCCTCTTGCCTGCTCTCCTTCCTGGATCTTTAAAAGCTTGGTTGGTGTTTGCTGCCTTCCGTTTCTCTGCTACTGAAGCTCTGTCAAGTACAATGTTGCCTTCTGTCCTTACACTTTCAATTCAGAGTTTGGCTTCTCATTGAACTGACAGGTATCATTTAGTCCTGGAAGTCACAAAGATACCGTGTTTGATCGGTCCTCCTGACTCTTCAGTGAGTTCTAGCATGGTGGTGAATTGTGCTTATAGCAATTCCCAGGAGAAATGCTGTATTTAAAGGAAACCAAAGAGTCTGCCGTTTGAAGGTTTAACACAAATTGTTACAAGTAAGGAATGGAGTCCACCTGAACTGTACATAAGTGTGTCTACTCTTCTGTCTAAAGAAGAGGTGAGTGTCTGAGATCTATAGGGCTCCAGTCGTGGGTGGCATAGAGACGGGGGAAGATTTTATTTCCTACTTCTCCTTGCACGGGAGCTAAGGGTTACATGGGGAAAAAGCTAGCAGTTGGCAAGGTTGCAGCAAATGAAAGGAAGTGATTCTTCACACTCTAAGCCAACTGCGCTAATGATTTCTGTGGGTTTTTATAGAAGCTGAAGATGCACGGATTACAGAAGTGACTAGAGAAGTCTGAAAAATCCATTTAAAGCTTTTAAATGCCGGTAGTCCCTGCAACAAACTGTTGGAAGAACATCTTGGTCAAGTATTATTATGTAAAATATTTGCTTTTCTATAGTCTTCCTTACTGGCAATTCTTAGGTGCAGATTTTGGGGCTGTGTGGGCTGTCACTGATTTTTGTCGTCAGTGCTTGTCTTGGTTCTGCGGATGGCATCCCTCGGTGCTGCTCGGAAGAGCACGTGGACCTCTAAGAGAAATCGTTTCCACCAGGAGGAGCAGCTTTAACCACCGTGTGTTGCTGCAAGAGAAACAGAAGAACTCATACTGAAGCAACCACACCGGTCATTGAATTGTAGCTGGTAAAAGCCCACGGTGCTGTGTCCGACTCTTCACTGGGACATCCCAAGGTTCAGAGCCTGCAGACAAAGTTTCCTGGCCCCACAGTTTCCATCCAGGCATAGTCCCCTTGCCCTGGCTGGTTGCAGGAGGTGGTGGCAGCGAGATACCCCCACACGGGTACTGTTGACCAGATGATCGCTCCGTTCAGTGTCTGCTGAGGAAAGCCGGCAACTCCTTCAGGTCAGGGTCCAGGCGGTGTTGGTGAGGTAGGTAGGATGTGGCATAAGCAGTGGGCTGGATTTAGGGCTGTTTTGTGAGGGTTTGAGCGGGAGAGGTGGTGTTTTGGAGAGGATGTTGAAGTTAGGGCATCTATAATAGGTAAGATGATGGCATGAGACTAGAAGAATCCTGGGCCGTGGAGATAAGAGAATTCAGGAGAAAAGGAGTAACTGAGATACACTGCTGAGGCTGCCTGCTCGCTGTAATGCCTTTGGCTCTCCTTGCCAGCTGGGGTCCCCAACCCATCAGCCCAGTGAGTCAGAACCATACAATTCTTGCAACAGCTAATTTCTTGGAAAAGTTTTCCTTAGTTCCTTCAGCTCATGTCCTCAGGCATTACTGTGAATAAACAGAATCGCTGTGGATTTGTTTTTTGTTGTTGTTTGCGATCTGCTAGAGGCGATTTTTTATTAATGTTTGGAAATGTTTGTAAAAATTTCCAAACTCTATAGACGGTGTGAAGTTTTTTAGAGAAACATTACTGAACATCAGCATGAGATTGGAAGATTGGGTTGGGGGAGGTTGTTGCTAAGTCTTCCCTGTTGGAAAATATCTGAACTGTGACATTTCCCAGTGCCTCAAGTGAATCTTCTTCCCTTGCCAGACGAAATGTTTCCTTCCCACACATCAGCTTGGGCATTAATCTGGTCCTGCGTTGGGCTGGTTTAGCTCCTGAAACTTAGAGCAATCTTCCCACTTCTTGCTGGATGAGTATTCTTCCAGGTCAGCTGTTCGACGGGGGTTGCTGCGAGAGTTTAATGCATCGAGCCCATGTTGAATGAGCATGAGGCGGGGTGGAAGCACTGGGCCGGGAGAGGGGAAGAAGAGCAATTCCCTACCTCAAGCCTTGCCCTGATGAGTGGGCTTGCAGACCTGGGCAGGAATGGTTCACCTGGACCTGTGCTGCATTTCTTGCCCCTGGGGTGCCTGCTTCACCCTTCCCAGGGATGACCCAGCAGTCTGCTGCAGCAGATCGGCTTCTGTTTTCCCTGTTCCTCGCCTGAAGATGCTGGGCTCTCCAGCTGCTGCCGAGGCAGCCGGACCAGCCCTGCAGCTGCAGGGCCAGCTTCCTCAGGTGGAGCAGAGGGAGGTGAGGCTTGTCCCTGAAGAAAGTCCTGTGCCTGCTCTCCCGAAGTGTATTTTGTAAGTGATGGTTGATCCTGGATTGCATTATTGCAGGTGTCTGGAAGAGAGGGAGCAATCCCTAGACTTCTCGCTAACAGTATTTGTGCTTGCTGAAAGCAAAGTTGTAAGCAGTGAATGGAAAAGGGCCCGCTTCAGAGGAGCTGCAGCTCAGAGTGCGCACACAGTTCTCAGCTCGTCAGTGGATTTTACCATGGAAGTGTTACAAAGGGCTTCACTCGGAGCCTACAGAAACTTGAATTCTCATTTTTGGGGGCTATTCCACTTCTGCTCGATGCTTTGGGATTACTGTTTTCCTTTTCATGATCATAAATGAAAGCTTCAACAGGCTACATAGAAATTCAGTAAGCCTTTATTCTTTGTTTTGGCACTTCCCACGGTATATTCAGGAAACAATTGAGATTTCTGATAAATCCCCTCTGAGCAGAAGTGTATAACGCTCCCTTGTTGTTTATTATTGTTCTTGAATTTCTAAGTCACCTTTCCTTTCCCTTCCCACTTTTATTTTTTTTCTGAGCGTGTGTACTCTGATCACGATGAGTAAATTCTGCCCCGTGCCAGAAATCTCAAAACACCAATTCCCCTTCAGTCTGCTACCTCCAGCTACTAGTACACAACTGTACAAGCATTTTCCTGTTTCTTCAATTAATTCCTCTATTAAAAAAAAAATGCACCACAGGGCAAGCCACTTCTGCATGCTCCTAAGGCGCAGGCCACGTACGGTGCTTGTTTAAGGTCAGTGGGGCTGTTTTTGTCCTGTGCCTTGTCTCTAGCCTCTTCTCCATTGATACTGAAGCTGCGCATCATCTGACCGCTTGGCTGAATGCATTTGTTCCAGATGACACGTGAGCATGTGATGGCGTTTGAGTTGCGGGTAGAGCACGTGATGCTGTAGTAAAACAGCCAGCAGGCTATTTTAAGAGGATGGGTGATAACCTCATGGAGTACGAGATCTTTTGCAGCGAGATTAGACCTCTGTAACCACCCCCAGCTCTTACTCCCTGCCATGCTCTGGGTGTGTCTGTGAGTGCTGATGTTTAAAGTCTCAGCAATCTTACCGTGCATCTGTGATGCTGGGGTTTGATGGCAGTGACTTAACTGGTATCTAGCTACTGGTAGCCCTGTTTTGCAAATGGAGAGCCGGATTACAGACAAATCAGGTAACACTGCTTGTTTTGGACCCGGAGAAATTGCTTTTCTTTTTTTTTCTCTCCTTTTTCAAATTCTGCATGATGTAAGTTAAGCATTTTGCTTCACTACGTAGCCCTTTTCTCACTCCACACAGCACGGCTTCTGATACTGGGCTGATACTGAAGGATCTAGTTGAAAGTTGTTGGCAAAATGTGTATCTAGACAGAAGGCAACTGAAATCAGCTATGGCAAGCCACCCTTCCTGTGTTTTTTTGGTAAGAGTATGGAGATGTTCAGCTTAGCTGATACGTACTTCATTATTTTAGAAAGTAAATCTAAAATCCAAGTATTCCCAAACAAGACATCTCGCTTCCTCATGTCTGAAGTCTAGTTGCAGGTTTCCTGAATATGCCAACTCCTCCTTCAGTACTTGGTTGATTTTGAGCCTTAAAAAAATTTGATGTATCACTGCTGAGTTCAGGCATTGGCAAACAGCAGTTTGTAAAACCTAGCCCAGAGATGATTTGATTTGAGTATTTATGTTCAAGATCCGCTTTCAGAACCTATTTAGCGCGGTGAATTTTCTCTATTCTTCAGGCCAAATGGGCAGTCTGGTTCTGTAATCTTAAGCAACTCTCACTTGTTGTCAAGTCATTTTGATTTTTCCAGTGATTACGTGTTGGAGGTCAGTCTTCATCTTCGTTACTTTGATACTTTCAGTTAGCATGAGGTGTTGGTCGTGAGTGTGAAGAGCCATTTCTTGCATTCTTTTTCTTTAAAGCTTTTTCCTAACTTGTTTCTTTCTAACTTCTTTAAAAATAAAAGTCTAATAAATTGTGGATGCATGAAAAAGCATGCAGCCATGATACGTGGGTTACTAACTAGCACTGGATTCATTTGCTTGCCTATATTTCAAGTTGGGACGGAGTTTGCAGATTCCATTAGGGTGACTTTTCTTTCAAGTACGGCATTTATCTGTAAGTCATGGACAGGAAGGTGCGGATCTGCCTCTATCCACTTCAGGTCATGATAGGCTTCCTCTAAACTGTAACTCAGGAATGCTTTTGTTCTCCATGCTGCTCCTTCATGGGGGTGTTGAATGGGAATGGTGTAAAGATAAGTGCCCTACAAGGATCTGAAATAGCAGAAGCCTTGGGAAGAAGGTTTAGCTTACCGAAACCGCGATCTACTACTGTGACTTAAAAAAGTGCAGCCACTCCGGCAACCAGCCACTCCAATGACTTGCATCCATTCACATCTAACAAGGATCACAGAGTTACAGACATGACCAGCTGGTATTGGTGTAGGCATCCCATGGATTCGGAAGACCAAAATCTGCCATTTTGTTTTTGTGTGTGACTGCAATATGTACAAACTAACTCAAGCTGTTTGTCTCGTACAAAGGCCTGAAAACTCAACTGGTTTGACCAGTTTTGTCCTGCTACATTGACCTTTATAAGCTATTCATACAAGAAAAAAATGGTTTCATGAAGTATAAGCAGCTATTCACTTTCAGAATCAAAGGAGCAACCAACCCTTGGGTAGATGTTAGTATTGTTCTCTGATAAAACAGGGCCTTGAAACTGCCTTCCTCTTCTGCAGCCCATTTATACTGAGCGTCTCCTGGTTGTTCTCTGTGGTTTGTTTGCTTTGGTTTCTAAAATTTGGGCTGGCCTTTTTGTTAGTTGTGGCTCTGCTCTGTATCCAATCCCATTTGTAGTTTTGGCTTCTAGTCCACTCACAGCCTTCAGGGCTGCATACGCTTGTCATCTGTGGTGTCTATAAGAAAACTTAAGAGAGCAGGAGAGCAGGAACCCAGGAACCTTTCTTTTTTTTTTTTTTTTTTTTTACCAAAAGATAGCCGATATGTTACAATTTGTTTGCTGTAATACCTGTTGACAGAGACTTCAGAAACGTTTATGTTTTTTCATTATAGGGTCAGAAGACATTGCTTTTCAAGAAGAAAAATACTTTGATGTTCTTGAGAAACTTCTCACTGGTGCCTTGAGGAGTGGTTCTGGGAGCGCAGTAGCGTTGGCCTCTGGAGCATTGTAGAGCTCAGGAGCTCAAGTAGAAGCCGTCAGTAAAGTGAGGAAATTGATGTAAATCTGGGCTGAGAACCTGCTCTTGGCCATCAGAAAGTATCGTTACTCTGTACAGTCAGCTTTCATCTAAGCAGGTTGACACCAGGCCCAATCTCTTCACTTGGCTTCAATTCTAGTTTTTACTCCAAATTCGTTCAAATATCTTCAGTTCTTTTGTTCTTAGAAATTGAACCACTGGGAGAAGGATAAGATAGAATTATTGGTTCTTATTTTTTAGAAAGAAAAGCTACTTAGAGTTCAGTAACACAGCCTTTACCTTTCTTGCGTGGTTCTCCCCAGACTGTGTGACTATTTAACCATGTCAGACGTGTTGGCAGCCTGTGATGACTTGTTCACTTACTAGTCAGAAAGTCGTTTTTATCATGGAGTGCTCACCAGAATGCCACAGGAAGAGGGTCTGAACGATGACTTGGTGATTAGTTAGTCTTCCTCTTGTGCAAGCAGGGATGAAACTTGATAGCAGAGCTATCTGGATTTCCAGCGCGTGCTTTGTAAGTTTTTTCCTTAAACTGTTTATAGACCGTATTCCCCGTGCGTTTTGGCCTGGATATCCACAGCTGTGTTTCCTGATTTAGGAACGTGGTTTACATAGTTCTTGCTTATATATACGTATCAGAAAGAAAGGTGAGTTTTGCTGGGCTGAATCTTCCTCAGGGGATGTTTCTGAGTTTCTCTGTTGAGATACCTCTCCGTGTGAACACTAGGAGGTGCTTATGCAATTGCTTTGTTTCAGCTAAACAAGTCAATGTAATCTGTTGTTGGAAATTGCCAAGAAATCTCAGCTTTGGTGTCCTGATCAAATTTTATGTTTGCTAACTTTGTTTCATCAGCTTTTATTTTTGCCTGTAGTTCCAAGAATGTGAGCTTTAAGTCCTTAGTGCTCAATCACTTACTAATATGTCACTGAATTTTTTTTTTCCGGTGGCAAGTGAGTTTGTCAATGTCTGGTGTTATCTGTCAGATTGAAAGCCTACAAAGCAATTTTAAAGCAAGTTAGGATGAAAACGTGATAGGTGTAGTCCTTGTTCCGTTGTGCAGGTAGAAATTTGGAACAAACTCCTTTGTTTTCTTAAATAAAAACACAAATGCAGGTGTTGCTAACCCTTCTCTCTCAAATCACATGTTGTTTTGCTACTACTAAAAACCTGTAGCTTAAAATACAAAATTCTCTAACTTCCTTGCTAAAGAAAGTCCTTCCAGAATTCATTTCAGGATGCTAACTTGCTGTGTCACATTCTAACAACAAATTGGGAAAGCCTCACAAATGGTACAGTCCATTTCCAGAAAGGAGCCTAATATTTTTGTGTGGATTTTCTTCCATGCCTTTTTTGGGGTTCATGAAAAGTAAGTCATGTATGTTTAACTTCAGAAAAGTTTAGATGTTGACTTTGAAGCAATGGCTTAGGTAAAATGCTTACATGGTGTTTGAAGTGAATGCCCTGCGTTAGTGCTTTGATGCGGCTGGCTTTGGGGGGGAAAATCTTGGAGATGAAAGGCTTTAGTACATCTTCAGGGACTCTAAGTATTGGTGTTTTTGTTTTTAACCTTGGTGCTCTTCGAATTTGTGTTGTAAATGTATATTGGGATTCATACGCGCACGCATGCACATGCTACAAGCTTTGATACATGCTTTTACTTTTGGTTGTGCCTGCTTTAGTACATAATGTGTCAGGTCTTTAAAGTACTATTCATTATTGAAATTGAAGCTTTTTAGGTGTTCTTAATATAATTAAGTTTTTGTTTTTGAGGACTAGTTTTATGAGCAATGAATTTTATTCCAGATCTCTGAATCTTTATATATTCTTCGCGTATATACACCAAAGAGCTTTAATTTCCCTTGCAAAGTGTTCCCAGGTCACACAAATCCTGCACTGCGGATCTGTTCTCCCAGTTATTTGTCTTGCTTTTAATTTTTGGAACAACGCAATTTTTTTAGCTTTCCCTTGTGCTGTGCATTATGATTTGGGAAACAGTGTGCTTCGTACAAATTTCCAGAACACTTACAATCATCTCCTCTCCTCCCCCATCCCCTTTCCTTCCTCCCTGTTGTCATAGCTCCCCGCTTTTCTTATCTTTCCTCTTACTGCCGCAGCTTTCAGATGATAATTCCCTACTCCAAGCCAGCTGCTGCAGAAGAGCTGAATGAGACCGAGTGCACTCACAGCTGACCTGATGTTGGAAGGAACAAAGACGGTTGTGCTTTGCCTGTGGGCTTACCTATGTGATCTCTTCCCTAGCCTGGCCGCGTTAGGCGTGATCACAGAAAGGTGCAACGGGAATGGCGCTTCTGGCTGCCCCTTGCCAGCTGCTGTAGGGGCAGAAATACGCAGGGGGAGGAGGGTAGAGGACCAGGAGGTTCCTAATGTTTGCGAAGAAGGTCACCATTTTCTAACAGAGCCGTTGTTTTTTTCCTACCCCTTGTTTCTTCGCGCTCCCGCAGCCAAAAGCGCGGCAGTCTGCCCGCCAGGACCAGGTGGGATGACGCATCCTGTGCGGTCATGCTGGCCGCTGCCAAACTCCGCAGGTGACGCCAAGAGACCCTGCTCATTTCCTTTCATTTCCTCGGGGTGAGCAAGCCAACCTTCTTTTAATCTTTCGCACAAGGGGCCCTAGGCCACCAGGCTGAGCTGGAAAGCGTCCTGCTGGTTTTGTGCATTCAGCCCCGGGGTTGCAGCTTATTTTGGGGCCGGCTGGCGAGGCTCGCAGCGGCAGCCCTATCTGTGCCGCGCAGATATCTGGGCTCTTCGCGAGGCAGCTCCTCAGCTGCTGCCGTTCACAGTGCAGGGCTTTAAAGGAAGCTGTCATCTATTTTTGTCAGGTGCTTAAGATGCTAATATCTGCTTGGAATACGGTATGTGTGGGTATTTGAGGCACCAGTCTAGCAAGAAAATGTTTGTTTAAAAAAAAATAAATCTTCCAATTTTTCCATTAACCATTTTGTGAACTTTCCTTACCATGACTGTTAGGTACAGCCTTACTGGTGCTGTGTTGCTTTAAGGGTTCCACCAATCTTAAATCTGCTGGTGACCTTAGGTGATGAAAAAGTGCCTGCCTGGCAGCTTGTCTGAACCACCCCCAGTTTTTCCTGTCCCCAACTTATATCAGAGAAATGCTATTTTGAAAATATTACCACCGTGACCAGCTTCTGGCTTCATGGGCTAGAAGGGAAGAAGCACAGTACTATAAAGGATGCCTGAGGACTTGGAAGTGGCTAGCTTGAAGAAAAACTTGTGCTTGCTGCAGGCTTTTGGCATACCTGCGTTTGCTTTCACCGTATACACTCTTGACCTAATTTTCTTCTTTATCTTTTCTTTCACGTATTCCGAAGTTAATATTTTTGTCATTTCAGAAGGCACTGTTTGTTGCAGGGATGTGAAGTGTTACTTCATTGGTTTTAATTCATTATTATTAGGTCATAAACACCTTCTGAACAGACATTTCCATCCCCAGAGGGATGGTTATTTTGCTTTCCAACCAAAATGGTTTCCAATCCCAGAGGGTTAGTGGTTCAAGTGCCTTAGGCTGACCTGAGTGTATTGCCATGGCCATTTGTAATGTGCTGGAGTTTAAATGGACACATGCAGGAGTCAGCTGTGCTTTGACATGAGAGTATGGATGTGGTAGTTGTGCAACATTACGTGGATGAAATGGATCTCTGAGGCGTTTTAGCGTGGTGGTGAAGAAACGTCAGAAATGGAAAAATCAATATAGCTCATATGTAATGAATTTTAAAACCGTCCAATTAATAGCTTTTAAAGCAATTACAGATGAGGAATTGCCTTCTAACGTGCATCTTTCTATAGGGTATTTGCTGCCATTGATACGTGACCACGTTTAACACCTCATTCATCACCCAGAAGAGGTCGTAACATTCTTACCAACAAAGTTTGCCTCCCGCTGAAGTCCTCAGGGCAGAAAATGCAGGTGTAGTTATGGAGAGCCAGGCTCATACGCTGAGAACTGGGGGCATGGAAGGAGAAGGCAGCTTCTGAGGGTCGTGATAGGCAGTCAGCAGGCTGCAGCATCACCGTGCTGTGACCGAAAGGGCCAGCGTGCTCCAGAGTAGTGCTTTAGATAACACAAGTCCCCTCTTTATTAGGCTGTTTGGTCTGGTCTGCTTTTAGAGTATAGGACATGCCTGAGATATTGGCGTGCAAGATGTTGAAACGCAGGAGAGAAGAGAATAACACGAGAACCTTGTAAAAGAAGAGGAAAAGAGCCCAATAAAAAGAGGCAGAAGAGGATCAGTCTGCTTAGCTCATTGACTCCCAGCTAACTATTTACAAATTGCAAAGTGTTTCCAGCATAAAGCTCCCAACATCATCCTGTTCTGCCTTTATTTAATAGCTGTGCTTTATGTTAATACTTTAAAAAGGCATATCTACATGTAGTCAATTCCCTGGAATTTAAAAACAAAGGGCGATATTTATTTTATTTGGAAGTTTGTTGAAGGGATTTGGCTTGTCTGGGTCCTCAGCTGCTGTGACATGCCAGTTTTCTAGTTGCATCCCGACCAATGTTTTGTTGGGGCGTGCTGGGGGAAGGTAGGAATGGGACGAACAGGAGGGTGAACTTAGCGCAGGTTGAGCCTCTGCAGAGTTTGAAATGTTGTTTGCCTGGAAAGCAAGGCTGTGATGGAAATGTTTTTCCTTGAAGACTTGTTTAGTGTCTATGTGTGTCTGTCACATAATGTTTAAAAGACAGTGTTTTCAAGCTACTATATTTTAAAGTGTTTGCACTTTTAGGTATTAAGGACTGCTGTAAGCATGTGCATGTTTGAGTTCATGCTGTGGGCTATAACAGTATTCTAGAAGGTAATCTAACATGCAGACCTTGTTTTTGGTAGTGGTGTGTGATGTACAAATAACTGCTTGATACTGACATCCCAAAATTCAGCTTCGATTCTGGCAGTTACAGAAGGGATGCATGGATGGGCTTTCGTTGTCCAGCGATGCTCAACAGAGAAGTTCCTGAACGATGCTCTCAGATCCAGCTGTGATGTATTAAAGGGTCAGCTCTCTTAGTAGATCTGCTTGTGGCTACCAGAATGAAGTCGGTAAACCACATGCAAGTCCGACTTCTGTTGAAAACCTGGAATGAAATCTTATGTAGCAATTCCTCATAAGCTCTTCTTAAAACATCCTGAGATGATTTTACTTGGAGAGTTTTTGCATGTATTGTGAAACCAGCAAATGCGCCCTAAAATAGAAGGGGGATGTTTGTTGTTGTGGGCGTTTCGTCTTTTTTTGGATACAGGATATTTATAATCAAGTATTTGAACTTGGTTTTGATGTGCAAACAACGCAGTAGCCTCACAAGCTCAGAACACCTGCGGTTTTTCATCCTTCTTTATCCCTCCGTCAGTTTATTCTTAAACATTTGTTATACCAGTACAAAACCCCTCTGGAGGGTGTCATGCCCCCCCCCCCCCCCCCCCTCCTTTTATTAAAGACTATTAATGGCATCCTGGCTGGGACAGTGCTGCGGGTGGCTTCCTGTCACGTTGCCTCTGCAGAACACCGCAAGGAAGCAAACGTTTCTCGTATCCTCTCATTGTGTTGCTGTTTCCTGCGAGGCAGCAGACTGGACGCATGTCCTGGATACAGGCTTTTTTATGGCACCCAACGTGTCGGAGGGCCCAATCACGTCCTTCTTGGGGTCCCTCATAGCCCAGCACAACAGGAAACCAGGCGCGCTCGCGTCCTGTTGTGCTCCGGTTAGCCTGGCCTGGGAGAGCTCTCGGCTGAATCCTAGTTCAGAATGAAGGTGAGCTTAAAACTATTTAGGATAATTATTATTGTCGTTGTTAGCGGTAAGTTTAAGCTATAGCTTATAACGTTTTCTTAAATATTCCTTTTTAATAGTTCTCTCCCCACTTTTTGGTACCTTTCTAACCAATTCTGGTGTCTGCACAAGTACCCGTCTCTAAAATTTCCTTTTTTTTTTTTTTAGGATCAGGGCCACTGTTTTGTGATTCTGTTCATTCTTTCAGTTTGCTAGTTTAAAAACTGCCACAGTGAGCATATAGTTAGTAATTACAATTATAAGCATCTATTGCTTTCTTCTTCCATAGCAGCTTTCTTTGTCCCAATTAGATCAGTTTAACCACTGCTCGCCAGTCTGCTTTTCCATTTAAGTGAGGTTTGTAAGTTCTGCGGTCACTTAGGCTATTTACTTATCTTGCTTGTGTGCATCTTAAAATAATTTCTTGTGTTTCTGGAAAAAACCTTTACACCTATGGGTGGTGAGGCACTGGCGCAGGTTTCCCAGAGAAGCTGTGGGTGCCCCATCCCTGGAGGTGCTCAAGGCCAGGCTGGATGGGGCTTTGGGCAGCCTGTTCTGGTGGGAGGTGTCCCTGCCCATGGCAGGGGGGTGGAACTGGGTGGGCTTTAAGGTCCCTTCCAACCCTTCTGTGATTCTGAGAGTCTGTTACAGAGCCCACATCAAGGCAATTCCCTGGTCCCTCTACTTACTCCTTAGAGCTTCAAATAAACGTGAATACTCCTGAAATGATCGGTAGCCCGGTGAAACTTGATGGAATAATTAGGACTTGTTTTATGTGAGCAATAGCGGCTCGTTGTACAAATAGAGTGAATGCTTTGGGAAACTTTTTTCCCCCCTTACTGAATAATTCTGTCACTTAAATGTTCCCTAAATCTGCTCTACTGTTGTTAGTAGATCACATAACTGGTCACAACTGGTTTGTCTGTCCCTTAGGCGGTTACTTTAGATAATTTCCATGAAGATTTTCCCTACTCTGTTTTAACCAAGCTCCCCTTCTTGTCGCAGCCTTCCTGTGTCCCTTTCTCTCTCTGGGGATGCAGCCTTTTCCTCTCGTGCCCCTGCAGGCTGCCTTCTGCACTACAGATATCCCATGGGAGTGCCTGCGGGCTGGGTCTTGCCAGGAAAACAACCCGCTTCTTGTTGACTCTTTTTTAGATAAAAGCTGTGACGCTGCAGGAAACTGAATCTTTCTGTTTCTTAAATCAGCTGGAACAACTGTAATAGCAGGCTTTTGCTGTCCTTTTTTAATCTTGCACAAGGGAATACTGCGACTCCTTTCAACCTATGCAGAATCTACTGCAAGAGCTATTTTCTTGAGATTGTGGATGAATGTTTCCATTACCTCAGGCAAATATTATGGGTCTCTTCTTTTTTCCTTCCCCCCTGAAAATCCAGATGTTCAGTGTCATCACCCAGTGCTTGAAAGCTACTGGTATGTTTTCTATGAGATAGTTTGAGGTTTGGGTCTGCTTCCCGCAGTTAAAAATGAAATAAAGTAAAATAACTTCACCTTTCGTTCCTCCCCTTCCCAAACATCGTTCTTCATCAAACCTATGCAGCAACGTAAAATTCATTAACTCTTAAGAAATGCAGTATTCCTCTGCCTTGTAGAATAAAGAGATGGCAAGTACGTTGTAATATTTTTAAAAATATTGTATGGACAATCAGGTACAGTGGCTGTGAGCTACTTACAGCAAAAGAAGAACGTGCTGAGAGTAATGCAGTGCTTTGAATGCTACCCAGTAAAGTAACTTGGTTGGCCAAAATGTCTGAGGAAAGGTGCTCTCTTGTGATAATGGCATTTTATTCAGGTTTCCTGTAGTTTAAATGACACTTGATATCTTTAGCTTTTTTTAATCAAATGCAGCTGCTTCTGTATTTTTCTTTCTATTTAAAAATGAGCTTCGAAATTGAAAAAAGGGGGGAAACCCTCCGCGTTTTAACTGATCCATGACAGCCACTGGAAGACTGATCACCTTAATCAGGAAGTAGCTCCTACAGTCATGGTTTGTGTGATGATGATAGATATACTTAGTTTAAGGGCTTGTTCCTAGGACTTAATGTATGTTTTTTTTTTTTTCAGACTTTTGATGCAAATGATCTCTATCAGGGACAGAACTTCAGCAAAGTTCTCAGCTCTCTAGTTGCATTAAACAAGGTGACTGCAGGTAAGTACAGTTTACTCTGTTTACTTTGCTCTCCTACCTTGTGTTCAACTTGCATCAGTGTATATTTATGCCTGTTCCTATAGTTAAGATAAAAACAACCTCTGCAGCATTTTAGAAGAGTTTCTTTGTTGCACTCTGTTAAGACTTCAGCAGCAGCCTGTCTGGGTTCTCTGGTGTCTTCTGCAGAAGAAGGCTTTGCTGTGGACCTAAGGCTGAGCCTTTTAGCTAGCAATAATTCTTAGAAAAAGAATCTTTTGCTGGTTAGTGTAATAAATATGTTGTTTCTTATGTAGTACTCCCCTGGTCCATTGCAAAAGGGATTTTTTTGGCTTTTTTTTCTTGCATCAGAAAATACCCCTTAGGAGTGACTTCTCCAATTGAATTCTTAGTTGTAGTGAGTGGGCATGGAGTAGTACCATTGACTTCTTCGAAGTTACTTAGGCCAGTTGAAGATACTGCCTCTCATCTTAACTTCAAGTGGAAATGTAGATGATTTCTGTACATCTTTAAAGCTGCTACTGCACACTGACCTGTAGCAGTCTTTAGGGGAGAGGGGCAAGTGTGGCTGTTTGGTCCAGACATCAATAGACTAATATCCACATCAAAAAGTCACAATTGCAGCTGGTCTTAGAAAGGACCCTGACTGATCCTTTTCATGGGGGGAGGGAGGTGTTGGTGTTGGTATGGAAACCAAAAATCAAAACCACATGCAAACTGTGTTGTTGCCTCATTCCTAGAAGCAAGCGGAGCTGCATAAATCTTCCTGACCAACTGTATTTACAAACAATTAAATTGGGTGACTGTGTTGAAGGCATTTTAGACCCTACCTCCCTAGTCTAGTATTGGAAGATGACTTTCAGATCTGAGTCTGCAGAAACTTGAGGCGTATGCAGATTCTTCTGAGATGAATCCTTTTTGTGAAGGAAGGAGTGTGAGTAATGAGCCTGAAGTGTGATGAAAGGCTGTTAAATATGTACCCTCCCTCAGGTTCTTTAACTTTGGAGGGGATACGATCAAGGTACCGGTTGCTTTTTCTAGACCGATAAGGGGAGAAGAATTGATGTAGGGAAATTGAGAACTGGAGAGGAAGAAAAGGTGTTACAAACACTGGAAATCATTGGATGGAAGTGTGAAAGTTCTGTGAAAACTACGAAATTATATATTTCCCTAACATGCAAACCCTGTTGCCAGTCAAGATTCTTCAGTTTTTGGCAGCAGAGATGATTTTTTTTTTTTTCCCCCCTGACAATAATGCCATTGAGAAAATCACTTAACTTGTTTATTTGATACGTGGAGTCTGGAAGCCCTTTAAGTCTATCAAAGTGTCTAAATAATTCACAAGCATTCAGATGTTATTGGTAAAAATAATTGCAATTTGTGTGGTTTGTTTGTAATATTTTTTCTTTTCAGATTGTACAGAGGCAGTTTCTAATTCAAGCCTCAAAGGGTGCTCTTGTGGTGGCGCATTAGTTGTGCTGTAGTAAAACAGAAAACTTTGGAAATCAGGCCATGCTTAAGCAATTTTTATGTAGAGCATTTTATGGTTGCCCAGAAGCTGGAACACGCCACAGTGAATAAACCTCATGCTCTTTTCCTAGGTGAACTGTCCGTAGGTTTAATGTTGGATTTGGTGGTATGTCTGTTCTCCTATTTGACTGCAGATAGGAACCATAACAAAATGGGCATGGAGATGTTTCAAGTTACTTTTAATCCTTAAATTCTGTTGGTTCCTCATGGTTCTCTTACTGCTACAACTTGAAAGCTTTGGGGAGCACTGGAATTAGCCGTAATGTTAAGATTTACAAATTAAGGCCATGATCTAGTCTCATTTCTCTCCAAGCAGTTTATGAAAAAAAGAGGAATGGAAAAAAAGCTTATGGAAAAAAGAAAAAAACAAACACGTGTTCTTTTTGTAATGGACCATAATCAGCGGTGTTTATATTAATGCAGTGCCCTTTAAATGCTTTTAAGAAAGAAAGTTCAAAGTGTGAGGTGTTTTATGAATTCAGTGTGTAATGATATTCATCCTAACTTGCATATTTTGTATGGATAATAGTTCTAATATTGAACTATTCGACTAGAGAGCTCATATTTGCATATTTCCTGAAGGATAATGCTTTTTGAAGAATAATAATGACTCACTTAAAAAGATGCACCTGAGGAAGGTGTTTGCTCCAACCCTGCAGAGGCTGAGCATCCTTTGCCAACGTTTTCCTTCTGTGCTCATTGCCCGTGTCACTCTTGCCCTTTTCCTGCATCTCAGCTGCTGTTAGATGCTGTGCTGAAGCTGAAAGGCTTTCTCTTGTAGGCTAATCGAGTTGTCCTTTCAGATGTGACACGGAACAGCAGATGTACTTTGTTCACCAGTCTTTTTATGGAACTGAACCTGCATGTGTCACTTCTTTCACCAAAAATAACTAGGATTGCATAATCCTTGTTTGCCTTAGTTTGAAAGCGACAGTGGGAGAACGCGTTTGTCTCTGTGTACCTCTAATACAGGACAAGTGTTGGGAGGCACAGCAAACTGCTAGGAAACAGATTAAGGGGCATAAAAGCCAGGAGAGCAGGTGGGAGACTTGCCTAGTCCCAAACCTGGATGTCACTAGACAGAGTGACATTGCTACATTGCTTTCAGGGCTCTTCGAAGCTCAGAAGCCCACTAAATAATATCCTTGTATGTGGAAACCATGAGGAAAAGGATCGACTTGTCACACCATGGGTAAAGGAGCAACGCTTGTCTGCTTTAATGTGTCCCATGCGTAAGGGCCCTGAGAGCATCCCCCTTCTGGGGGGTTTGGCTCTGAGGGCTCAGGGCCCATTGGGAGCTGGTGCAGCTGAGAGCAGCCCCTGCCCCCCTGTAACACTGGGGACAGGCTCCATATATACCCATATGTCCATACATATACATGTGCTAGGGCCCTGGCACCCAGAAGCTGCTTTCTGCAGAGCTGGGGCCCTGCCCTGCTTGAGCCCTGGCCTGCGATCCCTCAGGTGGGGCCTTGCTGGGCCTGCACTGCCCCGCTCCCAGCTGGGGTGGTGGCCTGGGCCCGGCCCTGCTGCCCCCTCGCCGTCAGCCCTCTGGGTGAACTTCTCAAGTAGATGTGCTTTTTGTGAGAGGGGCAAGTGAAAGTGGGGAGAAGTTGCGGAGGGTTAGGTGTTCTTTGTTCCAAGCGAGCAGCTTGCTTCCTTTCTGCCCCTCGCTTCCCCCTTGCCCTCAGAGAAGAAGTAGCTGAGTTGGCAAAAAGGATGGGAGAGAGGGACGTAGGAAGACAGTGGAAAGAATGTTTTAATTGAGAAGGAGATGGCGGTGGTTGGGGGGAAGAATTAAGAAACAGATGTGGCTGGCTTTACTTCAAGCAAGTTTTATGCATTCAGATTTCTTGGCCACTAGCTAAAATGATGTTGGTTAATTACCTTTAAATAGACTGGTAGCGGGTAGGAATGGAGAAATAAAATCCTAACCCTCCTCTTCCTAAATAGCTCAAATTGTTTTCCTGTCTGTATGTGGAAGAAGCCGACAGTGTCTCTGGATTTCAGTTCATACTGTTGCTTCATTTTCTTAAAATCTTGAATTACTGAGCAACCACAGATACTCTGAATCTGCTTTAAGTACGTGAGCGTTTCAGAACTGGGCAGAAAGCTATATGAAAACTTGTCAAATTCTGATGTTTACTTTTTCTTCCCTTCTCCAGACATAGGGCTGGGCAGCGACTCTGTATGTGCACGTCCCTCATCTCATCGGATAAAGTCTTTTGATTCTCTGGGATCGCAGTCTTTACACAGTAGAACTTCAAAGCTCTTTCAGGGACAATATCGGAGTCTGGTAAGTTCTAGAACTGAAACATGCTGAGGTGTGTTTTTGTCTTTTTGACTAAATTTATAAGTAAACAATAGCCTAGCGAACAACTGTTTACTGTTTTGCTCTCTTTCACCTCTGTAGTTCAAGACTGAAGTTCTATTTTTGCAGCTTTTGTTATGTTCCATAATACACGCAACTTTTCTGAGAACTTCTAGGGTGGTGGTATTTTTGTTGTTATTGTTTTTCTCCTCCCTCATTTACCATTCTGTGTTGTCTACGTATGGAGTGTTAGTCCAGCAATTACTTCATAAGTGTAAGGACTTATTCTCATAAAGGCAAAATCTCATGTTCGTCTTCAGCTATACTGACTTAATGAGTTTAGGGATGATTAACGAAGGATATTCAAACCTCAGCAAGGGTAGGACTTCTAATGTTGGTAGTACTGGCAGTTACTCTTGTTTGCCGCTAGGTTTCAAGGTGAATCCTTCAAATAGCTTTCAGGTAACTGGGTGGCATGGGCAGTTGTTTCACAGTGCAGCTGAAATCAGGGTGGAATATTGCACTGAAAATAATTGTGATGAAAGGTGCTTTTAGCAACTAAAAGGTTTGTAGGAAGGGTTCAGACCCCCACTGTAAACTGCTTTTTTCATGTTTAGGGGAGGCATTTTTGAACTGCGTGGTGATTGCTATGTGGAACCTTAACACAGTGCTCCGCTTAAATTTTCTTAGGTGTGGTTTGACGTGTTTTCTCTGGTAGCAGAGCCCATGCGAGTTCTTGCCCTAGGCCGCTAATTCCAGCTCCCACTCTGCTGTTCACCACCCACTCAGTTTTGCTGGTGAAACCGTTTGAGACTAGCTGTTAGTTGGATCACTGAAATAATAAATTTTAAGTGTTTGTATCAGTCTGGTGATTTGAGCAGCTTTGTAGATGGTTACAAAGGGGTAGAGAAGTGCTAGAGCAAGGAGAAGAGAGCTAGTGACCAACACCAGGAAAATACTTAGTTTGGTTTTGTTGCTGCAGGTGATCAGTTTGGAACAGTTCTTACCAGCTGGTACTCAGTTGATTCTACTGGAGAGCCTGAGAAAGGGAATGGGCTGTAGCTGATGTCACTACGCAATGTTGTTGCTTATTTTGTGGCTTTTTGCTGTTTGCTAAGGCAAAACGATTTTTCTTGTTGAGCAATTGTAATAAATGAAAACGCATGATGTGCAAGCAGAGGACTAAGGCAGAGACACTTAACTGAATCTATGCCAATGTCATTGTCAGATGTTTTGTGACTTGCAGTATCTTGGGGCTTTCTGTGTATTTTCAGCGTTTCATTTGCCCTCATTTTCCTACAGTTTCTCAGCCACTAATAGTCTGATTGTTAAATTGAGATGTGATGCAATAACGTAATTGCTGTGAATATCAACTAAGCTGACATGTAGTATGATTCTAATGACATTACACGGCAGATATTTTAATCACCTCAAGTGTACAGCCAACGTGTAAATGAAATTCTGTTACCTGGATAGCTGACTAGGATTGCTTACAGTCATTTTCTCACTTAAATTACTTTTATTTTGGTTGTACAGGTAGTAGGCCGTACTTGTGGTAAAGACAGGCATGTTTAACAATCCTGTTCTCTTGGTTACAATGCAGTGGTTTGTATTTGGATTATTTAAAGCTGTTCAAGCATTTAGCTTTTTTAGCTTTTTTAACATGGCAGTTTGTCCTAATTCTCATTAAATGCTTGATACAGAAATCCAAGAACAAAATGCCAAGTTTGAACACCATTCGTTTGAAAGACTTCTTAGAGTAGCTGTTAGCATTTAGTTATTACAGAGCAATAAAATGCCTTCACGTTTTTGACAGGGAATGAGCATATGTATGGACAGCTGCAAGTCTGACGTGCTTCAGATTTGCACCTGTGCTAACCTTGTGGCAAATGATTTGTGAGTATGCCACAAACTACTTCAAAGTCAATTGCTGAACCAATTTTTAGTATTTGTGCGCGCTGTTTTCATCCACTGACAGACCCCTGTGACTTGCACGTCCCAGTGTGGAACCTTCCAGCACGATCCGTTATTGGCAGGGAGAAAGCTACAAGCTCTGTTTGCTGTCCAGCATTAGAGGTTTTGAGTTAAACCCAACTCAGTACCACCATCCCCAATCCAGAATGGGTTAGAAAACTCTCTGACGTAAAGCTGCTATGCCTTTTTAGTTGCTAAGGGCAGTTTCAGTCTATACAGCAAATAGGAATTGTGGTTGGTTGGTTGTTGAGAGTAAGAATTAGTCTCGTTTTTTAGCTCTGTTTACCCGCTTCTGATTTGAAGGGGCTGTAATAAGACGATATACGCTCGGGACTGGTAGAAATCCATAGATATAAATGTCAGAGGCACCAGAAATGGCAAATCATCCTTGCAAATCCTTAGAATAAAAAATGTGTGGGGAGAGTGGGGGGGAAGAGGGCTGGCACATGCACACGCACACTATTTCAATGTTATGGATGTTTGTTTTGTTCATGAAATGGTAAACATCTAAAGTTATCCTTTTTCATCCTTACTAGGACATGACAGATAACAGCAACCATCAGTTGGTGGTGAGAGCAAAATTTAATTTTCAGCAGACAAATGAAGATGAACTTTCTATTTCAAAAGGCGATATTATTCACGTTACAAGAGTGGAAGAAGGAGGCTGGTGGGAAGGAACTCTGAATGGCAAAACAGGGTGGTTTCCAAGTAATTACGTACGAGAAATAAAATCCAATGGTGAGTTATAAAGGAGGGTGTATTTATACAACTCTGTTTTGCATAGTGGTGGGTAGCTGGGACTGATTAAGAAGTAATGTTTTTTATTTAAGCTTGATTGCATTTACTGACCTTCATTCACAGAAATCATTAGGGCTTAGGAACTTGTACTCCTACCCCAGTTCACTATAAAGAGTGCTGTAGGGGTTTTGAGGAAACACTAAGCATGCAGAAAACTCCCACGTTCTTTTGCCTTCTGTCGGTTGCAGTTGGGCTGCTTTGACTTCTTCAGTCTGAATTTCTAGAATGCTAGACGTTGGCTCTGACACTGATATGCTTTGAGTTGGTACTTTGGGCTTAAATAGTGTGGGATTTCCTGCTACCCCTGCCACCTCCCCCCCAAAAAACCCAAACCTCCATAGTTTTAGTACTTTAAAGCAGATGGAAGCAAATGACTCCTGCAGGAAGCATCCTGAATTATAGCAAAATCTACTGTTAGATTAGAGACAGTTTTATAAGATAGTGTTTGTGATACCTTTTTTCTTTATTGTTCCCATGCCTTCCCTTTTCTTTGTATCGGCTGCACTCTTACACCAAAGATACACCCTGAAAATCATATAGTGAAGGTGCCTTCTGTAAATGTCATCTTCACAACTAAATATCAGAACTAACAATGTTTTTTGATCTACCAGGACGTTGATGTGGGTGATGCGATCTACTGTTTGTCTCTTCCCTGTCTCTGCTTGCTTTCAGAGACTGGGGACAACCCTTTTGCTCTTGTAACTACCCAGTGAAGCTCTGAGAAGCTTTACCACTGTGTACCTTGCCATAGCTCCAATCAAAACACCTCTTTATGGCCATGCTAAAAACATTGGCATGACTTTTTTTAGGCAGCCAGCCAGACGCTTGGTTGGTAACTCAAGCTGTGGGGTTAAAACTCAATTTTTAAACTTGTTCTTTCTTCCCCAGTTGCATTATCTTGCTTTCTTCCTTGTTATGCTGTCTACAGTCCCTGTTTTCAAAATGCTGGAGTCTTAGATCTGTGTATCACTGTCATTGTCAACTAGATCCTCTTAGGCGTAGTCAGGATATAAAGACTTAGCTTTAATGTTCTTCGGAGGTCTCTCAGATGGGGCTTATCCTGAAAAACAGTTCCCAAAGCGTGCTTTGTCTTGTCTGTAGTTCTGTAGCAGTCTTTTGGACAGGTTGAATATCTTTTCCCATTGTTACTCATTTAAATGTTACTCATTTAAAACATTGCTGCAGAGATTTTGTTTGGATTTCATCAGTTCTGATGTCGTCCAACTCCTGAGACTGGAACCTGGGTCAGCAGGAAGGCTTCAGAATGGAAGTAGCTTTTAGCAGTGAATATATGAGAACCAAAAGCTGCCAGCAACTGAAGTTAAGGTTATTTTAGTCTTTCAGGAATACTTCACTTGGGTGAAGTAACTTTCCTAAGCAGGAAAGCCAGGAAGCTGCGAGGCCAAGGTTGGTACCAAGTGCACTTGGATTCTTGCCAGTCCTTGCAACCCTGTCTGATACCTGATTCCCTGGGGCTGAGACGAACTGCTTCCAGGTTTAACTTTGACTTCTCACCATCAGAAGAGTTTGCTGCTAAGCTCTTCCTTTCCCTGTGCTCTGTAGGCATGTTCCCAGTGGGTGCTACAAGGGCTTGCTCCCTCTGACTTCTGTGAGACTTCTTGGAGCACTCTCACATGCTCACTTCCTTCTGGGGAAGGGAATGTGTCTTTAGTTCAAATAGTGCCAGCACAGAGCAGTGATATATGTATGATGCTCTTTATGAGTGGTTGTAGAAATGATAATTAGTTTTTGGAGCAAAGTATGGCATTTAGTCTTCTTAGGCTGAACGATGACTATAAATCTTGGGGAAATAAAAATCCTTTCCCATCTCAAATTTATTTTGCTGTTGACTCTGTGTTGCTTTTCTCTGGAATGGATAAAAGAGGATTTGTTTGAAGTTTTGTGCTTATGATCAAACTTCCAAATAAAAGAGAGAAACTGTAGTAGTAGTAGTTTCTTCTCAGATATATGCCTACACTGTAAGGATCAACAAAAGATGGTCCACTTCTCTCTCCATCTTCTGTGAGCATGCTTACAGTTCCCTTTTCAAGCCCTGTAACATCTCGCTTTAAGTGTTCTTTGATTGCTAGTCAAGAAGTATTTTGAAATACTTTTTTTATTATTATTATTTTCATGCTGCTGTTATGTTGCACGTGACAGGGTGGAAGATTTGGGTATTTGACAGTGTGGCCTTAATGAGTTTTTTTCTTAAGTGGAGCAGGGAGGGAACGTTAAGGTTTAGGTGGAGTCTTATCTTGTAATGCTGCTTCTGGTTTGCACGGTAGAGAGGTTTGGAGACTTAGTTTTAAGAGTTACAGTATGAAAAGAATAGCATTTAGCCAGACTGGGAAGCACTTAGGTAGCAACTGCCAATAGTTAACCAGTTTAAAAAATAATAACAAAAAGTCACATGGTGACTTCCTAGGTATTAACATTGTAACCCATTTAAATGGCACGATTATGCAGACAGTAATACAGCTTTGAAAGAAGACGTTTGGTTTTGCAAACCTTTTTTCTAATTCTTCAGTGAAATTAATGTTTTCTTACTGTCTAGCTTCTCTTCTGTTAGGCTCTCTTGACGGTTCTGTTGGTAGCAGGCCCAGCACAAATCAGTGCTAATAGTTCTTCTAGTTGGACGGCTTTAAGATAAATAAATAAATCAGGTCATGGGAAAAGGCAGTGTATAGTGGAAGAGTGAAGTGTATCTGCTGGTCCCGTCCTGTGGTGCTCAAGGGAAGGACAAACACACTTTCAGCTTTAAAAATAATTAAAAAAAAAAAAAAAAGGAAAAAAAGAGTGCTGCTTTTCTTCTCCCCACCCATGCATGCTCGGAGGGGTATTTTGTTCTCTTGTCAAGTGCTATTCCACAGGCAAAAATAGATGAGAATAGTACTTGAGCAGGTGCTTGCTTGTTTCAGATTTGCTTGTGTGCTGTACGTGTTCTTGCCACGTTTTCAGCGCTAATGTGACAGGTTTACATTGGGACGAGGAGAAAAGTAGGCAGAAGGGAAGAGCCTTTTGTGTGGGAAAGCTGGGTGTCTGGCTTAAGTCACGCTTGGGAAGCTGCAGCTCTCAGTGCTTTGAGGAACAGCGTTTGTGTTGGAACAGGCGAGGTGCCAGGGCTTTGCTAATGCTTCTGAAACCTGCGGATTCCCTGATTTAAGACCTTTGTGTGTTCCCAGCGTTTTGGCCGGGGGTGACACCTGCTTGAAACGTTGACTGAATTACGCTGTATGTTTGTGCAAGTACTCCGATGTTCTCTCGTGAAGGGTGATAAGTGACACTTATCTTGGTTTTTGCTGAGAAAGTGATTCCTTATGTGCAAGATCAGGATTTTCTCCTCTGTGATGCGCTGTGTAATAAGCTAATTGCAACAAGACTGTCTTACTGCTCCTCGTGAAGCAAGGCAGTGCTTGGAGGCAGAATACCAGACGTGACAGACAGATGGACTGATTTGCTGTGTCTGATTCTGTGTTTCTACAATAGAAATGGCCTTTGCGTTTTAAAAGCTGGGCGCTGATTATGGCTGTTCAGGCAAAATGGTTCTAATGTGTGATGCTTTTTTGTTTCCTCTTTTTAAACCTGAATTCGTTCTTGTGTCTCTTCTGGATAACTGATTCAGCTGAACAGCTGGTAACAGAAATAACTGTGTATTTCAGCAAAAATCTACTGTCTTCAGCAGCTTAGGACAGAAGCATAATGTTAGGGAAACAGATGTGGTTTTACACCCTTTAAGATGACAAAGTAGCTGGAAGAAGAGCCCCTATTCTATGAGCAGCCAACTTCTTCCAGATTAACAGGGGTCAGACATCTGTATTCTGATGGAATTCAGGGACAGGTGTTTACCTTCTTCCTCAAGCATATCAGGCTGTTTGGTCTCTCCTTTCATGCTTTCTGGCTTGTGATTAATGTAACTCTGGGTTTGTAGTGGACCTGAAAGTCGCTATAAATCGTAGGATCAGTTGAGGGCTCCCACACAGAATGAAAGTAAATCACTAAGTCTATACAAACAACATCATTTTCATCATTCAGTACAATGAAACAAGCTGGGATCGTCCCATAAATGTGTAGCATTATATATAATGTATAAATGAGTAGCTGTCTACGCAATGTTAACTTAGGTGTTTCTTTTGCATGGAATTTTTAATGGCAGTCAGCTTGGGTTTTTGGGTGGCAGGAGTCCTGTCACTTGGAATTACCCAGCTGTGTAGCAGAGCATGCGCTGAGAGCATCAGTATGCCCACCTGGATAACTGGGGGAGCTAATGGATTTTGTGCTGTGGGTCAGCTTATGGCTGACTCTGGGCAGGGGGGTCTTAACCGAAAGGATCTGGTATCTGAACATGGTAAGGAGAAATGTTTCTGTGCATGTTCAGTAGCTTTAAGACCGCACTTTAATTTTAGAATTAGCTTCTTTGAGGAGAGTTGCAGTGCAGTACAGAGAAAATCCCCTTAAAGATGCCCCACGAGTGCTCCTGCGGACTAAGCATTCCCCGTGAGGACTGCTGGCTAAACCCTCTGGCCAGCCCATCCAGCGCTCCTGCCTGCAGAGATGCAAGGGTGCACGTCTGGGACTGCAGCTGGGCAGCCCAAAGAAGCACTGAATTCCTGTACCCAGCACACAGTCCAGCAAGGGCTGGTACCCCATGGGCTGTTCTGCTTGTGATGCTGTTTCCCTGGTCGGCTCTACTGAAATGGGAATTTCCCACAGCTGTGGCTGACTGGGCTTCTGCTGTAAAGGCAGCTCTCTGAGACTTGCATAATTTATTCTTAAAGGCCTGAGGTATCAGGTAAACTAAAGTTAAATTATTCATGTATGTTTATTAAAATGCGTTTGAAAAAAACAGCTTGCTCTTAAAATAAAGGTATAACTTTCAGTAGGTGTGTTTCGATGCTGCTTTTTTTGGATTACATATGACTAAAAGGCTTATCCAAAGTTTGCATATTAGACAAGCCTGCTTATTTAAAACAACCTAAAACACCATGGTGTCCTGATAAATACAGTCTCACAAGCATCTTCACTTGGTTGTGCACTAGGTCAAGTGTCAGAGATCAAAAAGAGATACTGGAAGTCTTACATTCTGTTTCTCAGGCACGCAGCTTGACACTTTTGGTTGTGTCTCCCTTCGTGTTTGCTCCTCTGTGATCACACTAGAAGAATGGTAGGGATGGGAGGGGAGGATTTGGAAGTGTCTTTTCAGTGCGTCTCCATCCTGGGAGCCAGCACTCAGCTTTCAGGGCTGTTGGATTGATCTTGAAGACATGTTGTCATGCCAGGAAGGGCACGTGTAACTGAGGGGTAGGCTCACTAGGGGATTACAATAAGGATTGCATTTGTTGTTATCAAGGACCCCAATCTCAAGTATGTAACCGTGTTTTTTGACTTCATTAACAATAAAAGACAGTTCGTTTTTTAAAATGTCTCTCTGATCTGGTAAGTCACTTTCCTACTCATGCAGTGTTTTAATTCTGCTTCAATGAGACTGAGTGTTATGTGTCCCACCTTGGTTTGTTTGACCTTTGGTTGGTGAGTTGCTTTTACTGAGTTTGTTAAACTGATACCAAAGCTTTTGTCTGAAAATGCACATGGTATTTGGAAAACACTTCAGTTGCAGTCTGCGATGATGTTTTTTGTTTGTTCTTTTATTAAAACAAAATTTGAAAACCGCATTTAATTGACTGATTTTTCTGTTTCCAAGAAAAAGAATTGAGAACTTCGTTTGCCTTCATTGAGGCTAGCATGTCATTCCTTGTGAACACATGAATCGTTTTGATTCTTTGCCAATAATTTCAAGCACAAGTATATGCATTTCTCAGTGAAGCATTATTTTCATTATATCTTACTATAAATATTTGAAAGCAGTTTGTTTGACCTCTAGTGTTGAGCTATGAAACTGCACGTAATTCACACAAAATTACCTTTTATTTCAGAAAAGCCAGTCTCCCCCAAATCAGGTACATTGAAGAGTCCACCTAAAGGCTTCGATACGTCTGCAATCAACAAAAGCTATTACAATGTGGTGAGTGATCCTGATCCTTTTTCTTCCTTGTGTGCTTTTATATACTGTAGAACCTCACTTAACTGAATGCTCTCATTGCTACAAAGAAATGGGCAGTCTTACAGACCCTTAGTGCCAAAACTAGATAGGGGTTTTTGTGAATTCTCTATAAATAATATCATTATTAGTTAAATGGAATATCACACACGTGGATTTTTAAGTGTGGTGCAAAATTGTGATCTGAAATGAGTGAGTAATATGCGTTACTATAATATGTTATGCTCATTTTACTTGCTTGGCTAGTTGTTAACTTCCCTTTTCTCCTCTCACCGCCACCCAAATATGCAGTCACTCTTCCCTGATCACCAAGAATTAATGAAATTTTGGTGTATTTAAATAATTAAGAATATTTTGTACTTTTTGTTGAAGGTGACATTGAACATTTGCAATGAATTTGCCTTCTTCGTTTTTATGCTAATGAATCAACTCAATAACTAACTTTGGGAACCTTGTCCTTAACGTTGATCGATTGATTTCATGGCAAAAGCTGTATAGAATCAGCCTCTAAAATACATTTGAGGATTCTTTAGTCTAGTACCCATACATCTTTAGTAAATGCATGTAAGAAACATACCAAAATTATCTTTAATCCTGTTGTAACCATTTTGAGAAACCTTTGTTTACTAACAGTAGATACTTTTGGAAGCAAAAACAGTAAGATGCTTTTTGTTAACCACTGCTCCCTGCTGGTGTAAAAAGAAAGCACAAGCTTTTCTTTCCTTTTTCTTTGGTTCCACTGCCCGTTTCTTTCTTTCTTTTTCTTTTTTTTTTAAGTTCATTTTATTTGTCAGCTTTTAGCAGGATCATAAAGCATCATTTTATGCTTTAATCTCTTGTGGTTGTGGCATAAATAATGTGAACCACCTGGAAGAACAGAGTAGTTTTGCATATTGGGCCCTAACTGAAAACACTGAAGCAAGCTCCTGCTCCTCCCCACTCACATGGTGCCTCTGCCAACAGCCATAACGCCATGATAAATGGAGGGCTGCGATGCTTTGGCTGTTGTATTCCCCACCTGCTAGTCACAATGAATAATACCTGTGCAGGCCCATTCCTTCAAATTGCAGGAAGTAATGCTCTTACTGTGTTGCATCCAGCAACAAAATACTAGACAGCTTTTCCTTTTCATCTTCATTTTTTCACTGTATCTCTTTCTAGTCTTTTTCATAGTCAGTTTTTTCCAAAGTTGCTGTAGTGTGTAGTAGCAAAGATGTCTTCTCTTTATTGCTGTTTTGATGTTGAAGCCTACATATTCCCTACAAGTAAACTGAAGTGAATGCAGCAAAGAAAGGATTTAGTTGCTTCAATAGGTAGAATGATGCTCTTACTTACATTTAGTATAAATCTATGTTGAAATTTTAATCCAAATAAATTGGCAGCTCTCTTTAGGTTTAAAAAAAAAGTCAGTGGTAAATATATTCCTCAAATATAATATTATATGTGGTTTCTCTTGATAGGTCCTAATATTACATAAAGTAATAATAACTATACATAATGCGATAGTAAAGTAACAGTGGCAGCTTTTAAATTTGGGCTTAGTTAAAACTCAAGATCCAATTCATTTTGGACACTGGCATACTGGTGGTTGCAATTTTTATTTAATAATTTAGGCCAATTTTGGGGGGTGACAGTGTACTTCAGTGAAAATAAATGTTTGAATTTGCCTAAAACCACAGCTAAGGTGGTTAAATTACAAAAGGCTATGCATTTTTGAAATAATATGTTCGTTTGCTTTTTATAAGTGTTCTCTGAATAACTTTTGTCCTCCTCATGGAGGCTTGAATTACTATCCAGTTCTGGAAACAGCTAGCCATAGCTGCCTTTTAAAGTTGACTGTATTTTTTGTTTTTAAATGATAAATAATGACGTTGGTGACCATCGTATTCTTAGGGTTATTTTTCACCTTGCTCAAGTACAACTACCTTGCTGTGTTCAACTGATGTAATAACATTCCCACAGTTTTGAGTGCTAGCTATTTATTAACTGTTGAGTATATATTATGTCATAAGGTAGAAGAATGACCCATTCATCATAATATAGATGACCCTAGAGTAGTGTTCTTAAGCTGGTTTGTAGTGAGCTGGATAATTATCTTGTTTTCACCTTTTTTCCACAGTGTAGCAAATGCCCCCAATTTTTAAGCTCATGTTGTTATTTTAGTTTAAAGAATGAGAGGTTGCTATAGCATGCAGTTTTTTTTTCAGAGAGGTAAGAATTTATTGCTGTTTTCAAAACCTAAATTAGGATAGCTGGCATCTACGTCTTAAAAAATAAGTGCTTGCAATGGCAATATAACTAGAAGATAATGATTTTAAGTAATTATTAAATACATAGTGATATTTATATATAGGTTAATGTTCAAACAGTTTAAATTGTGAGTTGAGGTTTTGTTCTGTTTTGCAATGTCAGCTGCAACTTTAGCTTCTTATAGCTGATCCTTCTCACAGACGTGGGACTTCCCTTCGCTTGATGTTTTATCATCAGTCTGCACTGATAACAAAATTGAGCCCAGGCTAAGGCAAGACCATGGTAGTTCCTAATAAACCTGTGGCAACTGTAGCTGAAAGTTTGTAGCTTGAGTTAGAGTTAAAAGCTGTGTTAAAGTCTCTCTTGACATGTTTTGGGACTGGTTTGCTAGAACTCTTTGCTACTTTTAAGTTGTGACTGTATTCCTCCATATGTATACCTCATGATTATTTATCCCTGTCTTTCCTAGGGAGAGATTTGTGGTGCAGGCAGCAGCTGTGGGTGCGTTGGTCAGTCTGAGGACAAAGAATCAAAAGGCAGTACAGAGGAAGCTCAGGAAAGGGTAGGGGAGGCTCTGCTAATCTCCCCTTGTGGGGAGATAACTGCATAGGCTAATGGCACAGTGCATTTAATGAAGATGAGACTGCTTTCACCACTTTATTTTGTTCTTTACCCGCTTGTAAGCATGTTCTATGTTTGTGGATTCACATAGCTCCATCTGAAGTTTGTAATACAAACTAGATGTTTATGTCAGTGTGCTTTATTAGCTGCTCCTTGCACTAGGTGTTGCAGAGAGTACAGGGCACATTTGCTTGTTAATCCCTTGAGAGTTTAAAACGTGGTGTCCCAAATAAAAATGTTACCTCGGCTTACAAGGCAATTACCTGGAGGTTAAGTAGCTGTTTTAAAATCAGGTAACGAAACGGGCAACTTTCTCCACAGTGTGAGCATTTGGATGACTTTATTTTTCATGTAAGTATTTGATAGGTGATTGAAAACAGAGCATGCCTTTTGAGGTCACACTTTTCAAGTTGGATCAAGTGTTTTTGTTTATCAAAGCTCATGAAAAATTTTGAGGAGCCTTGAGATACGGAATGCTTTTGTGCTGATTTACATTGGCCTTCTTGAGGGCCTGTTTTGAAGGATAGTCTCTGATTTTTGTGATTGAAGAAAATTATGCATTGATCGCTGTAGTGCTGAATGTGATGTTTCAGCTGCGTGCCTTACTACTTGCATAAAGTGGGAATGTACTACAGGATCGTGCCCGAGTGTAGCTGTGAAATCTGCCTCTTCTCCCTCTGTGGAAGGTGATCAGCTTTGTGTAGGTCACTTACATCCATTTTTGGGTGGTAGCTTTTGCCGTAGGGAGATGACTAGGGTTTTGTGTGACGGAACTGTTAACCATGCTTGAATTTTCCATGCCTTGTGATTGCGAGAGCTTGTGCTCTCTGAGCTCGGTTTTCTGTGCCTGCCATTCATCAGTGTTAGGGATTGTAAAAAGCTGCCACTTCAATGCTGCTCTTTTGGTACCCAGCCTTGTCTGTGCAAATGTTGTGGTGGAGTTGTGGAAACAAGGTCTTGGAGGTCTCATGGGGTCCTGCAGCAGCCAGAACACGCAGAAAGCAGGAAAGGGAAGAAAGGTGATTATCAGAGCTCGCGGGCGAGTTGTGGATATGAGGAATGTAAGGGTGCTCTGGTGCCAAAATACTGAGTTACGACACTGAGCACTTATCGCTTCAAAGCGTAACCCAAACGTTTTATCCTCATAGCTTCTTCGTGAGGTAGGTAAGTCAAGCTGGAAGGATGCGAGAGGTCACAAACTGATGTTTTAGAACTATGTAAGCAAGATTATTCTTCTTAAAAACGTTTTCAAAGAATGTTGTATGGAGTGGGAAACTGTGCTTGTAAAAAAGGGAAATAGGTTTAACTTCTTTTAAGAGGCATTTAAAGCTATGTGCATGTCTAAAGTACTGTGCAATGCTGTGAACTCCTAGAATAATATAAAGCAGTATCTAGTGCTGTGTATATAGGCTTTGTAGCATAGTTTTATTTAGTTGCATTCATTTTCTTTATTCCAGTAACTTACCAGGTTGCTGCTTTTACTTTTGAAGTTTCCTCATTCTTTTTTCCCCATCCTTTAAGTCTTTTTCCTCCAATCTTTTACATGTTCCCAAGAAAACCCTTGAATAAAAATCCAGATAAGGAGAGGAAAATAATTGAGTTTTGAAACATGAAACAACTTTCATTTCAGCCTCTTCAGACAGCTGTTTAATAGCAAAGGATGGAAAATACTCTTTGAGAAAAAGGATTTGCCCTTCAAGATCCCTAGCATTTTTTTTCCCTGTCTTTGGATGTTTTCTGATAGTGTTCAGTGCTTTGTCAATATATTACATTTTCGTCCTTGGTTTTGTCTCCTTTTCCTAACCAATGGCTATATAATGACTTCTGGCTGGGAGATTTTTGTAGGAAAAGCAATGTTGGAGAAGATTCATCGTACATTTAGTTTTGAACTTTATGGATCCTAAGTACTTACATGTTTCCTTTTGAACAACTGACTTTTTTGTATTGTATTTGTGTTAGAAAGTGGGATTTTAATTTGTTTTATGATCAGTGCAAATATGGATTTAGTTTTTTTGGTTCCCTCTGGTCTAAATGGTAAAGGTTTTTAGCTTTTTTAAATAAAATGTGCACCCATATTGTATTTTATGCTGAAGTTTTCTATTTAACAGCTATAGCTTTCTCTGTGACATTCTTCTGTCATCATGTTTAGCAGAGAATGGAGACATTTTAATCTTCGGTTCAGATTTCCAACAAAAGAATGAACTCAAAAGTGGTCTCTCTCTTTCTCCAAATGAATAGAACCATTCAAGGAATAAGCAGAATCAATGACACCAATGAAAGGAACAGTGAATTCTTCATTGACATACTGAACTATTTAAAGTTATTTCATCAGGTTTGCATTTAGGAATGAATGGCTTTTTTTATTTCCTAAGAAAGAGTATTGACTAGAACAGTGAATAATGCACTCAATTACAGTCGTTACTATAAATGCTGAAATGAGATATTACTGCAGGCTTGACAAATATGGCATGTACCAAAATGAAAAGGTTTCTGGTGTGGCTTATGAGCAATAAATTACAAAAAGTTTTCGAAGCTTACTCTGTCCTGTGAACTGCATTTAATTCTGACGATTCCCCTGCTAGATCATTAACTTCTTGAAGACAAAAACTAATTTATTGCTAGAAGCATGGTAGAATTTGATGTGAATATGTTGGAGGATATCTTAAAGCAGACTGCTTGGAGATGGCCCAGTAAAATGCTTCCTTGTACATAGTTGGGAGTATTCCAGTTGTTTGATTTATATTCAGCCAAAAAGCAAGTGTGCTGTATCTTATAAACTTGTAATTTTCTTGTGGTAGCGTATGTTACTGCACTCATAGTTGAAGCTTAGGCGTCCCCATTTAAAAAGAACGCAACGAGGCTAAGAATTTTGCTAAGTAAAGGCAACGGTTATCTGGTATTTATAAATCTGACCTTTTCGCTATCTGAATAAGTGAACACTTAACCAGCAAGATAAGTTGTTCTGCGTTGTAACTGAGACTGAGAAAACAACGCTCATTGTTTGTTTCTTTTACAACTTCTAATGTGTTTTACTATTCTCTGCACTTTGAGTGTTTTGCAGTACACAGGAGGAATAACTACTCCTTGCTAGGGAAGAACACTCTCCCTTTACTTTTATATATAGTATAGCTCCCTTTACTTTTACAATAAAAATTTGCTTTAGCATAATGTATTTCTGTTAACACTTTTTGTTATGTGACTGAAGGATGGCTTGCGTGTGTATGAGTGTATATTTTCCTGGGAGTTTCATAAATACATAGTATTTAATGCTTTTCTCTCGATGCTATATTTTTTAATACAGGAACCTTCTTCTAAATTTACCCCATGCTAAGTAATTTTTTTGTATGTTTTAAAACTGTTAACAGGTTGAACCTTTTGAAGTATCTCTTAAAAAATACCAATTAGCAATTGTCATTTATTGTAGGTGCTACAAAATATATTAGAAACAGAAAACGAATACGCTAAGGAGCTACAGACAATGCTTTCAAACTACCTGCGACCATTACAAGCTAGTGAAAAGTATGTGAGTTTGTTTTGGCTTTTAAAATAAGGCTGAAGATCATTTGGGAACTGGGGAGGGTTTATGTGGTTGAAAATTCAGTTTTAGTGATAATGTATGTTTCCTTGTGTGGACTGTGAGATCTTTGAGGCAGGGATTCCTGCTTCAGGTTTCTTTTATTCTGCTTGATTGCTGACTAGGACAGGCTGATCTTGATCAAAGAAGCTAAGAAGCTTTTTTTTAAAGGCTGTAAGTTTTATTAAAGCACAATTAGTCAATAACTGCAAACCTAAACACCTTTTATTTACCTTGGCTCCAGGTTAAACTCAGCAAACACTTCATACTTAATGGGAAACCTGGAAGAAATAAGTTCTTTCCAACAAATGCTTGTACAGTCTTTAGAAGAATGCACCAAGTAAGTACAATGCATAGCAGATACTGTAAAATTCTAACAAGCAAATATTATTACTTCTCTTGTTGTGCATGTTAATGTTTGAGATGAAACTTTGTTCCTCTTTTTGTAACTATAGCTGCCACAGCAAAAAAGTGTTAGGTGTTTGGATAATCACTGCTTGCTCACACAGATAGATATTGGCCCTAGAATGCAATTGCAGAGGTAGCGATTTTTGAAATAGTTTGGAAACAATTTATAAATATCCATGAACTGCATGTCAGTGGGAAGGTGGGTAAAAAGTGGTGGTTTTTATTTTGGAGGCTGGAATTTTTAGGTGATCAGGAGAATAAGAGAATGAAGGGAACTTACGCTGTGATGGAACAGGGGAGGCTGGGGGAAGTGACTTGGATGAAGGACTCAGAGGGAGATTTTGCTTAATATTTTTTGGTCTTCAACAGTGGTAGTCACCAACATGTGCTGGGAGAGGCACGTAGGATAGGCAGAAATAACAAGCTAAATAAAAAAATCAGTCATGATGCCTGTACTGTACCATATAAGAAGCATGAAGCAGAGAGAGAGCAAGAAGGGAAAGAAGAATGAGAGAACCTGTTTTCCTTCCATAGGTTAGGTGAATGGTGGTTGAATATTTTTTAGCTTGTACCTCTGCACTTTGGGGGTGCAAGAAAGGAGGTCAGCATCACATTTGATTGTCCTAACAGTTTTCTACTGTTGGAACTACATTTTCAGTGGAGTTTCTGTTCTTAACCTTGGTTGTATCCTTTGCATAGAATCACAGAATGATTTGGATTAGAAGGGATCTTAAAGATCATCTTGTTCCACCCCTCCTGCCACAGGCAGGGACAACAACCCCAACTCCCTCGGCCTGTCCTCATAGGAGAGGTGCTCCAGCTGTGATCACCTTTGTTGCCCTCCTCTGGACTCGCTGTAATACACCCAAGTCCTTCTTGTGCTGGGGGCCCCAGAGCTGAACGCAGGGCTCCAGGTGGGGTCTCACAGGAGCAGAGCAGAGGGGGAGAATCACCTCCCTCACCCTGCTGGCCACACTGCTTTGGATGCAGCCCAGGATGTGGCTGGCTTTCTGGGCTGCAAGCGCACATTGACAGCTGATGTCAAGTTTCTCATCAACCAGCACCTCCAGATCCTTCTCCTCAGGGCTGCTCTCAATCCATTCTCCATCCAATCTGTGTTTGTGTCTGGGATTGCCCTGGCCCAGATGCAGGACCTTGCACTAGGCCGTGTTGAATTTCATGAGGTTCGCACAGGCCCACCTCTCAAGCCTGCCCAGGTCCCTCTGGATGGCATCCCTTCCTTCCTGCGTGCTGACCGCACCACACAGCTTGGCGTCAACGGTAAACTTGCTGAGGGTGCACTCAATCCCACTGTCCATGTCACCAGCAGAGATGTTAAACAGCACCGTTCCCTGTACCAACCCCTCAGGAACACCACTCACTACTGATCTCCACTCAGACATTGAGCTGTTGACTGCAACTCTTGCAACCATCCAGCCAGGTCCTTACCCACCAAGTCGTCCATCCATCAAGTCCATGTCTCTCCAATTTAAAGACAAGGATATCATAGGGGACAGTGTCAAATGCTTTGCATGAATCCAGGTAGTTGATGTCAGTTCTTTTTCCTTGCTTGTGTTCTTCTTTTGTCTGACCATGTGGTGACCTAATGTGGCTGCTAATCCAAATTTGCTTGTTTTCTGCCAAATTAATCATTTGAATTGCTACTGAGAGTTGAGACAAGCTTCAGCCTGTGCAGGGGAACTAACTACTGGGAGTACTTGGCTGTGAGTAGGAGAGAATGTGTTGGATGGAGGAGAAAACACCTATTTTGGCAGCAGTGATCTTCTAGATGAGCTCTGTGTGTTGTGTTTTGACTTCTCCCTCCTCTGTTCCTCTGAGCTGCTCCATGTTAAGAGGAAGCTTTTGTGATGACAAAGTGTAAGCCGTGTCTCCTCTAGACACTAATTTATGTCTGGGTTTGTTGCTGACTTTGGATCTCATGTCCCCCTGCCATCTGGCTTCTCTCCCTCTCTTCAGTCTCTAGACAGCATAGACTGGAGAGAACGGAAAGGATGGTGTAGCAAAGATAACTTTTAGCAGTGCGATAGAGACATTCTTGAAGTGGCCTTTCTTCCATGCTGTGTTTGAATGAGAAGGGTATTCTTTTTGGCAAGTTTAAACTTAAGACTTGACTAGCTAAGTGGTGTCTGAATCCCTGAGAGTGACAGTCCCTTTCCTAATGGCCTTTGTTTTTTCTTCGTGGGAAGTGAAATATTACTGTGTAACAAGTTAGGAAACATAATGGATTGTAGTAGGTGGGCAAAGAAAGCGATACCTCAGGATTACTGAAGGGTTACTACAAATATTTTGTATTATTTCCTTTCTGTAAATACGCTGGCCATGCCAAGTTATATTTTCAGTTTAATTTTCATTGTAGCATATTGACTTGAGCATCCAGCTTCCTCCTGTTTTGAATCTAATCCATGATAATTCCCATCATGCAGAAGAACGCCTGCCCTGCTGTCTTGTTTTTTGTCGTTTTGCCATGTTTTTTTGGCTGGTGAACCTGTTCTATAAACTCAGAGCAGCTCCCAGGCTGAAAATAGATTTATCATTTTATTTTATTTTTGGCAGAGAGCTAGCAGTTCCATCATTCAGGCACTTCAAGTTGCAGCATCCGGTGTGATGTTTTTTCAGACTTGACATGTCACGATGACCAAGCGCAGATGTGCTGCCAGTTGTGGTGCTGCCAGCCTGCGTAGCTTGACAAACTCCTGCTCTTGTGCCTGGGAGTTGAATATTGGTTGAGTTCCACACCCCACTCGAGTCAGTTTGTCATTTCAGTTATCTCTTAATAAATCCTTGTGTGTGAAACTTTCTGATGCTTTTTCTCTTCTTGTCTGCGCTGTGTTGCCTTATTTAATCCTCATTTTGTTAAACACTGGTTGATTTCAAAGCACATAATGCTGTAGTGCTTTTTTTTTTTGGTGTGTTCTGAGGGAGGGAGTTGTTAGGGTGCTGTTTGATTTTTATGTGCCACACTTCCCTCCTCCTGCCCTGGCCACGTTCCCAAACCCGAGAGCTCCTCTGGTGCACTGCTGTAGGTTTGTCCTCTTTGAGCTTGTCCAGGTTGGCCTCCACTGCAGTATAACCACGGTGCTCCTGTGGACTGCTCCATCTGTCGTAGTCCTGGGAGCATTTCTTGTCTGGCTGCCCGGATGCTGGGGACCGCCAGACAGATGCTTTGGGGTTACATCTGCCTTCATAATTTCTTTTTGTCATTTAGCAAACAAAAAAGGTGAAGCAAGTCTAAGTAGCACTGAGTAGGGATCTTCTCACTGATCTGCTTCAGAAGAACATATCTTCGCTGATCAGCTTCAAGTGCACTTAGTTTTGGTGGATGGAAAAGAGCAGTAAGAGGCAAGGCAGGGAGACGCTGCTGGAGTCATGAGTTACAAAAAAGAGGATTTCTGATTGTAAAACAGAGCAAGAGAGCTCCGGTCTCTTGAAGGCAGAAAGCGATCCAGTGCTTTAGAGCTCTTTCCAGATCTGTGATCCAGTGCCAGCTCTCGGTTCTGCTGTGGTTCACACAGCACAGGAGGGTCCGAACAGACAACTTCAGCCATCTCTCTCTGTTTATCTAAGTGATCTCCAGTTTTGAAGTATTCCTCTATAGATATCTTTGTAGCAGGAGATTGAACAGATGTCTCCTGCTCTAAAAGAATTCTTCTGCTCACCCGGGAGTAGAAGCTGTCAGTCTGTGGCTGTAATTCTCAATAAGGGAAGGCAGGTCGTCTGGTGGACTGTGAATAAATCGAATAGAGCCTCAGTTTGTGAAAATAGTAGCTCAGAAAGCTGTGAGGCTTCTTCCTTATTTCAGCAGCTCTGTTAACTGTGAAGCCTTGGGAGATGGCGTAATCTTGTGTTGCTTTTGCAAACTGCATCCTTTGAAGTCGTCAGCCACAGAGGTCCTGTAACCATTTTTGCAGACCTTCAGTTGTTCTTGAAGTTCTCAGCTACCAGCTTTAAGTTCAAAACATTCCCTGTATAATTCCTCAATTCTGTTTTTTTATTATTTTTGGTGGAAATGGAGGAGGACAGAAAATGCTGCCCAGATGACTGAAAATTTCCAGTTTTTGATCGGCTCTGCAGGTGAATGTATAGGGACCAGGGACATAGGTGACACTACACAATGCTTTTCTGGTAACCGCAGTGACGTGAGCTTTAGGCACAGCTGAATTCAACCTGGCAAAAAGAAAGCACACGTACAGCATGCAATACTGATTACGTTGTTATCTACATTTGCTGACTTTGTGTTAGAAGTTGCCAGATTCATCAGAGTTTCCACAGCCTTTACCAGAATGTTGTAAATGTCGGTAACATGAAAACTAAGGTAAATTTCTTCAGAGTACACAGGATGTAATTATTCTGTAATGCCACTATTTCTTTGTTGGCTGCCACTGTAGCTTTCTTCAGTCCCGTTATGCTCACTGGTGTTGATCAGGTTCTTAAAGCAAGTGTGACTGAGCCACAAGGTCATCTCTTTCTTACTGTTCTCAGATGTTCTTGTGATGGGAGCGCACTCTAAGCCTGAGGAAACAAAGCTGGTAGCTATCAGATACAACTCCACCAAACTGCTGATCTGTTAGAGAACGTAGGTGCAGTTGTAGGATGATGGTGCCTGTACCGTGCGTACAACAGCAGAGACTTTATCATTCTCTAGTTCTGTAAATGAAATTAAAACATGTCTTTGGCCTTTTTATAGCTGAAGTTATCACCGTTCTTTAAATATATCTCTATAAAAATATACGTAATACGTGTATATATACTTGTGATTCCTTTTTAATTAAGGTATCAAATATGAGAATATTATTGAGATGTCAACTTCAGAATACATTATAAAACTATGCTCTTTATTGAATTTGAAGGCATTAATTACCAGAAGGTTTATATGGTGTGGTGACAGGCATTAAATTGTTGTTTTTCAGGCAGTTAAAGGAGATGCACATAACTTATTAATTACTCCTGTGAAATTAGTAGAATACTCTCAACTAATGCGCGTAGTTAAAAGTCAAAGGGAATGAGTCGCCACCCCCTCATAAAGTCTGTTAATTATCTTAATTCAGCAAAGAATCTGTGGCATAAAGTTACAATGCATGTGTAACATTTGAGAGAGAATAATGTCAATCTTTCATTCTCCTAAAAGAGCGGCGGTCAGAGGAGACACAGATGTCTCCTTGATGCAAGCAGCCATAACTCACTTCTTTTCCCCAGGCGCCACGCTGTGAAGAGACAACTTAACCGTTTGCAGCGGTTGTTTACTGGGGCCTCTGACTATTTAATACTGAGCTGTATGCCCCGAGCACGTCTTCAGTCTGAGGCTTGTGCTGTCTCTATTGCTTGAAGAATGTGGTGTTAGCTCATGCTTACATTTATTGAAGGAGACTAGCTGCTAGACGGGAAATCCTGCTAGGGTGGCCCTATGAATAGCCTTCCCTCTGTGCTGGGGAATGCCCCGTTGTTCCTGAAATGCCTCCAGAAGCGGCATTGTGTCAGAATTTAATCTTTTTTTCAAGAGAGATAATTATCAGAGGGTAAAATATGGGCCCTAGCTTTTAACGTAAGGAGAGCCGACAATGTGGTCAGTGCATCTGGCATGGCGTGCCAGCTGGGTATTCAGTGGTTGGTTTGGGGATACCTGCAGTGATGGCGTTCTCAGATAAGGAAACGTCTTTCCCTTGCCTCTCAGTTTGAACATCTCTACAGTCAGTTTTGGTTTCACAGAGGTGAGGTCTTCCCACACCATACAGAGGGAGTGAACAGCTTAGTAGGGCTTAATGTTTTGCAGTTTGGGGCCTATTTTGGGGGGATGAACTCCTGAAGTTTAACTACTGTAAAAGAAGTGGAGGAGTGGGACAAGACAAGTGTATTTCAGCGGGATTAGTACATTCCCTGTTTAGAGGAGTGGCTGTCCTGAGAGCCTGAGCAGATCTTTTGTACTAGAGTTCACCGGATCATCTATCGCTTTTTAAGAGGGAGTGTACTACAAACTGATATTTAGAAATGTTACGAACACGTTCAGGACAATAAATTCTTCTTTTCAACATAAAACCAGTATTTTATCTGAGAGAATTGTCGGAACTATTGTCAGCATGAAAGGACCTGCCTCTGCCAACAGTGTGTCTATTGGGTATTTACCGAGGGCTCGCTTAGTTTCAGAGCAGTGTGAAATACTGGATTCAAGAGTAGTTAAATGCGTAACAGGAGCAGCAAAAGCTGCTGTTTGCTTTAGCCTGTTTGCGAGATGAGACAAAGACTTGGCATATTTACGTTAGGAAACACAATATTTGTGCAAGAAACGGAAATGTCTGAAGGAAGTTAAAGCATTTTGCCTCCTTGCGTATGTTGTACACGGGTTTTAGGTATATCGTGGACAAACACAGCCTAGGACTGCTGAAAACTTTGCCCGGTCTTCTGGGTAAGTTCAGCGTGGGTTATGCAATCAGCAACTGGCTGTATAACCTGCTTCTGAGGAGGCTTAGTCTTTCAATTGGGGGTTGCTCAATAGAAAATAGGGTTTCACCTGTTCCAGCACCCTTACGTGCTCGTTAGTCCAATTTATTCCTTTGCACATAGAAAATAATCTAGTATGGATGTTTTTATGAATAGCTCTAAGAATGACGTGGTAGTAGTAAGGGAGCATGACTACTTCCCATCAGTTTGTGTGCAACTTGAGGAATAATTCAGATTTCTAAAAAGTGAGTTTTTTTCTTCTACATACGAAGTATGCACCTTAAGGAGATACTAAATAAGTTAATGACAGCTCTCATAATCTTACTCTTAATTTTGCTGTTTATACAGATGCAAAATCAAAATTCAGGCTTTCTGCTGCTTGTACAGGTTCTCAGCTGGTGTCACACAGCCATTGTCAGATGTTTATAATCCTGATATTTTCTTACTGCAATTACATGAGTCTGCTAAAATCTTTTGAAAACCATGCTGTGTATTCATATTATTTTTCTTCCTGCTCCCATCGCTCACGTGGAAAAAAATGCATACGTAGCCTTCAGACAAGCCTGGTCAAAACTGATTCTGTTCCCAAGACTGTGTGAAAATAACCTGTTCTTCTAAATGCTGCTTCACTTGTTGAGTCATCTTTTTGTTTTGTTTTTGTTTTTGGCCAGAGTAACTGAGGCTACTGTTACTTACTTGACCAAAAAAAACCCAAAAACCTCTTATGCACAGAATTGTTTTTTGAAAGCCTAAAGTGAATTTGTCCTTCACTGTTTAGCAGACGTGGTTCATTCTAGCATGGAAGATGAATAAAACACAAGTTACAGAAACTATTTCTCTATCAGTGGTGGTAAAGCAGCACTTTTGCCCTGGTTGCAAACTAATATAAATGTGCTTTATGGCCTTGAAAAGCAAGACGAATGATTGTGTAAAAACTATCTGTAATTGCACAGTAACTGTCTGTTTGTGCTATCAGAACTTAATAGGTTACTTTCATGAATATTTTAAGCATGTTGTTGGTATTGGTGGAGGGTAGAGGGAGAGAATGCTATTGCTTACTCTGTCCTGTTTTGCTAAAGTGCTGAATGCTGATTTTGAGACTTGGCATAGTGTAGGTATGTGGATAGTAACCAGTAGGTACATTCATTAAAAATCAAGCTCCTAAACAATGTGTTAGTTCTTGAAAAAGGCTGACCAAATGAATGTCTTAGGAATATATACCATGTTATGCCTACACTGTGATCTTATAAGCAGGCCTGACAGTTACAGGGCTGAAGCTGTAAAGAAGGAAGAGAAGGCTGTTGTTTGCTGGTCAGTGACCATAGAAAACCACCTGTTTGTTTATATAATTCATGTTATGTATATTATTTTTTATATTACATTTTTATATTTTTTAAAAAAGATGCTCATTAAGAATATACACTGCCTTGTCAAGCTGTAATTTATTTCTTTGGTTTGTATTACTGTTGTTTCATCTTTATTACTCTATTTTTAGGTTGCCTGAAGCTCAGCAGAGGGTTGGAGGATGTTTTCTAAATTTGATGCCACAAATGAAAAGCTTATACCTTGCATACTGTGCCAATCATCCATCAGCAGTAAATGTTCTCACAGAACACAGGTATGTTTACCTTGTAGTCTGTAGATTTTTTTTTCATTTTTTTTATATGTTTGAAACAAAAACCACGGCACAAAGCTGTTTGATGCAGTCATGGCCAGCCTGTCACTTTTGACAGCTTCTTATCAACTGAGATAATTTTATCACTTATGGAGCACGTGCTGGACTTTAGATATGTAAAACAAACTGTAGTTATTATCATCTTCATTTTAAGAATGTCAGGATAAAGTCTGCTGAATATGGCATAATTGACATGATTACTAGAAGGCTTTTTATACAGTTGGCTGATTGTAACTTAGCCCTGTAAAAGCCTGTGTGTGTGTTAGTATGTACTGAATTTTGTAATGGTATAACCTTAGGTCAATTTTGAGTGATAGAGAGGAGCACGAGCTTTTCAAGTTCACAAAACTGGTATCTCCTTTATAAAAGATGTAGGATTCTGAGTTAACATTGCAGAGGTTGCACAGCTTTGGGACTGACCTCGAATTTGTATAGAAGATACCCAGCATCACACTGAGGAAAGAGCATCAAGGCCAGAATTTGATTTTAAATCTGCTTGCATAAAATTTCCCTATAAATTCTCCTGATGAGCACATGCTGCAGCAGCTGTTAGCTTGGTGTTGTTTGTCTGCCTGTGTTGTCTGCCTATGGTGCAGGATGGAATCATGACCTTCTCTTTAAGGTTAGACATAGGACAAATTCTAGCATGATATCTGATTTTTGCTTTTTCTAGAATTTCTTGATGTTATGGACCAAAGACAAGATTCTTTAAATATTCTTAACTCTCCCTAAACAAAGAGGAGCATAATTGACTTGTTTTCTGTAACGTTAAGTTCTTCCAACTTGCATTTTATTTTAACAGCAACAGTTTGTGGCATATTTAGGACTCTTACTCATAACGGGGTAAATCAAAAAGCTTCCAGCTACTAAAGACTATGAACTATAGTTCGGGGATTGGAACTAGATGGTCTTTAAGGTCCCTTCCAACCTGAGCCATTCTATGAACTATTACTTATGTTAGTAAATCTTTTGTTCCCTTTGGAAAATAGAGCCACAAATTCACATTGCAGTTTAGGCTGAAAGAAGGTATTTTTAGTCAGACACAATAACAAATTAAAGTTAAACAAGACCAAAAGAAAAATAAAATCGAATTCCTTAGTGTTTTCTTTCAAATTGCCTGCTTCCAGTAGCATTATCTGTAAATGCTAAAATACTTAGGTGATTTAAGCCCACGGGTTTGTAATGCTCTTACGTTTAGATTTTGTTGTTGTTTGCGCTTTCGTGCTCTTTCTGTACAGAGGTCTGGGATTTAATCTGTAGATGGGAGATGGTAAGTGATAGCAAAGTAAACACCTACGTTTAAGATTTTGAGATATTTGTAAAGAATTATGTGGATTTTCAGAACTCTGGGAAAACAGAGGGAACGGGTATGTCTGAGAAACGGGTATTAAGAATATGAGAGAGGACAGTGAATTGTTCTGCAAATTGGGAAGATAAGTATTTCGTCTCTTCTGTGTTGCTTTGGGCATTGTTTGTCCTAAGCAAAAATCAGCTTCTGGTCTATAAAGTCAGCCTGCTGTCAAGCCCTGGTGGAGTCAATATAAGTATCATAGAGCAATTAAGTAATTCAGATGTGGGAGGAGGTTCAAAGCAATTGCATTGTTCATAAAAGATAGCTCAAGGGGGAGATAAGTTCTGATAAACAGCTTTCTGTTTAATGCTATTGTCTTGTAAGGCATGAGTCAACAGAAGTGAATCCTGTTTTTTTTAAATTACCCCTATTTTATTATTCTGAGCCCTTCAGTTTTGCTGAATGCCATTGCTGTAGGTAGCAAGTGGCTCAGCTGAGAATTCTGCTTCAGGCAGCTGCTGTGAAGAAATGGGAAAGTGGCTTTGAGCAATTCTAAGCCTTTTCGTCTCAGAATACAAGAAACCTTTTAATTACAGTATTTTAAATATAGAGAGAAAAAGCCACTTTTGCTTGGAATACAGTGATTAAGGACGTGGGGAAAAGGAAAACACTCAGAACTGTCTCCTTGTTTAATTAGTTGAAATGGTTTTATTATGCGAAAGCATCTCTCATAAACTTTAATGTAAAAATTACCGTGAGGTTTGAAGATTGTCATGACTGCAATAGTAACAAAACGACCACGTTGCAGTTAATACTAGATCAGTATTGAAATGAGATTTTCTCAGAGTTCTCAAAGATTGGTTTAGACTTTCAAGAAATTATGATGATTTGTTGGCTGTTTCTACGGAATAGTTACGTGCTTTAATACCAACAGACACATGGCAGAGAAATAGACATTCGATTTCTTAGATTTGAGCATCAAGTTTCTAACAGCTGCACTTTTCAGTAGTGTTTTAGAGTGAGGGAAATGGAACTGTCTGCAGTGGTTCAGTTTAGAATATAAATTTTTGCTGTCTAAATCAGATTATTTCTTGCCATGAACTCTGTGCACTTCGTAAACTGACAACATGCCTTAACTGTGCTTCTGAAACGTGTCGTACAGAAAAAAACTAGCAGGTCATTTTAAAGTCAGGCTCTTATATCATAAAATTAGTAATTTCTGCAGTTTATTAAGCTTGCTTGCTTTTCCCGGGAATGTTATCAACAAAAATGAAACAAAACAAAACCAAATCTGGATTGTTGCCCTAGGTGAGACTTCAGAATTTTTACCTCTATTTTCTTTTTTCTTTTTTATTCTGTATAATATACTTGCTTTGTTACTGCATTTTTAAGGTCACTGACTAAAAACAACTCAAAGGGAATTGGCTATTATTTTGAAGCATTAACTGTGCTGTTTCTTTAGCCAGTTGGATCACTGTAACATCAAAATTACTGTAAGTAGTCATCTGGCTTGATGGAATATTGCATATATAAAGGTTTTATGTCATTTTCTGAAACATCAGGCATGCTCTTTGAGCAGTGTTGTAGTACCTGTTAAGAGGTCCTTGCTAGCTGGTGAAGAGTCTGTAAGTATACTTATGAACTGATGACCCTGACCTATTCAGAATTATTTTGAACTTGTATTGAAAAGCCTTTTTTGGAAAGGAGTTTTGTAGAATCGACTTTGTGCAGTGGTATTTGGGATAGGGCTGGAGATTTAAAAGGGGCATTCAGTGGGAGTGTGACTTTTCCCCTATGCCACTCAGTGTGGATGCCAGCCTGATGTTTCCTGCTTCTGTTCTGTCATTTGCTTCTTGGTCATGTGTAAAAGCAACATGGGTAGTCTTCATCAGTTAGTACAAAATAAGGCATGTGCCGATGTGTGCGTGTATGGTGTGTACATATATATTCATGTGTGTATAAATAAAAATGGTGAAAAGTGTTGATTTTAGTATTACTGCATGAATAAGCTTTTTAATTTTCAAATGTTCAAAGCTACAAACATCCTTAATTTCCTGAAGTTTACTGTTAATAGTAAAACTACTGAAGTAAATACCGATAAAGAGACCTGCGTGAGTATGCAGAAATGGGAATAAAACCTTGTACAGCCCATACCAGGAGTTCAGGTTCCAGAGCTAAATGTTTTTTGAGGTTGTATTTGGGTCTGACAATAAGAACAACAACAGAAGTCTTCTGCTGTGTTATTTCTTTTAAATTTGGAGCATTGTGAGCAGATCGTCTTACTTGATTCCAGTTGTGTCACTCTAAGTTTTATACAGGTGTTAGAGCAGCTACTGAGCATAATTTCTCCAGTTTTGTACAATTTGAAATTTTGTAGGCTCTTTTTGTTTGAGGAATTGGGTCAGAGCTGTTGCATGTTTTTTTTTCCAGAACTAACATTCTTCCAGTTTGAAAGACTCAAGGAAAAATGACAATTATTTAACATACTTAGGTCTGTCACCTTGACGTGTAATCGTGTCTTAAGCCACTGGCTAGAGCTTAAGAGGTGGAGCTCACCAGGTGTAGCTGAGTGGTGACTCTGGCTGAGATCAGTGTTTTGATTGTTTCCATTGCTGTCTCTTGGCTCATTCTTCATGGTCCCTTCTCCAGTAGTGACTGTAGTGCCCCTGTATGTGATCCCTGTTTTCTTTACTTCATTCCCTAACAGTCACACCTCTTTGGCAGTGTTGTATGAGATTTCAGTCCCATAGTTCTGCTTGAAGATCCCAGTTCAAGTCCAAGGGTAGATGATCCAATGCAATAATACCATACTATTTTTGGAGAGAATTGTGCAGTACTGTCTCAAGGGCACAGCGTTTAGTTGAAGCAGCATTGTTTGCCATTTGAGTTTCTGACCTTAGAAGTATGCTTGCCTTCCAGTAAGAGAAGAAACAGGATGAACAACCTAAGGCATGAAAGAAAGAATTTTCCTCAAACCAATTAAAACAAACAAACAAAAAAAAACAGTCGAATACAAAGGACAGAAATGGATAATTGCAGAGGAGAAAGGAGTCTCAGGAACTTGAGGTGTTACTACCCCTGGCAGACATCAGAAACTGTAAAGTTCAGTGCAAGAGGAAAGTCCAGCAAAGAAAAAGAAGAGGCATCAGCTAGGACTGGGAATGTATGCAGACTATATCCAAAATGACAAGGGAGAAGATAATTTAAGTATAGAACTACCTGAAAGGTGAATAACAATGAGGGGGTGGTGGTCTAAAAGTCAGTGGGGTGTTGAGTTCTTCTTAAAAAAAAAATACAGAGTATAGACCCAAAGTAATCAGTATTAAATATGTGATTATTGGGGGGAGAGAGGCTTTTAAGCTTTTTGAATTTTATTTAAAATAAACATGGCATTGTTTAAACAAAATGTAAGAAAAATGTTTCTAAAAGAAAAAACTGATTTGCTCAAAAAGTAGCCAAAAGTCAGTAATGTTGGTTGCTTTTATTTTGCAAAACAAGTGTTGAGCCAGTTTTCAGCTGGAAGAATAGCTGGAAGCTATTTGCAAAACTTCACTTGTTCAAATATTACTTTTGCTAGATTCTTCAGCTTTCTTAGATAACATATCCCAAGCATATTCTGCATTTGCATCACGGACCTAGCAGTCTGGATAAAGTTTCTGGAGCTGAAACATTACAATTACTCCGAGTAACTGGAGCGTGGAATACAGATCAGCTTGAGTCAGAAAACCCTTTGTGCCTCCCCCACTTTTGTGCATCCCTGAGCCTGCAAGTGTGCAGGCTGATGTCATACGCGGAGCAGCAGTCCCCGAGTGAGCAGCTCGACTGGGAAGGTTAGCACTAGGAAATTAAAAGCTGCAGTCGAGGGGTTGCTGAGGCAAGCTGTGCCACGACGCTCTCAAAATGCGGTGCCTGTGTGCAGTCCTCAGACCCCTCAGCAACGATAGCTCCTGTTCCATCTATTACAAACAGAGACCTACTTCAGAAGTGTAAGTTGTGAATTCAAACATTTATTTTAGTTCCTGAATGTGTGTTCCTCCAGTTTAAATGACTTCGGGTTTTTTTGCTTTCTGTTACTGTAGGCACATCTGAACTTGTTTTATTCCCTCTCCCCAATCTGACTTGCAGCTTTTAGAGGCAGCTGTGCTAAGAAAGATTTGAATATGTTAATGTGGCTTAAAGACACTTTTTGTAGTGACTTCTAAAATAACTTCTGCTGTGAACTAACTTTAGTTGGGAGAAGTGGGAGAACTCTTCAGCTAGAGCTTTTGTGGGTAAATGAAGCACAGTGCTTTTGTATGCTTCTCTGCTTTTTATTCTGTAAAATGACGCAAGTAGTGAATTGAAATCTCATCTGCTTCTTTCTGAAAAGGTACTTACATAGGCAGTTGTGACTGAGTTGATGATTTAACTGTTCAAAAGTTTTTCAGACAAATCGATATATTATTTTTTCTGTTTTTTTAAAAAACAATATCCAGTTTAGTTCTGGGGCAGAGCTTTATTTTAGCATGTACTGACTAGGAAAGTGGTACTTGTAAGCACTGGTTGAAATTGTGACATGAAAGAGCCATTGTCTTTGTCAAAGCAGCTGTGCTCTTAAGCTAACAACAGTGATTTTTTTTTTAAGCTGCTATTAATTAAGAAACAGTTGTGAACTGTTGTCATATTCAAACAGTGTTCTAACCCACCCATATTGTATTGAAAGGAAACCTTTCCATTACGTTTGTGTTTTATTTGCCCTTTATGAATAAACGAAGGACATTCACTTTGAGCTAAAGTAATGTCCGTTTTGCCAAATAGTTTTTGTTCTCGAAGCTGCGGAGGTAGCAGGTTGGTTTAGCTTGAGCAGCCTGGTAGCAGGGGCTGCACCATGACGCTGCTTGAACAATATTTTTGCTCCTATTGTGTTGTGTGTGTGTGTGCCTGTGTTCATGCTGGAGTTTGAACAAGCTAGCATGTCGAAACTTGTCAGGGCGACGTATAGAAGTGTATGAAAGAAAACATTGTCCTCCTGGGAATGTTGGGAGGAAAACTACGTAATTCGGTTTTAATTACACCTATTAACACTGCGCTGTTTAAAAGGCTTCCTGATGATGCCATTGTTAAGCGTGTTTCTCAGGACGTTGTGTACACTTCAAGAGAGCCGAGGTTTAAACTTGCTCTGTGGGTTCTCACACTGTGATTAAGTGAAACCGAGGAGATAAACAGCAAAGTGTCCTATGTTGGAGAGCAGCGACTAGCGTGGCAACTGCTGTAACCTTGCATAAGGACAGAGTGTTTTCAGTTAAAGACAGGACTTGCAGAGAAGACAGAGGAAAAAAGACAGCATGTTTCTTTGTATTTTTTTTTGTCAGGTTGCAAAGTAGTGGATTCTCTGCAGTGAGCTTTTCCCGGTTTTCTGACACATCTGTTTCACAATGCCAGGCTTGGGAAGAAAAGGGACGGTGGTGATGAAAATCAGCGTGAATGTGGGTGGAATGGATTTGGTAACCATAGTGTTCCTCCTATTGTGGAGGCATTAAATAATAAAAATAATTAAAAGAAGAAAACAAATGCATTGTGTTAGGGGATAGCTCAGCAAATGCCATTTATGTAATGCATTTGTATGCACACAGCAGCATGGAGATGGCCAAAGTAATTAGGGATGGGGATTTTTGTGTCTTTGCAATCTAAAGCTGAAAATCAGCATTGCTGAGAACAATGTTGAATTGAATGGCCTGCGGTATTCATGGTTGGCATGTACTGTAAAACATACTGGCATTTCGGAGAAGAAAAGTTGTGTGGACGTGTATGGATTGTGCTGCCTGAAATGGGAAAGGATAGCCGATAACGAGAAAGGAAATAGTTTGTACAGTTAGGCTGTAGGGGCTGCGTATCTGGCTGAAGCAAACAATGCAAAGAATGAACATTTCCTTCCTGTTAGTTCTTGTAGCATTACCTTTAGTGTCTGTCACTGAAAAAAGCCGTAGGTGAAGGTTCTTGTCAAGTACCATATGTACCCTATGGTGCTGACGTGAATTTGGGATGCTTACAGGGAGAATTAATTAACAACAAAGAAAGCAGTGGTGTACACGTGATCAATGCCATATACAGAGCAAATTGAAATTTTAAACCATTGAATGTTTCGTGACAGAAGGGCCTTCACATGTGAGCTTTGCTAAAGCTTTGTGTGGAAGTTGGCTGCTGTGCCCTCATTTGTCCATCCTGTCACCCTGCTGGAAACAGCCGCATCCCCTTAGTGGATCCCCTTAGCTGCATCCCTCCCCAGTGCAACTTGAGGCCATTCCCTCTAGTCTTTTCACTAGTTACCTGTGAGAAGAGGCCGACCCCCAGCTCCCCACACCTTCCTTTCAGGTAGTTGTAGGGAGCAATAAGGTCACCCCTGAGCCTCCTCTTCCTCAGACTAAACAACCCCAGCTCCCTCACAGGACTTGTGCTCCAGGCTCCGGACATGCTCCAGGGCCTCGATGTTCTTGTACTGAGGGACCCAAATTAGCCTAAATCCTGGATGAACAAGTAGCTGGTAACACTGTAAACCAACCTAAGTGTGAGTAGAAAGCCTTAGTTCATGGAGGTGCCACCAGAATCAGTCATCAAATTGTAAAATTGATGCAATTTTTATGCAGAGTAAGGGCTGTTCATAAGAAAGCTTAAGGCAAATAGGTCTTGAGGATCTAGATATTCGGTGGGCAGCTTTTCTTCTGAAATCTAAACCGAAGCCAGGAAAGTACTCAGGCTTATCTGTGTTGCTTTATAATAATCTTCCACACGATTTACTGTAGGAGAGGTTTTTCAATGAGTTTCAATTTTGGCTAAAAGCTGACCGAGTCACAGGCTGATTTCGGGAGGCCTGGAGTTGCTGATACACCCTGATCGAGAGGGGTGGGGAAGGGAGGTCTGCCTCCTGGAGCTGTGGCGTTCTCAGGTGTGCTGAACCCTTCCCTCTGCGTCTTCGTGATGCAAAGCAGGTGTTGGGAAACTCCTTCCCGTCTGCTTTCTTGGCTGTGCTGGTCCGGAACAGCAGAAGCGCACACATGCGCTGAGAAGGGCCTGGGCCGAGCGTGAAACTCTCTGAAGGAGGTGGTATTAAGGTTATGCCCTCCCTGGCAATACAGAAGCAGTATTGAATGTAATTAAACGAGATAGTGTAAGTAAATACCACTTAGCTAATGTGAAGATAAGTAAAAATTGGAGTTATTTCTATGGAGGAGTGCTTTCTGTTCTATGAAGCTGGGGAAACTCTTAGCAGCCAGGAGGAGGGAGATCTAGGTAGGATGATGCATAAAGCGCTTGCATGAGGTGGGAAAGACTCAGTTCATGTTCTTGGCTTGCCTTTTTTCATCTATTCAGACAAATGGCACTAATAAACAAACTCTTAAGTTGTTCTGAAATCAGAAGGGATCGAGAGGGTGGACAGGCAGGGTCTCTTTTGTCTTAATCTGTGATTTTATGTAGCACACCTCGCTGATACTTCAACAAGTGTATTTTGGTGTGTTATGGCAGTGTCCTATCAGTGTCCTTTTTATAGGGAAACTGAACAGATCAAATTTGCTTTCATTTCTGCATGTAAAATATGACACTGTTTCCAAAGTTTGGAGGTACTTGCCCTTTCCAAATGTTACCTAGGTTTAGATTTTTGTTAATGGGGCCATAGTATACAAGTAAGTATTCCTCCTTTCTTGATTTTTGATGTTTTACTGTTACTGAAAATAACAAATCTAGTGGCTGGCAGAGGCTTCCTTTGAAAAATGAGACTATGTCAACAACCAGTGAAGTGAAAAATATTGTAAGTCATGACTTTTGGGGACATACTGTTGTTAATCACCTGAAAGTAAAGATTTTTGGCATAACTTAGCGTGGAATTTGTGTGTCACATAAGAATATAACAATTGCTCAAAACATGAACAACCTCATCTACAGATGTCTAGGATGACATAGGTTGAACGCAAAAAGATTATTTTACTAAGTGGCTTTCTGAATTTTCTTTATTTAGATTTTGTCTTCAGGATCACATGTACTTCTGCAACACGTGTGTTTTAAAGCCTGGAAATAAGTCCAGGTGCTGCTGGGCTTCCTTTCCCTAAAGAGAAGGCTGATTTTATTCCTGGCCATTTAAACTCTTGGAAAATCTCATCCTGGACCTTAGTTTTCTGAAGTATTTGCTTTTTAAGGAAGCTGAGAATGTAGATATTGTAAGCTTCCTTGATAGCAAAGTCAGCATAAATTCCTATGAGCGTCAAGCTGAAGGGCTGTGCTGCAAAAGAGTTCTCGGAAATGATCCAAGTATGGAAAGCTGTGGATAGGGGATGTAGCAGTTCATGATACTTGGAGCGTGTGGGTTTCTTAAACCAACCTTGTTGTCAAAACAAGCGCGTTGTATAATTATACCGTCTGTGAAACCCTGGCTCCTATGAGGATAGACTGCACACCAATTACTTCTGCTGTGGTCTACCATTGGTGTGGCTGCTGGTTAGCTGGTCAGTAGCCCCTGGGATGCATGATACGAGGTCATTAAGTGCCTAAGTGTGGGAGGAAGAAGGTTCTAAAACATTCTGTGCATTCGCATTAGTGCTTGCCACCTTAAAAACAGCAATGCCCACCTGACTGAGTGTGGAGCTGTTCTCTAGTTTACTCCTGGGAATTACCTTTTTAAACCACCTCTAAGGTCAGATGTCTTTTTACTAGAATAAAGAGGTAAGTAATAAAATATTGTGCAAAGGCTTTATTCTATGACTTTTGCTTGAAAGGGGTAGCATTTAGGAGCTGTCTCTGATCATCAGTTGCCTAGAGTGGTGGGTGCAATTCCATTTCTGCTCCCTGGATTAATGGTGGACACCGGATTGACAAGTGTCTTTCTGCATTAAACAAAATACAGGAGCAAACTGATGTCAGCACTTACGTTATACTTAATTTTGATTTATTTGGCGTTTTGTTTTACTAGCAGAATTCATTGCAGGTGAAAGCCTGAAGTGAAGAATCTAATGCACTTCTAATTGTTTTGGTAACTTGATTTTAATTTGCTTAAATATCTTGTGTGCACAGTGAGGACCTAGGAGAATTCATGGAGATGAAAGGTGCCAACAGCCCTGGGATCCTTGTACTGACCACAGGCCTCAGCAAACCTTTTATGCGTCTGGATAAATACCCCACGTTACTCAAAGAACTTGAAAGGCACATGGAGGTATATCTTATCAGCATTTATGTTCCAGCTTAATGATGATTTGACAACAATTATTTTAAAGGTACATGTCAAACATGATGGGACCCAAAATTATCTTTGTTTCCTCTTCCTTCAGCCTTCTAAAATACAGGCTGCAATAGTTTGAAACGGTGCAGTAAACTTCCTGCAAAAGCTAAATGTTTACAGTAAAGCTAGCCAGAGAAGCTAACCTTCACTCCTAGAACAGCCTTGCACAGGCTTTGGTTGACTCGATGTTGAGTTCATCTCCTGCACACAACTTGAGGCTACTTTATCTTGTAGGAGTGCTGCTTCTCATCTTAGGACCTCAACCTGTTGGACACTTCACCTTGACTTCTACTGAACACTGTCCCAAAATGATCTTTCCAATGGGGGAAGGTGTTTGAGGAGCTACTGTTTCTGCATTTGCATTTTATAGGTTAGATTTGTGGGGTGTGAAGGAGGGAGAGAAATAGAAGGCATATGGGTCTTCGTTATGTCACATGGTTTGTCAGTCAGTGACAACAAGACATGCTAAGCTGTAAGGAATGTGTTTTTTGTGACAAAGAAAGGTAACATGACAAATAAAACCCTTTAAAATGAACACTTTCCTATTAGGATTTCAAGTTGGAAAGCAATTTCCTTTGTCCAATAGTTCCTGTAAAATTTTCTTGGTTCTATTTTAGGCATAAGTAGCAAAGTTGTAAATGGCATTTTACTTTTATTACAAGAAAGATGACTAGTTTTTGATATAAGAGTAAGAAAGCTGTGAAAAGAGAGTAGGTAGATCTAAAAGCTTTTATAGGATTATTTGTATTTAGTTAAGCCTTTAAACACTTTGTTATTATTTTTACTAGAACTAAATCTTTTATTCTGTGCTTTTCCCCTTGCTTTTAGGATTATCATCCGGATCGTCCAGATATTCAAAAATCCATGACTGCCTTCAAAAATCTTTCTGTAAGAGTGATGAAAAATAGATAATATGTATATTTTCAGTATAGTGTTTTCTAATTTCATCTCCTTCCATTGCTTTTAAAATGTGGAGCTTTTTTGTACACTTTTGTAAAAGAAATTTTTGTGAAACTTCTTTTGAGCCCTGGAAATTAATGCAGTTTATGGGCAGAGCTAAGGATTGCAAGCTGTGGGGGAGTTACAGCAAATAGACTATTGACAGAAGAGCCATGCAAGCATTCTGCAATTCTCAGTCTGCCCTCTCACTTGTGCTTTATTTTCCTTTCTATGAGTGCAGGCATGACTAATGACCTAAAGAAGGGCCACAACGCTTGAGTGTATTTTTAAAAAAAATTTCGGAAGTGCATTCATTTTAGTGGAGTGAACGGATGAAAAGGAAAACACGAGAGAAACTCTGAAGATAGGAACTTTCAGCAGTAATCAAGGGGATAAGCCTGATTGGAACAAATGAGCTTTTTTTTTTTAACTAAAAAAAAGCGCAACTGCAGCAGGCATATGTTTAATGTATTCTAAGTTACAATAAACTTGTATGTTTCCTGCTGGAAGTGCATGCTGCTGGTCACCTGGCATTTTTTACATTTTAAAGCAGAAATTTATTGTTACCTGTGTTCAGAGGAGGTTTGGGGTTTCCCCATTCTCTTGAGTACTTCACAAATGAGATGACAGTTCTGAAAAATTGAAGTGAGATGAGTGTGAGTACAGCTAGTAGAGCAGGTTGGCAAGAAATGTAATAAAAATAGGAGCACATGGTTACACACAGTGTTTGCACAATTGGCATGGCTCTTTACTGAAGAAGGGGTATACTTTGCATGTAGTGATGTGTACTTAGGACAGCTGTGTTACTGTTTTCTGCTCTAGCCCAGCTGTTTTTCTTTGAAGAACAAAAATATAAAATGTAAAGAAAAGGGAAATTTGAGAAACAGGGTTTCTCAACTATAGTTTTCTCAAACTATAAATTTGTAATTGAAATTAGTGTATTGAAAAGTAATACAGAAGATAGCAAAACTAGTTTTATAAGAAATACTGGTAATGGTCATCTAAATAAAAATGCTTCAAATTAGCTACTGTCTTCTGTGTGCTACAGTGAAAACAGTAAATACAGCTGTAGTGGTATTTCTACTCTTAACCATGTTGATGGCATTGATAGAGATGATATTTTTGCCTGTATTTGCTAGGCACAGTGTCAAGAAGTACGGAAACGGAAAGAACTTGAACTACAAATACTAACAGAAGCAATCCGCTGTTGGGAGGGAGAAGATATTAAAACACTTGGCAATGTAATTTACATGTCCCAGGTCATGATTCAGTGTGCTGGAAGTGAGGTAATGTAGTTCTCATCTTTACTGTCAGTCTATCTTTCCCTATTGTAATTATAATTCTCTCTCTCTATATACACACACACACACATAAAATCATGTAGCACAACATTATATATATAATTATGTAGCAGAAATAAACAGTGTTTTGAGATACTAATCTAGAATAGAATCTTTCTCCATTGTTTTAAGGCTTTTATAACAAAACAGAAAAAACTACTTGAAGATGGATGGTCTCATCTGTAAAACTTACTGAAACGTGGCCAATATAACACTTGAAAAATCATCTTATGATGTTTTTTAGGTCTGTTTTTGAAGTGCGTAATTAAACAAGGTTTTCCATATGTAGTTATATTACAGGATCATTTCACAAACAGTTATAACATATTTAAATAACTATTACAGTCATACTGTAAGGTGCATGAGGCCCATTTTGCCCTCACTGTTTTGGGAATTTTGCTGAGGTAGTACATTTTTGAAATACAGGTTTGAAAAACAAATGGTTTTGGAGAAATGGACTAAGAGGAGATGTGAAAAAGTCAAAGGTGACATTGCAAAGTGTGGGTGATTTTTAAAGAAAAAAAAAAACCTACCAGAGATAACATTCTAAAAGATTTTTAAAGCAAGTGCTAACGGAAGAGAAATGTATACAGATTACTGACATGTTTTTACTGTAGGCTGTTCTCCTGTATAATCAATTATGCTTTGAACTTGTTGGGGGTTTTTGAACTGCAACCTCATTCAATTTCCTCCCGTAGAACAAAGATTTTGATGCATATGAGGAAAGACAAAAATGTTTTGCAACTAAATACTTTAAAATTCATCACCTGTTAATTTTCTATCAGATATTTTGCTAGGTATTTATTTAATAAGATTCAGTAGTACTCATAGTGCATCTTCTGCAGTTGCCTCTTGTCTTAAAAAAAATAAAAAATAAAAAGCCACCACAATCTCATTCTGATTAAAATGTCAAATGTAATAGACTTCTAGTAGTTTCCACATATATTACAACTTTGCTTTTCAACTAGATATCTAACAGTTTAATTTGTGCAAAAGCAATTGTTTTCATTTCTTTTTATATGACATAAACATTTGTAAAGACCTACTGAAAAACTAATAGAAACATTCAAACTTGATAAGGACCTGTGTTGTATTGCAAAGATGTTCGGAATTGAGACAGTGACTTTGAGAATGGATGTATTTGTTTTGTCATTAAAATAAAAGCTTTATATGTTAATGCTTCTTTCTGTAAGTGTTCGTCTATACCAGTTGAGTAAATTTTCTCCTCTTTCCATAGAAGTACTTCTCAAAACAAAAAACTAAGGACAACCTCAAAAGTGAAACCAGAATATTAAAAACAGAACGAAGCAATGAATATTTTCATTATGAATATGAGCATTATTACTGTTCTTTCATAATCTTTTTCTAATTCAGAACTTAATCTGACATTATAGAAAAATCTGATCTCTCCGATTTAAGAGACACCAAGTCTTGACATTACAGTAACAGCATCCATCCGTGTTATATTAACAAATATATCCAATATGTGATTTTGGTTTTGCTAAAGTCAGTGAAACTGTTATCAAATTAAACACCGTCTAGGTGAAATACTGGCCTTAAAATTTCTTTTTAAAAAATTATAAGGCTCTACTCTCCAGCAAGGGGTTATAGGCATGTGTTACTAGAAATTTTGAAATAGAAAGCTAAATAATCCTAACTCTTTTTACATTTATGGAGGCTTAATTTTGCTAGAGATGAATGCTTGTGGAATAACTATAGAGTTGTAACATTGTTGATAGTTTTTAATAATATAAAATATAAAAAGTGGGGAGGAAGCTTGTGATGTTGTATTTACTTTTTCATTTTCTTTTTTTTAATAAGGAAAAGAATGAAAGGTATCTTCTTCTCTTCCCTAACATATTGCTAATGTTGTCTGCCAGCCCAAGAATGAGTGGGTTTATCTATCAGGTAAAGTAATATATGTACATATGTGTATAAATGCTGGGAGTGTTTTTTTCCAAATGTTTCATAGAAAACTTGGAACGATTATTAAAATTCTGTGTTTACAAAGAGAAAAGGTAATTTCTGGAGTAAGAACTGTTCATCTGTGTTTATGAAGTCTAGAACCTTGGATTTGACTTTTTTGCAGCTGACAACTTCTGTGACCATCAGAAAGATGTTTTTTTTCTATCTCTATGCTTCTTGGTATTAGCTAATGAGAGGAAGAATTGATAGCTTTTTAGAGCTACATTAGAAAAGGATTCTGTTGTGCAGGCTCATTAGTGATCCTTCTGACTGCTGCTTCAATCTTACCAAAATTACACAGGACTCTTTAAGCTCTTGGTGGTGCAAGTTAGGCTGGGTTACCCTCTAGTTCTTTAGGTGTGTCTACAAATCAGCAAAGCACTTCTGAAATGAGTCTTCTAGTTTTTCCTGTTTACTGACTCTTGAGTCACAGTGTAGGAGTGATCTCAGGGCTCACCAACTGGATTTCCTCTGGACGAAACTGAACTAGAAGGCATGCTCCAAAAGTACACTTGATCTGCTTCAAGTACTAATCGGCATTCAGTCCATGGCACCAACCTAGAGCTAGCCCAACGTACTACCACCTAAAACACCTACAGTGTGGCCTTCAGGCCCTTAGCGCTGCCAGATATTTTACTTCACAGATCCACTACTCACTCCTGGTAGGTGGCCGTTAAGCACTCTAGCAAGTTTCCTAGCTGAGTACTTGCTCTTGCATCCTGACTGTAGTTCCAAAAACCTCCCAGGAGGTGAAGTTAGAGCCAGTGCTTACTCCACAAGTTTCTGAAATTTTTGTAAACGTTCTTCAAGTATGGCTGTGTGATTCTGACATCACAGTAAAACACCAACAGCAAGGGAAAATGAAACAAAAGTTCTAAAAGGCGGCCCAAGATCCCACCTGGTTTAAGTACTTTTGTAAATCACTTTTTCAAGCGTTCTGTTCCTTTTTCTCAAGTAGTGATTCATCTGCCACAAAGGAATGCTAAAGGTTTGTAGTTCAGGGTTCTTACGCAGTTGGCTATATCCAGTCACAAACTGTGTGACTCAAAAATTCATGTTTGGATTCATGATAGTCAGATTTATCTAAGACATGTCGTTCAAATACATAATCAAGCTTCTGTTATTTTTGTGCTGCTCTTAATTTTTAGCTGGTGCTTTATCCTGACATGTATGGAAAAAGATACTAGAAAAGGCAGGTGAGTGCTAGATCCCAAGTGGCACAGCCATAATTCCTGATGACGGAAGGTGCTTCTATTACAAAGGCAGCTGAGTGGAAATTTAGTGTATTAACAAACAATACAGAATTAACCAATAAATCTGTCAGGCTTAATTCTGCTCTCCTACTTTTAAATTGCATATACTTTCTTCTTTCTCCCTCCCATCTTGTCCCTCAGGTGGACATGATTGTTCAGTAAATAAGCAATTTTCTGTGCACTTGCCTTCAGGTTCTGCTCAGGATATTCATAGCCCTTTCTTAACGTTTACCGTCCAACCCTCTGTTGAATACAAAATTGTTGATTTCTTCATAAGTTCTAATGTGATTTTCCTGACACTATGAACTTCTCAAATCCTAATGTCTGCATTTTCACAGCAACGCAAAAGTGTTTCATTACTTCTTACGCTTGAGACTGTGGCTTAGAGCTGTGTTGGGAATACATAGCATGTGCTGTCTCGTTCTTTGTTTTGAGGTTCTTGCCCCAGAAGTGGGATATGGGCAGATGGTGATGTAGCTCCCTCAGTCATTCCAAGAGAAACGATGTCCTTGGAAGCAACATCTTTACATGCCTCTTTTCCTGATTGGTGCATGTCTACAAACAGGGAGAAATGAGCATTTCCCGATCCTTACAGTTTAGGTGTAGGCTGCAGCTTCTTCAGTTTACAGTACACCCTCCATGTATTTCTGAATATTCCAGTTATCAGTAGGCTTCAGCCATCCTGGTTCATAGTTGCATAGTACATTTATCCATGGTTGTGGATACAAACTATGCAAACTATATTTTTCAAAAGAGCTTCACAATTGTTTCTTGAAAGAAGGGGAATGTAAGTTGTTTGCGAGTTTGTTTCAATTTTCTGTGTTTTGCTGACCTTGTACTTTTTGTCTCCATGCGGCTCAGGTGATCTTTGTTCTCCATCACCAATCTTTTGCCTGGTGTGTCCCTGTATTCCCTTTGCACCTATGTCAGCATTTCTTGCACCTCACAGTGTGGCTGTATGCTCTGTTGTTTATGAACCAGAAGAACCTGAAAAACAGAATTTTAGGCTGCATTGTAAGGCACAATTCTACCGTGTTCCCTTCATCGGAGAAGCTATTGCAAGGAAACTTTATTTTTGGCATCTTGGGCTTCAGCATGCTCTTGTGCATACAGAATACTAAGTGGTTTTAGTTCAGCTTATAAGAAGCCTTTGTCCATCCGGTAGTCATTTAAATAAAATAAAATAAAATCCCCTCCATTGGAGCCAAAATTCCTGAGTACATAGGATTTGCACTTTTGCCAGCATGTGCTGAATAGTGTTTCTGTGCAGAAGAATACAGGATCTGTCTTAAAAGAACTTTAATAAAAGTTGCATTTTTGGTAAAGCCTTTCATCCTGACAATATTACATCTTATCTGTTCTTCTGTGTTTCTAAATGGACAAAAAGTTATCCCAAACGGACTTTTTTTTTTTCCCAGAATGCTTGGTCTTAAAATGAGAATAGGTTATCTTCTGCAAAATTAATGTGTTCTTCTGAAACTTTAGAAACTTTGAAGATGTTTTTACTGCTTTTGTTCTTTTTCCCCAAATATTTGAGAGTGAATTTAGTAGTGGCAGGGATATCAGAGAGGAAAGTCTTCAGTATAATTGAAGGATGTGTTTAATGAAATCTTCCTTTCTAAATGTACCACAAACCTTGTTTTGAGAGCTAATCAATCAGTTTGCAAACAAATGTGATTTAAGATCAGTCACCATTGCCTCTAATCATGTGACATGGATGACCCTGAACATCTAAGTTCCCAGAACTTGAGGCTATGATGAATAACCACTGTTACATTCATATGGATTCATATGAATCCATAGATATCAAATAGTCTCATTAAAGTCACAGGTCTCATTTGTAGAAGTTGGGCATTAAAACTTCCATTGCAAGGTGTCTGTGTGGATTTTAAAATATTTTAAACCTATCAGTACGTGTATGTGTTTTTGCCAGTATACTTTGTGTATAAGTTCATTCAGAGCTTGTAATTACATATTTTTTACATGGTAATGGTTTTGTTTGTTTTGGATATAATTTCAGTGCTACTGCTCTTTTTTTCGCAGGGAAAACTGCCAATGACCGGAATGACTATCACAAAGCTAGAAGACAGTGAAAACCATAAAAATGCATTTGAAATATCAGGTATTGTCTGGAAGTATTTTTATTTGCTATTTAATGTTTCAATATCAGATGTTCTGTCTAAACATAGGAAAAAACTTTCTCATTCTGAGGGTGACTGAACACTTATCACAGGTTTCCCAGAGGTTGTGGTTTCTCTGCTTGGAGATACCTAAGAGACTTAAGAGCTGTCTTGATGTGGTCTTGGGCAACCAGCTCTAGGTGGCCCTGCTTGAGCAGGGGTGTTGGACAAAGTGACCTCTAGAGGTCCCTTCCAGTCTCCTCAGCCATTTTGTGATTATACAAATTTGGTAAGGCATCTACCCAGAGCCTCACTTGAAAATTGCTTTTTAATGCTAGTGTTAAGCAGTTAACAAACTGCCTTTGTATGCAGTTCATTCCTAGATTTCTGTCTTTTAATTAAGGCAGTAGCCTTGGAAAAGGTCCTTCATTGGTGAAGCAATTCAGACTATGCTACTCTTTGGAAGAAAGGAAATTTCAGACGGTCCAGAAGAGCTTTAATCAAGGGCTTTGCTTTAGAAATAAATGGTCAGTCTCTTTACTGAGAGACTGTTAGTAGCTTTGCTAATCGTGGTTGCAGTTGTGCTTTCTTTGGGTATTTTCTGTCTGGTAAGTAGTTTGTTTCAGCATGTAACTTAATTTTGAAGAACAGTTCCTGACGTCAGAATCCTAGGAAAACACACTGGGAGAAGGATCTACACGATGGAGATTCATACCTTCATTTGTTTCCTGGATCCATTCTGCCCCCAAGCAGGTTGCATTTCAATAAAAGAATTTTGAGGCTCTCAGGTGGCAGGTGGTATAGCACTCAGTGCTGTGAGGTGGAGGGGAAAAAGCTGTTGATGTTGCTTGTTCTTCTGAGATAATAGCTCCGAAGCTGACCTCAGATAAGGAATTTGATGGGTTAAAATGGAGTTAACTGTAGAAATTAAAGTAATCCTGGGTTAATCATCCTGCTGCTTTCCCAGGTGACTTCTGCCTCAGTTTTAATACTAGATTCAGACTGACTTTCTACCTTTTCTGAATGGTGTTCTATCACTTGTCCAATACTGTAGCTTGCAGACTAAAGAATGACATTGTAGGCTATATGTTGGCTTTCCTGGGGAAGATGGAGAAGCATAAGGCTACTAGATTGTACCTCTAGACCTCAGGATGAACCTGTCACCTACATCTATTTCTTATGATAAATGTTGTGTTTAATTATCAAAAGTGGGGAAGAAAGGTAGAATTCCTTTGCTTTGTGGAGCATGGAGGAAGTGCTATGACATGGAAAAGTGAGATGCTGTGGTTCTGAAAATCCTGGGTAAAATTTTTTCTTGGTACTTAGGGGTTATAATGTTTTAAGAAATGTATATCTTTATTATCAGGTCAGACGTACTAAATTGTTCTTCTTTGGTTTTCTACATCTTATTTTTTCTGTCACTTAGGAAATATGATTGAAAGGATACTAGTGTCATGTAACAACCAACAAGATTTGCATGAGTGGGTGGATCATCTGCAGAAGCAAACCAAAGTCACAACTGTTGGGAATCCCACCATTAAACCTCATTCCGTGCCATCTCACACAGTAAGAAATGACTTGTGAAGTGAATAAGCAGTGTAGATAGAGTTAGGTTATCTGGCAAATACACTGCCATGTAAAGCATTTTCTTTAACATTCGGTTCTAGTTACTAATGGTTATAACTATAGCTTGAGGGGTCAAAATCTTACGTTTTTAATTGCATGAACAGAATAAATGCTTAGTTCTTGGTGAAACAGCTTAACAGAGTAAAAGAAAATTCATTATAGTTACTTTTTCTATAATGACCAAGTAATAACATCATCTCTTAAGAACCTTAGAACAGTAGGTTTTAACTGGCGATGTACGTGGGTCTGTGGAGAAAAAATTTCCTGAAGTACTTTTTTTCAGATTCTGAATTTGAGTTGTTTTATATGAATGGATCTAAATTTATCTTGTATTGTGAAAGAAGTGGGAGCAGAGCTGCTTGTAGCTGTTCTTTCTTTAGTGCATGCTCTATCTACAGTAGACAAAAAAAAATTCTTTAAGCACTATTTTCCAAGCAATAATTCAGTGTTAAAATTTTGAAAGCACAGCTGTAATAAGCAGAAGCACTAGACAGGTGATATTATTTCACCAGTCCTTCATGGTACTTTGCCTTTATGATGATAATATTCTTTCTCTCCCTTCCCGTAACTGTTATTGTCTTTGACAGCTTCCTTCCCATCCAGTAACGCCTTCCAGCAAGCATTCGGATAGCAAGCCGATACCGCTGACTCCTGCATACCACACTCTCCCTCATCCGTCGCATCATGGGACTCCACATACCACGATAAACTGGGGACCTCTGGAACCTCCGAAAACTCCCAAGCCTTGGAGTCTGAGCTGTTTACGGCCTGCACCTCCATTAAGGCCTTCAGCAGCACTTTGTTATAAAGAGGTGAGATGCAGCAGCCAAGAAGTATTGCTCTGTAAAAGGCCTGCGATGAGAAGTTTAACTTTTTTTCTTTTTACATAGCAGCAGTTTACAATTTTGTGTGCATCTTTATATAAAGATGCGCTAACAGCTAGCGCTCAGTCAGTGGTAACGGACTAGCGAACGCTGTTTATTTCAAACAGGCATTTAGTCTTGCAGCTCAGAAAATACAAAGGCTTGTTAGGAGACGGTATCATTGCCCCCGCTGTGTTTCCACTTACTTTCATCCTTCGTCTAGTTACTAAACAAGATTTAAAAACAACAACAAAAAAAATCAGCCATAAACCCCCCACAATTAGCAATTCTTAAAAAAAAAAAAATCTTAAAAAAAAAAGGCAGTTCTTTTTGTTATATTGATCATCCAGGCTTATTGCAAAGTAAGTTGTTTGCTAAGCATGCCGAGATGCATCTAGGATAAGGGATTCTGTGGTGCTTCAAATCATTCTAAACAGCTCTGGTGGTATAATTGACTCTTGATTCCTCAGTACTTACCACCAGTACTAGGTAACAGTTACCCATTTAGAAAAGAAGTCAAAATATATATTAAAAAGAAACTGTCAAAATATACATAATTTTTTTCTACTTAATTATGGTTAATGTCACCATTTAGCAAAAAAAAAAAACAAACAACACAACCAAACAAAAAAACACCACCCCAAACAACAAGCCTACCACCAAACAAAAGAAACTTAGATTTTAAGATGCTGTTGTAGTTTTTAATTAACTTATGGTATGAAACAGGAATCTGTTCCAAGAGAAATACAGTGGTGGTGGTAGGTTGATTTTGTATTGTCAATACATTTTTGCATGGCTTTATAAATACGAAGAAAATAGTAGATTTATGTTGAAAGTCTGTGTTTGTATAAGGAGGATAATATTGAATGCTTTGTAGCATGGTAGTATCTTCTGTTTTGGTATCTCTTCTGTCACGGATTCTCACTGTGCTAATTTAATGCAAAGCAACAGGTCCCAAAAAGGGTAACAGAATCATGGAATGGCTTGGGTTGAAAGGGACCTTAAAGCTCATCTAGTTCTAAACCCCCTGCCATGAACAAGGACACCTTCCTCTAGATCTCTTTGCCCAAAGTTATGCCTGTGAATTTTTTTTGTAAGCATGTGATGTTGACAAAATAATGTTATTTTGTGGGTATATGAATTGCAGTTTTAGAAACTGTAGTCTAAATGTTGTGCCTCAATGTGGTGTGGTTGGTTTTGATTGTGGTGGGTGTGTAACTTGCTTTTTCTTTGTAAATCTCCTAAGCAACAGGGGAAAAAGTGATAGGTAGTCTTCAGCTGGAAGGTTAATATTTGGGCTTAGTTGTTAAAAGACGTTCTCTTGTTTAGCTCTACTACATGTTCATCTCTTTGTAAGTTAAACTCCTTTCATGCCTTTTGTGTGTGGCGCTAAATTCTTCAACATGGTAAAGTTTCACTCATTTTTACAGTGTTTAGCATATTGATAGTATTCAGTCTATCTTCTTCATCTCTGGTCTGTCCTGCTCATTCACTCTTTTACTTTCTTGTTCTGTACTTTTATAGAGGATGTCTTGTACCCTTAAGGTAAGGGGTAGACCAGTATGTTCCTTTTGTTCCTGTAAAATTAGCATTGCTCCTATAAATTAGCATGACTGCATTATGAGCAGAAATGCTGTATGTGTTGCTGTATTTTTTTGCTGTAGGTCCGTTCTGACAAAGCTCTAAACATTTAAAAATTCCAGCTTTAAAGAATATAGGTATACTACCTTCCAAGCTTCCTTTTTAGGTCCTTTTTTTTAAACCTGCTTTTAAGTAGAGAAGTCAAATGGGTTGCCTCTTCAGAGGTTAAGGGTAAAAAAAAAAGTCATGCCTGCCTGTTTCCTTCGCTGTAGCTCCCAAACAGCCTGCATGCTTTTGCAGCAGCTTCTCTGTATATTTCTGTTGACAGAATAGATTAAAAATATCCAACTTTGTGTATAGTTGGAGGATGGGTAGAGAAGAAATCAGCTAGTTCAGGCAAATCTGAAGTGCCAAAAAATATTAGTAAACAATGTTGGTGCTATTAGCAGATTTTTAGTTATGAACTCCTGTATGCATCTTAGAAGCTAATATTTGAAATACTGTAGAGAAGCTCTACTTTTTTTTTATATTTTTGCTCTCCCCTCACAGGATCTCAGTAAAAGCCCTAAAACCATGAAAAAGCTGCTTCCCAAACGCAAGCCAGAACGGAAGCCATCAGATGAAGAGTTTGCACTGAGAAAAAGTAAGAAAGACTTGAACAAATGTCTGCATAGTACAAAGGCTGGAAATAACATCCATTTAAATCTTGTGAGAATTAAATGTTCAGTCTAAGCAAGTCATCTGGTTTCCTCTCCCATCAGGGGAAAGGGAGTAGGTATCTAGAGAGGATGGTTTAATTTACTCGATTTAGGTATTTATATCACAATGGGATGAATTGCTTGCTAGAGTCTTACTGTTGACTACAGAACGCAGAAAATTATCCAAGGCTAGGTGAGAGACATCCTGCTTTCCAGTGTGTGTATATAATATTCTTTTTTAAAAATGTGTGTGGGTGGGAAAGGTGGAAGTTGCAGGATGATGCATAGAGATTTATTCTGATCAATATTTCTAATCTGTGGTCTGTCAGCAGCACTTGCACTACATTCCTTTTTCTAATTAGCAACTGTAGCTTGCAACTTTGATGTCAGTATGTTTAGAAACTTGTTTAACTTCTGCAGCTCAGATAATATTATTCCTTCTGCAAATAACTATTTTTGGTACCTTCACTTCTGGTGGCACTCATCCTCTGTTCAGATATGTTTCTACTCAAGCTAGTCATTTCAGGCTCCTTTGTAGTTGGTGGAGAGGTGCCTTTACAATGTAATTCACGTCCTGAAGTGAACAACCAAGCTAGGTCAGGTGAGGTAGGCTGTTGAAGTGCCATGTAAATTTGTGTGAATGAATGATTCAATTAGTTATGCCAGTAAAAGATCAGGGGCTTAAAATAGCTTGTTTTGACTATGTTCACATCTGAAGACCAGATTCCTTTACAGCAACTTCTGCTTCTCTGTGTCTGTTCTTTGCTCATGAGCTTCTTAAGTTAGTGTCTGTGTGCCCTGAGTGATAAATACATGAAAAGTGTTACTGTAAACGTTGTCTCTCACCAATTTCTGCAGGGTTTGAAAGAAAAAGCTTGTCCTCAGGGCTTATTGTTGGGGTTAGTTCGATTAAGGTGGAAGTGCTTCTGAGTGTGCTGTGAATTTCTAACAGCAAAGAGTTAAGGTAGTGGACAGAATAATCTTGTCTTTGTGGATGTACATGTGGAATGTTTAGTTCAGGATATTAGCAGATAAGCTATATTTTTATGATGCATGAACAGGGTTCTCTCATGACAAAGGATGAAAGACCTGTACCTGTGTAGTAGCAGAGACACTTCTATAAAGACAGCTTTTTAGGACTTCCCTCTTACCTTTTTCCCCTCTTGTTACTGGCATGAGGAAGAAAATCAGGCTTAACTTTAAAACAATAGAAACTAGGTTGTCTGTTGTTGTGCACTGTATTGATTCCATTTTAGCCATGTCCTTAATACACACTATATGGTATTTTGAGGTCTACCTCATTGCATTCTGTGTGCATCCTGTGTGTAGTTGTTAAGTAGCAAATGTGTGGTAGCTTCTATTCAGAATAGTTTCGAAGCATATCTGGAATATAGAAACCAAAATATCTGGAATATAGAAACCAAAGTTACTGAGACTTAAAAACACCAGTGAGAGCTGAAATAGTAACAAGCACTACATGGACACTAACTGTATTGGATGGTGTATTTATAAATGAGTCATGGCCCTCATTTACATGATGAGTTTCAGGGTATGTTGTTTTTCTTGGTGAAAAAGTTTTATGGTCTACAAGAGGCTTCTTAAATATTTGTGACTGTCATCTGGCTGACACTATTTAAAAACTTGATTCTCTACCATGTCTTCAGAAGAATTATTGTGAACTGACTGCATAAGAAGCATCCTCATTTAAATCTAACCAGTCTCCTATAAACTGTTGTAGCTAAGTGTAGTTATGGTTCTCTATAATATGAAAGTAGACATTTTTTTTTCTAGTCCATTGAAGTTAACATTTGGAGAAGACTGTTTTCATCAGTCTCTTGCATAATAGAAGTTTTATCTGTAAAATGACACTTTTTTCACTTTGGGGAAAAGCCAGCAGTGACTTTTTTTTACTTAAGGAAATTGTTTTGACTTTTTTTAACATAATTTTGGAAAAGTTATGTATAGCATTACAGACTTTCTTGACTCATCTAAATATGCATTTTATAGTTCTGTGGTGGTGTGTTTTTTGTTCTTAATTTTTAAGGAGCAGAGAACTGAAATACCACTAGGTGGTTAATAAACACCCCAGTATTAACATTTTTAATAATTTTCTCTAGTTAGATGTGATATTTTAAATTATGTTTACATTCTCTGAAACTTGTTGAATGTGTGATATATCGTTTTAGGTGGACTTCTGGGAAAGTGGACCTTTGATCTAAATATATTTTTTTTATTTCTAATGTTAAGCAATTCAAGAAGTTAGACTGTAAATAATGTTTCATTATTTGTATATGAGAAACATAAGGACAAAAAATGCTCTCAACTTGGAAAGTAAGTCTTAGTTTTCCAGTTTAGTATTACGTCACTAGAAACCCTTATGATGTAGCCCTACTAGTTCCTTTCACTTCTCTAATATTACTGACCGTACTATAGGAAAACAATATTGAATCATAGAATCTTAGAATGGTTTGGGTTGGAAGGGTCTCTAAAGATCACCCAGTTCCAACCCTCCTGCCATGGGCAGGGATGCCACCCACCAGACCAGGTTGCTCAGGGCCTCATCCAACCTGGCCTTGAACACCACCAGGGATGGGGCATCCACAGCTTCTCTGGGCAGTCTGTGCCAGGGCCTCACCGCCCTCAGAGTGAAGAATTTCCTCCTAATGTCTAGCCTAAATCTACCCTCTTTTAGTTTAACGCCGTTATCCCTTGTCTTATTATCTACCCAAGTAAAGCATCTCTCTCTATCCTTTTTATAAGACCCCTTTAAGTATTGAAATGAGGTCTCCCCAGAGCTCTCTCCAGGCTGAACTCTCAGACTTTATTCACAGCCCCAGCCCTCTGATCGTCTTTGTGGCCCTCCCCTGGACTTGTTCTAACGGGTCCACATCTTTCTAGTGCTGACCCCAGACCTGGATGCAGGACTCCAAGTGGGGCCTCACAAGGGCAGAGCAGAGAGGGACAGTCCCCTCCCTCCACCTGCTGGCCACTCCTCTCCTGATGCAGCCCAGGATGCCGTTGGCCTTGGCCTTCTGGGCTTCAAGTGTGCGCTGCTGGCTCACGTTGAGCCTTTCATCCACCAGAACCCCGAAGTCTCTCTCTGCAGGGCTGCTCTCAATGAGTTCTTCACCCAGCCTGTACTCGTGTCTGGGATTGCCCTGACCCAGGTGCAGCACCTTGCACTTGGACTTGTTGAATCTTATTAGGTTCGCATGGGCCCACTTCTCCAGCCTGTCCAGGTCCCTTTGAATGGCATCTCTTCCTTCTTCGTATCAGTTGCACTGCTCAGTTGGTGTCATCTTCCTTCCTTACTGGGAGGGATCTGTTTAAGAAAAATTAAACTATTATAATAGTGTTATATCAGATGTTGGAGGCTGGAGATTGAGTATCTGTAATGCGTAGTAGATGTGTGTAGATGTAGCAATTATTAAGGCACATTTACTGAGAGGCGATGTGAGCCCTTTTGGGATGGGGGGGCTTATAGCTGTACTTCAGTGTATTTGAAAACTCTTTTTTTTTCACTCCTGATTAAATTAACACCCATTTGGTATGTATGAGAACTTTCAATAAAAGGGATAGTTGGTGGTTTTAAGACAAAGGGTGTTACTTGAAGTAATACTTTATTGATTCTGGCTTTTACTGTTCATCTCCCCACCCCTATGCCCCCACCTTGTGTCAGTGATGAGAAGCTTCAGTGCTGTTGTAGTTCTCCTTCGGCCTTTTCCATTTTGTGGAGCTTCTCCAGATTCCTGAGGATTTGTGGGCTGTGTTGAAAACTGCTATGTTAAATTAGCTTTATAACAGGCAAATGAAACTAAATAAGACGTTTCAGCTGAGTGCCCTTACAATACAGATCACAGAAGTGAAATACTTGTTTTGCTATGGTAATAATATAGTGCTGCATTCTAACCACAACAAAATTAAATTATTTTTCCTGCCTTGAAAGAGAAATAACCTGCACTTGGGAATATCTGCATCTCTTAAACTGTGGGGTAGCTATGCTTAGTCAAGATGATTTCTTCAACAGTTAGCTCATCAGTCAATCCTGCCAAATCTTTTGACAGCTAGCTTTGTGGTGGTGATAATAAATCACAAAAAGTAAACATGGATGCATTGGCTCACAGGTAGTGCTATATCTTGATGTTGAAGCCAGTTCAGATTCATGCAGCAGAGAACCTGCAAGACTAGGAGTTTTTTCTGGGGAATGAGGAACACCGGGGAAAAATGGTTTTAAAACAAAAAATCATCTTGACTTGCCCATAAAATCCTGGTTCCATCTAAACTACGAGTACTTCTAGATTAGTTTGACTGAAATTTCACTCTTTGTTTCAAGTGAACAATTTGACAACATTTTCTATTGAACTTTTTCAGGAATGTGTTTGCTGTGGACCTATATTAAAAAAATAAAATTGCAATGTTAAGTTTGAATGGTTAGATTTATTTATTTTCTTTTGTAATGCTGTTAACTTCTTAATGTCTGGGAAGTTGAATGTACTCCAGTTTTCATAGATACAGTTAAATGGTAGTGACACATCACTGCATACTGGGCTGAAATTGTGCCAATGTGTTTTTTTGTTTAATTTTCAGTAGAATGCTGTTTACCTTTCAGGGTAAATCTGATTTATTTGCAAAAGCCAGAAACTGTCAAGATTCCTTTTTTTTTTTTTTTGAAATATATTTTGTTCCTTCATTTCTTTGATAATATTATGGAAGAATAACTGCAGTACACTATTTTTCAGTTTAACAGTTGTTTGGTTTGAAATCAGAGATATGTCCTATGCAAATTCACATACTCAGAAAATTTCTTCGATGTATGGGTAATTTCTGACTTGTATTTTGTCTTTTGTTGTTTTAAACATCTTGTAATAGTATTTTCATTTTTTAAAGCCCTTGTTACTTTGGTCATTGAAGCTTGATTTTTTGAAATGATTAAGAGAATTTTAGAAAGTTGATTAGGCTGAACTTTGGTCCCAACTGAAATATGTGGTATTTAGCTTTAAACAAACATGATTTATAAAGGCTTGTTTGTATTAAGAAACATATATCCATGTTTAAAATTTTATTTTTCCCATTGATTCTAGGTACAGCTGCTTTAGAAGAAGACGCTCAAATTCTTAAAGTCATTGAAGCATATTGCACAAGTGCCAAAACACGTCAAACACTAAATTCAAGTAAGTTAGAAAATACTGAAATGACTAACTAAACCACAAATCAGATAGTT